>NC_080393.1:5371329-6003829 GCF_028751815.1 Salvia miltiorrhiza
CTTCCAACCTTCATTGAAGCTACCAGCACAAAATAATCCATGAAGCATGGTGCTACATGTGACTGTTGTATGTTGTAAACCTTTACGAGAAACTTCGTGGAAAAGGCACCAAGCTTCATCAACCTTGCCTTGCTATAAATATCCCTTGATCAGACTGTTGTAGGTGAATATGTTTGGCTCAAGTCCCTGCTCCACAATGGAACGAAATATTCATTTTCCCTTCTCCATTTGCCCTTGCGAAGAGTACCCATTCATTAACGTGGTATAAGTGAGGATATTAGGACTAAATGTTCAGCCGTGTCAAGATTTCCATAACATTCCCAGCCTGCTTCATCCTTCCTTCCTTGCAAAGTGCATTGATCAATACACTAAAACTGAGCACATCCGAAGATATCTTCTGATTGATCTTTTGAATTGATAAGTCTATAACATCTTTCCATCTGCCAAACACGCATAAGACAAGAATGATTTTTCTTATATGTAACAGCATCGGGCATAATGCCCATGTCCATCATTTTATGAAAGAGGCGGACAGCATCTTCAAGTTTTCAACCATTCCATCCCCCTTTGCAGAGCCCATTTAATCAGAGTGCTAAGCATAACTTCATCTGTCACAGAGAGATCATGAGCTAACAACTTAAGAAACAAATTTTCTGCCTCAACCACCTTATCATTAATTTAAGCAAAGTCCTTTCACGATAGTAGTAAAAGTCACGGCATTTGGTTCTTACTAGACTTATAACAATTGATATTTTTTATAAAAACAAATGATACCTTACAAAATCACACTTTTAATGGATACAATACAAATGACAATTTTAAAATTTGATCGAATCACAAAAATCATATTTTTGAGTAATACAAATTTATAGCTTTAATTACATCCAACATAGAATCCTATTTTTAAAAGATGCAAATTAAAAAGAATAAATCAATTTCCAAAAAGTAAATTTTGAATCTGTGAATTTGGATAGGTCCAAGAGAGATAATGGCGCCGAGCCGGGCTCTACCCACCATCACCCCCTAGCTCGAGCCCCCAGGTGCGGCAAGAGGGTGGGGGCCGTGGGGCTCACCGAGGGCCGGCTCGAGCCACCTCTTAAGAGCATCTGCAACGGTTACACGATAACAACCTACTCGTGTAAGGTTGCTATCGTGTAACCGATGCAGCCCACACTTACACGAGGGCTACACGTTCTATCGTGTAGCCCTCACAACCTTTGAAAAAAAAAAGAAAATTTTGAATATAATGAATTTTAACTAAAACTATCATGTAAGCTATCATGTAACCCCAATGCAGCCTCTTTACACCATGTGGTCCCCCCTCATAAAGTAAGCTGTCATGTAACACCAATGCGGATGCTCTAAGGAATGAATAATGAAACATCCTTTTCAAGGTGAAGGTGGATCATTAATGACTTTTTCTTTTATCAAATAGATAGCGACCACCAGTAGGAGTGAACATTCGGTTATTCGGTCAGCGAACCGAACCGAATAACAAAAATTAAATTAAAATCGAATTATATAATTAGTATTCAAATTCGAACTAAACATGCTTAAAACCGAACAAAATCGACCCGAAATATTTCAGTTCGGTTTCGGTTAAAACCAAATAACCGAAATAACTACACAATATATTTTTTAATATTTAAATAACTAATTAACATTTAATATACAAGATTCGAAATATGTAAAAAATAATAATTCAAAATTTCAAAACATCTTAACCAAAGATTAAGAGTATAAATTAAGAGTAATTATTGAAAAGTTACTTTAATTTTTTTAAATTGACCAAAATTAAGAGTATAAATTAAGAGTAATTATTGACTATATTACGAAATAGTAATAATAATCATTTTAATTTTTAAATAATATGTATAAATTATTAAATTAATTATTATTTCGGTTCGATTTTCGGTAAACCAAATATTTTTTCTTAAAAGCCATAACCGAAATAAAAAAATCAAAAATTTCAAAATTCAAAACCGAACCGAAAACCAAATTAACCGAACCGAATTAATATTTCGATTAGGTTCGGTTCAGATTTTCGGAGTTAACCGGATTCTGCTCACTCCTGGCGACCAGTGAGTACATAATTGAAGAGAGATAATGTTTGAATGGTCATCTAAAACTTTACAATCATCATCTTCACACACACACAAAAAAGTTCACAAGCATTCTCTCTCTGCAAAACATGGATGGAGGAGGTGTGTCTGCTGCAGCCATTGAAATTCTGCTTCAAAGCCTTATCAATGTTTTCAAAGAAGAACACTCTCTACTTCGAGGTCTCGACGAAGATGCCCAACAGCTGCAAACGACTTTGGGAATCATTCAGGGTTACTTGAATGATGCGGAGAAGAAATCCATCACCCAAGATGCTGTCAAGATCTGGTTGAGGAAGCTTGAAGCGCTGGCCTTCGATGCTGATAATGTTGTGGATGAACTCAGCTATCATCTTCTCCACAAAAAAGTCAACAAAATGAAGTCACGCAAGGATAAGGTACTATCATGCTTCTCATCCTTGAATCACATCTCACGTCCACGAAATATGGCTCTTAGAATCAAACAAATCAATACGAGTTTTGAGAATATGAACAAGACGGCAACCGAGCTCGGCCTTCAGAGCATAGTGGTGAATGCACCTGCTCAGTCTCATGTTTCCTTTGAGACTGATTCATTGTCTCTTGATCCAATCTTTATTGGAAGAGATGATGATGTGCCTAAACTAGTTGAGATGCTCACCCACACCCACCCACAGGAGCGGATCTTCTCTATCCTTGCTCTTGTCGGAATGGGAGGTATGGGGAAAACTACGTTGACTAGGAAAGTCTTCAATCATGAAAAAATGAAGACTCGATTCGGATCACGGGTTTGGGTTCATGTTTCTCAAACTTTTGATCCAATCCTTCTTTTCAAGAAAATACTTTTCAAGATGGCTAAAAACACTGCTGATGGAGTTGAGAGCAGAGATGATATCCTGGAAACTAGAAAGACTATTGATGGAGTTGAGAGCAGAGAAGATATTCTTGAAAAGCTTCAAGAAGCTTTGAAAGCTAAAACTTATCTTCTTGTTCTTGATGATATATGGAATCAAGATGTTCCGACATGGGAAGGCTTTATAAATTCTCTGTCGGGAGTAACTTCTACTAAAGGAAATGGCATCATCATCACTACCAGGAGTCAAAAGGTTGCTTCAACT
Source organism: Salvia miltiorrhiza (assembly GCF_028751815.1). Classification (NCBI taxonomy): domain Eukaryota; kingdom Viridiplantae; phylum Streptophyta; class Magnoliopsida; order Lamiales; family Lamiaceae; genus Salvia; species Salvia miltiorrhiza. Next base: position 5,374,526 of record NC_080393.1, read on the forward strand.
GTGAAGCCAATTGACATTCATATGTTAACAGGCTTATCAGATGAAGATTGCTGGTCCATAATCAAAGCTAAGACTTTTGATGAAAATGGAGAAGTGCCATCAGGATTCGAGATGATTGGAAAAAAGATTGCAAAAAGATGTAAAGGTTTGCCCTTAGCTGCCAATGTGGTCGGGGGAGTGCTTCGCTGTAAATCTCAAGAAGAGTGGCTCGAAGTCGAACAGAGATGGCTTACAGATGTTGATGGAGATAACATCTCGAAAATTTTGAGATTGAGCTTTGATAATTTGTCTTCACCATCACTCAAGAAGTGCTTCACATACTGTTCAATTTTCCCAAAAGGTCGCAGAATTGTGAAGCAGCAGCTGATTGAACTATGGATGGCAGAAGGTTTTCTTCAGCCAAATGGAAGAGATGATATGGAGTCTGTGGGAGACATGTTCTTTAATATGCTTCTACAAAACTCTTTGTTGCAAGTTGCAGAGAGAGATGATATTGGAAATGTGGAGAGTTGTATGATGCACGATCTCGTGCATGATCTGGCATCTTCTGTTTTGGGTTCTCATAATGCAGATGGCTGCAACCAAATTAGATACATCACTCTTGATGGAAAATCAAAGCCTGTGCCAAAACAAGTGCCAAAACATTTGCGTACATTGTTCTTGGAAGGTGAAGAAATTCCGGGTAACATGTTGTCCAACTTGGAAAGTCTGCGTGTTCTTACTCTTAATAGTCGTGGAGTTAAACAGTTGCCCGATTCAGTAAGGAAGTCGATACATTTGAGAAGTCTTGATATTTCATATACTGAAATTGTGAATTTGCCAGACTGGATTAGTGAATTCCATCACTTGCAAACATTAAGAGCCTACAGGAGGTGGGGGAATAGGCCGTTTCTGCCAAGTACGTTAAAGTACTTGATTAACTTAAAGCATCTTTATATTGCCGATGATGTGAAGTTGCCAGCGGATATTGGGAGATTAAGTTGTCTCCAAACACTAACGCACTTTAGAGTGGGTGACAACAAGGGCTATGGAATTGAAGAGCTGGGAAGTTTGAAGAATCTCAAAGGAAAACTAAAGATTGGTTGTTTGGAAAAGGTGCATAGCAAAGAAGAGGCAGAGAAAGCAAAGATATTTGAGAAGCCAAACTTATTTGATTTGGGGTTTGAATGGGATGAGGAGAGAGAAGGTGAAAGAAATGATGACCAGAATGTGTTGGAAGGTCTCCAACCTCATGCAAATGCCAATCTGAAGAAGTTAGGGATTTATGGATTCAAAGGCAAAAGATTTCCAGAATGGATTGAGAAGATGGCAGTACGGGATGGGCCTCAAGCCTCTTGGGTACCACTTGAAAACTTGATTCAGATAACACTCGAGAGGTGCTCAGAATGTGAGGAAATCCCACAGCTGGAGCACTTGCCAAATCTCAAATCTCTTTCTTTGATAGGATTGGAGAAGGTGAGGTTCATAAATTCTTCATTCAATAATTTATCATCCCTCAAAATAGGAGACTTGGAGGGATTGGAATGTCTGCCAGATTGGTTATTCTATAAGAATCAGAATCTATCAGAGTTGGTGATATGGAAATGCCCCAGGTTGAGAGAATTACCAGATGGACTGGACACCCTCAATTCTCTGGAGAGGTTGACTATACGTGATTGTGGAAATGTGAAGTCAATAGGGAATCCAAGTGGCAGAGAAGGACAATCACAAGGAATACTTCGTTGGCTCGCGATCGAAGGGTGCGAAGGGTTGATGGTTTTGCCACGTCAAATGCTAGAGTCATGGGCGCCAACAATCGAGTCTCTGGAATTGTGGGGATTAAGCAGCCTACAGAATCTGCCAATGGTAATTGAGTGCCTCGCTAAAGCAGTGAGTCTCAGAATGTTGACAATTATTGGTGTTCCTAAATTGTTCATGTGTACTGATAGTGTCAAGAGTTGGGGTTTAGGCTGCTTAAAGCGGTTAGAGATAGATGTGAGTTGGGAGTGGTCAATGGAGAGTAGTGTTGGCATTAAACAGACTGTGGATGCCTTATTGCAACCATGCTGCAACTCACTTACTTGGTTGGTCTTAAGAGGGGTGGAAAATTGGGAGTGGTTACCAGAATCAATTCAACATCTCACAGCTCTTTATAGGTTAGAGTTACATAATTTAGGGGTAGAAGAATTGCCTGAATGGTTGGGGAACCTTCCATCTCTACGGGAGTTAAGGCTATATAGATGCAACAAGTTGAGGCGTCTGCCCTCTTGCTGGGGGGATGCATTGGAGGATTTAGTTATTAGAGATTGTGGGGAATTACGCATTGATCCTATTCCTGCAGAGTGGCACAACAACTTTCCCAATCTCACCGTCTGGGTTGACGGCCGCAAAATTAAACCTTGCAGCAAGTAAGCTTCTATTACCTTTTTAAAAAGTATACACGAATATCTAAATTATTAGATTTACATAAAAAATCTATCCGATGAAATCATCACTACATTAAAAAATATATTTGCGTTCCGTTTAACTTTTCTACTAAAAGAAGAAGAATTAAATTGCTAGTTTGGATGATACCACCCCCATGCAAAAATATACTATGTAATTGACTCTTAATAATAAAAGTAATCTATATTTTAGATTAATTGCTAGTTTGGATGCTACCACCACGTGCAAAAGTATAGTTTTCTTTTTCTTTTTTTAATTTACACTTTGGACAAATTACATCGATTTATTTTTTTCTATCATATTTATATAAAATAGTAGGAAATATAATTAAGAGAGATAAAGAAGTTTAAACCATGAACATAATATATTCGGGGAAAAAATAAAATATGATCAATTAAATTAAATTTGAGAGCCCAAAGTTTTTTTAAGTATGTAATTTTGGCCATTTTGCAAATGTAAGACAAATATTTTCGGGCTTGTAATTGTACAACAAATTGTTTTCTCCAGCTCAGTTTATCCTATTTATGCTGCTGAATTTTAGAAAATTTGTCCTCTAATTACAGGCCTGAAAAGATTTGTCCTATATTTGCAAAATGGTTAAATTTACGAGCCTAAAAAAACTTTGGGCTCTATATGATAGTCTGCTATCACAATATATTGATATTGATTTCATATTAACTGTCATTGTGTGTTGTATTGTTCAGAACTTCAACACTGCTGAGTTGATGCTTCCACCACTACAGATAATGACTGTCCATTTCCAGACTTGCTTTCTTCATCGACATATCTTTGTTTTATTTGTCAATTTTGTTATGCTTAATTTGGTGTTCTTTTCCGTAGCTTTTGAGAATGCGAACCACAAATTTCATGTTTCTTGCGCAATGTTTTTTTTTTTTCCTTTTTCCCTTCTATCTTTTGAGGAAACAGACGCGATTGAAGTAGCTTTCATTTTAATAGACATTCTGGATAGCATGACATGAAGCATATTCCTTGAACTTATTTGAATTTTGATACTAAGATCGCTTTATCAATTTATCCTATGACTCAAAATAAACACTTTATTAAATTGCCTTAAATATATATGGTGTATTAGACATTAAACGACACAAACAAAATCCTTGCAGTATATTATGTCTGATTTCAATACGAACTAATATTTATATTGAATATATTTATCAACTATACAGTTCTATTAATCCCACAATTGATTAACGTTAAAGAATTTCCTTTTTCCACAGTTCAGACCAGAAACTCAAAATTATACATATGCACTTGATCACAACTCCAAGATCGATCAAGAAATAAACAGAACAAACAAAATTTAAAATTTAATTAAAATCTGTACTATCATGATCATCAGTATTGGTATTCATCGCGAGGAAGAGTGATCCAAAACGGCGGCAGCTCAATCTTGTCCTCCTCAAAATCAAAAACGGTTTCAATAGTGCCATCTCCCATGCTGAAAACTCCCAAATCATGCCCTCCATAGCTGTAGTCTTCATCAATCCTCTCCCAATAATCATCCGTGAAATAAATAGCGCTCCTCTTCAACCCCGCGCCCGCGGCCGGCACCATCACCGACTCATTCCCGCCCAAAAACAGCGCAAATTCATCGAGGCAGTCGACATCAACCCACTCCCTCCGCCCCGCATCAACCCTAAACACGCGAAACCCCGCCGTTCTGTACGGGCACACCAGCGGCGCCGCCATGTAGTCCGTGAGCGTGTCGCCCTCGTACACCGCCTCCCCGTCGCCATTCACAAACTCCCCGATGTACCTCACGGCCATGAATATCTCCCCCGCCGGGGACAGCGCAAGGTACCACTGCGAAGAGTAGAGATCGACCGGGAAGTTTTTCAGGGCCAGCTGCAGCATTCTCGGACAAGATCCTTCGATTATCATCGTCTTCTTCGGAGAAGCTTCGTTCAGGTCCCATGATTCGACGCGGGGGCCCGGAGCCAGCGCGAAGAGGGTGTTCGTCTCGCTGCAGCAGACGACGTCGTAGTAGGTCTTGCCTTGGCCGTCGAGGAGCCTCCACGCGGCGTCTCCGTTTCTGCAGAAGGAGAGGTTTGTTTCTAACCGGAAATTCATGTGCATGGCGACGGCGGCGTAGGTGTTGGGATGGGAGGAGGGGTTTCTGGAGAGGATTAGTTTGGAAATCTTGGATGGTTTTGGAGGGAGATGGATTAGGGCTTTGGTGAAGGGGTTGAGGAGAAAAGGGTTTGCTTTTTCGTCCAAGAAAGCTAGCCAGCCGTGGGAAGAGCCCACGCATTGGGGGTGGGAAGAGCCCACGCATTGGGGGTTTCTGAGGTTTTCGAGGAATCCGAGGTTGAGGGGTTTCTTGTCTTTGAGGCTGTAGAGAGAGAGGCCATTGATTTCTTGGGTGTTTTGGTCGAGGAGGGGAAGCATGAGGAATGGGGGAAAAGCCATTGTAGTATGTAGACGATGATGTGTGACTAATGCATGTGTGTAACTCTATATATAGAGGTTTGTGAATTGGGAATAGGTTGGAATTGAAAAGTGAATCCTAAAGTATTTCGTATTTAGGAGATCAAATTTTACAAGTGCGATATCTAGTGTAATTATGAGTTCAGTAAGTTTATTTGAAATCAAATTAACTATTTGCTTTTGTAGCAAGTAACTAGTTTTGGGGTTTGGAGTGATTGATTTGGTAAATTAATTTACTTTGCTATTGGTATATCGATTAATTCAAGAAAGTAGGAGTATATTAGTAATCGATCTCACTTTCCATATGTACTGGCATACTGCTATATATGTTGGTGACTAATTTAAAATGTCAATCCGGCCCGCCAAATGCTAGGAGCCAGCCCAGCCAGGCCCAAAAGCAAATAATTGTTCATGTTATTTTTTTTTTTAAGGAATTGTTCATATGTTTTATATTCTCGTTTCATCCAATAAATCATATTTACTTAGTCCTACAACAATATCTTAAAAAGCAATTTTATAAGAAAATAAATATATAAGAAATCCTATTTATTATTTTAATTATTCACAAATTCTTAATTTGTCTACAAAGAAGTATTGTAAATATATATTTTCATCTATTGATCTAAAAATTTCTCCATTGGGATATTACATTCATTTTATAATTATTTTCCTTAATTTATCTAAAAATTCAAGCCACATCTTTTGAAAATCAGATATTCTTTTCGCACAAGTTTGCAATATCTCATATTGTCTATAGATGATTGTTACGTAGTAATTCATAAATTTCTGACATTCCTCGACACATGATAGATATTAGTATAATGATCGAGAAGTATCCTATGTGGACGGACCCCCTAAATACTTTAAGGATGTGTTCTCTTTGGTTGTAAATTTATCATGGAAAAATGAGGGATAATCAAAATTTCACCCTTTAAATCATTCATTTTTTTTCCCCTCATTTCCTACTTGACCCTTACTCATTTCTCATTTTCACTACAAATGGGGGATATATTATCACACCATTTATGGTGTGATTATATTGGTATGATTATATTATCCATCATTTGTAGTGAAAATGAGGAATGAGTAAGAGTGGGGTCAAGTAGGAAATGATGGAAAAGAAAGAAAAAATTTAAAGGGTGAAATTTTGTTTATCCCTCATTTTCACATGATAATTTTTTTTTTTTGATAAATTTACAATATTAAATAAAGAAACTAAAAGGCTGCGTCACAGGGGAATCGAACCCAAAATCTTTGGCCTTAGGCATTAATCTCTTACCGCTTGGCCAACACACGCACACTTCACATGATAAATTTACAACCAAAGAGAACACATCATTAACATTTGTATTAACTTAATAAAAAAAAAGTCTGTTATGTGGATACTTCAATTATTCACGGTGTATTTTATGAAATGATTTAATATGTTCATATTATTTTGTGTCTCAAAACATGGAATTGTATATGTACTAAAAATTATCATTCATAGATAGTTAATTACTCTTTGCGGAAACTTCCTTTTTTTCCATTTTTCATTTTTATTTTTTATTTTTTGAACGAGGAGAAAAGATCGAACCCATAGTCATTATTCCAAAGTGTATTTCGGGTAAACAATTTATTTTTAGATTTTTAAAAGAAAAAATTATTGTATTTATTTAATAAGATCGTTCTTTACAATATCCTCCAATCAAATGGGAAAACAAACGATCCAGCAAATTAACCGAGAACGTAAGAATGCTTAACAAGTTTTGAGAGGCTATAGACTGCTCTATTCGTTGATCTATACATATGATAGTTTCCAACAAACATATTCGCTCGAACAATTTCTCGAAAATATCATGAACGTTGGTATCATGAATATCATGTACCATAAATTTTTTTATTTTTCTTTTTGTAAATAAACATATACTTTTAATATTCTTTACGTCCTCACTTAAGTGAAGTGACCCGGGTTCGATCCCTCTTGGGAACGAATTGGTGATTGGAGATATAAGGTGGAGTTTGGTGAATGGAGAGATAAGGTGGTTCTTGGAGTGGATGGGGAACTAACTACTAACATCTAACATGACTTTGACCGATCAAAAAAAAAAAAATATTCTTTACGTCCTATAAGAAAGTATAATAACATTTTTCAGTTTTATTTGTCTCATAATTAAGAATGCGTCACTTCCATTTTTGGATATGTCTCTATTTTTTCTTTGTTAATTACAATCATCCATTTCTACATATATATTTTCATAGTCATTTCTATTCATTTCTTTCTATCAATCTTTTTTTAAAATTCGCATCATCCCACAGGATAGAGAAATTATTATTTTATAGTTATCCTTACTTGTTGTGGGCCTGTGGCTAGCTATCCTGGATTTGACATAAGTTGAAGTTTATGGTAGTTAAGGTCATGTGAGAGAGATAAAGAAAAAGTCTCGCTCACATTTAATTAGAAAAAAGGTGCTGTGGTTACACACTTATAGCCTCCATTGCAGACTAGTCTACACTTTCTCTTTCTCTTGTTTATAATTGCACCAAAAATATAAATACATGCCTATTAATTAGTTTGGGCGAAATTTGTTATTGAATCGGCATTTCTGATGCAAAGTTTCAAGATCGTATTAAAACACAAATGTATGTAAAGATCACGTGATTATGAAATGTAACTTCCTTTTTTATATTTTATTATCATCCAATAAATGAAATTTACGATGTGCTATTATAATAATGGATAAATTTGATCTAAAACCATAATCAATTCTCACATTTTGAGTTTTCCACAATATTTTATTCTTGTTTCATAATATATAGTAAATCGCATTTCTCTTCTTTCTTTTTAGGAATTTCTCAAAGCGTTACTTTCTGGTGAATTATTAAATGACTTGGCGTTGAACTTGGATGATGTGATATATTTAACGATAGTAAATTTAATCTAAAATCATAATAATATCAGACATGTATAGGTATTACAAGTAAATAAAATACCAAAACAACCGGGAAAAAAAAATTAAAAATATTCCCACGATCCCACCAAACATGCAATATTAATTATGCTTCTTTATTTAGTGCAACACAAATACAATACAATAATATTCACTCAACACAAATTCAAAAACCACACAAAGTAAATCAATATATCGCTCTAGCTAGGCAATTCAGCCTATTTATAATATCTCGCACACCAATTCTCTCGCGTCACAGATATATATACCACGTTTATAAAATGACATCATCGATATATGAAGCCTCGTCTCTTTCAGCAGTCGGGGTTGGCGATGAGGTAAGCCTCGATAGCCTTGAACATATGTTGGGCTTTGTCTTTCCCCTCCTTGATCTTCTCCTCATCAATCACAGCATCACCCTTGGTGTTGTAGATGCTCCTGTTCTTGCAGATGCTTCCTCCATCTTCGGTTGGGACGATCTTGATATGATAAGTGACGGATTCAATAATATCTGAGAGAGCATCACCTTCAATGATGGTGTACGTGTATGTCAAGTTGTCCTTGTCGATGGCCTCGACACGGTGCTTGACGCTCTTATACTGACTCCCTTCGCCAAAATGAACGATCTTGACGGTGCCGGCGCCGCCGTCTCCTTCCAAGATCTCGACGTTCTTGATGGCCTGAGGCAAGATCTTGGGGATGAGGGTGTCGGCGTCGAGCACGATGGCCTTGAAGAGCTTCCCGGCCGGGATGGAGGAAGGGGTCTCTACATCATAAGTGATCGCACCCATGATTCTCTTTTTTAAAAAATTGGAGTAATGGAGGAGAAGTGAAGATTGATTAGTGATTGATATATATGAATGAGATTAGCTAAGTGTGATGGGAAAATAGGAGAGTGTGAAGGTGCTATTTTATAGTGTGGGATGGAAGGTTCTCTACCTCGACTTTTCTTTGGCTTTGGGCTTTAGCCCCATTTCGTTGAATGGCAACTCAATTATTCGTGATGCATTTATGGTTTGAATTTAATAATTGATGATATTTGTGGTGTCATATAACATGGCATTATGCTCCCTCCATCCTCCAAATAATCTTTTGAGAGGGGCCATTGATTTTAAGATAAAATTTTTGAGTGCATTGAAAATAATAATAATAAAAAAATTAATATAAATGATGAAAAGATGTTGTAATTAGTATTGAGAGTGGTGGAAAAAAAAGAATAAATGAAGTATTATAAAAGGTGGGATAGTGTCCTAAAATAAATACTAGTAAATTATTTGGGAGACAACCTAAAAAGAAAAGATATGATGTTTTTTTTTTTGACTTGGGGGAATTGGGGAGGGGGAGCAGTGAGGTTTGAACCCGAGACCTCACTGTTCACAGACAAGAGGTCGCACCGCTTGGTGTTCCCTTGAGAACAAATATGAAGTTATTTAGAGGACGAATGAGTATCATTTACAAAATTAGTTAGTGCCTCGTTGTGGACTTTTCTTCTTGTTTTTTCCTGTTAGATTTATGTAACTATGTAAGTTAATCATATATTGATATTACTTCACGGTCTTTATTACCTATAATTGATTTGACATCACAAGTTGAAGCATTCTTGTAGGGTCAATTGAGAGGTATTTCAATCATAGAAACTGAATAAGAAGAAAAAATCACACTTGCATTTATTTTGAGACCAATTAAAATTGGTTGTAGCACTTCATGGTAGACTAGTCTACACTTTCTCTTGTATGTATTTGGCAATAAAATGTGAACACAAATTTTGAGCAGCAAATCTCCTTGAATAAGTCTGCTCAAGCTTGTGATCACACAATAACCCATCTTTCTTAACAATTTTCTTACGAATATTAAAATATGCATGGTAATTACAGTACTGCCTTTTAAAACCAGCATAATAAGCATTTGACTCAAAAACGAACAATAATACCTACGTACAAATCTAGTAACTTTATAAGATACGGGGATAAACAATCTATTATTAGTATCTTTTGTTTAAAAAATATTAATTTCTGTAAAGAGTTAAAGAGTCTCTGTATTATTAAAAGTCTAATATTTAGAATATTTTTCGCATTAGTAACTTTTATTTGGACTTTTTTATTTTAAAGTTTTGTCTAAAAAATCCCCGGCGAGATGTCAAAATTACCCTATAATAATTCAATATCCAATACAATAAAAATCAAGTCACTGGATAAGCAATCTAATAAATAGTCACTGGATAAAGAAAATAAATGTATAAAGGATATTTAATTTATTAAAAGTTATTCATAAATTCTTGAATTTTCTATAAATAGTCTCCGTAAATATAATAAGAGTTGATATAACTAAAGATTGTTTCTCTTTAATTGGTCCAAAATTCACCGTCAATTTTTATAATGAGTGAATTAAACCTCCCAACCCCTTTTATGTCCAACTAAACTAAATAACCTAAAAAATAAATAAACCTGAAAAAGACTCCGATTTAATCCACATGGTGCCTATTTTTATACTCCCTCCGTCCACCAAAAATATGCCACAATTTCCTTTTTCGTCCGTCCACAAAAAATATGCCACTTCCATTTTTAGTAGTAGGGTCCACACAACTCCACTCACATTTAAAGTGGGACCCTTACTCCACTACCAACTTTACTCACATTTTCTTAAAACCCGTGCCGGAAGCAAAGTGGCATGTTTTTCGTGGACGGAGGGAGTATTAATTTTACTCATTTCATTGTCAGTGAGCAACCTAAACGATATATTGACCTCTAGATTCATTAGTCTTCCTTAATTATTAGTATTTTGAACTCAAACTCGAAAATAAATAAAAGTGGTTATAGTATCTAAAATACAAAATTTTATAACATTTATCTATTTCGCACATGAGCCATAAGTCATGTCTCCAAATATATAATTTTTTTTCCAAAGCATATTAAAGATATTTTCAAACATTCACAACTCAATCACGAATCCACGACTCGAAGCCCTAAATATATGAACCAAAATCATGAATCAATCGTGAACTCGCAGCCCTTTTAAATTGTGAAAAATAATGCCTTAAATGATCATCTAAAAATATAAGACTTATTTTATGATGAAACGACAACATTTTATTACTAATCAAATTATATTGCTTATGAAGATTTTCGTTGCACATAAAGATAACTTTGGCTTCTATATCAATATTTATTCGTCAAAAATATTTATGATCAAGTGCAAAGCTAGAGAAAAAAAAAAAGTTCTTGTATTTTGAGGCGAAATTTAATTTATACTCATATGCGTAATCCGAAATATACGGTTATTAATTACACTTAAATAAAATAACAAGACAACCACGAGAAAAATAAAAATGTTCCCACTACCACCAAACTTGCAACATTAATTATGCTTCTTTATTTAGTGCAACACAAATTCAATACAGTAATATTCACTCAACACAAATACAAAAACCACACAAAGTAAATCAATATCACTCTAGGCAATTAAGCCTATAGATAGTCTCTCGCACACCGATCCTCTCGCATCAGAGATACCACGTATATAGAATGACATCATTGATATACGAAGCCTCGTCTCGTTCAGTAGTCGGGGTTGGCGGTGATGTAAGCTTCAATGGCCTTGAACATATGTTGGGCCTTGTCTTTCCCCTCCTTGATCTTCTCCTCATCAATCACAGCATCACCCTTGGTGTTGTAAATGCTCCTGTTCTTGCAGATGCTTCCTCCATCTTCGGTTGGGACGACCTTGATATGGTAAGTGATGGATTCAATGGCATCTGAGAGAACATCACCTTCATTGATGGTGTAGGTGTAGGTGAAGTTCTCCTTGTCGATGGCCTCCACACGGTGCTTGACGCTCTTATACTGACTCCCTTCGCCAAAATGAATGATCTTGACGGTGCCGGCGCCGCCGTCTCCTTCCAAGATCTCGACGTTCTTGATGGCCTGAGGCAGGATCTTGGGGAGGAGGGTGTCGGAGTCGATCACCAGGGCCTTGAAGAGCTTCCCGGCCGGGATGGAGGAAGGGGTCTCTACATCGTAAGTGATCACACCCATGATTACCTCTTTTTTTTGGAATTTGGAGAAATGGAAGAGAAATGAAGATTTGATATGAATGAGTTTGCTAAGTGTGATGAGAAAATTGGAGAGTGTGAAGGTGCTGTTTTATAGTGTGGGGTGGAAGGTTCTCTGCCTCGATTTTTCTCTGGCTTTGGGCTTTAGCTAGCTAGCTAGCCCCATCTCGTTGAATGTAGACATAATTATTCATGGTGCATTTATGGATTGATTTAATAATAGATGATATTTTGGGGTGTCATAGAACATGGCATTATCCTCCACCGACCCCCAAATAACTTCTTAAGGGGTACGGATTTTAATACAAAATTATTGAGTGTATTGAAAATGGTGAAAAATATTATAATTAGTATTGAAAGTAATGAAAATGTATTGTAATTAGTTAGTATTGAAAATTGTGAAAAAATGTGAAAAATAAAAATAAACTATTCATTATGATATTAAGATTCCATACTTACAAATCATACTTGAAAAACTATGTTTGACAAGTCGTATTATTTGACAAAATCTATGTTCCTGTGAAATCTGCAAATCTCATTTAAAAAAAATAGGTGCTTAAACCACATTTATATTCACTTTACCATTAGGTCGTCCCAAAAGGATTTGTGTCTTTCTTTTATACCACTCGAGTATGACGATTTTATCTAATCATTATGCTTGATATTTTATAAGCTGCATGAGTTCGTTAATGTCAAGTCATGATATTGATATTTAATTTAACTTTAACTTAGTATTAAATTAAAATGAATAAGAAGTCATATGTTTTTGGCTTCACCTTGTGGCATGCATGTGAAACATGTCAAGAAAATGCATAGAAAATTTCCGGAATGATGTAAGTTAATCATATTTTGATATTACTTCACAGTCTTTACTACCTATAATTGATTTGACATCACAAGTTGATGCATTCTTGTAGGGTCAATTGAAAGCTATTTCAATATAATATATATAGAAACTGAATAAGAAGAAAAATTCACACTTGCATTTATTTTAAGACCAAAATTGGTTGTACGTAGCACTCCATGGTTGACTAGTCTACACTTTCTCTTGATTGTATTTGGCAATAAATGTGAACACAAATTTGAGCAGCAAATCTCCTTGAATAAGTCTGCTCAAGCTTGTGAATTGTGATCACACAATAATAACCCATATTTTCTGAATATACAATTTTCATACGAATGCCTTTTAATTTTTTGCAAGGGTAAATATCGTGAAAACTCCTGAATTATACTCATTTTATCAAAAATACCCTAAAACTTTCAAAATGTTCTCTAAACCATCAAACTGTCAGGTTTTTATCAAATATATCCTACATCTATTTTTCGGTTACCAGAAACGTGATGTGGTTCGCCGGATGCCACAATGTAATTTATATTCTATTTTTTTTACATAACATGGAAAAAACGACTTCGTTTCGTACCATATTCTATCGTGTTTATCCCTAATTCTAGGTTATTAGCGTGAATTTCAAACACGAAAGGAGTGAATTTTGTGATTTTTTTTCAAATGATATGGTTCGAAACGACGTCGTTTTTGTCATTGCATTTTAAAAAAAATAGAATATCAATTACATTGGGGTATCCGGCGAGCCACATCACGTTTTTGGTGACTGAAAAATAGATACATGATATATTTGATAAAAACCTGATAGTTTGAGGGTTTAGAAAACATTTTGAAAGTTTCAGGGTATTTTTGATAAAACATGTATACTTCAGGAGTTTTCATGATATTTACCCTTTTTGCAATTACAAACATCATAATAAGCATTTAACTAAAAAACGAACAATAATACCTACAAATAAAGTCACTTAAGATACGAGGATAAACAATATATTATAAGTAGTATTTTGTTTAAAAAATATTCATTTCTGTAAAGAGTCGTCTCTGTTGTAGGGTATCTTCGCCTAGCCAGGGTTACACCACTTGGTTGTCGAACTTCATGTCTTCCCCACTCGTGCTCAAGCACTTTAATCTTCGTCTTCTTATTCTCTGAAGACCGTAGAATGCGCTGCACTGGAGACTCAATTCCTCTGGACTGAACTGCTCGATCTCTCTGCTCGGGCGAAGTGACTTCTCTGGTTTGCTCTCCAGACTCGAGACGACTTCTCTGCTCGGGAGCTCCGACTCCTCTGGCAGCGGGGAGCTCGACTCATCTGTCAGCGGGAACTACTCTGGTGCGCGACTTCTCTGGCAGCGCGACTTCTCTGGCAGTTGGACTACTCTGGCAGTGGGGAGTCCTCTGGTACACGACTCCTCTGGCCTCGAGTCCGCTGGCCTCGAGTCCGCTGGTGCTGGCAGCCTCGACTCCTGGAGCTTCAGTTCCTCTGCTCCTCTTTACTTCTCTGCAACACACCAAGAAAGGCAGCAAGTAAAAGAGAAACAAGGGAAAGTCAGAGGAAAGAAAAACAAGAAAAATTCAGAGGGAACTCAAGGGTGGGAAAATGTGTCCTCGGGACACTTTGGCTCAGATTTTCCCACAGTAGGCAACGGCCCTTCCGGCAGCTCAATGATCACGGCACTGTGGAAGTAGAACAAGTAAACACCCAGATCTCAGAAGTACAACCACCGACAGCAGGAATCCGATGGACAGGATTTCGATGGCTCGCACACTCACAACGTATCACCAAACCAGGAAACCGATGGACAGGAATCCGGTGATACAAGCTTTCAATCGAAGCGAAGTTCACACCCACAGTCACCACTCAGGAAACCACGAACAGGAATCCGGCGACACTTCAAGAAGGAATAGCAGAGCCTTCTATTTCAGACGGTGTGAAAACTTCCTTCCCTTCGATAGCCTTGCATCAGGGATAAAAAGGAGTAAAGGTCATTGGGAATGAGGAAGGAGCATTGAAGTCGGAGGTGGGAATCGAGGAGATGGGCGGCGAAACAGTTGAAGCGGCGCAGATGGGATAGTGGGCTAGGGTTTGGAAATGGGCTGGGAAGTGATTTGGGCTAGGGAAAATAAAGATCATTGGGCCAACTCTCCACATTCCACCTTTGGCACAATGATCATTATGTCACCAAGAAAGAGCCTGCCTTTGAATCGAGCTTTATCATCACAGCCATTTTTACTATCATCCTATCACAAAGACAAGACAATAGAGGGTGAGAAAAATATTATGCATATTAATCTCAGTCTCAACACCAGAGACCAACCCAATGGGAAATCACCATTTCTCAAACCCAAAGGGTTATCATTGAAGACACAACAGACTCAACAAACACAAACACACAGGACACACACATGCAGAGGCAAGACATACAGAGCAGAGTAGACAGAAAGACCAGAGCAGAGCAGAGCTCAAAACTCGACATGCAGAAAAGAAAACAAGGCAAACACACACAAAACTCAACACAAGACACTCAAGAGAAGAGAGTAACAACAGAACAACATGCGAAAGGGAAACAAGAAGGAACACATGCAGGACCAGACAACAGACAAACAAGAACAGAGCAGACACAACAACCAGAGCAAGACACCACACACAAACTCATCATGCAGAAAAAAGGAAAGCAAGAAAGGGACAAGCAGCCACAGAGGCTGAACTTGCCACACACATAAACATAGAGTCAAAACTTTAACCATAATCAAACTTCACAACAGAAGCAGAAACCACATTGCAATCAAGGCCTTCTTTCTTAGTAAATCCCTTAACAACAAGCCTAGTTTGGATTCTCAAGTTATCAGTTCCATGCTTGACTTTAAACCACAATTTGGACTTAACAACAGAACATTCAATGGGCTTTATCACTAGAGCCCAAGTTTCATTAGGTTCATTCATAACAGGCTCAAGCAAGTTTTCTGGTTCAGCATGCAAGTTGGGTTGAGGATCCACCTCAAAAGGAACAGTAGGGGTAAACACAAGCTCATACATGCTTTGATCAACAACATTCACATTCTCCACCTCACTTGGAGCAGCAGATTGTGAGGATTCAAGCAGGCAAGGAACTGACTCAGCACAAACAGCATATAAACCACCTTTTCTTGGTGCAGAGAAGTACACCACAGAATCCTTTTCAAATTGAAATCTCAAGTGATTCACAGAGCCATTTAACATCTGGTCAGCAAGTTTAGACACAGATAGCAAGCTAAACTCCAACTCTGGCACGTATCTAACATCATTCAAGGTAAGCAAACTGCCATTTTCAAATTTCAAGCAGACATCACCCTTACCCAAGATATCACAACTTTGACCATCAGCCAAAGAAACATGCCCAGACTTGACCAACTGAAGGTTTTGAAACATATGCTCAAAAGGGGTCACATGAAAGGTACAACCAGAGTCAATCAGCCACTCATTGGAATTCACAGATTTAGACACAACATTAGAATGGTTGATGTACTGAAAATCAGGTTCATGCACCATGTAGACACCATCATCTTCAAACACATTGTTAGCATGCTGTTCAGGTTCATTAAGAACAAAGTTCTTGTTTTTCTTAGGCAGTCTACACCTATTTGAAAAATGACCAGGTTTTCCACAATTCCAACAAAGCTTTTTGGGCTTTTGATCAAACCCCCTTTTTTCTTTATTAACAAACATGACCTCACCATGCAGTGGCTTTGACTTAGCCAATTTGAGTTCACTTTCTTTAGACTTAAGACCATTCACAATCATATCACAAGTAACTTTTGACCCACCATACTTCAAAGCAGATTTTACCTCAGCAAAAGGCTCAGGTATAGAGTTTAAAAGAATTTGGGGGGCATACTTCTCAATAGAATCATCTCCAGCAAGCTTTAAATCATGCAGGAGTTTATTGAAATTTTCCATGTTAGTGTCTACATCCTTAGATGGATCCATTTGAAAAGACATAAATTGATTTTGCAAAGACCAAGTTGATACTTCAGTAGGTGCAGCATATATAGCGTTCAAGTCATCCCACAGGTCTTTAGCACATTCATGATGAGACACCTTTCTAA
Source organism: Salvia miltiorrhiza (assembly GCF_028751815.1). Lineage (NCBI taxonomy): Eukaryota > Viridiplantae > Streptophyta > Magnoliopsida > Lamiales > Lamiaceae > Salvia > Salvia miltiorrhiza. The sequence continues at coordinate 5,391,304 of NC_080393.1, forward strand.
CCACAGGACTACACAAGTTTAACAAAATAGTGGCCCTAGCACTATCATTCATTTCATGCTGCCTAGCATCAGTGACAGTCTCATCTATCTTAGTGGTTATAGCCCTTTTTACCTTTTCTTTAACCAAAATGCATTCTATCTTGATTTTCCAGTCATGAAAATCATCTCTGCCATTGAATGGCACCACATGCATGTTGTTCATGGTTATGCAGAAGCAACAGGCAAAAAACACAAGGGAAGATCACAGCAGAGATAGGTCAGAACTGACCTGAGAGGATCCACCTAGAGTTAAAGAGCAGTGGAGAGCCCAGATCTCAGCACAGATTGATCTGCGGAGCAAGGTTCGCACTGGTCACCCTAGAGGTTCCAAGGGGACTAATACAGTCCACAAACTCTCAATCCAAAAGAGTTTTCAAGGCACACAGACCTTTTCAGAGAACTTAAACACAGAGTAAAAGTAACACGGAAGCAAAAAACACAGACAACCAAACTGGATAGATCCCTTTCTTCCTTGCTTTCCAGGTTACTCGCACGAGGAGACTCCTTTAAAGGGGAATCCAGACGAACTGGACCAACTACAAGGGAGATCTGACTTGGCTTGAAATGCCAAGGGATTATCGAGTTAAGATGCCAACAAGCGGAAGCAAACAAAAAACTCAGGAACGCTAGATACCAAAAAGAGAAAACAAAAGCAGCACCTTGACCAAACCTAAATCTAGGAGCTAAGGTTACAGCTGCTTTACCAGAGCCGGACTCTTCAGGAGGAAGAGCCGGACCTACCACAATCCTTGCTCGTCGGGAGCGAATCGGCGCAGCCAAAGGGCGACGGGGTGGGAAAGATGTGTTCGGAGGGTGCCCTGGCTAGGTCACCGTGGCTCTGATACCACTGTAGGGTATCTTCGCCTAGCCAGGGTTACACCACTTGGTTGCCGAACCTCCTGTCTTCCCCACTCGTGCTCAAGCACTTTAATCTTCGTCTTCTTATTCTCTGAAGACCGTAGAATGCGCTGCACTGGAGACTCAATTCCTCTGGACTGAACTGCTCGATCTCTCTGCTCGGGCGAAGTGACTTCTCTGGTTTGCTCTCCAGACTCGAGACGACTTCTCTGCTCGGGAGCTCCGACTCCTCTGGCAGCGGGGAGCTCGACTCCTCTGTCAGCGGGAACTACTCTGGTGCGCGACTTCTCTGGCAGCGCGACTTCTCTGGCAGTTGGACTACTCTGGCAGCGGGGAGTCCTCTGGTACACGACTCCTCTGGCCTCGAGTCCGCTGGCCTCGAGTCCGCTGGTGCTGGCAGCCTCGACTCCTGGAGCTTCAGTTCCTCTGCTCCTCTTTACTTCTCTGCAACACACCAAGAAAGGCAGCAAGTAAAAGAGAAACAAGGGAAAGTCAGAGGAAAGAAAAACAAGAAAAATTCAGAGGGAACTCAAGGGTGGGAAAATGTGTCCTCGGGACACTTTGGCTCAGATTTTCCCACAGTAGGCAACGGCCCTTCCGGCAGCTCAATGATCACGGCACTGTGGAAGTAGAACAAGTAAACACCCAGATCTCAGAAGTACAGCCACCGACAGCAGGAATCCGATGGACAGGATTCCGATGGCTCGCACACTCACAACGTATCACCAAACCAGGAAACCGATGGACAGGAATCCGGTGATACAAGCTTTCAATCGAAGCGAAGTTCACACCCACAATCACCACTCAGGAAACCACGAACAGGAATCCGGCGACACTTCAAGAAGGAATAGCAGAGCCTTCTATTTCAGACGGTGTGAAAACTTCCTTCCCTTCGATAGCCTTGCAGCAGGGATAAAAAGGAGTAAAGGTCATTGGGAATGAGGGAGGAGCATTGAAGTCGGAGGTGGGAATCGAGGAGATGGGCGGCGAAACAGTTGAAGCGGCGCAGATGGGATAGTGGGCTAGGGTTTGGAAATGGGCTGGGAAGTGATTTGGGCTAGGGAAAATAAAGATCATTGGGCCAACTCTCCACATCTGTATTATTAAAAGTCTAATATTTAGAAAAAAATTCGCATTAATAATTTTTGTGTGCGGCTTTTTTATTTATATAATTAAAGCTTTGTCTTAAAAAACCCCTGCGTCGTCCAAGTACTCCAATCTCCTTAAATAGAATATTCCGTTCTGTAGTTGCAATTTTGACCCAATGGACTCTCGACCTAAAAATTCGGCCCATTTGACTATGTAGCCCACTAACAGCCTTTGGGCCATATACAAATTTGACGTTTTGGCCCAGAGATACAGACTAAACTCAAATCATGAGATTTCAAATAGATTATTATGAAACAAGAATGAAAGATTATGGAAAAAAAATAAAATATTACAAAAATTTATTATAGTTTTAGATTAAATTTACCCTAGAATATATAATTCAATATCCAATACAATAAAAATCAAGTCACTGGATAAGCAATCTAATAAATAATCACAGGATAAAAATCAAGTACTGGATAAAGAAAATAAATATATATGATATTTTATTAAAAGTTATTCATAAATTCTTGATTTTTCTAAAAAAATTGTTTCTCATTAATTAGTCTAAAATTCACCGTCAACTTTTATAATGAGTGAATTAAACCTCTATCCCCTTTTATGTCCAACTATATAAATGAACCTAAAAAAGACTCCGATTCAATCCACATGGTTTACTGGCCTATTTTTATATTAATTTTGCACATTTCATTGTCAGTGAGCAACCTAAATGATTGACCTCTAGATTTTATCAGTCTTCCTTAATTATGATTTTGAACTCAACTCGAAAATAAATAAAAGTGGTAATAGCATCTTAAAAAAAATTATATACTATTTTTTTATTTTGCACATGAGCTATAAATCATATTTCCAAATATATAAAATTTCATTTTTTTCCCCTAATCTTGCACACAAATTAAAAATATTTTCAACGTTCACGATTCAATTACAAACACACAACTCGAAGACCTAATTATGTGAACCTAAATCTTGGACCCGAACAACGAATTCAAAATCATGAATCACGAATCACGAATAATGAAGTACGGCCTTGATCGTGAACTCACAACCCTCTTAGTCTTAAATTGCAAAAAAAAAAATGCTTTAAATGATCATCTAAAAATATAGGACTTATTTTATGATGAAACGACAATATTTCATTACTAGTCTAACTATCTTGTTTATAAAAAAAATTCGTTGAATGTAAAGATAATTCTGACTTCTACCTCAGTATTCATTCATTAAAAATATATATCAAAACTCTATGCATACATAGATTAATTCCGACATCTACCTCAGTTTTCAACGTCAAATTATTTATCAGGTGCAAAGTTAGAAAGAAAAAAATAAAAAATAAAAAATGAAAGTTCTTGTATTTTGAGGTGAAATTTGTGTTCATATGCTAATCTGAAATATATGGATATATTAGTTACCCCTAAATAAAATAACAAAACAACCACAAGAGAAAAATAAAAAATATTAATCCCACGACCACCAAACTTGCAATTAACTATGCTTCTTTATTTTAATTCAAAAAAAAAAAAAAACTATGCTTCTTTATTTAGTGCAACACAAATTCAATACAATAATATTCACTCAACACAAATTCAAAAATCACACAAAGTAAATCGATATCACTCTAGGCAATTAAGCCTATACATAGTCTCTCGCACACCAATTATCTCATATCAGAAACCACGTATATATATAAAATGACATCATTGATATATGAAGCCTCGTCTCTTTCAGTAGTCGGGGTTGGCGGTGATGTAAGCCTCAATGGCCTTGAACATATGTTGGGCCTTGTCTTTCCCCTCCTTGATCTTCTCCTCATCAATCACAGCATCACCCTTGGTGTTGTAGATGCTCCTGTTCTTGCAGATGCTTCCTCCATCTTCGGTTGGGACGACCTTGATATGGTAAGTGATGGATTCAATGACATCTGCGAGAACATCACCTTCATTGATGGTGTAGGTGTAGGTGAAGTTCTCCTTGTCGATGGCCTCCACACGGTGCTTGACGCTCTTATACTGACTCCCTTCGCCAAAATGAATGATCTTGACGGTGCCGGCGCCGCCGTCTCCTTCCAAGATCTCGACGTTCTTGATGGCCTGAGGCAAGATCTTGGGGATGAGGGTGTCGGAGTCGATCACCAGGGCCTTGAAGAGCTTCCCGGCCGGGATGGGGGAAGGGGTCTCTACATCGTAAGTGATCACACCCATGATTACCTCTTGGAATTTGGAGAAATGGAAGAGAAATGAAGATTTGATATGAATGAGTTTGCTAAGTGTGATGAGAAAATTGGAGAGTGAAGGTGCTGTTTTATAGTGTGGGATGGAAGGTTCTCTGCCTCGATTTTTCTCTGGCTTTGGGCTTTAGCTAGCCCCATTTCGTTGAATGTCAACATATAATTATTCATGGTGCATTTATGGATTCATTTAATAATTGATGATATTTTGGGGGTGTCTTAGAACATGGCATTATATCATTCACAAAAATAGTTAGCACCTCGTTGTGGACTTTTCTTCTTGTTTTTTCCTTTTGGATTTATGTAATCCTCAGTCTCTACTTTCGGAGCACACTGTAAATTCATGTTTCTATACAAATCTTAATCTTAATATTTGGTAAATACATGTTCCTAAGCAATTTGCAAGTCAAATTTGAAAAACTATGTGCATGTGACAGAATTAAATCACATTTATACTCACTTTACCACTAGGCCGTTTACCACTAGGCCGTTTCAAAAGAAGGGTGTCTTTATTTTTTACCACTTTAATCACTATGCTTTATATTTCATGTGCTGCATTAGTTTGTTAATGTCAAATCATGATATATTGATTTTTGCTTTAACTTGTAAGTACTATTGAATTAAAATGATCGATCTCATATGTTTTTGGCTTCACCTTATGACATGTATGTGAAACATGTCAAGAAAATGCATATAAAATTTCCTGAATGATGTAAGTTAATCATATTTTGATATTACTTCACAGTCTTTACTACCTATAATTGATTTGACATCACAAGTTGAAGCATTCTTGTAGGGTCAATTGAGAGCTATTTCAATTGTGTATAGAAACTGAATAAGAAGAAAAATTCACACTTGCATTTTATTAAGACCAAAATTGGTTGTAGCACTCCATTGTAGACTAGTCTACACTTTCCCTTGTTTGTATTTGGCACTAAAATGTGAACACAAATTTTGAGCTGCAAATGTCCTTGAATAAGTCTGCTCAAGCGCTTGCGATCACACAATAACCCATCTTTTCTGAATATACAATTTTCATACAAATATTGAAATGTGATAATTACAGTAGTGTCTTTTAATTTTTTACAATTACAACATCATAATAAGCATTTGGCTCAAAAACGAACAATAATACCTACAAATCAAGTCACTTAAGATACGAGGATAAACAATCTATTATAAGTAGTATTTTGTTTTTAAAATATTCATTTCTGTAATGAGTCTCTGTATTAGTAAAAGTCAAATATTTAGAAATTTTTTCGCATTGCTAATTTATGTGTTGGGTATCTTCGCCTAGCCAGGGTTACACCTCTTGTTTCCCGAACCTCCTGTCTTCCCCACTCGTGCTCAAGCACTTAAATATTCGTCTTCTTCTTCTCCTCTGTAGACCTTTGAATTCGCTGCTCTAGAGACTCGGCTTCGCTGCTCTGGAAGGCTTCGGCTTCTCTGCTCTGGAGCTTCGATCCCTCTGCTCTGAAGTGTCGACTTCTCTGCTCTGGTCCTCACTTCGCTGCGCTGGCCTTTGTCGATTTCGCTGCTCTGGCAGACTCGACTTCACTGCGCTGGCCTTTGTCGACTTCGCTGCGCTGGAAGGCTCGGCTTCTCTGCTCTGGAGCAACTTATCTGCTTCTTCTTCACTTCTCTGCAACACACAAAGACAGGCAGCAAGTAAAAGAGAAACAAGGGAAAGTCAGAAGAAAGAAATAAGGAAAGTCAGAGAAAATGGGGAAAAGGAGTCCTCGGGACACAGGGGCTCAGATTTTCCCCCTTAAATTCGGCAATCCTTCCGGCAGCTGAATGATCAAGACTAGGGATGGACGACGGAGCAGCTTCTCAGATCTCAACAGAACCGCCAACAGCAGGAGCCAAGTTCAGAACTCCGGCGGCTCAGATCTACTCAGGTAACCACCAAACAGGGCTCCGATGGTCAGGAAAGCCCGATGATACCACCACCCACGCAGGGAATCCCGTATTATCAAGGAATCAACCACAAAGGAATAGCAGAGTCTTTCTATCCTTAATAATACGTTATCCCAACATGAGAGAGCATCAGGGATTTAAAGGGAGTAGCAGCAACGGTGGGGTGAATCACCATTGAAGGCGCTGGAGAAACCAAGGCAAAAGGGCGGTGGAAAGGGGGGAGGAAACGAGGAGTCTGAGAGAGAGAGGAGAGGATTAGGGTTAGTGGAGCGGCGCTGAGTGAAGTGAGAGAGAGAAAAAGAGCGGGGGTGGGATATATCCGAAGGGGAAGTGGGCTAGGGTTTGGAAATGGGCTGGGATAAGTGGGTGGGCTCGGTTCTGGGCCCTGAAGTTGGCCCAGACCCAAAAAGAAAAAGAAAGGAAAAAGGAATGAGAAATGGGCCAACCTCACATTATATCAGCACCTTTTTTATTTATATAATTAAAATTTTATCTAGAAAACCCCGCAGCGATATGTACTCCAATATCCTTCCGTAGCTGCAATTTTGACCCAATGGGCTCTCTACCTACAAACTCAGCCCATCACTATGTAGCGCACTAATAGCCTTTTGGGCCATATACAAATTTGACGTTTTGGGCCTTTTGGCCCAGAAACAGAAAAACTAAACTCAAATCAAGAGATTTCAATAGAAACCTTTTTATACAAAACATCCTAAGTTTGAATTACACCAATAACAAAATTTGTATTAATATTTTAATAATAAAATACTTGTGTATTTTATTATAGGCTTATTTGCCGTAAAATACACCATCTTTTACTGAATTCTAATTTCTCCCATAATTTTTCAATTTTAAAATAAAATACACTATTTCATGATTTGTTTGATTTTTTCCATTAATATCAAATTCTTTTTTCCATTAATATCAAATTCTTCCAAATCAATGCTGAGATAGACGCTTGAAATGTCAGAAATGAGTGCCAGAAACTCTCTTAAATTTGAATAATTTGCTCTGTTCAATTGCCCGTTGGCAATTTCTTGCATCTCAAGCGTCTATATCAGGATTGATTTAGAGGAATTTGACATTCATGAGACAAATCAGACAAATCGTGAAAGTGGCATATTTTATTATGAAATTAAAAAGTCATGAAAAAAAATCATAATTCACTGAAATTTGATATATTTTATGCAAATAACTCTTTATTATATCCCTCAAATGCAATTCACACGACCTCGTACACACGAGATTCTCGATTCCCGATATTGTATTTGAAGCAATTGTTCGAATTCCTTATACTAAACAAGCCGAACAAGTCATTGTTAATGATAAAAAAAAAGGGGGGAGGGGGGGGGGGGGGGGGTTGAATGTGGGGGCTGACCCTTCCCTTGGTTCCTCCTACATATATAGGATATTTTAAGAAATGAACATCTTTTTTAGTAGCAGGAATAAGAATAGTGATTTCAATAATATTTTTATTATTAGCACAGTTTAGCTTGATAAAGACACATTTTCTATGCACATCGCCCATGCTCGCACACTTTACATCATAAATATAAACGTGGCATGTATCCATAACGTCATAATAAGATTTTTGCAACAGAAGAATCCAACTGCAACTTCGTAAATCATATGTACACAAACAAAGCCTTCTGCTGTTCCCAAAAAACAAAAAGACAAAAACATTCTACCTTATCTGACCCATCTTTCTCTGCCAAACTCAAAACTGTTACTCGAGCAGAAGTATAAGCTCCAAATCAGTTCATAAGAACTCATGATGGAGCTGTCTTTTTCCTCTGTGCAGCTGCTGCTCTTGTTCTTGAATCAGTCAGTGATGTGACTCTCCCTTTTGCTCGAATGTCGTTTTTCAGCTCAGATGATTCCTTGGCATGTGTTTTTCTAGGTGTGCCCTCAGCAGTAGTGGATTTTGGGAAAATCTTGCATAGTGTGTGTCTATTCTGACTTGCAACGCGGTTTTTAGGGCCGGGAGAAGGTTGTATTTGTGCTCGTGTTGGTGTTCTTTGTCCGATCATCCCATCGTTGTCTGAGCAAGACAGAGATAAACACAAGTGGTGATGTTCTTAGTAGAGTGCTGTCTAAACTAAATGTAGAAAATCCAATTCAATGTGAAGCATAGTTTATGTAAATGCATCACATATTTTGAAAGAGGACCTTATAACTACAGAAACTATGCATTGTAACTCTTTCTTTTCAACACTCAGATTTACTAAAATGAAGTTACATAGATATTTATGAAGTGTAGGGGGTGGGTGTTTGGCTAAGCTGTTTTAAGGAGCTTATAAACTCAGCCAAACACCCCCTAAGCTAAGCATAAGACTCGACTGTGTTGCTTATGACAATGCAGCTCATTTTCATGATTTACACCAAAACCGGATAGGTGCGATGATTAGTTCACCCCAGTAGCTATAAGTCGTGTCTAAAACCAACATTCCTATGGTAGCATGATTAATGCTTGAAGCCAAAGATCTTATGTTTGAATCTAACGTCACATGATCTTTAATTTTACTTGTTCTTTCATAAAAATTAAAATAAAAACCAACATTCTTATTTGGATATTCACAAGTCACAACCTACAAGATAAATTACTTGTAACCTTTTAATCATATGCACCAAACATATTAGATCCAAAAATATAAAATCACGATTTTGGGAACCAGACAGCAAGAAATTCATGCTAGTAGAAAATCTTGTATGCGTACATAGAGATGAACTGTGTAACTAACCTGGACTCGATAAGACTGCACGCGGGCGTGGGGCTGAAGTCGCTCTAACGCTTTTTTGGTTCTCTTTCACATCTGCATTCTTTTTGTTCGTTTCCTCTGTTGAGCAAGAGATTATTATCATTTTGTGTTCGTTTAAAACTCAGTACCGATATTGTCATAATCCAACGAGCAAAATGCCAAACCTTTGGATCTGTAGAAGCTCGGAGGAGGTGATAGAGGGACATAAGAGTGGGGAACCCTCACAACTGGCCTTGGGGAATCATCTGCACATCCAAAGAGAAACATTCAAGATTAGCCAATGCACTTACTATGAAGAATTGCAAGCTAATCTTTAATGTTTCTATGTAGCAAACGCCTGAGCAGAGCATTGCATTATACAGCTTAGCATAATCACAATGAACTTTATTCAGGAGCATAATGCAAGCAACAAGATTTATGCTCAATAGACAATGATGAACTCAATGTTACCCTTTGAAATAAAATATGCTCTTTACATACAACATAACAAGCAAACTTCATAGAATTCAAGTGCATCATATCTCAGCAACCATAGCAGTGAAGACGAGAAAATGATTATTTGATCTTACTGCATTATATTGATCTTTACTAGCTACGAAACAGTAGCTCTGAGATTGATGAAGGCTGCAACTCTTTCTTACATTCTACATAGTAAACAACTCTGCAATCTTAGAGAAAACATGAGTTCAAGTTCCACTCGGAAAGATCAATACAGTCAATCGGCTCTCATTCTCCACATCGTATAAGGGGGTGTTTGGCTGAGCTTATAAGTTGTTTAGGAGCTTATAAGTTTTGGAGAAATGTTTGGCAAAATAAGCTCCTATACAGCTTAAAAGTTGTAGAAATGAGCTCCAACAACTTATAAGATTTTTGAAAACTAAGTTCCTCAATCTCAACTTATTTTGACTTAAATTTATAAGCAACAATAACCCAATTATGATTTGTTATTTCCAACTTATACCCTTCCAATTTTAACTCCAATTTTCTTTCTAACTCATAACTTTTTCTCTAGCTTATAAGCTCAATCATCCAAACACTCTAACAACTTATAAGCTCTTGAAAAACATATTGTAAGCTCTCTAAAATAAGCTTAGCCAAACAACCCTCTAAGTCACTCATCAAGATAACATGATCAGAATTTAGAGCCATTTTTACGGATTGCTCATCAACAACTAATCAAATTCAAAACATCATCACCTTGAAAAAGGACCAACTTGACAAATTAATTACAATAATCTGAAAATTTAAACACAACCAATTATAGTACCCCAAAAAAAAACCTATTAAAACAGGACAGAATTTCAAGAAAAGTAACATAAAAAGCAAATATATTTGCTCCAACCAAAAAGTTAATCAAATATCAAGATATCAAAAACGAAATCGATTTAAAAAATAAAATAAAAAATTACCTGAAGAAGAGGAATCGTTGAGAGATAGCCATTCAAAAGCCTTCAAAGACTGCAAGGAATTCTTCTCATAAACATATTGGTCAGCATCTTCTCTCTGTACCCTCACCTTCACTTTTGGATACACTTCTCAAATAATTTTACAAAGAAAGAAACCAAAAAACAACAAAAAGTCCATTTCAGAAAAAAAAAATATAATACTAATAAATCATGTCTAAAACCATGATCCAAAAAATAGAAAAATCCGAAAAACTTACTGTTTTCCTGCAGATGCTTCTTCCCAGATTGAGTCATAGCTACAGAAATCTTGCAAACAATAACTTTTACTATAAGAGAATCGTGGAATCAGAGGTGAAAATGGAACATGTTTTAAAGGTGTGATGATTTCAACGGTTTGAATAAAAGATTCTTCAAAAAAAAGAAAAGAAGGCCAGATGGAGGAGTTGTTTTTGATGTCGCGTGTCTTTTCAGAGTTTTGAATGATTAATGACTTACACGAGAGTCGTATTGTAAGCAGGAAGTCAACTACGTTCATTTATTAAACTTTATCGTTAAATCTTACTTCAAATTATTTTTTAAATTAGTCACAATTTTTAGAATAATTCTTTTAGAATAATTTAATAAAATTACTATATTTTTTATATTATTTCAAATCAGTCACAATTTTTAGAATAATGTAATAAAATTATCATTTTTTTTCTTCATCATAGTAAATTCAATTCTTTTAATTATGAATTTGGGAATTAAGATTCGTATACTGGTATAATACACTATAGACATGTGGCGTTCAAATTTCAAATTAATTCAAGATTTTTGAATCTCATTTTTCATATAGCTTTCTTGTGTTGTCAATTTTATTATATTTAGTTCAGAACTAATAATGGGAAAGAAAGTCCTAACTCTATGATCCTAACCTAACTCCAACTCAATTATTTAGCAATTAGACATTTCAAACAATAATTTTAATAAACTCCTAGTTAATCGTAAATTTCACCGTTAAATAAAAATTTAAATCTCCACTCAAAACTCATGCAGAAAATTAAGATACGCTAATTTACTAAAAATCGAACTATTTACACATATTTGAAAAGTTTCAAAACTTATTTACAAAAAAAGTCGAAAACCTGAGATTTAATCAGCAATTAGTTATATCTTTAAAATATACAAAACGTATATCAAATTTATAATTCCGAAAAGGTTCTACCTTTTTTTTTTGTTCCATAAATTACGTTATCTGAAATATTTTCATTTCATAAATTTTCGTATCTAAACTATATAGATTCATACAATTTTAAAATCTACACGTTTCCATCAAAATTTGTTTGTTTCCTTACATTTGATTAAAGATGGGAACTAGATGAGCACCTGCGCAGCAAGTGGGTCCCGCCCACGTCCTACTTTTGAGAAAGTTTTAAACGTGTATGAAACAGCTGCGTATATATTTGGTCGGCTGATCGTGTTAGCCTACAATTTGTCCATGTACACATAATAATCCACCAAAATTTGAATTCCTTCATCCTTTTCTAACACACCTCACCAAAAAGAATAAATTGAAACTTTAAAATAATTAGAGGATTTTAATTTGCTTAGCATGTGACGCTTTTAAAGCTCGTGTTATTATATCTCGACTACATAATTTATTACTCTTTTTATCCCAGAACAAATCGTCTCAGTTTGTCATTTTTTAATGTTCACGACAAATAGTACCATCTCATTTATAAACACTACACTACAATATTTTATTTTTAATATATTAATTTATTTACATAATCTATCATATATGACCTATCATTTTTATTCACCAAATCACTATCCCTAAGATGAGATCTTTTTTTTTCCCCTAAGATGAGATCTTTTCTTCACTTATAAATTTATCAATTTTTTTATTAAAATTCATGTTATTTTCTTATAATTTTTTTTTTTTAGAATCGAGGAAGTACTAGAATATTGCTTTGCTTCAAAGTGAAAGCTGCATCACGTTATTGCTTCATCAACTTCTGCAGATATATATATATATATAGAGAGTTTTGATATGCTGGGCGAATAAGGTGAGCGATTCCGTGAGCGCCATTTCTTAATCAACCTTTTTTATTATTTTTTTCAATTCTCTTATCTTTCTCCTCTCTCTCTCTTTCTTTTTTTTATTATTTTTTTCCATTCTCATATCTTTTTCCTCTCTCTCTCCTTCTCCTTTCTCTGCAACTTACCCAATTGTTTTTCCCAACTCTCTCACGTCTATTATTCTTTCTCCATGTCTTTGCAAATCTCTTTTTTTTCTTCTTGATTTTTGTTTCCTTGCTCCCAATTGTCTCTCCATCAGACCTCTATACGTGAATTCAGATCATTTCATTTTTTACGTGGATGTCAAATTAAATATGAATTAACATCAACGAAAATTAATAATGAGATGATTGAATTCTTTGTGTGCTCTTTTCTCTCATACTTTCGAAGCAGTTGAAATTATCCAAATTTGCAAAGTAAGAGAATCAAGCAACCATTTTTGTTTTCTGTATGCACCAATCTAACACCAAAAAATAGATGATTTTTTAATGTCATTTTATCCATAATTTTTGCTTGTAAACCAAAGGAGTACAGGTTCTTAAATCTTGAATCGTTAATATTCTGTAAGACAAAAAAAAATAATTTTATAAGTTAGTATGAATTTTGAGATCTCCATTTTGATATGGTGGAACTCAGGGGCGGATCCAGGATTCAATGTTAGGGGGGGCTGAATCTATTGGACTACGGTGCTTGAAAATATTTACACGGGGGTTCGGGGGCGGGAGCCCCCGAAGCAAATTTTTTTGAGCATTCCGTACACTTCATTTTCATACATTTTTTCAACAATCACTTAATATAATAAGATAATTGTTCGCAATTCAATTAATTCAACATCAAGTAGATTGAAAGCATATAAAGACGTACTTTTATTCATTTTTCTTAAAAAAAAATTGTTTCATCTTCTAAACAAATAAACTAATTTTCATTGTTAGTAATTAGTAATTTTACTTTTACCTTTAGAATTGACTCAAATTTAACATTAAAAATTAACTAAGAAAGAAAAAATGATAAAAATAATATAAATGTAACAACTCAATGTGTTGAGCAATTAATATGGATAGTTGGATACTATAAATAATGTATTACTATATTTTTTCTTGTATTTTTTTTATTTATATACACATATATATAGATATAAAACAAAATAATAAATATATATATCTATAATTAAAAAAAAAAAAACTCAAAAATTGGGAGGGGGCTGAAGCCCCCCCTAGCCCCCCCTGGATCCGCCACTGGAACTCGACAATTGGGTAAGTTGCAGGGAAAGGAGGGAGAAAGAAAGAGAGAGAGAGAGATAAGAGAATAAAAAAAATATTAATAAAAAAAGGGTGATTAGGATTAGCGCTCAGAGAGGCGCTCACCTTATTCGCCTAGCATATCAAAACTCTATATATATATATATATATATATATATATATATATATATATATATGAATAAATTATGTTCATTTACTTCTAATTCATATAAGATCTAATTACCATTTATGACTGATTGAGTCGAATTTTAAACATTTAAAATATGCAAAAATAGCGATCACCTTTTTAAAAAATTGTAAATGTGACGCAAAACAATTTTGAGCTTCGAAGAGATGGGATGGACCATTTCAACAGAAACGGGCCATCACAATTTTGTAAAAAAAATTGTAAGTTTGGAATGCTACAAATTTTCCAGCAACCCAACTCATCATTCTAGGCCGAACATTTTGGTCCGTCTCATATTGCATTTTTCAAAAATCATGTTAATTTTTCAACTCGGGTCATAATTTTCTATATAAGTTGAATATAATTGGACCTTTCAGCCCAACTTGCTATTATATAATGGCCCATCAGCATTTAAAGACCCAAAAGGCCGAATATAATTGGACCTCTCCCCTCACTCATTAATTCCCACTTAAGTTATCCAAAGACGTTATTAATTTTTATATATTTCTTATTATTTGATTAACAATAGAGCATGAAACCACGTCGTATTGAACCTATATGGAACATGGAAGTTCTATTTTATTTTGTCTTGTTCAACTATAGTTTATGTTATTTGTGTGGAAAAATTGCGTGAAAATGAAATTAATTAACTACAGCCCTCTTTCCATTTGGGTAGTTCGACAATGAATTTTAAAGTTGTGCTTTCAAGTGCACAACTGAACATTCATAATTTAATTGTCTTATTGAATCAAGTTTTCGGGATCTTCATAGTTGAATTACCACTATAAAAATGTTCTTTAATTGTGAACTTTAATTTTGTTCTCCTAACTGCATTGTATGATTGATCACGATTAATTCTTTTAGTAAACAGATTTTATATGTTATCTTTTAGCTATACATAATCATTACACATTAGCTGTGATCAATCATCAAACGATATTGTATGTTCAATGAATGTGTCAAAACTTACCATTACACATACTATTTTATGCACTATATATAGTGTCACAACATATCATAACATGAAGCATAGGTTTTTCCCAACGAGGGATGTCTTCTGAGAAATTTCTTAGCCACTCGATTCTCGATTCTTTCGTCCGCTTTGTTTTAATTAGTAATGAACTATGGTTTCATTATAGACCAAGCTACGCATATTTGTTTTGAGGATTCGTAAAAGATTGTTAATTCCTTTACCTATGATTAACACAAAATCACTAGAGCATTTGGAATCTTTTGTGTCGAATATGTAATTTATTATGAGAAGTATTTCTCGTCAAAAGAAAATTAGAAGAATTATTAATTTTAGTTACTTTTATAGTTTAAAGTCCAAAATATAGCCATGATCTGGCTTACTTTATTTGAAGTCCAATCCCTTGGTAGTTTTGATCCTTGTATATATAATTAGAGGACCACAATAACTAAATCAGAGCGGGATCAAGATTCATTACAAAATACTCAAATCCGGATATCTAATTGCATTACGAGTGAAATAAAACACCAAAAATATACCACATATTTGAAGAAAAGCAATAAAATGAAATAAAGTAATAATCCATTTACAGCAGTACTCCTCCATCTCCTAATTATACAAAAAATTGTTCGGTCTAACTATATATATATAATTAATTAATTAATTAATGAGTATAACTTCAACAGAACCTCTGGCGTTTGGGCAACCGGAAGCAGCCGCCGCCATTACTACTAACCGCCGCAGGCGATATCAAAGAAGCATTATTATTATTCCCATAATTCAAATCACCAAAATCCGACAAAATCGAACTACCCTGCTGGGAAGCGAACTCCGCCCCGCCGCCTTTGATGCCGACCGGCGGTATCTGAAACGGGTGCATCTGCGGCGGGTTCCGCCACCGCGGCAGCGGGCCCGCCACCATCAGCGTCTGCAGCAGCGGCCCCGCTTGAAGGACCGCCTGCAGAAGCATCCCCTTGGGAGGCAGAAGCCTCCCCTTGGAGAGGTTATCGACCACCAACGACGCCCGATCGACGGCGGAGTCCTGCTGGACAAAGCTGATCGGCGGCGAGGAGACGGCGGCGGCGTCGAAGGGGGAGTGGTAGTTGTGCGTGTCGGAGAGGCTGTTGGATTCGGTTATGCTCGAATTGGCCTTCGCCGGCTTGAGCAGAGAGCTGTCTCCGCCGCCGCCTTGGAAATAGGGGAAGATGTCGGCGCCGGCGCCGATGAGTTTGTCGAGCTGCTTCCTTGCTTCGTCTCGCTCTTCGATGGCGCATTTGAGGAGCTGGATGAGTTGATTCACGTATTCTTTGTTCTTCCGCATTTCTTCCATGGCTTCGGATTTCAGCTTCTCCAGTTCCAGACTCGTGTACAGAAGCTTCTGCCCCAGTTGATCAATTTCACCATGCTGTATCATTAATTTCTTCAAAACGTCAGAAAAAAAAAATGATTGTCGGAGAAGAAGCCTATTCATTTCATTGCATCAGAATAAAATACTACTGATTTTACTTCATATATTTAAAATGCAAAATGATTGTAAATTGATGATTTCTCAAACTTTTTTTTTTTTGATCAATTAAAATTTTATTCAAGAAAAAGGAATTTGGTACCAGTAGTACCAGACCACCTCAGATCAAAGGTGAAAACTCGTTAGAGCACCATTTCTCAAACTATATAATCATTGAGTAATTAAACACTTCTTCAAACTTGAGACATTTACTTTTTTTCAAGTTTTAGCAAGGTGAATCAATGTACTTGATCATCAACAATTTTTGGAAGAAAATATTGATATAGAAAATGAAGAAATTAACTAAGTGAAATAGGTAGCCATACCTCTGCATAACACCAAAGAGAAGCCATCTCTCCCATTCTCTCTCTCTCTCTCTCTCTCTAAAAGTATCTTAAACTTTTATATGTTTTGAGAAGTGAAATGTTGCAGAAGAAAACAATGTTTTGGAGGAGAGGGAGTTTTGATGAGAGACAAGAATTTGATGGTTATATAGAGTGACAAGGTCAATAAAAGACAAGAAATCAGCAAGCGACCTTACTGAATAAAAACAGCCTATTCAATTCACATTCAAAATCATAATTGTGAAACAGAATACAAAAAAAAGGAAATTGAGTATTATATATGGAATCCACAAGACCTTCCAAAAGAAAAAAAGTCTTCTCTTACCTTATTTACATTTAAAAACATACCCCTTCCATTATTAAATAATGTGCCTATTTTGATAGGAAGTTCAAATAATATATTCTCTTAAAATAAGTGGTGCAGGTAGCCTTGTGATCATCAGGACTTTTGGAGGAAATTAAAAGAATTAAGGGTTCTTTTTAGCAATATAAAAATTTACTACTTTGAGAAAAAAATTTAGGAAATTAAAATATGGTTAATGAGTATTCATATTATTTTATATAGTGTCCATGGCTAAATTGATCTAGATATATGCTTTAATAATTCACCCTTGACAAATAGCTTTTCTTTTTTTGGAGCCTCTCAATGGTGAATGTAAAAGCAAGTTGTTGAGTACGCGGTTTTGTTAGTTAAGAAAGGTTAAGTATCATTGAGCTTCTTTTTATATGTTTTACTGTTTCTTAATTCAACTTTAGCCTTTCTTTTGAACTTTTTACTGTTCGTTTTTCCCTCTCTTTTCCGGTGGTTAAAATTAGGGTTTCATCATTGACGGCATTTTCAAGACCTGCATTACTTTGGAATCTCTCTTTATTTTGTGTCATGTCACTCGTATATTGTTAAATAAGTGCAAAAATTACGGTGAAAAAATAAAATGCACAGTTTCGTTAAATGTATATGAAAAATACTTATTTTTATAAAAACATGCATTATACGTACAATTTGATTAAATTATTCCTAATATCCCAATTACAAACACATTCTTAAATTTTCCTTATATATTTTATACTTTTTCAACAAATTATTTAATTTAATGAAGTTAACTATAAAATGCCCACGAGTGGAAAAATTCATTTGCCCATTTGCCTACTAGTGGCAAATCCATATATTTCCGACCGTGCAAGTATATTTTTGGCTCAGATTTTAGTTAGTAAATCGATATATTAGATTTCACTTAAAAATAAAATTAAGTATATATTGCTTTGTTGTTTCCATAGCTTTTAGAATTAGTATATCATGTAAATTCTTCTTATTTATTTTTGTATTACTCGTTGACAGTATAAATAACTTCAGAGTTATCTTTTGTGAACTCTCATCTTTTTTTCTTTTTTTAAAAACATGTGGAAAATGTATACTTTCACCCAGTTTGCAACTTTTTTCACATATTTTGTATAATAGATAATTTTCCTCCATGGAAAAAGAATTCGGATATATAGCTCATTTTTCGGCCCTCAGTTCACTCATATTTCATGATAATACATATTATCATAAAATAGTGGTATGATAATATTTTTTTCATGACTTTCTTCCTAAGAACATGCGAATCTGCAATGAAAAATAAATGGTGTGATAAATTTTTTCCACTTTTTCTTATTCTTCATTTTTCTATGATAAATTTACAACTTTAATCTCAAATATTAATCACTCTACCGCTACGCCAATGCACATACATTTAATCGGCAGACTCTCCTTGTTGCTGAGTATAGTAGTGATCATACGACTTTTATTAGATGCGGAAGTTTTTGGCAGCGATCTCTTGCTCTTGTTCGCGTCATTGAATACACAATAGGGACATTTTATATAACTACGATTATTAATTTGGTAAGTTCCTAGTACATTTCAATTCTTTTAATCAATATGTAATTAATTAAGAAAAAAATCATCTTTTATAATTTGGTAAGTTCGACTATTAAATTTGTTTATCCGCCCATTGGAATTAAAGTCCGATAACACGGTTTTACAGCGAGAATTATAATTTTGATTTTAACGCAGATAAAGAAACTTCTAAGCTTGTAAGATGTGAGTTGTATAACCTCTGTTTTTGTTGTTTATGCAGCATTTTTACGGCGATGATTGTAATTAAAAAGAAGCATTGACCTAAGTACGTAAAGTGTTATCCAAATCTCAGAAAAGTAGAGTTTAGATATAAGCTAATTACTTATAAAGAAAAATCTCTTCTTCACCCTTGTTCAGTAATGCAATAAATTTCCATATTATTCCTTTTATTTTTGTTTTTGGCTTCTTTCATAAAATAATTTCAAATATGTTTACTAAATTATTCAGTGAAGTTATATCAAAAAAATCGAATCGATATATATTCTTGTATTGACATGTGTTGGGTTTCATGTTGAAGGAATATGTTTGATGAACTATTATAATCCCAAAGGAGATTCGTTATAATCTAATGTTTAATTAGGCTTATATGTATCCAAAAATTGAGAAGAAAAATAACTCAAGTCCGACAAAGACAGTGAACATGGATGACGCGCGTATTCCAATGAATAAACTTATACTTAAAAAAGCTATATTAGACTATATGTATATATTCATTAATTAATGTATTTATTTATTTAATACTTTATCCCCGACAAGCCGTTTCCTTTAGATTTTATCGTCCCGCTTTAAAAAAAATCCTCTAATTACAAGACAACGTGATACGTAACGTGAGCCTTATGAATAATGGAATAACCAAATACACATATTTTATAAATACGGCTATTAATCTTTTTTCACACAAATTTGAAATTTCACAACTACCCCTACAATACTACTAATTAAGAATTTTAATTGTAAATAATTTTCCGAAAAAACTATATAACAATTGAAGTTTGGGAAGGCTGGCAAAATGCGTCCATGGTGGATTTATATGTAAACATGAGATGGAAATAATTTAATACAATTATAATAAATAAAAAGTATAGATCTAGCCAAATAAAATTAATTTAATTCAATAACAAATATTCCCTCCGTCTCGCGAAACTTGAACAATATTCATTTTCGGGTTTGTCCCGCGAAGCTTGAGCATTTTAACTTATATGGCAAAAAAATTTCCTTTTATTCACATTTTCACTTTTTCACCTACCACACTTAACACATAAAATACTAGTAACTCCTTAAAACACGTGTTCAAAAGAAATTGCTCAAGCTTCGTGGGACGGAGGCAGTAGTAATTTTGATGTTGTAAATTATCAATTAATATAAAGATATACATTTTTAAATTAAATTTACTAACACTAACGAAAAATTTATTAGATTTATAATTAATTTGTAAGAAATTAAATACATAATCTACTTGTAATTTTTTTAAATCTCAAATGGGGCCCGATGCCTCCTCCGTCACTACATATATCAAATTTGGAAAAGTCCAAAGATGAGAAAAGCTAGGTTTAAAATATAATGCATGGGCTCATGTACAATGTACCTAGCGGCTTTCTCTCTCTGCATCCAACTGTTGGAGCAGCACGAATGTGTATATACACACATGCATTCCCACATCACCTATTATTCCACATTTCCTCCTAGGTATCTAAATCGCCTTATACATTTATTGCTCATAAAATATGTTAAAATGCAATATTCATCCTTTATAAAATATGAATATTGAGGACATAATATGTGCCTAATAGTTTATATGTTGTTGTTTGGTAGAGACTTGATACTATTTTTAATAACAAATCTATGCAGTCACATTATGATTGTCGACAAACTAGTTAAATAGAAGAAAAAAAATAGTTAATTTATTTTTAAATAGTAAAAAATAATTTAGTTATTTTATTGCATTGTCTATATTGTAGTTATTTTATTTATTTATTGTAATTTTTTATTTTTATTTTTATTAAAAATACAAAAAAAAAATTAAAAAAAATTACTACAATATAACAATACAATACAGTATAATAATTAAATCATTTTTTATTTAAAAGATAAATTAAATTTTTCTCTATTTAACTAATTTGTGCATGGTGGTCACATTGTGGCTATTTAACATCACTCTATTTTTAATGCCAAGCTCATGAGGGTGGTAGCAATATGGCGATACTAAGTTTTATTCACTTAATAAGCAAAGATGCTTATATGATTGTGTTCTCATTTTTTCCTATGCGAAGACAGAGCCAAAGATAAATAAATTTCTTGTATAATCTCTATAAGTGTGACCGTAAGGATAAAATTAGGCCGTAAAATTCAATAGGTTACACGAAATCCATGGCTAGTAGACTTCTATACTTTCTCAATCCAAGTAAAATACATATATTAGGACACAATCTTGACTAATAAAGGTTTCTAGCATCGATTCTCACATATCGGCACATAATCACATTTCAAGCAGGAAAAAATGCATATATATATATATATATAGCTATCTATGCCAATCAATCTAGAAAATAAATTCAGAGACCTACAAGATTTTACAGTCCCTAAATTAAAAACGTTAACATATATCACTTGCCTAGTAACATGCATTACAAATTGACCCAAGATAAGTGTATCTTACTCTATCGCAAGCAAAAATAAACAAATATATGTAACAAATAAACAAACTACCTAAGATTCTGCAGCGTTAGATTGGAGAAACCACAACCACCTACAGTATAATAAATTAATAATGCATTAATCCACATAATGTAGGGTTTATAGTATATAGGGGCGTAGGCTAATTTTATCCCATTTGGAAAATGTTAAATTGTAGTAATATTTCTTTATGAATGATCTTTTTTATTGCACCGAAGCAACGGTCGATAAAAGCGGAGACCGCTTAGCCCTTTTCCCCTCCTTAAAGCAGCTAACGAGTAACGACTTTACCGGTCGACCTAATCATGCGCTTTTTTAATGCACTATCATTATTACCAGAACCGTGTTTTGACTTATTATCTATCTTTTTCACACAAAAGCCTCAAATATTCACTTTCATTGTTCTGTATTTTTTGGCGGGACCGTGGGATGGGGGAAGAAAGAGCAAGTTGTTAGGGATGTTAATCGAACCAATCCATTAAATTTTCAATTTTTCTTTTTAATTTTGAACATGATGAACATTTTTTTTAATAATGATGAACTTTGAGCCATAATTGTTTACGTAACTTGACATGTTTTTTTTTTCGGCACAGCTTAGGAGTCCAAATAAAAAAAAATAAAAGGCTTAAAGTATATAGTTTAATTACGAAATGCTCTCTTCGTCCTTATAAAAAGTATTCATTTCTAAATTACACGGATTTTAATAAAATAGTTGAATGTGTTGTGAGTGAAATAAGGGTCTCACTATATTGTGAGTGAAAAACGTACCAAAAATAAATTGGATATATTTTATAAAGACGGACGAAAATGACAAATTGGATACTTTTTATGAGGACGGAGGGAGTAATCAATTAGATAGAAAAAATCACAAAATTTATACTCCCTCCGTCCCTGAAATAAGTTCATTTTTTTTTTCCTTTTTGGGACGTCTCCTAAATAAGTTCCTCTTTCTTTCTTTCTATTTTTGGACAACTACCCCACCACTAATAATACTTTATTTATTCTTACTTTTCACTTTTTCAGCACTCCCAATACTAATTATAACATTTTTTCATCTTTTCACCACTCTCAATACTAATTATAACATATTTTTCTCCACTATCAATACAATTTACCATTTTTCCTTAAAACTCGTGTCGTTCCCAAAGAGGAACTTATTCTGTGGACGGAGGGAGTATTAAAGAAAATAAAAGTCTTATTTTTTCTTTTCCATTTGGGGTGGAGGTTGAAGAAGTCGTAAATTATACTGATAAAGAAACTTTTTGGAAAAACATACTCCATTAAAGAAACTTTTCAGGTAAACAAACTGTTGCTCCAAATTCCTTTAAAATACATTATCTCAAAGTTCGCTTTATTAGCAAAGAGAGGGAAGCTACATAATTAGCAAAGCCCGTCGTAATCCAATAATTAAGAAAATAGTAATACGCCTACAATTACAACGTAATTAAACCGGAAGTGCGAATAGATTAATTAATCGAGGGCATAAACAATGTTGTCGTGCTGCGCGGCGGCACATGTTAAGAAGCAGTCGGTCATGTGGGAGTTACTGGTGAAGCGACACGTGGACGAATCGCTACGCTTTAATTAGCTAGAGGTTGAGCTCTACTATGCTGACTGCGCGCGTACGCCTCTTGGCGTAGGCCGTGTCGAGTGGCACATGCGGCTGTGGACAATTACCGTTAGTAGGGAGCACATGCCTCAACCTCACTCAACAAATAAACTGTGTTTGTTTCTCTTCTGTTTTTTTATTTTTCACTTTTAATTTAATGGAAACACATAGGACTATGTTGATCCGTTTTCTTTAGTGAATTATAGTGATGCGTTTGCGATATAAGAGTAGAGATCATCAAAACATTTGAAGTGATGACTAATTATGAAAATAATCTTTTAAATAAAATTGTGTGCATATAAAATTTAATCCTAATTAAAAATGACAAAACAAATGGTATTTCAACATCCAACTTTTCTTTAGAGAACTAACAAAATCTTACAGGTTTAACCCTTTAAGAAACTGAGATGAGCATTATAACAATAAAAAATTACAAGTTCAGAATATGAAGTTTATAAACAAAAAATACTTTATGAACCAATTACTTCGTGTAATTTTTTTTGTTACTTTTTTAAAGTTCATGTTAAAATCAAAGTATTCGACAAAATTAGTGTATTTACCGAATTGCCAAATCAAATTTCAAGTCTACCCATCAAATTTTTTTTACCGAATTGCCAAATCAAAGTATTCGACAGAATTTTTTTTGTTACTTTTTTATATAGATTATAATGTTCCTATAAATTGCCAAATCAAATTTCATTTTACCGAATTGTAAAACATGGTAAAATTATTGCAACTAATAATTGGTGTATTTATACGACAATAAATCAAATTTTAAAACTAACTCTACCCATCCCCACGCATGCCCAACCACCATCTCTCTCTCTCTCTCTCTCTCTCTCTCTCTCTCTCTCTCTCTCTCTCTCTCGCCAAGTCTATCTTGTCATTACTCCTCCTTCCTCGTGCCTCCTCGCGAATCTCTCCTCCACCATTGCCGCCGCAAATCCCTCCTTCCTCGTGCGTTGTTGTTATATATCGGCGCTCCTCTCTTATACACAGACAAGTGTCGTCGTTGTTGTTGTCATCATTCATTTTGAATTGCTACACGATTAAACAAACAAATTTTTATATGTATAAAAATACATTATTTTATATGTTTGTATAAATCGTGTGCCAAATAGTATTTTAATCATATTAACTAATTTTAATATATTATTTTAATATTAATGAGTAAATGAGTAGTTATTACGTACTTTTAACTTTCTTTTTATGCAAATGTTTACTACTCAAACTCAACACTCATGTGTACGTTTGTGCTTTGACAGCATTTACCATTAGGTCACCCTAATTAAGTATCACACGCGCCATGCTGACTCATTATTATATCCTAAACTCCTCAAGTAGTTCCACAAATGATACCTGATTATGAATTATGATCACAAAGTGAGAATTTGACTTCATCAAGATGATTAGAGATGATTAAAGTAAAATTTTGATTTTAGATTTCAAATTTATATCACTTTCACGTTTTAGTTTGGGAGTTTGAAGTTGTAAATTGTAATGCATCTCGTTATCATAAACGTCTCTCATGCGTATTTATATAAATTTTATACCTAAAAGCTGTAAATTTGACGGCATATATAACTGGAAAAATTTAATATGGTTAATGTGAAGAAGTTCATTTTGAATATGCTGGCTGGGTTAATTAAGAAAGTTGAGAGCACGCCGAAAACTTGAAAACAAAATGGAGCCCAAAGTTTTTTTAGGTCCATAACTTTGACTGTTTTACAAATGTAGGACAAATTTTTTAGGTCTTGCAATTGCAGGACAAATTTTTAAAAATTGAGCATAAGTAGGACAAATTGAGCCCGAAAAATCAATTTGTCCTACAATTGCAAGTCCAAAAAATTTTGCCCTACATTTGTAAAATGACCAAAGTTACAGTCCTAAAAAAAAGAAAGAGAAGAAACAATTTTTTTAAAATTTTAATCTTTAAATAAATATAACTTTTATATTTCAAATCAAATATTTACATAAAATATAATCAAATTAAAGCTCTTATTGTGATCTTTAATTTGATATGCATATATATTTTTTTTTAACTTGGGGGAGTTGGGGAGGGGGAGCAGTTGGGTTTGAACCCGAGACCTCACTATTCACACACGGGAGGTCGTGCCGCTTGGTGTCCCATTGGGGACAATTTGATATGCATATTAAATATTTTGAGTGGCTATTTTGGAGTGGCAAGATATTAAGTTTTTTGCCACACAAGAAATAAAATATGGGGGAAGAAAAAAGGAAATAAAATAACCCTTAAAAAGACAAGATTTCAATTTGAGTGGGAAATTTGGAGTTATAATAAAATTCAAAGTTTATTTATAAACTATATTTTTAAATTTTTTTATCTTTTAATTATTTTATTTTATTTCTTTCTAAAATTGTAAAATTCAACTAATTATAAAATATGTAATATGCATATCAAATTAGAGATCGCAATAAGAGTTTTAATTTGACATATTTTTATGTAAATATTTTATTTGAATTGTAAAAGTTATATTTATTTAAAGATTAAAAATTGAAAAAAAAAATCTATCTTCTCTCTCATTTTTTTAGGCCCGTAATTTTGGTCATTTTGCAAATGTAGGACAAAAATTTTGGCCTTGCAATTGTAGGACAAATTGATTTTTTGGGCTCAATTTATCTTATTTATGCCGAATTTTTGAAAATTTGTCCTATATTTACAAAACATCCAAAATTACGGGTCTAAAAAAACTTGGGCTCAACAAAATGACATAACAAAAGTTGATAATTTACGAAAGTTGGACAAAAAGTAAGTGTCTGAAATGTAATTCATACTTTCATAGTATGGATATGAATCCGATTAACGAGAAACAATGAGAATGGAAATTAATGATGGCTTTTTAGGTGCACCCGATCCATATATATTGATATATAACCATAGGATTCTTGATTTATCTACTCTTGTTCATCATCAACAAAAGTTGGGATTAGACATCTATTTATTAAAAATGTGCAGTCTAAAAGCGGAAACCGTACAACCTACGCTAATAAGAGCTTCTAATAGGCACTTAATTAAGTTCTAAACCAAAATTTAACCTTCTCTAAGGATTTTTTGCATGGCGTATACACCAAACATCATCTTTAATAACTAAATATAAGTTTCAAATCCATAAATTATTTAATTTACGGGAATTAGGGCAGATTAAGAATAATCCATGACGAGTTCAAAACAGGATACACATTCAAATTGGTGTCCAGATTTCAAGAGCTAGCATGATCGAGAAAGAATTTATATCTTGACAACATATTTATGGGAGGAAAAGGGCATTGTTCAAGATCATTGTTGCACTAGTCGATGGCACCTTAAGCCGTTTCTTATGGATTTTAAACTCATATTTAAGTTTTAACGATGATGTTTTGATGTGTTTCAATTTAGTTTAATTTTTTGCCATCATCAATTTAATCACATTGGAATCCCCTACTGCCAATTAATCTTTGATTTGGGGGAAATTTAAAATCACGTACAAAATTGAAAGATTGTGTATTTTTATTCAGAAAAAAATAAATCGTGTACAATTTTAGAAAGCCTCCAAACTTCGTGTATTTATAGACTAACATCCCTAAAAATAATACTCCTTCCGTTCACGTAAATTTTGCCATAATTTCCTTTTTAGTGCGTCTACAAAATAGTTATCATTTTGTAGTAGTAAAGTCCACATAACTCCATACACATATAATATGAAATAGTTATTCCACTAATAACTCCACTCATGTTATTCATCAGTATATACTGCATTGTTCATCAGTATATATGTCTTGTTCATTACCAAATTTTTAAATTTTGTTTTTCATCAGTATATACATCTTGTTCGTTAGTATTATATGTCATATTCGTTGTCCTCATGTTACATAAAAAATAAGGGGTCTCACTGGAGCGCGCCCCTATATATATATATATATATATATATGAGAGCGCTTCAATGAGACCCCTATTTTTAGTGAGATCTTAGACACGATATCTCCAACAACTAGAACAAAATAATTTGAAATTAGCACTCAATGGCAATAGAAAAACCACAAACAATGTCAAATAGTCATGATTTTATTCATAAGAATAAGAGTATTATTGTTTGTTGTGTTTCTCATAATGGTGGATTTTGACTATAAAATTTTGGTGTGTAATGTGAGTAGGTACATGGCGGCAAAGTTGAAGAAAGAACGGCAAAATTGTGGTCAAACACCAATTTTAGTTTTTCTGTTCGAAAACAACATTTTTTTTACCCTCCCTTTTCTCTTTGTTATCAGAATAGTAGATTTTTAGGGACAAAAAGCTTATTGCTATAATGGCATATATTCCGTTAAACAGTATCAGAAATCAGAATCTTCCATAGTAATTTTTGTTTCTCCCTTTTATGTAATATCATTGGAATGGGACAGTATCTTTAGTTCTAAAAACTTCAGAAAATTGCTACTCCAAATTTATGGAGCATTTTAAGATTTTTTTTTTATCGTCTACATTTATCCAAATTTCAATTTTTATCTTCGAAACAAAGATCGGGACTTCTGCGACAATATCATCTTGATTTTGGCAACTACTTCATGAATTTCTCTTTGGTTTATTTATATAACATCTTAGCCAAATGAATAAAAAAATAAAATAAAATCTACGAAAGTACTACTAACATTTAAGCATTTTGATAATTCAATAATAACAAATGGAATCACGGCCATGTAGTTTCGGAAAGAGTTACTGGGCACAATTAGGTGTAGATGAAATAATTAAGATAAATGGGTCAATACTATTTTGTAATTGATGTAAATATATTTAATGATGTCTCTCACTAAATCATTTTGTGACGCTCTAAAGGGAGAATAAAATTCTTGTATACTAAATATAAGGCATCACCGAAAAATTAATTAAATAGCGTGGCCCATTAAGTAAAATGATTGGAGTTGATAAGAAAATTGAATATCGTAAAAGATGAAGAATCCGATGAGAGGTAATGAGACTCGAGTATGATTAGTTCGTCCCGACAAAAGATTGGATTGAGATTGGGGATATGATTGGTTTGGTGAGACAAAAGTTGCTATTCCCCTACCTCATTGTTGTGTAAATTAAATGAAAACAAAAACATATGATCCAAGCATTAAGTTCACCGGTTTTTCTATCTTTAATATAAATATTGAATATCCATCTTATCATATTCAATATAATAATTACATAAAAAGAAAAAGATATGATAAAATATTACTCCACATAAGAGTATTTATATGTATTTAGGTAGAAACAATCCCAATTCTCTATGAACTCGAAACCTTTAGTCTAAAGATCTTGACTAAATGGACAACCATGATTGATTTTTCACTCAAAATAGTGCTTATTTGTAGATACAATGACGCTTTGTTTTACTATGACCCTTCCTTTTAGATACAACCACGAACCATGTTTCTATTATGATAATCTTTTATCCATAAAAAAAAAAGTCTCCTTCGTAGTAATGACATAAGTTAATTATGAAATTTATCACAATCTTTATTTATTTTATCAGTTCTTCATTTCATTTTTTAAAATTTATTAAATGTGTCCAAATCTCTTTACTTTAAATCAATTTTATCATCAAAGCTCATCTCTAACAATTAGATCATGATATAGCGCATCAGAGGACGACGTGTCAAAAAATCAGGTGTGCATGTGGCAAAATAACACATCATCCTACGTCACACCACATCATGCTCCAGTCGATATTGAAGAGTTTTGATGATAAAATTGATATACATTGAAAAAGATTAGATAAATTTGATAAGTTGTGAAAATTGAACTATAATCCATACGCCGTGGGCCAATTTGGAATTTAAAATCAGAATAACTCATTAATGGGCCAAGGCTTCATTAGAAACGAGAGAGAGGGTTGATTAGTTCATACGCTGTGGCCCATAGGCACAAGCATATTAGTTTTGTTGGTTTAACACAAATAAATTAATTATAGGCGAAATTAATTGTTTTGGATGGTCTTTCAGCTTATATAGATTATTTAATTCCGATTTAAATCAACGTTAACTGTTTTTCACTTATATTATGCCTTTCATTCACTCACTTTTTTGACTCGATTCAAATTGTTTATGAACATAAACTCCTAGTCAATAAATACGATTACGTTATAGTTACAAATGGATCAACCCATGAACAAGTTTTATTTATTTATTTGGAGCACTGTTTCTGTAGGGATATTGATACACGTATACATAAAAAAAAAAAAAAAGCATCTTCACCGGTGATCGGTGTAATATATCATAAAATTGTATATTATATTAATAAATTAATTAAATAATAATCAAGTCAATATAAACTAAACCAAATATCCAAACAACATACAAACTACACACCCTAGCTCGATAGAACTTGAACTAATGACTTTTTAAAAAATAAAGACTTTGGTGCTTGAACTAATTAAGCCTCCGCAACACAATATTCCCTCTATCCCACTTGACTAGCATTTTTTTTTTGAATTGTCTCATTCTACTTAGTCTGTTTTCTTTTTAGGTAATAAATTTTCACTTACAATAAATATGAATCTACACACATCTTTACCCATTTTTTTTATATTATAATTTCACTCTCTTAAATATCGTGTCTAAAAAAATTAGGTTAAGTAAAGCGCGACAGAGGAAGTATGTATTATTTAATAAGTATTGAAAAGTACAAGTCAATTAATAAAGACTATTATAATATGATAAAAATTAACAAGCTATATAGAAAAATAGAGTACAGTTTCGGCTGCAGTTGGGAGTATTCAATTGCAAATTAAATTTTAAGTTCGGTATAGGACATGCATGATTACTTTGTTCGTGTTACATTTGCATGTTGTATCTCATATTTTACTTTTAAGATGTACACAAATATACATTTCTGATGTCATATAAATAAAATAATAATATAATCAAGTGAACACCTATCAATAATAATAAACCAAAATATGTAAAAAAAACCTACTCTCGCAGCCCTAATGTAAGTTATGTAACATAGCACGTCCCTTTCACAACAACAAATGGTCGGCTCAATCAAAATACCAAATTTTTATTCAAAATCATTTGTGGACCAAATTATATTACCAACTCATGGTCGGCTATTTTGATCCCCACAATCATCGAATTATGAGTTATAATTGGACAGCCTAATCCAAAATGCCACGTGTCGTCATCACAACGAATTGGAGGCACCCCCTCCCCACCCCACCCCACCCCACCCCACCCTTCCAAGTAACATGGAAGTATAAATAGAGCCATTCTAGAGCAAACCTACGACATCAACAAAATAACACACTACACTTCTCAACTAAACAAAATCAGTGAAAAATGCCACTTGCAAAAATCGCCGTGGGATCGCCGGCCGAGGCGAGCAAGCCCGACGCCCTCAAAGCCGCGGCGGCGGAGTTCTTCTCCATGCTCATCTTCGTCTTCGCCGGAGAAGGCTCCGGCATGGCATTCGCTAAGCTCACAGACGGTGGCGCCAGCACGCCTTCCGGCCTCATCGCTGCCGCCATCGCCCACGCCTTTGCCCTCTTCGTGGCAGTCTCCGTGGGCGCCAACATCTCCGGCGGCCACGTCAACCCGGCCGTCACCTTCGGCGCCTTCGTTGGCGGTCACATCACTTTGTTTAAGAGCATTCTGTATTGGATCGCTCAGCTGCTCGGATCCGTCGTTGCATGCTTACTTCTCAAATTCGCCACCGGTGGATTGGTAATTAATTAACTTATTTCATCATCACATTATTAAAAAGTGATCACATAATTTCAATGTTTTAAATAGGGTGGTAAGATTTCTAAATAAGTGAAGGATCGATCTTGCACTAATAGGCGATTGACCCTTATAAACACAAAAAGGTTTAACAACATACTACAATTCAATTATAAGTCAAATTGAATTCTTGTTTTCTCACACAATTTTTTTTTTGCAGGAAACGTCAGCATTTGCAGTTTCATCGGGAGTTACAGTGTGGAATGCAGTGGTGTTTGAAATAGTGATGACGTTTGGGTTGGTTTACACTGTGTATGCGACTGCAGTAGATCCAAAGAGAGGCGACATTGGCACAATTGCGCCTATCGCCATTGGTTTCATAGTTGGCGCCAACATCTTGGCCGGCGGCGCATTCGACGGCGCCTCCATGAACCCCGCCGTGTCGTTCGGCCCAGCCGTGGTGAGCTGGACGTGGAGCAGCCACTGGGTGTACTGGGTGGGCCCCTTCGTCGGCGCCGGAATTGCGGCTCTTGTTTACGAGGTCCTCTTCATCAACCAGAGTGACCATGACCAGCTGCCTGTCGCAGATTACTAAACACTATGTTTAGTTAGTTGTAATTTCATTTATATGTGTGGTTGAATTGAATGTCGCTCTCCACTAATTTTGAGAGAGGGAAGGTAAGGGCTGTGGGTATTTCATCTCATTTTGTATGTCTTTTAATTTGCTGTGTTTTAATTATGTAATGTCATCAAATGTTTTGAAATTATGTCGTGGGGTTTTGTTAAGGCTGCTTCCATCTATGCCAAATATGCATTAATTACATAAACTTGTGTCACATATATCGGCTTAAGGGAATACAAATCCAAGTTAGAGGAAAAAATAAGGAAAACAAATGGCATATATGTAATTTACTCAAACTTGTAGTTTGAACTCATTAACGAATCTCCAATAAAATTGTGAATGAAAATGATGAAGAAAAATAGATTCAACCACAGCACCACCTCAATACCCCTCGATGATCTTATAAATAACTATTCTTGGCATCATCGAAGACAAGTTATAGGACAAATGACTCATGACCAGCCTAACAGAGTGTTAAGCGTACACATGTTTTATTTTATTTTGATCTCATTTAAATTACATGCACACGTGCGTGGTTATATATATAAAAATGATATTATTAATGATGAGTTTGATCTCGTTAAATGAAAGAGATAATATTCAATTCTAGCATTAATTTCTCGTATAATAAAAGGAAATTTTATCTATATAAATAAAAATATGAAAATAATAGTCACTTTTGACTATTATGCCCTCACATGTTAAACAAATTAATAATTGTGGTAGATTAGTATTATTTTTTTTTTGGTGGGCATAATTGCGGTGGAATTGAATGGTAAGTTAAACAATTAAATGTAGCGTTATCAGCCCTCGGTTCGATGTTGGTGTGAAAAAGATTGAGCCATGGACTACAACGCTTTTATATATCAAAAGTCAAAACAGTGGAACTACAACGCTTTTATATATTTGCAGTTTGGCTACACTGTGCTGACTACGGCTGTTAAAATCATGGATCACGAAGAAGTTCGTAGAAAGAATATATATATATATATATATAGGGGATGGATCAATAAAGAATGCTAAATGTAGAAGGAAACAACGAAGGCTGAATAACTCAATACATTTACTGAATAAATCACGCGAGCGCATGAACGAAAAATGTACGTGTTTATTCAGTAAAATAACTATTCGTGCGGTCGCGTGATTTATTCGGTAAATTTATTGACTTATTTAGAACGAAACATAGTTACTTTTTCATAGATCCCAACCCTATATATATATATATATATATATATATATATATATATATATATATATATATTGGCAGTAAAATTCCAGGTTTAATTCTTTTATTAATATCTCAAACAATATTTTTTGGCCTTTTGTTCTCTCTCTATTGATTAGAATTTGAATGTTTTTTTTTTATATAAATTAATAGTATTAGATAAAGAAATTAAAAGATCGCATCATAGGGAACTCGAACCCAAGAACTTTGACCTTAAACATTAACCCCTTACCGTTTGGCCAACACATGCACACATTAGATCAATTTGAATGTTGATGTTGCATGCGGAGTGTCATGTAGTAGGATTTTTCTATTTTTATTTCAATTTTTACTATCGGATGTTTGGGATTTTGCTTTTCTTGAAATGGCAGTGTATTTAAAAAAAAAAAAAACTATATGAAATACTTGTTGAATAATGTCATTTTTCTCGTTTAATATTTATATTATTATAATTGCTCTTGTGCAAATTATATTTGATTATATAGTATCCCGTGTGAGAATTTAGGACAACCACCATGTTTCATGTTATTGTATGACTATTGAAAGTAATCCTAATGCATACTTTTGGATAAAATTGTTACAATTAGAGACATTATATAACAATATCTGATGACTTAGTTTATAAGATTTAATTTCCACAATGGAAAGCTCAATCAACTCAGATTATTATATCTGAGTGATAATTGTTGGAGCGACGTGGATCACCAGTATGTATGGGGGAAAACTTAAAATAAGCACTACTTTAGCATTTTTAGTAAATGGTCCCACATATATCTTTTGTATAAATTGAAAAGGCTATGGATGAATACCACCCCACTTTCCTAAAGTTACCGCAAAGCACCCCAAATTTTTTTTTTTTTAAAAATTGTCCCCATTACTTTACACTCTTACTAGGGAACACACCGATAATTGATTTAAAACATTGACATTCGTGTAGATCATACTTTAATTCTTGAATGCTATTTTTGTTTATGCTATGGTTTCTACATTGTTACACAAAAATATGATCACCTTACCTTGGCTAAATTATAGTAATTAAAACACTTTTCATCTATTGTCCTATATATGTTGTGGTAACCTAATCTGGAAGTAGACTTAGATAAAGTTTGAATTTAATTAAAGAAAGAAGCCTATCTATATATACTAAATTGATTTGACAGATATATTTTATATGAAGGCAAAAACCTAGCTACCATGATTGAGCATGAAACAAACTTGTTTATAGCGTTCACACATTAGATGCATGATTTGATTACACTGACTTTAAACAGAAAATGCTGAAGAAACACATTAGAAAAGTAGCCTAAATCAAAATATACAAGGAGAGCTAATTACAACCCCCATTCCCTTATGACACCTACTTACTTGTATCAACAAATTCTCCTCTCTTCTTTATCATCATATCATGTAAAATTAAAACTTGTTTTCTAGTTAGCCAATCATATAATTGCAAAAAGGGAAAGATTGAAAGTGATGATCACCCACAGGCTGCTGCTGCTGCTGCATCATCAACATCTTGCTTTCTTCTTCACTCATACACCACAAGGAGTCATTTGGGCAGTAATCCCATATGGGAGAGGCCACTGTCTGTGCGGTGAGCGCGCAGTTCTCCTCCGGAAACTCGAATTCTTTCCATAGATCATCCATGGAGTAAACCTTGCTCCCTTCTTCCACCACCAAACTCGCAGCAGTTGCGGCTAGTTCCACCCCACCGGTGTCGTAAAAACTCCGCTCCCCCTCGGCCCCCGCTGGCTTCCCCTTGGCCGGGGCAGAGTCCCCCGGCCTAGGGCTGTTGGGGGCGGACGAGGAGGAGGAGTTGGAAGATGAAGATGAAGACGAAGAAGAAGAGGTAGTCGAAGACGACGAGGAAGAAGAAGAGGCTTTCTTCTTCTTGCTCTCTTGAGCCTTCTTCCTCATGTGGGTCCTCCAGTAGTTCTTGATCTCGTTGTCCGTGCGGCCGGGCAGTTTCCGGGCAATCCTCGACCACCTACATTCGATCAAATCAAACATGGAAGAAACCAAGGTTAATTAGGGCAAATTAAATTAAAAGAAGAATGAAACAAGTAGTATTATATATATTGACCTATTTCCCCATTTGGATTGAAGCTCGACGACGAGACGCTCCTCGTTGGGAGTCATTTTGCCTCGTTTGAGGCCCGGGTGAAGGTAGTTAACCCACCGCAGCCTGCAGCTCTTGCCGGTTCGTTTCAAACCTATAACAAAAGAAATAATTTGAACTCTTTTGTTAAATTATTTTTCTTGTTTTTCTGTTTTTTTTTTTGGGGACGATGGCCGTTGCCCTAAACAGGCCTACCTATATATTGTGTCTCCCGCCAACCTTCAAACCTGAAACTTTTGCAACGAAATCCCATCGGCGATCACCAAATAAGTTCACGTAGAAAACAAGCTGAGTATCTTCTTGTTCAGTCCATGGCCCTTTTCTCACTTCTTCTTTCTCCATTTTCATCTTCTTGATATCTTTGTGTGTGTGTGTGGGGGTGGAGAATTGAGATGGTGTGAGGGGTGATTATGTGTGTATATATACTGGGCATCTCAGCGTGTGGTAGTGGGTTTGAATTGAGTAAGTTAATGAGAGATTTGAATGTGATGGAAGAAGGGATCAGCACCATACATGTGGTTTGCAATTAAAATTTTATGATTGATAGGAGAATGTGGCTATATGATGCAAGCCCATTATAAAGTGCGTTTACCTTTTTTCATTTTTTATCTTGCTTTACTTTTTTAACTATCTTGAATTTTTATAATTAGGCTGATATGTTGATGAGTAACTTTGATACATAGCCCTCCCATTTTTCACAGCACTTCCTTACAAAGTAATCTATTCAAGCCTTGTGGTAAAGATTATAATAATATATGTTACTATTTCTTTTTGGACTAAATGCCGATCGATTTCTGTTAATAAAAAATATACGCAAGTGTCGACTGATATTTGAGATTTTTTATTAGGTGTCGGCCCGTTAGTGCCAGATTAATTTATTTTGAGACACAAATAAAAATAAAAAGAAACGATGAGTATTTTTTGTAATCAACTTTAGTTTATGATATTTTCAAAAAAAAAAAAAAGAGAGTCTAAAACAGTGGAATAAAAGGTGAAATTTATTATTATTATTATTATTATTATTATTATTATTATTATTATTATTATTATTATTATTATTATTATTATTATTATCCATTTCATTTACGTCAATGATGTCGTGATGCCGATTGTGGTGGTGGACTCGAAAAAAGAAATATTGGTTAATTAGCTAAGAAGAATCCAAAAAGGGCCAATCTTTCATTTCCTTAGAGACGAAGTTGAATATTCTGGCCGGAAAATAAGATATAAAGGAATTATTTTCACAAATAAAAAATAGGAGAAAACAATAGTAATATTCTTCTTATAGGGCCCAAGAATATATATAGAGTAATGACATAAAAGAGGCAGGGGGAGATAATATATGTTTCTACGGGATTCTGTTGGAATATAAGCTCGCGGGCGTAGTACAATGTAACACAGAAATGTAGGAGATGAGAATACAAGGGAAAAACTGTATTGAAATTACAATCTAATAAACCAGGAAAGGCAGCCAAGTCGAGGAGGGTCCTCTGTCCGCAAGACGAGATACGCCCCGGTAGTGCTCTCGGTTTGGCGTGTCGTCCCCAAAGATGAAACGGCTTCGTCTCGTAGGTAGCAGCACCGCAGACCAACGAGCTCCGACGAACTGGAACGAGGCGAGAACAGAACTCAACAGATGCAGTATGCAGAGTATCAGAGTGATGTTGCTTGTGATGATTTTCAGGTGTAAAATGATGCATGGAGGCTGTCCTATATATAGGCACAGTCCACATCAATAGGGGGAGCCTGCGGAGTTAATACCATTGATGGTATTCAAATGGTGTCGGGAGTTAGCAGCAACAGAAGTAACAGCCCTGCTGTTTGAATCTGCCATGACTCCTCCGACAGCAGTTACAATGTAACAGTACGTGGGAAGCTTCCTGGGAGACCAAGGGTCCTCCCGGGCCAAGCCCTAGTGGGCTTCGTGTGCATGCGCGTAGGCCCAACCAAGTTGGGCCTCGTCCCCTTCGAACCAAGTTTTCGTTGGTCCAAAAAGATAAGGGTCGATGTGGGCCTAGGGTAGGCCCAAAGGCCAGCCCAAAGACCAATTGCCAAGATCCAAGTCCACGGCCGCGCGTCGGGTGACAGGGACGGGACGGGACCGGGGCCGGGTGCCGGGGGCCGGGCGACGGGCGTCGGGGCCGGGGCCGGGGCCGGGCGTCGGGCGACGGGGCCGGGCCAGGCGGGCGGCGGCGGCGGCGCGCGCGTGTGGGCTGTGCAATAAATGTGATCCACATTCCGATGTGGGATAAGCATTAAATCTTATTTAATGCTTATCTTTCCCCACAGCTCAATGTTTCAAGTACCCAACTTTAAACAATTATTTCTCACTCACCGGAAATCGGTTTTGAGTAAATAAATATACTACGATCATCTACTCGGAACGTAGATCGATCATGTCCCATTTAATTATGCTAAATTAAATGTTTTCGGTACTCGAAAAATTATCAAACATTGGTTACTCACAACCAATTTCCAACAGATTCTGTATGTATATTGTGAATGATAAATCACAAGAGGTAGTTGATTTTAAGTTTTGCATAGATTATGATTTTTTTTAGAGCAATAGATTTTGATATTGATATTTCTTTAATTTACAAAATTGTCATTGAAAATGATTGAAATTAATTTCAAATCTATTTATGAAGATTCATTTTTCAATATAAAAAAATAAATATGTTTGTACTATATGTTTTGTGAATATTATTTCTAACCACTCAAAATAGAATTATGACACAAAATGATAAATGCAACGACTACGGGCAGCCAGCACCTGCCCAGCACTTGCGACAGCATAATTAAAAGATAAATATCTCCAAAATTAACTTGGATTTTGTAGTCTTGACTCCTAATTATGGTCCCTCCGTCCCATAAATCTTGACACGTTTGGTTTCAGTACGGGAATTAAAAAATTGTGGATTAGTGTTTTAAGTGTGTAGGTAATAAAGTATAAAAGTGATAAAGTAGGAAAGAGAATGCACGTAATTAAGACCCCTTATTTTTGGGACTAATTATTACTTTATTTATAAATGTGTCAAGATTCGTGGAACGACTTAAAAAGGAATATGTGTCAAGATTCGTGAGACGGATAAAGTTTATATTTTCCACATTAGCTAGGTTATAAGTGATTGGTGGAATTGTGTCTATTTTTCTTTTTCATGTATTATTCACGTCGCAGTCATGGAAAATTCTAATTTGCTAAAGATAGAAATATGCTGGAATTTTCCTTTATTGTGCAAAAAATAATAAAAAAAATATAAAACATTCTCCTCGGTATATATTTCGTCAACCAATAATATACTCCATTTCAAGAAATTGTTTTAGCTTCTTTTTTGTGTGCGTGTGTGTTCATAGGTACCCATAATTATATAGCCTCCATCGATCCCATTAGAAATAGTCCCCTTTTAATTATCACATAAACTAAGAAAATATATTTAATATTTCTTAGAAAATATAATTTAAATAGTAATTATTTTATTGTACTCTTATTCATATATTGCTCCATGTGTATGTTGTTTTAGTAAAAGAAGGTTTTAAGACAATTCAAATAAAGCAAGTGATCAACTATATATATTGTGGGATCGATATTTCTGAAAAGAAATACTACTATAAGACCGATTTAATTAATGAGACAGAAAGAGTATATGTATATGTATATGTATGAAAAGAATATAAAAGAAATTCACTTGTCACCTGAAAAAAAGAAAGAAAAAAAAATCAGCTGTACCCATTGAAGATATATAAATGACAAATCAAGAGATATAAGTTATTCTGTGAGGAATATTCTTTTTTATTAATTCATTTTGCAATTATTACTGGTGGAATATTCTTTTTATCTTTAATATGGCTTTAACCCAGCCATCAAATGAGGCGTTGAAACCAAACTATATAAAGTGGTGTTATCTTAAAGGCTTTCACAGTTGTTATGGCATGGGGGCGCCACCAGTTTATTGGCATCCTCTCAAATGTAATTATATACTATTATTTGTTTGAAAATGATACCACTATATATCAATCTAATAAAAAATTAAAAGTAGTGGGCTATTGCATCATCTTGTTAGTTTTCCCTCTATATGACTTAACAATATTAGGTTTTTCTTAAATTAATTGCTTGCATTTGAGATTTATTTCTCTTCTCCTTCTTCTGACAATTCAATCTTCATAAAAGGTAACTTAAAAAGGAAAAAAAAAGACATTTTGCTATCGTTTTTTAGACCAAATCAAATTGATATATATGATTAAGATAAAAAAAATAATCACTATCAATATATTTACTATATGTATTTTCATTAATTAACATCAAATTTGTATATTTACACAAAAAAGTGACTATATTTTGAATGTTTTTATAATTGTGGCAAGAATATAATTAACCTCTTGAAGAGGCAATTTTTCAAGTGAATCACTACTTATCATGCACGTTCCCCAATCATTCTCTTAAACTCTATCCCAATTAAAGCATATGCATTTTTTAATATCTACTCAACAATAATGTACGATATACACACACATAGAAAATATGTCCTAATCGAAGATATTTAGCACACACACATATATCCTAGCTAATTGAGAAGATAAAACTAATTATGGTGGCTCCTTGCTTTAGGGGTTGTGGTTGTGGTGAAAGTGGGATTTGAAAGGGTCACCAAAAAGATGGAACAAAAATGAGGTGGAAGCCACCATTTCATCACCACTCCCACTTGAATTAATATTTTTATATTCGTACATGAATTTTCATTAAAATAATGTGAAGATGAGATAGAGACATATACGTGGGGTATAGTATATATGTGGTTTTGTTCTAAAGGCTTTGTGGACAAAATCTAGGCAAGTGTAATTCTTTGGTAGGGCTAACAAATTGTTAGTAAGAAAAGTGATTACATAATTCATTTACGTACGTAGCGTTTTGTCCC
Organism: Salvia miltiorrhiza; assembly: GCF_028751815.1. Classification (NCBI taxonomy): domain Eukaryota; kingdom Viridiplantae; phylum Streptophyta; class Magnoliopsida; order Lamiales; family Lamiaceae; genus Salvia; species Salvia miltiorrhiza. Next base: position 5,430,677 of record NC_080393.1, read on the forward strand.
TTATTTATATTAATTAATTTTCATTAATTAAAACCCTCATAATTACTACAAAGCACACAAGCATGCATGAGACACCGAATTGCCACCTCATATTTAAAATGGTATTTTTCTATGTCGAGCATTAATTCCCACCAATGAGTAAAAGACAGTGATATTAATTTTAGTTAACAATTTAATTTCCAATAATGGATAAAAGACATAGTGATTTAATTGTGTCCAGAAAAATTGATCAATTTGATCATACCACTTGCATATCTTTATGAGATAGTACTATTTAATTAAATAGGTAAAAGACTGTTTGTGTATCATGCACTAAAATAGTATGAGGCACGCCCTGCATACGGATGCTGAGAGCACTCCCAGCAGATCACCTAAATGCATCACTAACTCTAAATTTAGGCTAAAATAATTGAAAATGAGATAAAAAATGCATTCAGCAGATCCCCTAAATTGGATGGGGCCCACAAAAAAATTTACACCTACCTAAATTCAATCTTAAATTTACACCCACCCTAAATTTATTTTAAGCTTATAATTAGTAGGGCCCACACATAATTATTATTTTTATGTAGAAAATAGGAGATCTGGTGTATGCATTTATAAAATCGAGATCCTAAAATTAAATAGGGAAGCTTTAGGGAAGAATATAGGAGCATAATTTTGGGATTTCTGCTGGGAGTGCTCTGAGGATATTCATCCTAACTCAATCATAATTAAAGGTTAATAAATTTTAATTGAAAATTATAAACCCTAATAATACTCAACATCAAGGCAGACAAGACTCAAAATCCATTTACTTATTAAAAATACTATATAATATTATTGTGAAATATCTTTTCTAACATAGCAGGAACAAAACCCAAGTGTGGAACTGAACAAAATCAGAAAATGTTCTGGAATGTGAGGTAGAGGAGATTCCTCAAACTTGAATTGGATCTTAAGGCCTATACATATAATGTTGGATCTTAAAACCTTCATTAGCTCTATATTGTTAGCTAGCTTAAATTAAAACTTATCTTACCTCGATAGTGAAAATTATTTTTTTTAGAGAGAAAAAATGAAATATCATTAACTCAAGAAGCTAAGAAGCAAAACTCGACTTTCAAATCATTACATTTGTAGAACTAAAAGTAAAATGAACCAGCTCATGAACCGTTCTATTAAAATATATCTATCTCGTCCCCTTGGGATGGCCTAGTGGTTGGGGTGGTTGCCTGTTGTCCAAGAGGTCACAGGTTCGAATACTCTCGGCCACAATAACTACTAGGTGGGGTGTGTGTGTGGTTTGTATTATTTATAATGTAATTTCATCAAAAAAAAAATATATATATCTATCTCATGAGCCGCCCATGAAAGAAATCCATCTCGATATATGGTGGAATTATTGATCTATCCAAATCGTTCAAACACGAATTGGAAGTAGAGCTGTATACGAAGCGAGCCGAGTCGAATACCTTTAGGCTCGGGCTCGGTTCGTTAAGATTTGGTTCGGCTCGAGCTCGAATTCGAGCCTAAAAATGAGCTCGAGCTCAGCTCGTCTGTATAATACTAAGCTCAAGTTTGGTTCAAATTCGGCTCGTTAATTATTTGTTTATCTCGAGCTCGAGCTCGGTTCGAATTTCAAGCTCGATTTCAAATTCAGGCTCGAATTCGAGCTCGGTTCGAATTATTTATATATTAAGGTTTTATTAAAATAAAAATATATATTTATTCATATATTTCTAAACTATTTATAAGTCATAATTTATAATTTATTTTTAACAAATAGATAATTTGTCAAGTTAGTAGCAAACTATTTTTTTAATTATTAGAATTATTTTTATTATTTGGAAAATATTTAACAAATAAAATATATAAAATTATTGCTTAATGAACATATTCGCGAGCCTATTCGCAAACATATTTGTGCTCCTATTCGCGAACCTATTCGCGAATAGGCTCGTGAAGGTACAAACCGAACATGTTCACGAGCTCACGAGCCGAACATGTACAGGCTCGAATTCGAATTCGGGCTCGAATTCGACTCGTTTAGAAAACGAACGAATTCCGAACAAACTTTTTTCAAGTCGAGCCCCGAATAATTCGCGGGTGACTTGGTTCATTTACGGCCCTAATTGGAATTTGGAAGAAAGAAGAAATTGCTTTTATTCTTACAATCATTATGGTATACATGATGCTTTTAATGAACGGTGGAAATTATTTCCAAAAACGTGGGTATGGGGGGAAACACAATCAGGACAAACTTGTCGTTCTCAAAATCATTTGAGGGCAATTTGGGCATATTATGTAAGTACAATTTTTTTTTTTTTTCTAAATATTGAGCTTGATTTACGACATGCATGTGCTTTTATGGAGTGACAAGAATGGCAAACATGATCAAACGAATCCCATCACATTAAATTAAACTATATACAGTTAAAAAATTACTTATTGTAAATAAATTATTTATTCTAGAAGAAAATTAATTTAAGTACTATATTTGAACTTAGGAACGACCAGAAGCAACCTAACAAGAAAATATTATTTTTTTCTTTTCCACTTGTAATAACTTTTTAGTTTTTGGACAAGTATACATCCATAACGATTAATGTATCAAAGATTTAAATTAAAATGAATTACATCAATCCAAATCTGAAAAAAGATATAAATACCTTGCACATTTTTAAGTTTTGTTATGAAGTTTTATAAGATTTTTAGATGCATGATACAGATGTTAATTAATTACGGTGTGAATTCTGATGCAAACGAAATATTCAGAACGATAAAAAGGCTGACAATTATTAGAATTGGGCAAAAATTAGCATTTTGTAGCCCTTTCAGTAACCATTAATTGATTTTTCATAAGTTCTGTTATAACTATTATCAAGCTGGTGAATTGATGTGTCACCATGCATGTCTTATCATCAATGTGTATGTGTGATAAGTAGTCATGTTAATAATAATGTTTCCAATAAAATATGGAATAGTGGTCAATAAGCAAATTCCACATAGCATACATTTTAATGGCACTAGTAACTCTCTAATAATTCTTTATCCCAATTAGGTAGGATACTACATCAAGATAGCATATTATATATCTCTATGTAATATAAATCATAATTACACAAATATTTACAAGAGTGTGTATAAATTACACAATATATATGTAGCATGTGCTTTATACATGTGCATACAACATACATACCATGATAGTGAACATAGAAAATACACGCGTATAAATGTGTGTAATTCTTATCTTAGTACGATATCCTTTTCGAGCTAAACGATAGGAGTCATATTTTATATGGATGATCAAACATAACTAAAAAATTATATGCATATATTCAAATTTTGTGTAATTATATTAATTTTCCTTTAAAAGAAGTATTTTGTACTTATATATAAAAAAAAGATCAATAATACAAATTAGTTTTTAGTTGATTATTTTAACTGAAGAAATAAGGACAGTAAAAATTGAACTCTAAAGCTCTCACTTTTTATATAAACGATGGAATCTCACTGTTGAATATCAGTAAATATACATTTTTTTTGCTACTATAGAGAAAAGTTTCAAGTTAATCGATATATATATATATAGTTAGATTATAGTGAGAATAATTGTTTTCATGATAAATGAGAATAACGAATAAGTCAATATAAATCTACGAATAAATTGCTTGTATTATACGTATAGCGTACTAAGTTAATATGGTGAAATTTTTGCCACCTTCGATATTCGAACTCAGGTTTAAACGACTATTTATGCATTTCAAACGGTTGATTCATAGATTTATACTGATTTATTCATTATTTTTCTTTTACACGATGAATTTGACTAAATTAAAACCAACGTTAGGCTCATATTCATTCTTATTTTTAGTCCCCTCCAATATTCGAACCCAAGTTTAAATGGATATTTGTGCGTTGTAAGCAACTCATTCGTAGATTTCTATTGGATTATTCGTAAATTTATATTGACTTCATTGTTTTTATTTACACGATAAATTTAAATAAATTATTAATAATAAAATTTGAATATCTAACTCTTCAGATTTATCCTCATTTCTCATCGATCATATTTATCCATTTTTAATACTATCTTTTCTCTATATATGTCAAATTTATCCTCATTTCTCATCATATTTGTCCATTTTCAATAGAGCTTTTCTCTATATGTCACGTGTGTGTGTCTACAATTTGCAATGTGTTTTTTCTTTTGTTTTCTTTTATGCATGACATGGTGGACAGTGATTATGCTCTGAGGAGATAGCGTTATACGAGCCGGAGGCATCGGTGTTGGTTTCGGTTGATCAGGAGCTTGATAAGCCAACTGGTAGTGAGGACGAGGTAGACGAGGATATTGAGATGGAGACGCCGGCTGGGGATCCGACTGAGATTGTTACGGTTGTTGCTGATTTGGATGAAGCTCAAAAATTTGAGCAAGCTGGAGAGTTAGTTGGTCAGCTGGCTAAAAAACTGGATGGTGCTTTGGGTGGGCTAAGCAAAGACTCGCACACTCCTGCTCCAGAAGATATTGATAGTCGTATCAGTCGGTTAGAGGCGCAGGTTAGCCAAGGAATGCAAATGCTTGTTGATCAATCACCGCCTAAGCGACGGGGACGTCCTCCAAAGGGTATGGAGCGTCCGCGCGTTCCACAGTCTCAGGAAGATTGCATAAAAAGTCGCCTCAGAAATGCGGAGGAAATGGGTCAGAAGCCGAGGGACTTTGTCATTGATCATAGCAGAAGTGCTAGTTTGCGTGTTATGAATAATATCGCCAAAGGCCGTTGGTCGAAGGCAATGGAGATGGACGATTTTATTTATTATTAGGTGTTTTTTTGAAAATGGGTTTTTAGAGCGCTAAAGCTTTAGGCTGTCCTGCGTTTTTCCTTTTTTGCTTTGTTTCCTGTTTGACGAGCTCTTTTTCGAGTCTCGGGCCTCTAGTCTGCATTCTTGTGCTTTCAAAGGTCTTTTTTCTCTTTTCTTTTTATATTAAACCTCAATTTAATAATGGTGGACAGTGATTATGGCCAGTTTTGTCTTATATGAAAATGGAAAGAAGAATTCCTAACTGATCGAAGTAGGTCGAGGCAACAAACTCGAGTAATTTTTGCTGGAGTAGCTTATAAAAAAATAAAAATAAAACAACAACAACTTTTGCAAGAGAATTTAGGGGTTTTCTTGATGGTCGTATACTCGTATCATATGATTCATATCATTAGGCTGATGGTCGTATTATTAGGTGATCTTTCTTCTTTTAAGGTATTTTGTTTTCAATTGTGATATTTAAAGTCCCATATCAAATTTGTAATTATATTAATTAATTGAATGAAGTATATAAAGAATATTTACCAACACTTTTTAGTTATAATAATATCCTAAGCATTTTAAGCATTTATCGGCCTAAAAAAAATAAAATCAAGATCCATGTATTGTATTTGTATGGATGAAACGCTCGTAAAAAATATTTATCATATATGTGTGGGCAACAACAAGCCCACAAATACTGAAACCAAAATATTGGACTGCAAATCCAATTCGCATTGGGCCTGTTGACTGTACTGGACTTATATTACATTTCCAATATGACGCTTATATGGAAAGGCTGATTCTAAACATAACTCCCAATTTGTTTACTGTAGTCTCTCGTTTAACATAATACTAATAAAATAATAGAAGATGTATTATTATATCCTTAATACCCCTATTTTAATTTACACTGGAGTATTAAATAATAGTAGCCCCCATAAAAATGAGATGAATAGAATTGTTTGACTGCAGTCGGCAGTCCTCAGCCATATTTACATCCTTTCTGAGCTGACTGGTGAGATTTTTATTGTTTCTCATCATAAAATTTGTCAAAACTACTTTTGTTGCTTCAATTTTCATCTCCCTCTATAAGCTTATGCAATTCCATGAATTTTGGTTCTTGAAAAGGATAACTTTTTTACGTAGGTTGCAAATATAAGCTCCTTACAAATGAGGCCATATTCACTTTCTCAAGATTCTCAGTTTTTACTCCATTATTTTTGGACTTTGACAAAGAAGATTTACTACCTCTCATATTTCGCTAATTAACAAGGTTTCAATTTTGAGGATTTAACTTTCAACGAGTTTTATAGGATGATGTAAAGAAAGAAAGATGGTCTTTCATCAAATGTGTTTTTGAGGGTCTTCAAGCAACTCTTCAATGCCAATTGTTAGACTATCCACTGTGGTGAGTCTGGTGACACTCATCTAATCCAATTTACTTGCTTCTTTAATGAAATATTAATATACTCTCATTAGAAACCTCAACTCAACTTGTCATATTTTTTCTTTTTACTTTATTTTAAACTATCTATTATCAATAATAAATTTTTATTATGTAATAAAAATTTGTTTGCGATATTTTATTTTATTTTATAAAGTTATAATCGTATTACATAGCGATTCTCTCAATTGATGTTTTTCTCGGATGCTATCTTTGCTAACATAGATGCTATCTTTACAGTTTTTGTCTATTTCTGAAATTTGTCTGGACGAACACTTCAAATCAAACTATGAAAGACATTTTCTGATATGGAAATATTTTTGAGAGATAGGGATTGACTTAGATTTACAGAAAATTGAATTTGATAAAATAAAAATTTTAGCTTATCTTTGAAATTTGAAAATAAAATAAAATTGTGGAGCCAGATTAGATGCAAAGTTTGTAGTACTATAATATTTAAAAAGTTGAAATGTTTGGCTATAAAATGGTATTTTCCAAATTTTTAGTTTGTGTCCAATACTTGTGTGAACGTAAATTTGGAAACTAATCGGTTATGTTTGATTGATCGGAGCTAATGGATGGTCATGGATGGTAGGGATGGGCCCACAGTAGCCCGGTCAAATGCGGGTATTGTTACGGGGCCCACTACGAACCCCCTGCCCCTATTTTTTCTTTTTTCCATTTCTGTTTTCTAATGTTTATAATTATATATACACACAATTAAAGCGTACAAACGCAATTATCGGGCTGTCTTGCAAATGTCAAAGTTAGGTGAGACCGAGAGTGTACAGAGTCAACTATTTGACCATTTCTGAAATTTATGCCGAATATCAAATGCTGCTTTAATTTGAATTTTGCTGACAAATAACGGCCATTTACTTATATATTCTCAATTTTTAGTACTCATATTTTCATTTCTATTTATAGTAAAATATGTGAAATTTTACTCCACTTTAACACTCTCATAAATACGAGACTCTTATTTCACTCGCAACACACACTCGATCACTTTACGAAAATTTGTGTCATTCTTAAATAGATACTAAAAATTGGGATTGAGAGAATATTAATTCTATCGTTAATTTATTACTATTACAAAATAAATATGAGTATATTATGTAGAACTGTATCATTATAAGTCTAGGTCTAAATGGTTATCTTAATATATTTATTCCAAGTGAAAGACATTATTAATTATACACATGATGTTAATTAATATTACGGGATAAGTATTTAATTAGTTTATTTAATAAGATAATGAAAAATCTATAATGATGGGTATAAAAATTTAGGGGCATTTGGTTAAAGTTTCTTTTTGATGAATTTTCCGAGAGTCAACCAAAATGACATTCAAATTAATTAATAAGAAATAGCAGGGACGGAGCCAGGGGGCTAGAGCCCCCTCCCAAATTTTGAGTTTATATATATATATATATATATATATATATATATATATATATATATATATATAGAGTGTGGTTCTAGAGAGAACTATATTATTTGTGAGAACGGGAGAACCATCAAATCTAATGCATTCACTGTAAAAATTAATGCATTCCCTGTTAAAATTAATGCACTCAAAAAAATAAAAAAATTGCTCCCTTCAGGATTCGAACCCAGAATCTGCATTCATCCAACAAGATGATGTATCCACCGTAGATCTTGATGATCGAATGGCTGAAAATAGTTCTCCGTTCTTTTTTTATTTATGGTTCTTTCCTGAACCTCTCCCTATATATATATATATATATATATATATATTTATACCTATTATAAAATAATTTTGTTTTATAAAAGAGTATTTGGTTATTATATTCTCTCATATATACTTAATTTAAGGATAATTTTGTTTTTTAAAACTATATGATCTATGAAATATTGTTTGTTATTATTACTATTATACTTGTCTTTTAATAAAAAAATGCCTAATATGTATGAAATGCTAAAAAAAATTATAATGTATTGAAACTAATTTGTAATATATAGAAAATATATAATCTATGGACATGTTGTTTGTTATTATTATTATTATGCTTGCCTTTTAATAAAAAATGTCTTAAATATACGGAATTTCCAAAAAAAGTTTTGTGATATATTGAAACTATATAATCAATGAAAATATTGTTCGTTATTATTAGTATTATGCTCGTATTTTAATAAAAAAAATACCTTAAATATACTGAATGCCCAAAAAAAATTTCTCGGGGGCTACCGCCCTCGAACCCCCGTACAAGTTCAGCCCCCCGAACTAAATTCCTGGCTCCGTCCCTGAGAAATAGTACTAATATTTTGGCTAATAAAGTTCATTTTTTTCTTTTACTTTTTATAGAGGAAGCGAAATTAAGTTGTACTCTTATTTTGACTCAAAACGCTATCTAGAAGCATTGTTAACGTTTCCATCAATTAATGAATTCTTATTATATATAAAATAATAATAATAAAGGATTTCTCTTAGGGACACTAGTACTAGGAACTGTATATATATCCACCATCATTTCCTAATTCTATAAACTCCAATTAAGCATTCGTAAATGTTGCAAACTTCTGGTTACGAAATTTAAACGTCCAACAAAACGATATATTATTATTTTAAAGAGTGAATTAGAGATAATCGTATGTAAGAATAACACAGATAAAATAATTGCATGGGTTTTAAGTTATACTAATTGATTTTAGAATTATTGTTTTTATTATATATTCAGTTTTGTTTGAAAAACATTGCTTCCACGGGGAGTATCATTGTCTTCACAGTTCACACGTACAAGATGAATATTCTCTATACCTAATGACTCTTTTCATGCAAAATATTATAAAATATATGTGCAGCTTTATTTATGTTAATTAATACGCAATTTGACATGAAATCTTTTTTTTAAGATCCAATTTGACATGAAACCTGTTCCTCAAACGATGCGACTTTTTCCAAATTCGTGATTTGGTAATGAAAAAAAAGGGGATTTTCTTTTTTGTTGTCTCTTGCCCCTCTAATGACGACATCCCAACAATTTGTGATTTCAATCTTTAACCTCTTTTTATAAAAATTAGGGATATTTCAATATATATTCAGATTGGACGACTACGTTCAATTCAACCATCAAGATTTCAAGCTCTTTTTTATGACGATTACATCAAGATTCACTATGAAGATAATTATGATTGACAACAATTTATATATTCTTTCAGTGAACAGTAACACTGATGAAACACCAACGGCTTTCGCCTATCAGCTTTCATTTAGTATGTAATTTAAATATCGGCATACTCAAAGTACATCGATGATTTACCACTGAAAATATTTTCAAAAGTATAAAATTTTAATAGAAGTGGTCAAACATATCGTAAGTGGTTTAAAAAATTCATTTTATGAGTACTTTAGTAAATAATAAGGATAAAGTGTATGAGACTAGCGTGATAACTGACCACACCACCCAAAAAAATTGAGGATTAAGTGGTGGGTTATATATAGTTAAATAAGTTGACATGTTAAAGGTAATATGTTTTAGGATAATTTAGTAAGTCTAATTTGTTATAACAAATTAGACTTATTAATTTTATCTGCTAAAGTTAATTCTCAAAAGTAAATACAATTTCAATATAAAAGGCTCAATTGCTTTTTGATATCTGCTAGGAGTATTTTATTTGGATCGTTGTGTAAAAGCTAGTACCAATGTACCATCCAATCCAATTGAACAAGTACTTAATAGTATTTTCAATGTTTTGGAACTGAAAATGGAAAACACAGTGGTGAATTTGATATTTGGAGTGATAGTATTATGAGAGTCGAAAAAGTGTAGCGAAATCCAAAACTGAAAGTAGGAAGGATATATAGTATCACATGAGTAATTGTTTGTTAGGTAGCTGTTGTCTCGCGCATCCATTTTTGAAATTTCCCCTCCACACCAAGCCAGCTTGCCTCCTTTTCACACCCCATAAAATTCCAAAATATGGACTTCATTTGACTCCTTCCACTGCCCTCATATGTATATCCCCATCGCATACTCTGATCGATAATCATGGCGGTTTCAGGAAGAATGACAGATCTTCAGCTCACTAAATCATGGCACCGACAAGTCAGTCCCGAACGGACCAAGGTCTGGACTGAATCGCCCAAATCCGATGGCAGATCGGTCCCCGTCGTTTATTATCTCTCCAGAAATGGCCAGCTTGAGCACCCCCATTTCATGGAGGTCCCTCTATCCTCCTCTGCCCACGGCCTCTTTCTCAGAGGTGTGCCATCTATCATCTTACGCTGAGATTTAATGTGTGTTATTGTGAATGAAATGAAATTCTTAATTTGTTGGAACAGATGTGATCGGTCGGTTGAATGTTCTTCGCGGCAAGGGCATGGCGGCGATGTATTCCTGGTCGTGCAAGAGGTGAATGTCTAATTTTTGGAGGTTATGATTAATCGTGAGTTGAATTTGTGATTCTAATTTTGGAGAGAGATAAATGATTTCAGGAGCTACAGAAATGGATTCGTGTGGCACGATTTAACCGAGAACGATTTCATCTACCCGGCTCGCGGCCACGAATATGTTCTCAAAGGCTCCGAGCTTCTAGAAAATTCGTTTCAGTTGCCTCCGCCTCCTCCGCCGCCGCCGGAGAATCAAACCGCGGCGGCGGATGCAGTCTATCCCCGGCCGCCGTCCGACAGACGGCGGCGGAACCAGTCCTGCAGCTCCATCGAGTACGAGTACAGCGTGTACAAGGCGGAGCCCTCGTTCCGGTCCGCCGCCGACGCCTCCACCCAGACGGACGACGCGCGGCGGAGGAGGCGCCGGCCGCGGCCAGAAATAGTGGAGGAGAAGAGCAAGGAGCCGCAGCGAGACGAGATCGAGATCGAGATCTCCCCGCCGCCGTCCGATTCGAGCCCCGAGACGCTGGAGACGCTGCTGAAGGCGGATGGACGGCCGATGCTGCTGCAGCCGGAAATAGTCAACAAGGAGTCAACCTCCGGGCAGCAGATTCAGAGGGCGACCAAGTCGTCGGTTCTGATGCAGTTGATCTCCTGCGGTTCCTTGTCGTTCAAGGACTGTGGGGCCGGGCAGGTGATATCGCAGTACAGAATGAGGGTGCCGCGCGGCGGCGGTGGCGGAGGAAGGGTGAAGCTAGAGGAGAAGGAATACTTCAGCGGAAGCATAGTGGAGACAAAGAAAGAGGAACTGCCGAGGCTGAAACGATGCAGTTCGTACAATGCGGATCGGTGACGGTGAGTATTTAGTTTGTACAATTAGGGATTTTTTTTCTTTTTCTTTTTTTGTTTGTTTTAATCGCAGGTTTGTGTTTGCATGTTTTACTGTACTGGGAGATAATCTGATAAAGTAACAGCTGTGGTTATTCTGTTTCTGACTTGCACACAGTAGCATCACATGGTTTCCTTCTTTTTTTCCTTTTCATCTCTAATTAATACTCCACTACTCCTTTTATGAAAAAGGATTTAACCCTTAAAAGTTTCCAGTTATTTGACAATGAAAAGTAAGAGTGGAAGAAGACAAGGCCATGCTTCATCATTAATTACACTCGAAGAAATATTAATATCCGTGTATGGTTTCCGAAGTTCTAATAACGGAACTGATGATATACTCCCTCCGTCCCAAGCTAAGTGAGACCTTTTTTTTGGGCACGGAAATTAAGAAAAGTGTATTTTGTGTGTAGGTGAAAAAGTGAAAAGGTGTTTAAAGAGTAAAACTTTTACCAAAAAGGGAAAGAGTCTCACTTATGGTGGGACACCCAAAATAGAAAGAGTCTCACTTACAGTGGGACGGAGGGAGTACTCCCTCCCTCCGCCAAACCATTTTTATTATATTGGGCGTCCGCAAAGAGTAGATCACTTTCCTTTTATGGAAATGGTCCCACCACCCACTTTATTCTTTTATCCTTACAAACACTCTTTACTTACAAAAAAAACCACCCCAAATTCAATCTCAACCACACATCTCATAAAGTGGTGGGACCCTTTCTCCACTACATCAAAATCATCAACAATTTTATTAAATCTCGTGCCCAACCAAAGTAGTCTATTTTTGGCGGACGGAGGGAGTATTTAGTACGAAAAAGTCCTTTGTGTATACTTCATCTTTTTCACATATTCAAATTAATCAAAGTACACCAGCGTATAACGTGTAATTTTAGGCGTTGGATATTTTTCAAATGTCAGAAATTTCAATAATATTTCAACTAAATTTCAAGCCTATACCAAGAAAACTTGAGGTTTGCAATAGGGTTAATGGTTGAAAATACCCCTTTTCATAAACAAAACCTAAAATGTACCCACCTATTTTAAAACATATAAAATATACCCACTTTAGACAATTTTGCCCTTTAGCTATTTCCACCCTTTGTTTTGCTTTTTCCAAGAATTCTCTTTATTTCATTATATGCATTTAAAATGAAGCTTGAATGGTATATCGGCTGGAAACTTTCCTCGTGCCCGATAGATTACCTGGTAATCTGGGTCTGGACTGTGAGACAACGCCACGTACTATTAAGCAAAAAACAGTTTAAAAGATCCTTGTATAAAATGGTATCAGAGCGGGTTTTTATAGAGGAATTATATTATTTTTAATTTATTTTATAATTAACCTATGTGGGAGGAGACTCCACTGAAAAATATGGATCCGGACGAGTGTCCGAGATGTGTACCATACAGGAATTCTCTACAACATGTGGAGAGTGAAACCACCCGTCTAATTGACGGACTCAACTGGAATAATCGAGCCCTCGTTACCAACTTACGACGAGGAGAAGATATCGAGATCATTCGTGACATTATCACGAGTATACAATTCTACCATGAGAATCTCATGGGACTCGCCGCCACCAGAACGGCGATCGAACGAACCAGAGACGAGGCCCATCAGTCCCACGATTGATGGAACCAAAAAACAAGGCAGGAGGAGCTTATCCAAGCTACCATAAGATCGAGCCAGATTCTTCCGAAAATGTCAACCTACGGGAGATTCAAAAAACGGTGGAGTATTATGGCAACAAGCTATATGAGCTACCGATGGAGATGAGCAAAATATCACTCAAACAAGAGGAAATACTCACCCTCTTAAGTGATATCCAAAAAAGATTGGAGGAGATCGAAAGGCGAAAACCATGTTCCGGAAAAATTCGGAATCAATGGTCCAAAGACCCGACGAATCTATCCATATTTGATGCAACACCCAAAGAGTTGCAGCCGAAGGACAAATCCGAATCATGAAAGGCAAATATCATGAATAGCCTTGACAGAATCGGATTAGAAGATCTACAGGAGTTGGCAGAATCTTTTGCTAACCTCAATATGGTGGATCTAAAGATGAATCAAGGAGATGAGGTTCCCAAAACTGAGCCTCAAGAAGAAGAATCGTCAAAAAAGGGGTCAGCCCAAGACGATGCAAGCCAGTTCCAACGAACAAGAAGACGGAGGCCTCAGATGCAGGACACTCCTGTAGGAAAGGTCACACTTGAACCGATCCATCCATATGGATTGATTCTCAACCTCGACGAAGCCAGTTTCAAAGAATGGGAGGGTCTCATCGACGAATGGGCTTCATCATTGAAAGTCGTGATTGCCACAATTGATTACGACAAAAAAGAATTTGCCAGAGTCTTCGAAGCTAGCTTGGCGGGCATGGCAAAACAATACTGGGAAAAACTTGAAGTTATGACCAGGGAAGAATTGTTTAGTGGTACGTCATTATATGACGTCATCAAAGAAACTACTAAACAGATTAAAATCCATTTCTTGGGAATGGGTTTTTTTCGAAGGATCAGCAGAGGAGAAGCGCAAGAAATATCAACAGGCACTTTACAATCTAAGATTGATGGTGCTAGAACCCAAAGCTCTCGATGAATTTCTGCGTCTATACACCCTATATGTCCATATGGGGGAGGTGGAAGATCAGAAGGCTATGGACCTCTTCTTCCCAAAGTTTCCAAGTCCTTGGAGGGAGATGCTCATCAATGAGTATGTTTCGCCAGGAGGATATCCACTTGACAGTGCTTCAAGAAGGATGTCTTATGTTCACAAGAAGCTATCTGAGTGGTGTCAGAAGGCAGCGGACCAAAGGAATCTCAAGAGATTGAGGAGACTCAACAAGAAATCCCCATTGATGTGCGACAACATTGATCTTCCAACAGAGATTGGTGCTGAGTTGCTGTATCAAAAGAGGAGCCGAAAGAAACATAGGTACCAACCCTATGAAAGAAAGTCCAGAAGAAGTTCTTGGAAGCCAAGGACTATGTGGACCAGACAGAAGGCGCGCTCCTACAAATCAGGCCAACGGAGCGGACCATCAAGAAACCGATTCTCTTCTCAAAAGAGAACCCCGGCGAGAAAAACTTTTAGGCGTACTCAAGCCAAAACAAATGAAAGTTTTAAAGATTGCAACTGCTGGACGTGCGGTGCAAAGGGGCATATTTCTACCAATTGCCCAGACAACAAGAACAAGATGTTGAGATTCGAATCCATACCGGATATCGAAGATGCCATCTACCATCAAGAATTGATACCCGTGTATCAGTTCGAAAATATATCCTCTGATGAGAGTATATATGAGCAGGAAGAAGTCTTTAGTTCTGAAGATTCGGAAATGACCGATGGATCAACCGGAGACGAGTCAGACTAAAGAAGAGCTCGAAGTTCACCACACCCAGAAAGAGGATCAGAATGGATTCACTAGCCATTTTCTGATTCCACAGGAAGAAGTGGTGAAGAAGCTCGTGAAGAAACTCAATAGGGAAACTGGAGAGGTACAAACGTACCAAGGGTTTTCCAATGGGAGATTGAATCGAGTTTTTAATAGCTTGATTCCATCCAAGAGGAAGCATCATGTCTATTTTGGTGTCACAAACCGAGAAATGGCGCTTCCAATGGAGATTACAAGTAATCAGGTGGAGATCCAGCTGGTTCCTGCTGAAGATATTAGGCAGGATCTTAAGAAAATGAAGCCAGAAGTCGCAAGCACGATGAAATGGATTCATATTGGAGCAATTCAGTTGGTAATCAAATCATCCCTCTCCCCAGGGACAGACCAACCAATTGATGTCGCACTTTGCGACAAAAGAATCAGGGATACTAGAGCATCAGTTCTGGGAGCCTTTTCGGGCAATCTCTATGCCAAGAGGATTATAACCGAGTTCTATCCACAGATCGCTTATAATCTACAGGATTCATCCTTCAGCCGAGCCCTGACCCTCTATCAGGACTACAAAAAGAAGGAGCTTATGACAGAAGGGAATAGGCCATACTCATTGACTTATCAAGTCTCGTATGCCTTATCAAATTCCCATCACACAGAATTATTTTTGGGAAAAGAGTTCATTGAAATCCCAGAAATATTCAAGGAGGTAGCCAAGGCAGTCAAACCAAACCGAGTGGAGATTCCTCAGATCGGAGAAATCGACATCGATATTGGAGACAAGACGGTGCTTAGCCATACCCAAAGTCTCAGACTAGGAGCACCAAGGCTATCATTCCAAGGAAATAGGCTAACTTCAGGGCCTATTACAAGAAGTTTCTCTCAATCATATGAGAGAAGGGCGATTCAGGAAACCCCAGTTCCGGACATGAAAGTCAAGCTTAAATGTCCCGAAGGATGGAGACAGGTTTCCACAAGATTTGATACAACTAACAAGGAAAACAAATTTCCTTGTAGCTCGTTGTATTATTTGGCAAACCCAGGAGACAACCGATACATCGGAATTCTGGAGGTTGGCGGTTTTGAAATCCAGACAGAAGGCCAAGCCGGACAAGAAGCAGATGTCCTGATCTTAGGACGAGATTTCCTTGACAAATATAAACCATGGTCATGGAAATCAGGAGGAATGGAGATCACAATCGGGCGTCAAAGATTGATGATCTAATGACAAGTCCATTCTCAATATACATCTCTGTAGGGATGTTATACGAGAAATTCAAAGCAGAATATTTTGCTGCTTATGTGGACTCAGGAGCAGGAATCTGTACAGCAAAACGAGGAGTCTTTCCAGCAGAAGTGGAAGAAGATCTACCTCGAATTGCAGGAAGGGATTTCTCCAAAAAGATTTTGCTTCTATCAAAAGGAGTAAAACAAACGGAAATATTGATCGGCGGAGCAGGACAGACACCTTGGTACAAGGTCAAGACTCCACCAATTTATTTCCATGATACCGGAGCAGATATATTATTCGGAAATAATTTTCTGCAAAGTTTCAAGAGGTACATACAGGACAATGAAGCCAGGAGGCTAGTGTTCACAACCAATTGTGATCACAAAATCATTGTGCAAAGGCTTAATGGAGCCTTTCATCGATCGATGCCAATCAACTTCCGCAACAAGCGTGGTGATGATGGCAGACTCCGGAGACCTCAAATGAAGGATCAAAGGAGATTTGGAGAAGTTTTGCTCAAATGCAGAACTGAGGGATTCCCAGATCTCTCCGAGGAAGAAATTCAAATCCTCAAAGTCTCCTTGATATCACACAAAGAAATCAAGGAAGAAGAAAAGGTGTCCATTGCCGACGTCAAAAGGAGAATCCAGAAGTGTTACCACGAGGATCCTTTGGCATGGTGGGACAAGAACCAGCTCAGGGCAACCTTGAAAGTTAAAACTGGAAAGGAGCATGAGTTCGTGAGGTTCAAACCTATCCTGATGAACCCTCAAGATCAACAGGATATGATGAGTATAATCAGGGAACACCTTGATTTAAAGCTGATCGAAGATGGAAGATCACCCTACAGTAGTCCTGGATTTCTGGTGAGAAATCATGGGGAGATCAAGCGAGGAAAGCCAAGATTAGTCATTAATTATAAAGGGATTAATGATATTCTTGAGTTTGACGGATACTACATCCCAAGTAGAGAACACCTCATCAATTGCATCAGAAGTGCAAAGGTATTCTCAAAGTTCGATTGCAAATCAGGCTTCTACCAGATTCGCATGGAGGAAGGGAGTAAGAAGTTCACAGCCTTCTCAACTCCACAAGGACATTATGTCTGGAATGTCATGCCAATGGGGTTAGCCAACGCACCTCAGATATTCCAAAGGAAGATGGATAATCTCTTCAAAGATTATTCTTCGTTTATGTTTGTTTATATTGATGACATTCTCATTGCATCAAAAAACATTCATGAACATGTCAAGCATCTGGAGATCTTTGCGGATGTTTGCCAACAAGAAGGACTTGTGCTGTCTGAAAAGAAGGCAGTCATAGCCACCCAAAAGATGGAGTTTCTGGGGATTGAGATTGATGAATCTGGAATCATTCTACAAAATCATATTGTGGAAAAAGTCCAGAATTTTCCGGAGGATCTCAAGGAAAAGAAGCAGCTCCAAAGTTTTCTCGGAGTGGTCAATTTTGCAGGGATGTTTATCAGAAACCTTGCAGAACACAGAAAGGTCTTCAGTCCACTACTGAAGAAAGATGTTCCATTCATATGGAAGGAGGAACATCGAGAGGGTATAAAGAAGTTGAAAGAGATTTGCAAAAATCTCCCGAAACTTTCGATACCACAAGACGAGGATGATCTGGTCCTCTACACTGACGCAAGTGATTCATGGTGGGCAGCAGTGCTCACAAAGATCACCCCTTTTGGAGAAGAACCTTGCAGATATTGTAGCGGTCTTTTCTCCAACGACGAAGCTGTGCGGTGGCACATCAACGAGAAGGAATTCTTTGCAGTTCGAAAGGCGTTTAAAAAATGGCCGCTTTTCTTACTTGCTAAGAAATTTATTTTGAAAGTAGATAACACTAACGTTAAAGCTTTCTTAACTAAAAAGATTGAATCTAAACCTGGAAAGGCTAGATTAATTAGATGGCAAGCAGAATGCCAATATTATGATTATGATATTGTCATTTTAAAATCTGATCAGAATGTTCTTGCAGATTTCCTTACAAGGGATGGAGCTCCCTGAAGTGGAGGCCATCGAGGCAATACAGGGGCAGCTCTTTGAAAGTCTTGAGCTGCTACAACAAGAGTGGCACAAGTGTGTGCTACATACCAAACAAGCAGGAAAGATACAAGCGGCTGACGAAGCCAAAGTATCTAGCCAAATCGATGTCTGTTTCATGAAGATGTTCCATCTTCAGGAAGCAACCAACAAGCCGCTCTTGCGCGCTGTCCGTGAAAATCGGGCTAAAGCAATGCTTTCCGTACAGGGCGGATTACCTGTAGCAGGGGATTCAAGTACCCCTAGCACAAGTCCTGAGACAACGGTTTCACAACCAGACTCTCGAGGAAAAGATGTTGTTAAGGGGTCACACCCTGAATCAACATGTCAACCCTCCACCTCTGGGGTAAAAGAGGGAGAGATCAATCTTAGGCCCATGACAGGCCAAGTTAAGGTTGATACTGATTTTATTGAAATTTCTCCTTCTTGGCAGATGTACCAGGACAGATGGGAGAAACTTCTCACCAGAAAGGGCATTAATCCGGGAAATTGCCGGGTTGATGTTGCCGGAAAATATCCAAGAGTTTGGACGACTCCAGGAGCCAATCCAAACGATGTCAAGGAATGGTATGAGTTTGGGGCTTTGGCCTCAGTTTATACCACTGCCCCAGCCTTCACCGAAATCAAGGGTCTACCCAAATGGATCCAGAAAACGGTGTTCGACACCTGGGAGAACAACGAGTCCCTCAAAAGGGGAGATGTTCTGGAATTGTACTGTTTTAGTGCAGCACCAGAGCCAGTCGGAAAAGGAATCCGTGAAGCTTTCCATTTCATTAAGCTTCGGAGACCTGATACGGGAGCCCTTAACAGGATCAAAGTTCCCGAATTCCAGGCCGCAATCGTCTCGACATTTACGGAGGATCTAATCTCCACAAGACGAGCATGGGGTCTATGGGTCTGTCTCACAGAGATGGACAAAATGAAGTCCAGATTCAAGTTCTATCAAAGCTCGGATCTGGGAACGTTCCTAGTTAATACCATGACAGGAACAACAACTCCTTTTGCCGAGGAATCCTTCGAGAAGAAACGGCAAATGATTTGGAAGAACAAGATTGCGGGGAGCCAGGAGACTCGTCGCAAATTTTGCAATATGGCTCATCTGGGCCATTGGAGTGACAAGATCTGCGATCAATGCTCATCGCAGAAGGAGCCGGAATTTGGCAAAGGATTCTTTCCAAAGCCAGACAAAAGAAGGTTCCGGTCTGATGAACACGACAAGCATCAGACGCCAAAGGGAAGGACACCGCGGGCACCAAAAAAGTAAGGTGGCCGACAAAGCTAAGTGAATCATGTGATTCACAGCAAGGATCGCACCCACAAAAGAAACGACAAAAGTGGGTGGAAGAACAGGAGGACCGCTCACCAAAAGCTCCAGGACAAAAGTGAGTGGAAAGAAAAGCAGCCGGCCCCTACCAGCATTATCACAAGACGATAAAGCAAGGGTCCAGCACCATGTGATGCCACTAACAAGTGTCGGCAATCAAGGCCGACAAAAGAAGGTGGATGTCATATTCAAGCGAGCTGGCCACAAGGATGGGATCCGAGGCCACCAACCGAGCAATTATAGAGGGGATCAAACCTCTATATAAACACAAGGGCTGGAGAGAAGAAGATCATCGAAAATTCACACCCATTTCACACAACACACATCTTCTCTCTAGAAAATTATCTTTGTAATTTTTAAGTTTTGTTTTCAAAGTTTTTTCGTTTTAGTTTTAGTTTCTTTTTATTTTTATGTACACAAGTATTAGCTACTATGAGTAGCTAAACAAGTTTGTCTCCTCCCTTGAGGAGTATTTTATGAAATAAATTAATTATTATATAATTCCTCTATAAACGCTTTGTTTTTAGCTCAAATCTTCCGGTTTAGTAAAAATATTTTCTTTATATTTATCAACAAAAGTATTTAACGTCGAAGCACAGTGAAGGAGGGAAATTGATTCCTAAAGGTGACCATTCGGCGAAAGCCGAAACACAGTGAGGGAAGAAGGTTGCAACCATCACTTGCGAGTGCGTGGTTGGACGAAGGCCGAGGAGGCAAGAAGTCCGTAAAACGCGATAAAAGCTCCTGAAGGTGACCAGTCGACGAGAGGTATACTGTTGATTTATATTCAGAATTATTTAGAAGTTGTACGGAAGCATGTTGGGCCTGATTAATTGTTAAAACTGTTTAAAAAGCATTAATAATTATAATGAATTATAGAGAATCATTTGTTCAAAGGTGAAAGGGTATATTGCTCGACACACTCGACATGCTCGATTGTTTGTGGCGAGCAATACACTAGAATGTGCATAGGGGTACTATTGTCTTAAATGGGTAGATTTTATATGTTTGGTAAAGGGTGGGTACATTTTTGTTTTTGTCTTTGAAAATGGGTACTTTCCATTTTGCCCCTTTGCAATAACTTCGCCGCAAAAATATGGCTATTCATATAATTCCTACTGCCAAACTCTGACGCATTTTTTTTTTTAATTTATAAACTAACAGTATTAAATGGCCTTGGGCATTAACCATTACCGCTTAACCAACACAATTAAATGGCCTTGGGCATTAACCATTACCGCTTAACCAACACACGCACACAACTTTGACTCATTTTTTTTTATGAAATTACATTACAAATAATACAAACCACACACACACACCCAACACACGCACACAACTTTGACTCATTTTTTTTTATGAAATTACATTACAAATAATACAAACCACACACACACACCCCACCTAGTGGTTATTGTGGCCGAGAGTACTCGAACCTGTGACCTCTTGGACAACAGGCAACCACCCCAACCACTAGGTCATCCCAAGGGGACACTTTAACTCATTATTAATTGTTAGTCTAGTGCTTTGTTTGTTAATATTTATTACTTTATTAATTAATGTTTCAAGTTAATTAATTATGCTTATACACATGGTAAATGCTGATCAAATGAATCACCGACCATCGTATATTTGGCTTGGATAAAGCCAAAAAGAAGATAGGTAACTGAGTAAAAATGCTGTATAGTTTCAGTGTAACTTCAAAATGAAGCTACACCTTCGCAAAGCGACGACCGTGCTGAAGGGTTATATACTTAAAGCAACACTTTTATGCTTGTATATATTGATACCTTATTCACTACTATTTTCCTATCTGAATTATTGTTATTGCATAATCCTATTATAGTCCAATTTATCTCATACTATAGATTATATGGTGTGTTGTAGATCACAGAAGATCATATAATTGGAAAAAGTTGAGATATAAATTGAGTTCACAATCGAGGCAACTATGGACGAGTTGCTGGTTTAGATTGTAGCATAAATGGATAAATAGTTTGTCTTGGCTATTTATTTATGCTAGTACCTTCGTGTATTGAACAGGATCACAGTGAGATGAATTCTTATATTCTGACTAATTAAGAATCAAGATCTCGGCGACTTAAATAGTCTTAACCTTAGTTGGATTAATCGGTGTGAATAATAGATTGACTATTGCTTTGATTTATCATGGGTGAGAGTTCTCTTGAAGCTCAATATACTCGATACTTTGGGTGATAGCAATTATTATTTGACATGCGATTATATTGCAATAAGGATCCGTGTCCTGCTAATAACAGGATGATAATATCCTCTCGAGGAACTTAATAAGTTTATCGTATTAAACCCTGCAGGTGGAATTAGTTCCGATACGATAATAAGTTTAAGTGGTAGCACTCGAGATGTCGTTTTATAATTAAACGACTAATTAATTAATTAATTGACCGTCAGAAGAATTAATTAATTAATGGATATTCGATATCTTAAACACGGAGATTAATTAAGTCTAATACTAGCCCCGACTCACCTAAAGAATAAAGAGGTAATTCAGTATTAATTTTCTAGTGGAATAAATTAATACTAGTGTCTCGATTTATATTCTGGGCTGAATAAGAAAAATCGAGCACTGGGAGGCCAAACTTTATTCGAGCTAGTAGATCCCCGATTGGCCCAAATTAAGGCTTAAATCTCAAGTGGACAAACAATTCATTATCTCTAGATTCTTTCTCATTAATAATTGCTATTATTATTATCTTTTGCTATTTTAATAAAAAGTAAAATGGCAAACATAATAATTGCTATTATTATTATCTTTTGCTATTTTAATCAAAAGTAAAATGGCAAACATAATAATTGCTATTATTCTTATCTTTTGCTATTTTAATCAAAAGTAAAAGTTAAGAATAATATGTGATATCATTCTTAAGAATGAACAATCACGTAGCATTTTTGACATAATTTTGAGAAAGAGAGAAATTGAGAAAGAAAGAGATTGGGAGTGTTTGTTCATTGGAGTTGAGATAGGATTCGAAGATCGTTGCCATCCAACGTCGAATCTTGCCGTGGGAACAATTCGGAAGATCAACTCTGGAGTCGATCACTTCTCGTTTCGCAGGTATACTTCTTTTACTACCTTGTAGGATTATGGTTTTTGTATGTACTTGTTAGATATCCGAAATGGATCGTGGGCACATGAACCGTATATCAAAATATGGTTCCTACAATTGGTATCAGAGCCAAGGTCCGGACATTTCGGCTCTATCGGATTAATGAGTAGTAAAACCATTAGATCTTGGTAGAACTTTGCTATATCAATATGCAGGTTTTGTATATTGTTCGTCGTCTTATCGTGGATCATTTATTTGATTTGTCGATCTTGGCCTGTAATCTTAAAATCACAACAAGCTATGCGTGATTAGATTAGGATTTCCATTTGTATTTTTTTTCTTTGTTGGTTTATCTATTGGAGAACAATAGAAATCAAGAACAGAGGGTGATAGAATGCAAAATGGAGAAACACATCTCCTGTTCAGAAATTCCGGGCGACCAGCGGGAGCCCGGTGCCGGAATCCAGCCGGCGCCGCCGTGCCTCCGGCGGGCGCCATCGCTGGTTGCGTGAACAGACCGACTGGAACTCAAAATCGCGGCTGTTAGGCGCCGAATCAGTCAACCACAGCGACGCTATTCATCAGCGTCGAGGACGGCTGTTGCTCCGGCAACTACCGTCTGCTCGGCGGCTGTGAAACGCCTGGTGGCGGATAGTTGAGCTCGTGGCAAGGATCTGAAATTGCCACGGTGTTGCTGCTCCGGCGTCGCCCTTGTCTTGACCGGCGTCGTTACGAGTTGGAGATTCAAGGCGGCCTCTGCGCGCGCGGCGCCTGCTGTGCGTGAGGCCAGGGCGCGCGGTGCTGCTGGGCGCGAGGGCGTGCGGCGCCGGGCGCTTGCTACCGTGGCTGGAGGCGCGGCGTGGGCTGGACGACAGCTCAGCAGCAGTTGCAACGATGAAGAAGGGCATTTTGGGCCTATCTTTTGGACTTCCATGATTTGATTCCATTGGGCTCTCTTTTGGGCCTCTTAAATTAAATATATTGGACCTATTTAATTAAATTAAGTTGGGCCTATTTAATTAAATTAATTTGAGCTTATTAATTTGGGCTCTTTTATTTAATTAATTTGAGCCTCTTTGATTTAATTAATTTGGGATCTTTTATTTAATTTGGGCTACTTAATGGATGGAGTGTTTCGCGGACGACGAGACTTGCCAAAAGACGAAGAAATCTATTATGTAATAGATTAGAATTTAATTTCCCTTATTTTATTCATTTGTAATAAAATAGGCAGGGAAGAACAGGTTCCAGGTTTCCACGATAAGACGACAATTTTTTTTTTGTCGGGTTTCTTTTATGTCGTGGAATTTAATCACCGTTAAGGTGTTTTAATAGCATGATTTTTTTTTCTATGTGGTTTTAAATGCGCATAGTATATCATGCTAGGTGTTATCACGTTTTCTCTAAGCATGTTTTAGAATTTCAAGCGAGCATGTTTTATTACATGTGTTCTAGAACTGTATGCTTAGGTTTTCCGTGTCAACGTGATTTAACCTGTAAACCTTTTGAAGTAAAAGACTAAGCGGATAATTCAATTTTTTAAAATAAAATTGATATAGACCTCCACAGTTGGTTTAAGACAAAGTAAATTAATAATTGGTGTAAACGTCCACACGAACGTGGCTTGCATTCGTTATTAATTTGCAGCTTTTGTCGGTTAAACTTCTAAATTAAAAATATTTTAATCTTGTGAATAAGTGGGAGTTTTGCATGTAAACGTTCACACGATCGTGACTTGCATGTATTAATTTCTGCGTATTATTCTGGAAAGGATTAAAATTAATTATTTTAACCTTGAGAATAGTGGGAGCTTCTTGTGTAAACGTCCACACGAACGTGGCTTGCACGGGTTAGTCTTTCATGGATTATTCTAGAAGGGGTTAAAATAAAAGATAGTCATAAAGTTGACTAAACTGTGGTCATAGCTTAGGCGTTTATTTCAAGTACAACTCCCCAACGGAGTCCCTTCTTGAAATTGCGTGGTCTAGACAAGGTCCGTTTATTGGTCCCATTTTTTCATAAGGATAAGTTGAAAATGGAATGAGACCAAAGACTGGGTGTCTGGTCAAACGAAGAGCGCGTAAACGTCCACACGAACGTGGCTTGCGTGTAATTCGATTGGGCTAACGGAGGTTTCAATAATATTGTTTTATCAAAAGGTTACAATATTATTGCTACGAATCTTTATGCAATAACGTGTTTTCTTATTTGCATTTGTTTGTTTAATATTTCAGATATGACTATTACCCCGCTTTTGAATGTTTTATCTGCTAAGCCGCTTACTGGTCCGAATTTTTCGGAATGGAAGCGCAATCTGGGATTTGTCCTAGACGCGGAGGAGTATAAGTTTGTGCTTACTACTCCTGCTCCCGCGAACCTTACTACTCGGTCTTCCGAAGAGCAAAGGGAGGCCCATAAGCGGTGGCATAGGGCGAATAATATGGCGAAAGCTTATATTATGACCACTATGTCTTCTGCGTTGCAGCTGCAACATCAGTCGTTGGAGACTGCGGCTGCAATTATAAGGAACCTCGAGGAGCTCTTTGGGGAATCAGACCGATCAGTCCGTTTTGAACTCATGAGGAAACTCATGTCTTCAAAGATGACGGAAGGTTCGTCTGTGCGCGAGCACGTGCTTGGAATGATTAATCATTTCAATGAGCTGGACGTGCTCGGTGGAGGAATCAAGGATGCCATTAAGGTAGACATGGTTCTCCACACTCTGCCCAAATCCTACGAAAACTTCCGACTCAATGCCGTAATGGGCAAGAAAAAGTTCACTCTAAATGAACTGCTTAATGAGTTGGTAGCGGCCGAGGGGGTCATGGGAAAGAGTCCACAGGCTTTGGCCACTGCCACAGGACCCAGTTTTCCACCGAAAGGTAGGAAGAAGAAAGGGGCCCATGGCAAGAAAGGCCAAGAAAAAGGTGGGAGCAAGAAGAAGCTAGGCCCGACCGGAGGCATTGGCAAGCCAAAGGGGAAAGGGAAATGCTTCAAGTGTCAACAAGTAGGACATTGGAAATCCGACTGTCCCTTGATGAAGAAAGCTCAAGGTATTTCTATTGCTCTAGTAACGGAAACATATTCAGTTTCGAGATCTTCCCATCAATGGGTTGTAGACTCGGGTGCAACTGACCATGTTTGTTACACCTTGCAGGGGTTCCTGCGGACAAGGGAGCTTAGTAAAAACGAGCTAGCACTCTCCATGGGAAATGAAGCAAGCTTACCCGTTGTTTCAATTGGAGATGTGAATTTATTAATTGATGAACATGTTTTGGTTTTAAGAGATGTACTCTATGTTCCGGGTTTTCGGAAAAACTTGATTTCTACCATTCAATTACGAAAGTATGGATATTCTGTTCTTTTAGAAGACAGTGCAGTATTCATTAAAGATGGTCAAGTTTTATTTAGAAGTGCAGCTGATTCTCTTTATACTTTTACATGTCCATTTGATTATTCTTCATCTGCTTTTACTTTGACTACAAACCAAAAGAAGAGAAAAGCTTCTTCTCTAGAGAACCAAACTCTTCTTTGGCACCTACGATTGGGTCACATCAATCTAAGGAGGATCCAAAGACTGGTTTCCGATGGTATCTTGGAGTCTCTTCAAGTAGAACCAATCCCAGTCTGCGAATCCTGCCTAGAAGGAAAGATGACGACTCGGCCTTTCAAGGCCAAGGGGTATAGGGCCAAAGAAGTGTTGGAACTGGTTCATTCTGACTTGTGCGGACCTATGTCCACTCAAGCTCGTGGAGGGTACGAGTACTTTGTCACTTTCATTGATGATTACTCAAGGTACGGGTACATTTACTTGTTGCGCTACAAGTCTGAATGCTTTGACAAGTTTCAAATATTCAAGGCGGAAGTAGAAAAGCGACAAGGTAAAAGTATCAAGTCATTGCGATCTGACCGCGGTGGCGAATACCTCAGTAACGAGTTTAGAGCATACTTGTTAGAATCTGGGATTACATCTCAGTTGACTACACCGGGTACACCCCAACAGAATGGTGTGGCAGAGAGAAGAAATAGAACTCTTCTTGAGATGGTTAGATCGATGATGAGTTTTGCTACTTTACCCATTTCGTTTTGGGGATATGCCTTAGAAACAGCTGGTTACATTCTAAACTTAGTGCCTTCTAAGTCGGTTGCTAAGACCCCGTCCGAGCTGTGGTCAGGGCGCAAGCCTTCTCTTAACCACATCCGGGTTTGGGGCAGTCCAGCACACGTGCTGAACAAGGATGCCGATAAGTTGAGCTCTAGAACTGAAGTAAAGTTGTTTATAGGATATCCTAGAGGAACGAAAGGGGGTTATTTTTATTGTCCTAAAGATCAAAAAGTCGTTATTAGCACTAACGCAAGATTCTTGGAAGAGGACTACATAAATAACCATAAAAGTAAGAGTAAAATTATATTCGGAGAGGTCAAAGAAATTGGCACGACAAGTCAGCCAATTCAGCCAATTGTGCAAGATGTAGTACCGCAAGTCTCATCAGAAAAGGCACAGAATGTCGATACCGAATCTGAAATAGTGCCACGTCGAAGTGAGAGGGAATCAAAGGGCAAACTGCCCAGTCGATATGCATTTGTCAATAAATCTAAAGATTCAATTGACGATGGACTTATCGAAGAAGATCCCTGGACTTACTCCGAAGCACTAGCAGATCCGGATGCTCTTGAGTGGGTGGCATGTATGGTTTCAGAATTTGAATCCATAACTGCCATGGATGTATACGAGAAATGTTTACTACCTGAGGGTCGAAAGGCCATTGGTAGCAAATGGGTATACAAACGCAAGAGAGGACCGGATGGGAAGGTTACAGCCTTCAAAGCGAGACTGGTGGCGAAAGGTTATACTCAACGACCTGGTATCGATTTTGAGGAAACTTTTTCGCCAGTAGCCATGCTTAAGTCTATCCGATTTCTCTTGTCCATGGCAGCCCATATGAACCTTGAGGTGTGGCAAATGGATGTCAAGACCGCATTCTTGAATGGGTATCTTGAAGAAGATAGAGATATCTATATGCTACAACCAGAAGGGTTCATCAAGAAAGGTGAAGAGCATCTAGTTTGGAAGCTTAAGAAGTCTATTTATGGACTTAAGCAAGCTTCACGATCCTGGAATAAACGTTTTGATGACGTGGTCAAAACTTATGGTTTTGAGCAGTGTGTCAACGATAGCTGCGTTTATAGGGTCTGTATCGATGGGAGTTTGGTTTTCCTTATACTCTATGTGGATGACATACTTCTCATTAGTGATAATGTGAATGTATTGTCTGGCATTAAGGATTGGTTATCCCAACAGTTTGAAATGAAGGATCTGGGAGAGGCAGCATATATTCTCGGAATAAAGATTGGTCGTGACCGATCTAAGAGAATGTTGAGTTTGTCTCAAGCATCCTACATTGACACTGTTTTGGCACGGTTCAGCATGCAGAATGCTAAGAAAGGTTTTCTACCTTTCAGACATGGTGTTCCGCTATCTAAAGCTTTGTGTCCCACAACACCTGAGCAAATAGCGAGCATGAAGACAGTTCCTTATGCTTCGGCTGTAGGAAGTCTCATGTATGCGATGCAGTGTACCAGGCCTGATATCTATTTTGCCGTTGGCATTGTGGCTAGATATCAAGCGAATCCAGGTCAAGCTCATTGGACTGCTGTAAAGCACATACTCAAGTATCTTAAACGGACTAAGGAGTATGCGCTAGTTTACCAGTCTCATGATCTGACACCAGTAGGGTATGTAGACGCCGATTATCAAGGTGATAAGGACAAGAGGCGGTCTACTACTGGCTATGTGTTTATGTTTGGAGGTGGAGCCATTGTGTGGAGAAGTGTAAAGCAGAAATGCAATTCACTATCCACCATGGAAGCCGAGTATGTAGCTGCTTGTGAAGCTGCTAAAGAGGCTGTATGGCTCAGGAACTTCCTAACTGAGATTGATGTGATTCCTAGTTTGCCGAAGTGCATCACAATTTATTGTGATAACGAGGCTGCTATTGCGAATAGCAAGGATTCAAGATGTCATCAATCCATGAAACACATTGATGGCAAGTATCATTACATTCGGTCAGTGGTCAAGCATGGTGATGTTGCATTACTACATATTGCGGGAGTTGATAATCTTGCTGATCCTTTCACGAAGAGTCTTCCTGGTGCGGTGTTCAACAAGCATGTTGAAAACCTTGGAGTTCGTGACCTCCCGATACTAAACTAAACTTTAGTATAAGTGGGAGAATTTGTAATAGAGATTTACAAGTGAGTGGATAGCTAGGATATTATCAGTTTATTAGTCACGTTGTATACTAAAAGTTTGCTTTAGTATAAGTGGGAGAATTGAAGGGTTATATACTTAAAGCAACACTTTTATGCTTGTATATATTGATACCTTATTCACTACTATTTTCCTATCTGAATTATTGTTATTGCATAATCCTATTATAGTCCAATTTATCTCATACTATAGATTATATGGTGTGTTGTAGATCACAGAAGATCATATAATTGGAAAAAGTTGAGATATAAATTGAGTTCACAATCGAGGCAACTATGGACGAGTTGCTGGTTTAGATTGTAGCATAAATGGATAAATAGTTTGTCTTGGCTATTTATTTATGCTAGTACCTTCGTGTATTGAACAGGATCACAGTGAGATGAATTCTTATATTCTGACTAATTAAGAATCAAGATCTCGGCGACTTAAATAGTCTTAACCTTAGTTGGATTAATCGGTGTGAATAATAGATTGACTATTGCTTTGATTTATCATGGGTGAGAGTTCTCTTGAAGCTCAATATACTCGATACTTTGGGTGATAGCAATTATTATTTGACATGCGATTATATTGCAATAAGGATCCGTGTCCTGCTAATAACAGGATGATAATATCCTCTCGAGGAACTTAATAAGTTTATCGTATTAAACCCTGCAGGTGGAATTAGTTCCGATACGATAATAAGTTTAAGTGGTAGCACTCGAGATGTCGTTTTATAATTAAACGACTAATTAATTAATTAATTGACCGTCAGAAGAATTAATTAATTAATGGATATTCGATATCTTAAACACGGAGATTAATTAAGTCTAATACTAGCCCCGACTCACCTAAAGAATAAAGAGGTAATTCAGTATTAATTTTCTAGTGGAATAAATTAATACTAGTGTCTCGATTTATATTCTGGGCTGAATAAGAAAAATCGAGCACTGGGAGGCCAAACTTTATTCGAGCTAGTAGATCCCCGATTGGCCCAAATTAAGGCTTAAATCTCAAGTGGACAAACAATTCATTATCTCTAGATTCTTTCTCATTAATAATTGCTATTATTATTATCTTTTGCTATTTTAATAAAAAGTAAAATGGCAAACATAATAATTGCTATTATTATTATCTTTTGCTATTTTAATCAAAAGTAAAATGGCAAACATAATAATTGCTATTATTCTTATCTTTTGCTATTTTAATCAAAAGTAAAAGTTAAGAATAATATGTGATATCATTCTTAAGAATGAACAATCACGTAGCATTTTTGACATAATTTTGAGAAAGAGAGAAATTGAGAAAGAAAGAGATTGGGAGTGTTTGTTCATTGGAGTTGAGATAGGATTCGAAGATCGTTGCCATCCAACGTCGAATCTTGCCGTGGGAACAATTCGGAAGATCAACTCTGGAGTCGATCACTTCTCGTTTCGCAGGTATACTTCTTTTACTACCTTGTAGGATTATGGTTTTTGTATGTACTTGTTAGATATCCGAAATGGATCGTGGGCACATGAACCGTATATCAAAATATGGTTCCTACACGTGCGGCGTGCGGTGCAAATGTAGCATGAAGAGACAAATTGACATTAACTTACACGTATTTAATATTTTACTAGTGTTATATATTGATGAGTATATATAAATAATTAATGTTTTTTATTCGATCTATACATTGTATATGAATAACACAAATGTTGTTGTGCGCTCCGCCACAATATGCGTGCGGATTGAATTAGAATCAAATCGAAATTCGACTCAAATATTAATCTATCATATGTTATATAAAAAAAATAATTATTACAAACAAAACCGTGACAATGCATTCAAAATAAAAGTAACAATTTATACATACAAAACTAAATGAGTTAAATTTAGGTAGAATTTCGGGCATCTAACCCAGAGCAGCGTGCGGTGCGTGTGTAGAGGAGTTTAACTCTATGAATAATACTCCCTCCGTCCCACTCCAATAGGCTCACTTCTTTTGGGCACGGAGATTAAGAAAACTTACTTTTTAGTAGGAAAATGGTAGTAAAGTGGTGTGGTCCACACCAATTAAGTACAACTTTTTTACCCAAAAAGGAAACTGAGCCTATTGGAGTGGGACAACCCAAAAAGGAAATTGAGCCTATTGGAGTGGGACAGAGGGAGTAGTTGAAAGTAAAATGCAACCTGCTTGAACCGTGGAAGTTTAGTCTAAGATGCAAAGTTGATACTCCAAAGATTTTCTCTTTCAAAAAGTTATTGATTCAAGTCTTACCAATACCGCCTATATTTTGTAGAATATTGATTTGTATTTATTTGAATATTTAATTTAGTTCAAGTATAATTTACATTTGTATCTTTATTATCTCCTGTGAATTTTATCGATGTTATTTTATGCATTGCAAAAATTATTATAGGACCGCTATGAGATCGAGAATGTCCGAAAATGGAAATGCAACAGGACGACTTTGTGAAATAATAACGTGATGCAATATTATCATTGAAAATATTTTGAAGTCGTTTAATTTTCATTTTCAGGCATTTTTATTTACGATTAACTCTAACAAGACTGTTCTTCTTTAAAAAGAAATTATGGGAGCATCTCAAAAAATAATTTAAGGGAAGAAAAACTTTAAATATTTATTAAAGATCTGAAATATGTTTTGTTCCCATACGGCTTCTTATGAAGACTAAATGGCGACGAAATTTCTAAAAGTTGGACACGAAAAATGAAAAAGCAAATTGATATTGGTCCTACTTAGATTTAATTCTAATAAGTAATACGTTACATTAATTAATAAATCTAATATTGAATATATTACGGATCCAACAAACTCATTATCTAATTTACGCGTAATTGGTTAGTTTTGCTCGATGAAATTTCTAAAAGTTGGACTGCAAAACATGAAAAGCAAATTAATGTTGGTCTTAAGTATATTTAATTCTAATAGTACCTGACATTAATTTAGGAACTCAATATTGAATATATTACTGATCCAACAAACTCATTAAATTTTCAACTTAAGTAATCAGTTAGTCGCTACCATTTCGTTAATTATGCAAGTACACGAATCATTTTATATACAAACAAAATTATACATTGTAAGATCAAAACAGAGAATAACAGAATGCGACGAAAAAGAAGATTTACGTGGTTCAGCCACTAACGACCTACGTCCACGGAGGGTGAAGAGAAATTTTATTGACAGATTTGAGAGCTCGCCGAAATTACAGAACGTGATCGGAAATCTTGAGAAATGCAACTCAAGAAGATTACACAGCACTCACACCAACTACACTCCTTTCTTTCTTGTTACAGTGCATCACTAACTATGAAAGATCGAATTTATAACCCTAACTAACTCACTTAACATTGAGCTAGAAACGACACCGCTTCAACAGAAACGTAATACATGAAGTAAATAAGAAACGCGACTTATAATACTTCATCTGCACAACTCATGCTATTCCTCTGACCAGCGTGGAAAAGTTTCCAGAGCAGAGAAATGACTCCAGAGGAATGACGCCAGAGAAATCATCTTCCAGAGGAATCAACCGCCAGAGGAATCGACAATGCAGCCAAATTCGAAGCCACCTTTCACAACATACATATTCCCACAACATTTTTATAGGTTTGATTGATATCATCACACTTGATTTCGTCATTTCAAATGAGATTCACGTTTCATGTCTAATTTGTATACTAAACATGAAAAGAGAATGAATATTGTCTCGTGCTAGTCAAAAATAGCGATTACAGCTTTCAATTACATTAAAGAAAATATATATTACAAAAAAAATGCTTGTGATTAATATATATACCTACAATGACCATATATCATATGTCGTACTTGTAAATGTATGATTTATAGGGGCGGAGAAGGTCGGAATTTTTCAAAAAAAAAAAAGAGAGAGGAATTTTTGTAATTTTATAAATATATTATTAAATATTAAAAGATAGAAAAATATGATTTTATTTTCACAAGTCTCCCCAAGACAACAGAGCCATCATTGTGGGGAGGGTAAAGAGCATCCAACGCAAAGCGGCCTTTCATTCCCTTGCCTTTTGTTTTCCCCCCTTCGCCGGCCCCTTGCTGCCTTCCTTAACAAACCCTCGAGCCTCCTTTGCGCCGCCTTCCTCATAGAAGCCGCCGGGTTGACCCCGAAGGCCGAATTCTATGGTAGAGAACGCTGTAATAATAATTGGGCCATGAGAGACTTTTTTATTATCAAGTTGAATTATTTTACATGTGATTGACATGTTTAGAGTTGAATCACGGTTTTTATGAATAAAAAATATAGTTAATTTTTGCATATGATCATGTTTAGATTCTAAAGGTTTTATTTTTCATGTTGATATTGAAACCTACTTCGCCTTGTAAACTTTTATCCGTCTTATGTTTTTGAAGTTATTTTGTATAAACTTGAAAGTCAGTTTAAAAAAGGTACTTTTTGTAACTTAAATGACATCATAATTGTGTTAATGATTATTACTTTTTTTAATTTAATTTTTTAATTATTAATTTTATTTAAAAAAAATAAACCCCGAAAGTCTAGCTATAATTACCATATTTAACGTTTAGAGTTGGTGGAACATAGGATAGTCTCTCATTTACCGAGTCTATTGTACAACATCGGAAAAGTGGAAAGAGGGGAAAAGGAAAACAAAAGTGAAGATTTGCATATACAAATTCGCAATAAATAATTGAAATCGAAGGCGGTGGATGAATTCTTGTCCCTTACACATTTTGGAGTTTGCATTTCCATGTGCTTAGTTTTGATAGTTGGTGGATTTTGGGACAAAATTTCGATGCCACTTTTTGACTTTTATGCGTGGGGAGATTAAAAAAATTTGTCACTTTGTATAAGCTTTTTGTAACATGAATTTAATGAGGGGTTCGAAGCGGCGTATGGTTTTCCTAAAATAATATCGCAACTTTGTTGTAGTAAAAATAATATGAAATGTGAAGTGGTGAGACCTTAGATGTTGACTATGTATGGGCTTCACATTGAAACAAAAAGTTGTTGACAAAGAGAAGAAGCATGAGGGGATATAAAGATTACAACTTTGTTGGGTTAGTTTTCTTTAAGGAATAAAAGAAGACCAAATAAAAAGTATCATCATCATTATAAGATATACTATATGTTATCTATTTTCTACATTTCAAATTGCAAAGTGTGACAGTAAAATAATGATTGATTGCAAAAAAATTTACAATGACCTTTTTATTCATCATATAATTAAGTTTTCACTTTTCGTTATATCCATTTTTCATTTTTCGACATGGTAATAGTATTCATTTTTCACTTTTCGGACAATTTATTTTCACTCATTTTCTCTTTAATATTGAATAAAAAGTATTATTTTTGAGTAGTCGTGTGAAAATATTTTCCAGCATTTTCTCATCTTTAGTAAACATATAATAAAAATGAGAAAAATATAATATTTTCTCATCTTACCTTATCCATCATTTTCCAATGAAAATTTTACAACCAAAGTAAACACATCGTAAAAGAATAAAAGTTAGGAAGATAAATGTATAAATGAATAATATATAGTACTTATTTTGTTCATCACACATTTTATTAAAACTCGTATTCACTAAAAGTTGAGAAAGGGTCATCATGCTTTATTTGAAATGAGTGGTTGAGATTGAATTAAAGATGTTTTTTTTTTAAATAGACAATATTTGCAATGATAAAAAAAATGTAGAGTATAGATAGACACTCAAAAAAAAAATGTCATAATTTTCGTGGACGGATGAAATATAATTTTTTTACTTGTTTAAGCCAATGACATATAAGGTAACCTTCCCAAGATTGTAAGAGCACCTCCAGCGCTATGCATATAGCGCCAGCTTGAGCTGGCGTTTTGGGGGTAGGGAGCGTTGGAGGGCCGGCGTGGCTCGAGCGTGGCATGATTCTTAGTGTCGAGCACCAATTTGGAATGAGAAGGGCGCGTGTTAATCATGTGTGAAAATTAAAAAAATAAAAAATAATATTTTTTTTTAAATTATGAAATTGGGCCATTGCAGTCTTGTGGGGAGATTTTTTTATTGTAATTTTATTTTAATTATTTTATTTTATTTTATTTAAATTAATGTAACATTGAAATTTTAGTTTTAACGAAATATTAAATTTTAAAATAGAAGGATATAAATGTGATTAAATAAAGATTATAGCGTCAATGCATTGGAGATAAGAGCATCTCCAATCGGGGGGTCGAAGGGAGTGTCGATCCGGGGCGCTGGGAGGCGAGCAGCGTTGGAGTGTCGGCCAGGTGCGAGGCCGTGTCGAGTGGGCGACCCGGGGCGAAGAAGAGAAAGGATGGTCGCGTGTGAGAGACGCGCGAAAAAAAAAATTTACAAGAAGAGATGAGAGATGGGGGAAGAAGAATTAAAAAAAAAAACGAAAACTTTACAGAGGAGAGTCTGGGGAGAGATGGGGGAAGAAGAAGAAGAAGAAAGAGTGGGGTGGGGTGGAATGGGGCGGTGGGTGGGTGGGTAAAATTGATTTTACTTTTTTAATTCTTTTTAATTTTTAACCCAATTTTTAATTATTGTTATTTAATTCATTGTATTGTATTTAAAGTAGTAATATTTATTGTTAATTTTAATTATTGTAAATTTTTTTATTATTAAAATTATGTAATTGTTTAATTATGTCTTAATTTTATTTCAATTATTGTAATGTTTAATTTTAATTTTAATGAAATTGAGAATTTAAAAATAGAAGTGTAGATATATGTATTTTGTGGAAAAGGATCTAAGACACTCTCTAAGACTCAATGTATTGGAGAGGGGTGTGTCTTAGGTGGGGACCACCATCTAAGACACCCCCTAAAACACCATGCATTGGAGATGCTCTAAGTGACGCTAAGATGGGGACCACCAATTAACCCTACCCCTTAGCGCCATGCATTGGAGATGCTCTAGTATAACTAAATTAGGTTCTTATAAATAAAGTTATATCCAAATAATGAAAAAGACAAAAAAGAAAAATATTGATTTTGTGGGCCTGATACTGTGGTACACTATAGTTATTGGGCCTAATGAGGTCAATATATGGGCCTTCAACTGGATAACTCTTGTATGGCACCTTCAATTACAGGCCTCTTTTTTTTTAGATGACGGGCCTCTTGAAAATGTAGGTTCAATGAAAATATAATAAAATCCGAATATTTTGTGATCATTAAATCCTGATACAAAAGATGAGTAATAACACTAAACTAATTTCATTCTCAAAAAAAAAAAAAAACACTAAATTAATTTATACTATAAGAGAAGGAAATATAAAAATATCGGGTCAAGTTGAAAATGTAATAATACGCGCCAAATATATAATCATGTTCATATGTGGATTATATATAACTGAACTGAATGTTTTAACAAAGTATGTTTTACGAAATTAAAATATTCAGAAGGTAAAATAACCCTGATCGTTTACATTTGAAAAACGTGAAGATGTCATCGTTTTGACAGTAAAATTTGTTAAAAAAAAATACAATTGGATAACCGGCGTCTTCCAGTAAATGTGATATATTTCATTTTTTATGTATTTTATAGAAAATTGATCAATCTTGAACGATTCATTGTAACTCTTATATTTAATGGATAAAGAATAACTGTAATTCGTTGAATAATAGTTTATTGATTCTACTTTATTCTAAAAAAATTATACTCCATTCGTTCTGTAATAGTAATTCTAATTTTCTATTCACAACCAGAATCTGGCCGAACACCGACGGAATATTCCGTCGGTAAGAATCAAAATTCCGTCGGTAAATGGAGATACCGACGGATTACCGACGGATTTCACCCGTCGTGAAAACGCTCGTCGGTAAATGATTTACCGACGGATTTTTTCTGTCCGTCGGTGGATACCGACGGATTACCGACGGACGTCGCCGTCGGTAAGTCTCCGGCGCCGGCGTTGGCCGTGGTAGGTGGCGCGTTTACCGACGGATTACCGACGGTAAATTCCGTCGGTAAATTATTTTTAATTTTTAAATTTTAATTTTAATTTTTTTTTATCAACCTATCTTCGTATTCTACAAGTATTTCGTATTTTTAATGTATTTTGAACTTAATTGCATATGATTTGGCCAACTTCCCAGTGGGTCACCCATCTTACTAGTGCTCTGAGTCAAGCACGCTTAACCTTGAAGTTTCTTTCGAGTGGTCGCCAGTAGAGAATACGCGTATTATTGATATAACTAACACCTATTAATTCATTTAAACTCTATTTCAATATACAATATCATTTATTCATAACCTTAGAATATGTCGAGATGATATCTAAGACTTGTGGTGCCGGCGAAAAAATGACGGTAAATATATGATCGAATTTAAGATAATAAAAAAAATTAATATTATCGTTTATTAAAAAGAGAAAATATTATTGCTAAAAATAACTATCAATTTTAAAATATTTTCAATAATTTAAAAATAATAATAATATAGAAAATTAATTTAAAATAATTTTTAAAAAAATTAAATAATAAATAATAAAAAAATAAAAAATAAAAAAAAATCAAATAATAAAAAAATAATTTACCGACGGACTTTATCCGTCGGTACTAATTTTAAAAATAATTTAAAATAAAAAAATAAATAAAAAAATAAAAAAAAACAATAAAAATACAAATAATAATATTTATTGAAATTACCGACGGAATATTCCGTCGGTAATCCGTCGGTAAAAATAAAAATAATTAATAAATTCGAAATTATCCAAATTTCCGACGGAGTTTAATCCGTCGGTAGGGATTCCGTCGGTATTCCGTCGGTAAAAAATAAAAATAATTATTAAAATCGAAAATACCGAATTTACCGACGGATATTGTCCGTCGGTAGTGATTCCGTCGGTAGTCCGTCGGTATTTTCATCGGAAATAGATGCCGGCTCCGACGATGTTGCCGGATGACGGTCCGTCGGGGATCCGTCGGTATCTACCGACGGAAAATAGTCCGTCGGTGATTTCCGTCGGTGTTCGACCAGTTTTCTTGTAGTGATTTTGAAACGTTCACATAAAATAGTTATATTCTATTTATTGACATTATCTCACAATATATCAACACATAGTAGTATAGTACACTCAATAAATTCACTTATTTAATTTACTTATTCTATTACATATGATCCACTATTTTTTACAATTAATAATTGTTAAACTATTAATAACTCATAAGATGAGTTCATTTATTCACTCACGATACACTTAACTATAATATTAAAACTCGTGTCACCTTTCAAATATTTTAATAAAAATCAATATATGACACTATCCATTCTTATATAGTGCACAAAATTTAAAGTAACCATGCACAAAGATTAAAAAAAAACATAAAAATAACTAATCTTTGTATAAGATTACATAATTGCCCTTACATCTATTTTATCTTAGTTCTTAGCAGTGGCAACTACTAGCAATGTTGTTTCCTGTAAGTTAGTTGTGAATATAGGTTAGTTGTAAATGATGAAATAATAAGGGTCAGCTTAATTGTGAATGATAGCCTAAAACCTCTCATTCTTCGCAACTCATTCACAACTCTAAATACTCTTGACTGTGAATGATAGCTTTTATCATTTACAACCAATATTATGACTTGATTGTGAATGGGAATTTTAGACTATATTATTCACAGTGAAGCCACAATGTTTTTGGGAATGATTGGTTTTATGCTATTATCCACAATCAAGCCATGCATGTGGGCTGGGCTACACCTGCATGCGTGGTATTTGACGCAAGCGACGGCAAAGAGATGAGACAACAACAAACCACACCTAGTATGAGTCGAGCTGAGGGCGAAGGCGGCAAAGAGATGGAGGTGATTCACAGCTTGTACGATATGGGAGACGATGGCGATTAACAACTGATACGAATAGAGGGCAAAGATGGTGAGAAGAGAGCAGCGCAAAGGTGGAGACGACGATGAAAAAGTGGTGATTCATAATTAGTATGAGACAGGAGATAGCGACGAAAAGGCAGCGCATAGGCAGAGATTGTTGTAGGGTAAAGATAGTAAAAATAGTGAGTAAATGTTATTTGAATTTTTTGATGTAAAAAAATCAAATGAAATAAAATAAATGGTAAAATAGTAAGTGTAATTATTTTTTTTATTTTTTACATTAATGAATACTTTTTGTTTTTACTAGTATCTTTTTTTAATAAAACTATTATCTTACGTTATATAGAAATTTCAATATTCTTAATTTTAATAAAATCATTGTGAAGTT
Source organism: Salvia miltiorrhiza (assembly GCF_028751815.1). Taxonomy (NCBI): domain Eukaryota; kingdom Viridiplantae; phylum Streptophyta; class Magnoliopsida; order Lamiales; family Lamiaceae; genus Salvia; species Salvia miltiorrhiza. Next base: position 5,469,713 of record NC_080393.1, read on the forward strand.
TTATATATACTCCCTCCGTCCTCATATCTAATTTGTCATTTTCGTCTGTTCTCATAAAATATATACAGTCTATTTTTGGTAAGATTTCCATTCATAATAAAGTGGGATCCGTACTTACAATACATTCAACTATCTTATTAAAACCCGTGTCATTTATAAGGAGGGAGAGAATATTAAGGATGTAGTTAGAGAAGAGGTGGTAGCACCACTTTTGAAATTGGTAGAGAAAGTGTCCGAAATTATAATTTTTTATTTTATTTTTTTGAAATTAGTAGTATTGCCTTCTTCTTCTTCTTCTTTTGTTTTGTTTTCTATTTTGCTATGTTTTGTTTTGTATAATTTTTGTTTTATTACATTTTGTTTTCAAACACATAATAACATTTTATTTTAAATAATTTCTTTTGTTCTGCTTCTTTTTTAATTAGTTTGTCTTCTTTTTTCATTTAATTTTTCTTTCTATTTTTTTTTTTACTTTTCACCTATTTTTAGTTTTTTCAACCAATATCATTTCCGTTCCTTTTCATTTTTTTTTCTTTTTTATCCAAATGTGTTAATATTACAGTATTACTCATTCCTTTTTTATGTTCTGCTTTTTATTTGTGTACTTTTGGCAATTCAAAATATTGGAAAATATAATTTGTTTTTGTTACATTTGTTTTAAATAATTTTTTATGACTAATTTGTTATGTGAGTAATATTTATAAAATATATATATATTTTTTATTTTCTATTGTTATAAAGAATAAATGTGAAATTTGAATTAACTGTGAATGAATATTGAGTGAATTGGGTATGAGTAGATATTATTGGGGGTGAAAGTAAGAAAAGGAGAATATATGATGCGTTTGCGATGATGTCAACAAAAATTTAATGAAAGAGAAAAAAAAATTTGCATTTACTGTAAATTTCCAGTTTTCCTATTTGTCACATATATAACTTATTGGCGAAACGACAGGAGTCAAAATAATCTTTCAAATATTTTATAAAATCTCCACTTTTAGATAATAAAGTAGCCTCAGAGGATTGCACAAATTCAACGTCTCCATAATAAGACCATCTCCAATGGTGCATCTCTATTTAAAAAAAAAAACGTAATTGTGTATTTGAAAACAAAATGTAAGAAAAATAAAAAGTGAAACAAATGTAATGAAAAGGAAAGGAAAAAAGCATAAAAAAAATGGGTAATACTAATTACAAAACTGATACATTTGAAATGAAACAAAAATAAAATAAAAAATATAATTTCATACTCTTTCTCTATCGATTTTAGAGGTGGTGCTACCACGGTACCACCTATCATATGTCCACTAACTTCATCCTCAACATAAAACTCCACAATAATAACTTTGAGGGAAGCATCATCAATGCAACCTCCGTTAGAGATGCTCTTAGGTTGTGAAAGTAATTATTATTATATGAAGGTGAAGATTCTAATAAAATATTTAAATGATTTAACTCTTGTCGTTTCGTCAATAAATTATATAATAATATAGGTAAATTGACGTATTATAATAAATGTGATTTTTTTTTCTGTCATTGAAATAGTTAATCTATTAGGACGTGAACGATTAATAGTTCATCATGATACAATTTTTAAATTATTTATCAATCAAATCAAAATAATACAATTATTAATCAAATCAAAATAGTAATTATGTGATTTTTTTTTCTTTGTCATTGAAATAGTTAATCTATTAGGACGTGAACGATTAATAGTTCATCATGATACAATTTTTAAATTATTTATTAATCAAATCAAAATAATACAATTATTAATCAAATCAAAATAGTAATTAGTGTATTATTTTGATTTGATTAATAAATAATTTAAAAATTGTATCACGATGAATTCAAATTTAACATTTTGCCCTCGTGGATTACGCCATTAACCACACTACAATCATAGTAATTATATTAGATGAGTTGTTTTAAAAAAAATTATATTAGATGAGTTTGTAATAATTGATTATATACCTAAATTTACTATATAATATGTTTTCCATAAGAAAATTTCAAAAAACCAAATGTGATAATGGTACGAGTGAGCAAAAACTAACCGAAAATTCGAAATCAAACATTTCAGTCATTCTCTTTATCTAAGAAAACATTTCAGTCACCCATTTCGATTTCAAGCTCAGTCAATTCGGTTTATGTCAAATCAATACAATCTAGAGTAACTTCATCTTCTTCCATTTCTTAAATTAAAACCAATTTAAACCTTTTCTATTTTTTATAATAAACAAATCAAGTCGGTATGTGATAGTACTCAACATTCAGCAAATCTGTACTCGTATGAGGCTAATTTAATTATCATCAGTAAAATATTTGACTCTTGTTGTTTTATCAATAAACTATGTGAAAAATGAAAACAAAATAATATTTGATAAACTGATGTATTAGAATAAATGTGATTTTTTCTTTCTGTTTTATTTATTTAAATAAATAAATGAGATCACTACGCCGCATGCAGACAAGAATTCTACACCAAATAAAGGTAAGATTTTTCTTTCTATTTTATTGAAATATCTGATTTATTAGGACGTGAATGATTCATCGTATTTATTATTAGACGAGTAGATAGTATTTGTAATAACTCAATATGTATAGGATTATTTTTTAATCTATTTTTTTGACATAATACCATTTATTAATATTTTTCAATTTTCTTCGTGACAATCATCATCATCATCTTATCCCTTGGTTAAGTCAAAACATAAAAAATGAAAAAGAAAAAAGTTCTCTTATTTTATTTGTTCATGAAATTGAAATATAGTTAGGCCGATATATTATACTCCTAACAATCATAGCGAGCTACCCTCTCTCTCTCCTCTCTCTGTCTCTCTCGGCTCACAACCCATGTAAGTAAATAAGTAGGCGTTTACAGCCTCAAGCAGTGTCCATGTATGTCATTTTGTCCTTGCACATTGTCTTAAAACTCCGCGCTAACCCCAAAAATCATGTCTTTATTCAATTTTCTCAAAGCTTTCCCTGCAAAGCACCTGCGCCTCTGCTTCTCTATCACACTGTTTCCAATTTGCATGCTACAAAAACACCCTGCAGCTAATATCCTATAACTGCATACATATATATATGTAGAGAGAGAGAGATGCTTATGCTCTTTTGTAGTTGCATGTTCTTTGCTTTTATGACTTGTTCATGATCATTTGATGTCCGTGGCATTCAATCTTGGTTTTATCACAAATGGGTGCCGGTTTTTTTTTGAATTCTAACAGAGTTTTCCTTGAATTCTTGGCTGTTGTTTCTCGAATTAGCGGGGTATTTTAGGTATTGACTGAATTGGGTTTTGCTAATATAGAGTGATGGCGCCTTTGAGAGGTAGAAAGAAGAGGAGAGTTGAGAATCAAGATGAAGATAATAAATCTTTGGCTTCTTCTGGGTCTTCTTCTCGAGAGGGTTTTGGTGAATGGTGGGATATTTTGTGCAAGAAAATTGCGGGTAATGTTTCTTTTTTGTTTTATTAGTTAATTTCTCAGTTGTTCATTTTGTGTTTTCTTTTATTGATGTTTAAAGTTTGAATCTTTATGATATTGATCACCTTGAGTTTTGGTGGGAGTGTTTCATATATTGAATTCCTTGTTTTGAGCTTCTTGATGTTGTTCTTGACAGTTTGTCTGTTGCAGATTGATATGTTCAAGTAGGATCCCTAATTTTACTCTCTTTTTTTGGTTCTAAATTTTGGATCACACCAAAAAGATTGTGTTTATTTTCCTAGTGATAGTAGGAAATATGGTGAAAGGTTGTTCTACTCTGAAATGCAACAGTCACACGAGAAGTGAATTTGTGTTGTTGGTAGAATGTGTGTCAAGTTCTTTGATTGAAGATGAATAAAAATAATCATTGGGATATCCGTGCTTTTAATTCTCATGAGATGTGAAATTATTTATTTGTTTGATGCATTTGCGAATTCGGTGAGAAAATTTGGGAAATATCTGGTGGCTCTTTAAAAGAGAATTCTTCAATTTCCATTTTCGGTGAAACAGAATTGAGAGGATTTCTGTGTCTCATGTTTTCTGATGGAAATGCAAAATCATCATTTCTCATTTTACCTGTAGGATTAAAATGTTAGCTTTTCTGATAGAGAAACTGCATTTTCATCTGTTTAATTAAGCTGTGTGCATGATCCAATCTTTTAATGCTGAGTAAACATTCGAGTCAATTCCTCGCTCTACAAGTTTCTAGGATATGCTGATACTAGTGAATTCTATTTGACATGTACGATATTTGGGCCGTTTTTGTCTTAAAGACGTTCCTTGTTTGATATTTTAGGTTATTTTTCAAACATCTCCACAGGAAGGTTGTTGCAGTGTTTGTCACTTCCAAAAGTCCTTCAAAATATGTATTGAATAATCTAAGTCTATTTTGACTCACGTTATAGAAGTTGAAGTAAATAAAACAGTTATATTGTTGCTTCTACAATACAAAGACCTTCGAATAAACCTCTTAGATGACGATCTAGTGCCTTACATTTGATGGGAGATTTTCAGTCCTTTGAATTTGAATAATACTTGGACATACTGATACTAGCAGTCTGATGGATTCTTGCTGCTTGGTCCTGGTTAACCTATGTGAGCATATGTTTCGAACAACGAGCAGCTCAAACTACTAAAATATTAACGGGATACATTTGTGAGATTTATATTCATATGTTCGAGGAAAGAATTATATAGTGGAGAAAAAAACTGGACGTACTTGTGATTTTATCAATGAGACATTCCTTGATATGAACTGTCATTTCATGGATAGAAACATAAATTTTAATAGATCTTTTTAGTTTTGCGGTCTGTTGGTTCCGTTTCTTTGCAACATTCCTTCTTTTCTATTGTATCCATTTTATTTCAAAGGCTAGACTGCAACAGGTTTGCAATATTTTTAAATGGAGTTATGTCAAAGTAATTACTGAGTTGTTTTATAAATATTTGCATCGACTGAATATTTTTGTTGGCATCTACAAGAGATAACATATGGCACAGAATTTGTGAGTAAAAGCTTGGATTAGATTGAAGCCTTGCTATATTGGATATCTGTCTCCTCTGCTTTGTTAGAAATGTATAGCTTATTGTGGTCTCATTTTTACACCGTGCAATATCGTGCGGAATGAGGTCTCATCGAAGAGAGTAATTCTTTCAGTGGAGTCAAATCCTACACCTATAGACAAGTTAAAACAATAAAGGCAATGAGTAATTCTCAATTTATTGCTAGAAAAAAACTGAGAAAATAGTGTTCTTTTAAAGATCTCGAGATAAAGTTCCGTTAAATTAATGTTTTTCTTCTTCCTGCGATTACCTAAGTGTTCAGATTTTTGTAGCGAGTAATATACGCTTGCGTTTCCTGAATCTGTATCCCGAATTTTTGCTTCATTGGAATAAATAGAGTGAAGTGCTTTAAAAAGATGCTTGTTATTTAGTTTGGAGGGGCTATTCATACTTCATGGTGATACTTCTATATATGGAAATGCTAAACTTGTTCTAACCTTTCTCTGCACCTAATCATTTTTCACTTTCTTCTTGATATTGCTTCATTTAGCAGATTTTCTCACATTGAATCTTATTTGTGAGTCTACAGGCAATCCATCGACTTCGCGGGCATTGGATCCCTTCAAATTGAGTTTCGCGATGTCGAGAAAAACATTCAACTACATATGCTCATTAGTGAAGGAGCACATGATGTCTAAAACACATTTCACCTTCTCAAATGGCAAGCCTATGTCACTGGATGACCAGGTGGCCTTGGCACTAACAAGGCTTGGCTCCGGAAATTCTCTCATCTCCATCGGGGACTCCTTCGGGGCCCATCATTCAACCGTCTCTCAAGCAACCTGGCGCTTTGTGGAGGCCATTGAAGACAAAGGGATTCACCACCTCCGCTGGCCCTCCACGGAGGAGGAACTGTCCAAGATAAAGTGCAAGTTTGAGAAAATCAGAGGGCTTCCAAACTGCTGTGGCGCCATCGACACAACTCACATAACAATGCTGCTCACCTCCTCTGACCCGGAGGCGGACTGCTGGCTCGACTGCAGGGGGAAACACAGCATGATCCTGCAGGCCGTTGTCGACCCTGATCTCAAGTTCCTGAACATCAATGCCGGATGGCCCGGAAAGATGAACGACTCCTCGGTTCTCCAGAGCTCGAGCCTCTTCAGGCAATGCCAGAGAGGCGAGATGCTCAACGGGCCCAAGATGCTCGTCTCGGACAAAATGGAGTTAAGGGAGTACATAATAGGCGACACGGGCTATCCCTTGCTACCGTGGCTCCTCACTCCATATCAAGGGAGCCGGCTCCACGAGACGAAGCTGGACTTCAACGAGCGCCTTCTTGCAACTCACGTTGTCGCACATAAGGCGCTAGCGAGGCTGAAGGAAGTTTGGAAGATGATAAAAGGCGATCTGTGGAGGCCGGATAAGCACAGGCTGCCGAGGTTGATACTCGTGTGCTGCATTCTTCACAACATCATCATAGACATGGAGAAGGATGAGGATTTGATGGAGCTGCCCTCGGATCTCGTGCACGATGCGGGATACGCGACGGAAATCTGCGAAGCAGTCGACAAAACGGGCTCCGTTGTGAGGGATAAGCTGTGTAAGTATTTCTGTGGGAGGTAATGTTGGTGAAGAAGATGATAGAAATCTTGAATATAGAGAGGTGAGGTTGAAGGTGAGTAGATAGAAGAAGTAGGAGGGTGGGAAGGGGAAGAATTAGTAAGAAATTCATTCTTGTGTTTCTGAATAAGTTCCATGGCAATGTGGAATGAAAATTTGTTTAAACTTTTTGGCTTCTACAGTTACATATGTTGTTAGTTTATCTCAGTTGTTTAATATCAATATATGCTGGTTTTTACCATAAACAAGTAATAGGAAAAGAAAGGATTCATGGCCAATATTTAGAGAGGATTTGAGCTGTTAGAATTGAGACTTTGAATTGCTTTCTGATGCTTGGAATTGATCTTTGTGTATAATGTATGCTCTTAGCTGCACATTTTTGGGTATGAAATGCTCTAAGCTTGCACATTTTTGGGTATGACATGCACTAAGCTGCACATTGTTGGGTATGACATGCTCTAAGCTGCACATTTATGAGGTTTTGGGTATGAATTGATCTTCTACATTCACGATTAATAATAGTACACAATTTTTAATCTAAAAAAAATAAAAAATTATAATGTGTGTGTGACAAAAAATACACTTATAAATAATTTGGAGGTAAATATAATAATATAGTTTTATTTATTAAGAGAAAATTGTGCCTCTATTTTGTTATAATACATATAAAAGGGAAATATCAAAGATAAACTTTTAGGTAGGGCATCTAAACAAATACAAATCAACTTAATAAGTTCAAGTTTGGTTTAATCTCTCATCTCAGTGATCTCACTTGCGTTTGAATTAGAAAACATGTAATTGAATAACAATAAAATAAAGATATTATTTGAATAAAATCTCGTTTTTAGAACATGTAAGTCATAGGTTGTTGACTTTGTTGAAGTTCAAAACTCACATAGAGGGAATAAAAATAGGGTAATTCATTCTAAAATAAATAAATAAAAAAAAATCGGGCAATTCGATCTACCCGGTCAAATATAGAAGTTGACCACGAGATTGATCGAACGGTGGGATGCGTAACCTTACCGTAGTCCCGGTCATAGCTGAATATATCCGTGGGAGAGCAAAAATCAAGTGTGCCTCAGGCAGCATATCATCACGCACTTTCCACCAGAAACAAACAAATAAACAAATAAAACCCTAAAATTCTTTTTACTTAAATTAATTAAAATCGTCGTCGGAAAAGTTCATCGGAGGCATTCAAAAGAGACTGTATTCCCAGGTGTGCTCTATCGCCTGTTGAATTTTTATTTTTGTATTTGACGATCCTAGGGATAGAGTTGAATCTGAAAATTTCTGATCCATGACAGAATCCCAGTTTTTGTTTTTATTGATTTTATTCAGTAAATGTTTGATAAATTAGTATTTTGTATTAAAGTTTTCCAATTGCAGGGACTTAACATTTAGCCAAGTTGAAGCGACTAAATGGTAAGGGTTTTCTTTTCCTCCTTTTTTTCCTGTTGAAGTTCCTGCTGTTGTTTCAATTTTCTTGATTTATCTAACCAAGGGTTGCGCTATCATATTTTTCATATTAATTTATTTTTGGTACTGAGAGTTTAGGGGCTGTTGGAAGTTGGGTTGTTGCATAGCATGCTTTTAGTACATTGTAAGTGAAAAAGGTTGTAATTTTTTAATACATTTAGGGGTGTTTACTTTTGAAGATTAGCCGAGATAGATAAAAATAATATTTTATGCTAATCCATTGATTACTAAGATGGATTAGAACTTTGGAAGATGCAAGACCCTTGATAAATTCCATCATTTGAGCTAATTTTGCTTAGGATTGGAGAAATTCTAATAATGAGGATAGAAATACTCAATCATGTGCATTGAGAGATAATCTGAAGCAATATAGAAATACTCAATCATGTTAGTGAACATTTCTATTTTCATGTCGACCCTGCAATGAATGCAATATAGTAGGTTTAATATCATCTAATTTTCTAAGGTAATAATGTGTAAGCTTTAAAGTTGGGGTGTTAAAATGGAAACTTGGATGCTTACAACATCTGTTTTGGCCGTATGTTACATGTTGAGGATAACGCCTCCCTGACCTTGATTCATGCCGTTCTAGTTTGGTGCAATCGTTTGACGTGAATGTGATGATTGAGATGTACTTGATTCTGTTTGTTGTCTATCCAGGACAAAGGATTTTGGATGCCAAAGGGGGGCGCTCATGTAACCGATGGAGATGCAGTTTTTGATAACTCGTCCAGACTGGAGTCTAAGCGTGCCCGCCAATGGTTCTTGGATTTTGCTGAGCCAGATTTATTTCCTAGCAAAAAGCAGGCTGTTGAAGCTTCAAGTGGCAAGTTGGAATCTGCAATTCCCAGCTCTCTTGCATGGGACAGTTCATCTGGATTTCCGTCAGTGCCGTCAGTGCCAAGCCAATTTATGGATCGGCTATTTGGATCTGAAACAACTACGCCCGTGAATCTTGGTGAGAGAAATATGCCCATTTCTGGGATAGATGGCTCAAATGCAAGGAAAAAGATCGCTAGTGAACAGTTTGAGGATGATCCATCAGTTGGCTTATCGATTTCTTATGCTATGGAGGATCCGGAAACGGGAGTAAGTTATGGTGGACTTAGAAAAGTCAAAGTTAATCAGGTTAAAGACCCTGATAACGGGTTGCATGCATCTATTGAAAACAGCATAGGGATATCCATGGAGCAGACATACCACAGTGGAAATGAAAACACCTTCATGTCCATGGGACAACCTTATGGTAAGGAGGGTGGAAGCGTCACATTGATGGGTCATTCGTATGATATCGGTGAAGCAAATAATAGATCTATGGAATCTGCTTTCGGGAAAGGTCTTGATGGTACCATTTCAATGACTCACTCGTACAATAAAGCAGAAAATAACAGTATATCCTTTGGCGGCTTTCAAGATGAACCTGTCATGGAAGCTTCTCCTAGGCCACTCAGCAGCTATAGCTTATTGTACGAACAATCTTCAGCTCAAATGTCCGAACCTCCTAGCAAAAAGGAGTTGGATGTGCTAAATGGCAATGTCGATCTTAGACCCACTCAAACCCCTAAAACCAAAGTTGATTCTACACCTAAGAGTAAGTCGGAGTCGAAGCCTGCTAGGAAAGAGGCTCCAAACAGCTTCCCTTCCAATGTGAGGAGTTTGATAGCAACTGGCATGCTTGATGGGGTGCCAGTGAGATACGTTTCCGTCTCAAGAGAGGTACTTTCTTCCCAATTCACTAACCTCGTTGGCTCTTTTTAGTGGCTTATCAGAAAGTACTCTTCTTGTAAATAAGGAGCTTCGTGGAATCATCAAAGGTTCTGGCTATCTTTGTGGCTGTCAGTCCTGCAACTACTCTAAGGTGTGTGTGTGTGTGTCCGTGCGTATATATTTTGTCATTACAATGTTAACTAAATATTTTCTTCTTCATAAGGCACTTAATGCATATGAGTTTGAGCGGCATGCTGGTTGCAAGACGAAGCACCCAAACAACCACATATACTTCGAGAATGGCAAGACCATCTATCAGATAGTTCAGGAGTTGAGAAGCACCCCAGAGAGTATGCTATTCGATGCAATCCAGACTGTGACTGGCTCTCCTATAAATCAAAAGGCCTTCCGCACTTGGAAAGGTATTGAAACTCGCACGTGCTACCTCCCAACTGAAAGTTTTATCGTTGCTTATCGCTTTGTGTTTTCATTATTATAGAATCATTCCAAGCAGCAACCCGCGAACTTCAGCGTATATATGGGAAGGAAGAGCTAAACATATGACTGAGAGAGTAGTTTTCATAAAGGCAGCCTGGTCTTGAAAGTAGGCTGGTATAGTGGCTCATTTTATGTGGAGGCCAAGTACTGTACATGCATTTGCTAAGTTGAGATTTATGTATATTCAAGCCACAGATGCTCGAGAGCCCCAGATTTGTGAATTTATAGTCCCTTCTCAATATGTTTTCACGATCCAACAAATCCCACACTGTGCTCCCAAATTTGGTATTTGATATAGAAAATAAAAATGTGTACAAGATTATAGTACCTTAGTACAATATAGTACGAGTCATTGCTCAAACTCTTTAGAACATCCCCAATGCATAGCACCATTTTGTGTGGCTTGAGCACCAAAAGATTTTCAACACCAACCATTTATACCGAAAATAATGTTCTCCAAAATGCAAAGTTAAGAATATTTTAACATTCCTGTCAAAGAGAGCACCAAAATGGGTGCAAAAAATGGAGTGAGCTTTCTGCATATTCATCCTTCCCCATTACCATGGAACTAACCAATTCCTTTAATTTTACAAGAAAAAATTTCACTTTTTGAACGAATCCTCTTAACAATATACTTTTTGTTTTCCTGAAGTAAAATGGTTGTGGATGTAATTGTCCATTACTAAGGAGATGCAAATAAGTGAATGAATGTACATAAATCAAACGACGATTTCCCTGACAAGTCACAAATAGCACTTTTTGAACAAGTAGTTTCAGAACTGAAGTTTGCACATCGCACATTAAAATATTGAATCTGCGTGGAGATTTGAAAGTAGAATACGTGCGTTAAACTTAATAGCGATAGGAAGACGCAAATTCCTGTGTCTCAAATCAACAAGAACCTATATCATTACCACACTAGACCCATTTCCAGAAGCGAAAATTCCACAAATATTCACCACAATAGTCTTTTCTTTTTCTCCCCCTTTTTCGTTCTTCTTCTCACGGCGTGACACTGACTTTTAAGTGTCATTGCTCTTGACGTCTTCTGTTCGTTCAAGAACCACAGCATGCCGACTTCGATGCAAGTTGCCCGCCTCCAGCAGATCCGTCAGGTTGATTGATTTTGATGGTAGTCGGCTGCAATCAAGACAAGGTTAGGTGAAAAACACGACATACTCGGGTCAACAACGAAAGGATACAGACTGGGAGATGTGCTAACCTCTGCTTTCGTGTCTGTATCGGAAAGCCTTTGCTTTATATCCCTGGCTATTGAGAAGAAAACTTCTTCCACATTAAGATTTGTTTTTGCACTCTGCAGCAAATAGTATTTCCTCAGATAAATGTGAAGTTTGTTCCTCTCTCCTTATAGGAAATAGATAAGTACTCACAGTTTCGAAGAATTTGATGCCATACTCATCAGCGAGTGCTTGGCCCTTGGAGGTTGGAACAGCCTAATTCATTTGCACAGCAAAAAGTCAATTACTAAAAAATATACTCAGTATATATATTAATATATATATTATCTACAGTCACTAGAAAACAAACCAGTCTTTTACTAATGGAAGGATGATTTTAAGTTCAATTTCTAGAGTCAAGTCCCTTTCCTATTAACTTGTAAGCCAGAACAGTTTAAACTTGTAGGCCTTGAGTAACTACTAACTCTGTAAGATTGGAAAAGTGAATGCACCAGTAAGGGAAAGGCAATCTAAACCACACTTTTTTCTTTTTCCCAGTACTCCTAATCGGAATGATCTAGTTGTAACACAAAAAGATGAAATTGCATGAAGGAGAATTACCCTTTTGCTTTCATCCATGTCAGCTTTGTTTCCTACCAATATCTTGTTGACATTGTCAGAAGCGTGCTGTTCAATGTTTCTAATCCAGTTCCTAATATCTGTAAGATAAGAGCAATTTTTAACAGTAATACAGAGATTAAGAAAAAAAGGAATGATGGAAAGAACGAAACCTTACTGTTAAAAGACGATTCATCTGTAACATCATAAACCAGCAATATTCCCATGGCACCACGATAATAAGCTGAGGGCACAAAAACACAAAAACTGAATATCCGAGCAAGATGACTGTAAATATGCAAATACATATGCGATTGATAACCAGATGAGTATACAATTATGGATTGAGAAATCCCCATACAAGAATACATGTCTTCTTTTGATTCTTTATATTACCCCAACCCGAACTCTCTTACATTATGCAAAGCAGACAGAATTAAGTCCTCCTGGTTCATCTTAAAGAAGAATGGAAGCAAACAGAAGTACAACTGGTAGCTCAACTTGTCTTTCATATCTTAATCTATACTAATAGAAAAAGAGCCTGAGGCAGCCTATGACACAACTTATGGATTGCCTATTTTACCCCTATTATATATTATATATTTTAATTTAAAATTATTTTACATATTATATACTTATAAGAATATATATTAATTCATTAGATATTACACTAAATCTATGTGATATATATCTATAGCTATTGATAAGGCTTATAAATAAATATACTCATCCAATAAATTATTTAAAGTAATGAGTTAATAGATTTTTTAAAATATATTATCAAATAAAATAACATTAATTACACGTACAATGTACGTTCTTTCTGCTAGTATCAAGAAAATTGAGTAAGTAGATTGTTGGCACATATAAAAGAAAACATAAAATTGACAGATAATTTAGATAAGGAGGCTGATCATTTTTCACAGCCTTCTCAATATCTTGTAATACAATATCACCTCAAAAACCATACCAGCACAAGCCCCCAAGGTTATAAGGAAATATATCAATAAATTAACTGTTCTTCGAGTAGAACAAAAAGAAGTGAGCTAGTTTTGGGTTAAGAAAATCCAATTGCACCTGTGGTGATAGTGCGGAATCGCTCTTGTCCAGCTGTGTCCCAAATTTGAAGCTTGATCCGCTTTCCATCAAGCTCAACGGTTCTTATCTTAAAATCAATTCTACAAAAACGGCCGCACATTAAGTCAAGAGGACAATTCATTTATCCATAGTTACGTTTCACAATAAAAATCTTACCCAATGGTGGTGATGAAGCTAGTTGTGAAGGAACCATCAGAGAATCGCAAAAGAAGACAACTCTTACCCACACCTGCAGGTCAGGAAGCACAAGGGTAAGATGAAAAATAGAAAAATTTCTAGACATGTTTTGTCACTTCATCAGTAACATTATAATATGCTTCAGTTACATTTTTGTGTTTCAGAGCAAAAAACACGGAAAATGTGATTTAGTTCTGAAACAAAAGAAAACTGAAGTTACAAGTTCAATTTAGCAGTTAAGGATAAGCAAAAAAGGCAGAGAACCTAAGGCACTGGAAGGCCCTAACAACACATTCCTAGAGGAAACATAAGTAAAATAATTTACATATTTAAGGATAATTGAAAATAACAGAGCATGCAACTGTCTGATACTAACTGCTTAAAAGAATATGATCAAAATTCCACACTTGTTCCAAGCAGTGGCAACAGACCTACATATGGAACATTGCATCATGGTTTTACCTTAAAGAACGAATATACTACCTATCTTCAATAACATTCAAGGACTTCAGTTAAATCCGAAGGAAGCAGTGTACAACCATTAAGCACTTCATTCATGTTATCTGATCTCTACTCACACGCATAGAGATTGGGTGAATAAATCATAGTGCCCCAAACTAAAGTGGTTTACTTCTCAGAGAAAATTCCAAGAACGAAAATTTGAAGTTTCATCCAGCAATTTATCTCAACATTAGTTAGTCAGAACAAAGCTTTTCTGTAACACTCTGTTTAAAGCAGTTAGGCGAGAATGCAAAAACGAAACAATGTCCCCACAAAAGCACCTTCAATGAATTCCATCTAAATCAATATGCTAACACCAAAAACAGTATGAAGGCCACCAGCATCAGGAGACGGTGTTGAACTCATGAATGTTGTAACTAACAATTATTCAAACTTTTAAGGCCTCAGCACACAAACAAATAACCCAGGATAACACCACTTCAGCACTTTTATTATAAAATGAAAAAATCTTTCAAGCTATTTCCCGATATATTTTCCGCGACAACTCATAAATCAAGAGGCCAGCCACATAATAAAATTCATTTCAAACAATACCATCATCCACCTCCAGATCCGCAGCAAAAGAAGACGAATTTTCCAAAACAAACATTTGAATCAACGCACTAGTACTGAAAACATCAAAAACTCCAAACGCGGAATGTTGAGGCGGACAAAAAAGAAACACAGGCTATAGAAACGAGACTCACCGCTGTCGCCGATGAGGAGAAGCTTGATGAGGTAATCATAATCCGCCCTCGCCCTCGCCGGTGGTGCGGCCATTGACTAATCGATTGCAAACCTCACGAATACCCCAAAATCAGCTTCTCTCTGCTCAGTCTCAGGTCTCAAGTAGGTTCCGATCACAAATTACTCGCAGATCTGCATCAAATTAGATCATCACACAAACACAGAGACAGAGAGAGAGAGCGAACGAGAGAGAGAGAGAGGGGGAGGGAGGGAGATGAATACTTGGAAATACGTATATTGTATACAAATCAAAATCAATACGATAGGTCAATATTGTAGAGACAGGCAGCTTTTGCGATTAATAATTCTAGAGAGAGAGAGAGAGAGAGAGAACCAGTTGGGAGACAGACAGTAGTTGACAGGTTCGCCGTCCGATGGTTGCTAATATGCGCATCTTGTTTGGAGTGCACTTAGAGAGTAATCTAATAATATCTGTACCAGATTATAGTATTATAATACAAACGCTTTTACATTTTCCAAATTACAAACACCAAAACCAATCGGCTGCCTGCGAGCGCACGGCTCTGGTAATTGACAGCACTACGCGTTTGGTTTTTATTGGTTTCATTGCTTTTTAGTATTATTCATTTATTTTTTTTTTTGTTAATTATAATCCCTCCGTCCGCCAAGATTATGTAAAATTGCTTCGCCACAAGACTTAATAAAATTGATGATGATTTTGATATAGTGAAGAAAAGGTCCCACTGAGATGTGTGATTGAGATTGAATTTAAGGTGAATTTTTTGTAAATAAAGAGTGTTAGTAAGGATAAAATATTAAAGAGGATGGTGGGACCATTACCTTAAAAGAAGAGTGACATAATCTTGACGGATGTCCGATATAGTAATTTTTACATAATCTTGGCGGACGGAGGGAATACTATATAACTCTCTACGTCCGCCAAGAGTATGTCATTTTGGTTGGGCACATAATTTGCTAAAATGGTTTGTGATTTTTATGTAGTGGATAAAGGGTCCCACCATTGTATGAAATGAGTGGTTGAAATTGAATAAGATGTGAATTTTTTTTGTAAATAAGGGGTATTTGTAAGGATGAATGATAAGAAAAAGATGTGAGACCGTTTCCTAAAAATAAAAGTAACATACTCTTTGCGAACGCCCAAAATGACAATTGTGACATACTCTTAGCGGACGAAGGGAGTACTAAGTTTTCAATAAATTTTATTTCTATACATGAATTTTATTTTTATTTTTATTAAAATTACTCAACTCTAATGTTATGGTTAATTGTTATTAATTTTAATATTATGCATTAACCATATGGGTAATGAATTATGTATCATTAGGGCTACGTATAATGGGTCCAAAACATCACAATCTTTGGTATACCACAATGTAATTTAAATGTTAAAGTTAAAGTTGCAATCATAATCATCAGGGCCACATAATGGATTCAGGACATTAGAGTCTTGGTATGTTACTATGCGAATAATTGTTATGAATGTTATCATTGTATGTGTTATCATTTTATTATTTTGAATAATTATTTTATGATATTTCATATTAAATATATGTTTATCTCATATTTAATATTTTCAGGTAATTGACGTTGGAGACGCCGGTCGAAAATCATCTTGCTATTTGTCGGTTACTATTTTTGAGAAAATGGCAAGTGTACATATATAGCTTTATGTAGAAAACTATACTTCCTATTAATGTAAGTATAGCAATAGTTGAAAATTACAAAAATAAAAATAAAAAATAAAGTGTAGTGAGGGGCCGTATCAGATTTTTGGGTAATATTAATAATGAAATGTTTAAATTTTCAAATATATATATATGTGTATGTGTGTGCGCGCGTGTGTAATTTTTTTTTTGGATTATAAGAGACATCTAATCTAATATATAAACAAATCAGCAACTCCCATGCATGCAGGACCTCTACACTACACAAGGGAAAATAACAGCACGCAGGCGGAACACTACCCACACAAAAGTGGAAAAACTACCCGTAGCAGGCGGAATTGAAGAAGAGTTTTTGAGTGCCTCAGCTTTGCCACTTGAGCTAGGCCTCATGGGCCGTATGTGTTATTTTAAAAAGAAAGTGTTTGAAATCGTCTAATATATATTATTTTTGTAAATCCCGTAATGATGATGATGATGATGGAGAGAACGTGTTTCAAAAATAAAAATAACAAGATCAATACTATGCTTGGATGATGTACCACAGCTAGAGCCTGGTGTCCAAGTCGGAATAACGGAAATTGGAGAATTCATCTACACACTGATATAGGTACAGCAGTCAGAAATGGTCATCATCCAATCGGAGTCTTCATTATTATTATTATTATTATTATTATTATTATTATTAGTTAAATAATCATTCCAACTTCCCTAACGTTAGACATGACTTTCATTCCAAATAATGATCTGGTTAGACTGGTAAGATTTTATTTAATTTGGTAGTTACAAATTTAGTGATGCGATACTATTCGAGTCTTGATTTGTGTATAATAGAGTAAGAAAATTGATAATGAATAATATAAAAAAAATTCTCGCTCAAAATCACTTTTTATATCCTCTAAAAAAATCACTTTTAATATGAAAACTATTATTATTGTAGTGTGTATCAATGATTAATTGCATCATTCTTTTTTAATTTAAATATACCATACACTGCTATAACTAGAAATATCAATATTTAACTTGAAAAATCTAGTTTATTTCACCTAGTGTCGTGAAACAAGGACGATATTTTATTAGTCGATCTTGTACGACGTTGTTCATTAATTTGAAATAATGGTAAAATTGTTAAAGTCATAAAATTTATGTATTTTTTGACAAGTTTTAAAAATTCGTATAAAAATCAAAATAAACCTAAAATTTGTGTATTTAGACGTCAATCTAATTTGTAAACAATTTTTCAATATTTTTGTAATAATATGGTGAAATAAATTTTGGTTTTGGGTAGTGAGAGTGAAAAATAAGGCAAAACAAAGTAGAGCTAGACCAATTTAGGAGTTTTCCAGGTCAAAACCAAGAATTTTTTTCATAACAAAATTGTGCAACTATTTCATTAGATCGTGCACCAAAGTTTGAAGCATGTTTTTTCCAATTAACTCAAACATTAGAAACAAAAGGATCCTCTTCCAGTAAACGAGAAATATTTTTGGTAGTAGCCTCTTGATGATCCATGATTCCACCAGACGTTGTAACCAAACTGCAATCAATATCACTACCAAATCCTATTTCCAAACGCCATCAAATAAACAACCCCCACAATTTGAAACAGATCAAATTAATAGTCTTATATATTTCTACCTGTCTTGATGGGGACAGTGGATTTACTTGACACCAGCATCAAGTTAACTCTTTCATTCTATGCTCATCAAATTCACCAATGTATATATCCCCAACCCGATTCAAAACGAAAATACTATGTATTATGTGTATAGGGAAGCCAAAGAAACTTGACAATCACTTTCTTCATCACCTGCCTTTTCCAACACGCTCAATGAAAAGTTACATCACCATCAGAGATCGATCAAAAATATATATTAATTTCAACATTCTCTACCTAAATTCCAACAAAATATTCAAGCATTATCAGATGAATTGTGCAAACAATTGCATTGACTTGAGACAGCGAATTTTAGATCACATCATAAAACACTATCGGAAAAGCAAACTATTGTCTATTGACAAAAGAAATAAAGATATGCAGGAGCGGACGAGTCTCAGGTACATAATTACTACTAGTATTATTTTTTAGTGCACTGTTTGACGTTGATTTAATTCACTGGTCAAATTATTATCTAAAAAAAATCATTGGTCTAATTAACTTAATTATTTTTCTCAGATTTATTTATGATTCTCTGGAACATGTCTTATCTCTGGAGCTCAATTTGACTTATTTCCAGTGGACTAGATGCAAACCTCCAAAATAAGAGAACATTAATCAAACAAAAAATAAGAATATAAAAACCAAAAGGGAAGTAGAAAAAAATGGAATAAAGTTAATGGTTGAAGGCATATGCTGAGAAGATCCCCTTCCCACCAAAGCACCAACTTATTCCACCACTGCCTTTCAAGCTAAACACATTTTTTTCATTGCACCAAATGAAACCTCCATTACTCTTTCTCTTGATCCATTCTTTCTTCAATCTCAATGCTTTCCCAAAAATGGAGGCAGCAAATGCAGTTGAGTAGAAGGTTTGAGAGAGGATGATGACCACATCCTCTCTCTAGATCTCTAACTCCCTTTGTTTCTCTCTCTGGACTTTGGGCAACTACACAACCTTTGGCAAATGGTTAGTTCTCTAACTTGAATGAGAAGCTGGGCTGAGGCTTCTTCTCAGCCTTTATCAGTTTTTTGTGTGTGTGTGTGTGTGTTTGGTGATTTTTGATTTCTTGTATCCAGAATTGTGGACTTATTTTTGGAGATGATATGATGTAATGCTCTACCTATCTGTACTCAAACATGGGATTGGATCTCTTCAATTGTTTATTTCATATAATTGACTTATCAATACGTACACCATTTGTAATATCGAAAGCATTTGTGATATCAATCGGAGTATGCCCATATTTGAATTTTAACGTATATCGTGCAACATATTATAAATGTCATATATATAATAGATTTAATTGCCTATAGATACATCAATTGCACACAAATTTTAGTTTTTTTAGTCAGATTTATTTTTTTGTCAAAAAATACAAGAATTTTTAATTATTCAAAATTTGACTTGAGTTTCAAAAGTTTGCTAGCCAATAACTTAATTGTTTGGAATTTGGTGGACAATCTCAAGGTACCGTTGAAAAGTTCTTAACGTTATCTTTTTAATAATAATATTTTTGGGTTTTGTTCACCGAAAGTGGTCAGAAAAAGGAAAAAATATAGAGTTTCATGACATCAACTTCTATGTCATTTTCGATCACTTTCGATGATCAAAACCCAACAATATAAGTAACATTATAAAGATAACATCAAGAGCTTTCGAACAGTGCTTTTAGATTGTCCATCAGACTCTAAACAGTCAAGTTATTAGCTAACAAACTTTGGGCTCAAATCAAATTTAAAAAATATATATATGTATTTTTTTTTTGACAAAAATATAGATTTAATTAACAATCAAAATTTGAATATAATTGGTGTATTTATAGACAATTAACACTTTATAACATTATTGATATTTGATACTGTTATTTATATTGAAATCTTGACTCCTCGGATGATTGTATATAGAAAAACAAATGTCCATCCAATTTTCCAAAATTTTGGCTCATGCTTTTTTATTAAAATCATTGAAAAAAGGAACAAAACCTTTTGAGCTTTCATTTACAGCTTGAAAGGGAGTTCTATTAGTTAGTGGCACGTTCTGATAACAAAAGAAAATTAAGGTCTTGTTAATGCATTTTGGGGTCCTACACCCCACGTATATACATAACTTAATTAGTGAACAAATTAAGTTAAATATATTAATTTATCTGTAGGGTTAATTGCTAAAAAAATCACTAATTTCGACACAATTACGATTTCATACATGTTTTATGAAAAAAATGCAAAATAATAAAACATTTTTGTTGTCATCGGGGAACAACAAAATAATGTGGTGATTTTTGTTTTCACACTAATATTTTAAGCACTCTTAAAATACATAAGATGTGAAATGTTTCTCACATCAAGACTCAATACTGAATTGTATCATAGAATTTGTTTCATTTTCCGTTAAATTAATTTCCAATTGATGTTAATTTTATCCGACTTGAAATATATACAAGGGTACAGGATTACAACTTTACAGGTAAACTGAATCCAATACTGGTATCAAATTTAATTACTCCCTCCGTCCCACTGTAAGTGAGACCTTTTTTTTTGGCACGAAAATTAAGAAAAGTGTATCTTGTGTGTAGGTGAAAAAGTGAAAAGATGTTTAAATGAAAAAAAATTACCAAAAAGGAAAGAGTCTCACTTACAGTGGGACGCCCAAAATAGAAAGAGTCTCACATACAGTGGGACGGATGGAGTAGTTTATTATCGAATTTAGTAGGAGTTCATCCCAAAATTTCATCTTATTTAAGCCTAGAAAAATTTTGTTCCCCTTTAAAAGTAAAGTACTATATCTCCAAATTGTTATATTCAATGCAATCTATTTTTATATTTAAAAAATAAATACAAGTTACATGTCAAATTTTTAACTTAGTATTATTTTATAATGTCAATTTTTATTATTGTGAATTATTCTTTATTTTTTTTTTATATTTTTTCAATATTAAATTCAAATATGTTTAATTAGAATTAATTTTTTATTATATTTATAAATATAATAATTGAATTGATATCAATTTTATATAAATATAAAAAAGTTTCAGTGCATTGCATTGAGTTCAAATGCTAGTATTTTTTATAAGACATGTGTTTGATAGGCTAGTTAAGGCTGGTTTGTTTATTAATCTGTCGTCCACCACGTGTTTGGTAGCAAAAATTATTTGATATTGGGGCCTGAGGTTGAGCATTGGTACGCCGTAAAATCTCAGTTTATGTTATATTATTAAACTCTCCAAATTGGTGAGTTTAAAAGTATCTTAGATCTACGGTACTCTTTTAAAATTTGGATTTTTCAACTTTACCCTTTTTGAAATTAAAAAACACACACACACACACACGATTGTATTCAAATTCAGAAGGGCAACTATCCCTCTTCGTTTTTTCAAAATACACGGCGCCATTGCTACAAATTCCATCGAAATCAAATTAAAATGAGCAGAAATCAAATTTTATCCACGTGCTTTCTTCATTAAGGTAATTCCATCAAATACAAGAAAATAACATAATGAGAATAGGCAAACGAACTGGACACGCGTGGCAAAGGAGAGGATATAAATATAATTTTACAATTTAATCAATGAGATTACAATTGTTACGACTGATAATCTTTATCTTATGCAATGGCCCTCCTATTTAAAATTAACTAGCTTTATCTTGCCAAGGCCTACCAAATACATCTCAAATATAATAATTATCTTTACTTTGGATAATTAACCGACATTCAAATACATATAATAAGTAATTATCTTTACTTATGGATAATATAAACGTGGATAATTAATTTGCTTATTACAACTACCGACATTCAAATACATATATTTTATTCTTGGCATTATATAATGTCCACTATTTCTCGAACCATCAAATAATAGTCGAAGTGCAACAGAGAATAAATTTTTTAATTTTCCCAACTTAGATCTGGCTTTTTTCGTTTCGTCACAATTATTCTTTCTCGAAAGTTGAGAAATTCAAAATCAGATTTTAGAATTTTTAGTAAATATAATTAATTTTCTTCCCCGAAATAAAGAAAAGTATAATGTGACAATATCTTTCTAGGAATAATATGCATATATTCAATTAGAAAAATTGTATATTTTACTCATTATAATTAAAATTTTGTTATAAGATTTAACTGTTTATCAAACCTCCTGAATTGTCAAATAAGTGCATATTTATTTATGTTTTTAACAGAATCCAAGCACATTTATCAATTCTTTGATTTATTCATTCCCATCATTCTAAAAAATTGCATTACCAGGCTCAATATTACAACATCATTTAAATCCAAAAATTAAATAGGTTCAGTAATTCTAACTAATTGGGCTTTTATTCTAAAAAAACTATTTGGGCTTTTCATGTAATGGGCTTAATTTGCGATTTAGTTAAAAAATACTTTAGTTTCTAATATTGAAGGCCCAACTATTGGCTATGAAAAATAAAATTTCGAAACTGAACTAGTGTATCGCGTCTCCGCTCCCTTACGCCGCCGCCATCGCCTAGTCTGCAGGTAAATTGTTCAAGTTTCTACGACGGATTCGTTTGACAGCGTTCCTGCCATCGTTTTTTGTTTCTTTACTTCATTAATCTTGCATTGAAACAATCGGAGTTTTGCCTGCATATTTGGGGATAAAGTAACTGAAACAATCGGAGTTCTGCTTCCTGTCTTTTACAATAATATTCTTTTTTATGTACTTTTTTTTGTCTGTTTTGCGGGTGCGATCACAACGATTTTCGGTGTTTAGTTCCGATTTTTAAGGATGGGGACGTCGAATTTCAGAACTGTAGTTCAGCTGGCAGCTGAATTTTGATTTGGTTTTTCTTTTTCCTGTTTTTTTTCCCCGCTTTTCTCGTCTGAATCCTTAGATCTGTTTTGGTGTTACATTATATGATTTGGTTTTAAGTTTGCTTTTCTTAGACTGTATCTTTTTGCGCCAATCTTATACTCCATTAGCTTATTGGTAATGGTAGCATATTAACTCGTTACTGTGATATTGCTTTTTATGTTGATTCATGTTGTACCTTTAATTATTCTTTAGGCTGTAAGTTTTAGTCTACATTATGATATTGCTTTTTATGTTGCATTTTTGTTTTTCAACACACTTTATCAAATTCACCTTTAAGTACTGAACTAGGTAGATAGTTTATGGAGTTAATCTTACTGAGTTGCATAAAATATTAGTATTTGATACATAAATCTGTTTTCAATCAGCTTGCACTGCAAGATGGTGAGAGTCAGTGTCTTGAATGATGCCTTGAAGAGCATGTATAATGCTGAGAAGAGGGGGAAAAGGCAGGTCATGATCAGGCCTTCGTCGAAAGTGATTGTCAAGTTTCTTCTGGTTATGCAAAAGCACGGTTTGTTCCTCCTGTATTTAAATGCCAGTTTTTTCGTCTCAGTGTCTCTTCCACAAGTAGTTTCTCATGTGAATTGGCTTAACAGGGTACATTGGGGAATTTGAGTTTGTCGATGACCACAGATCTGGCAAAATCGTGGTTGAACTGAACGGAAGACTTAACAAATGCGGTGTTATTAGTCCTCGTTTTGATGTTGGCGTCAAGGAAATTGAGCCATGGACTGCAAGACTTCTTCCCTCAAGACAGGTTGAAATATAATCTCAAAGCCTATATTTGTCCGTTTGAATATGATTGCCATAGTATCCTTCCTACTAGCTTCGTTTGAGTATATTTGCCATATAATCCTAACTAGCTTCATTTGAATATGATTGCCATAGAATCCATACTAGTTTTATTTGAATATGTTTTCCACAGAATCTGTGTTAGCTTCGTTTGAAAATGTTTTCCATAGAATCCTAACTAGTTGTTAGGATTGTCTATAATACACTGATCAGCTGTAGAATACTAGAATATGATGTGTTATACACTAAAATATGTGAGATGTTGATTGCAGTTTGGTTATATCGTGCTGACAACATCGGCTGGAATCATGGATCACGAAGAGGCTCGTAGGAAAAATGTTGGAGGAAAGGTTCTTGGGTTCTTTTACTAGAGATGTTGCTATTTGGTTCTTTTCCTGTTTAATGGAAAAGAATTTTCTGTTGGAGTTTTCTTTAAGTTATTGTTGATGTAATGACATTGAAGGTTATATTTGTTAGGAATGCTAGAGATACATATTTTGTGATGGACAAATTCCTTTGTTTTGGTAGAAAAAAACAGCAATTTATCTTAAGCTTTTTGTTTGATCCTCTCTTTCACATGATGATGACCACATCCTCTCTCTCCCTCTCTCTGGACTTTGGGCAACTACAGAACCTTTGGCAAATGGTTAGTTCTCTAACTTGAATGAGAAGTTGAGCTGAGGCTTATTCTCAGCCTATATCAGTTTTTTATGTGTGGTGATTTTTTATTTCTTGTATCCAAAATTGTGGACTTAATTTTGGAGATGATGTGATTTCCTATCTGTACTCGGACATGGGATTGGATCTCTTCAATTGTTTATTTCATATAATAATTGACTCATCAATATATACACCTTTTTTTTTTCAATTGGAGTATGCCCAAATTTGAATTCTAACATGCATCCTGTAATATATTACAAATGTCATATGTATAATATTATTGAAATTTGATACTTTTATTTATATTGAAATCTCGACTCCTCAGATGATCGTACATAGAAAAACATATGGCCGTCCATTTTTTTAAAAGTTTTGGCTCATACCTTTTTATTAAAATCATTGAAAAAGGGATTAAAGCCTTTTTGAGCTTTCATTTACAGCTTGAAAGGAAGTTCTATTAGTTAGTGGCACGTTGTGATAACAAAAGAAAATGTCTTGCTAATGCATTTTGGGGTCCTACACTCCACGTATACATAATCTTTATATATATAAAAAGCAAAGTAAATGTCAATAAATTTAATTTGAAGGGTAATTTTGGAATTGAGAAAAATTGCATCATCCACTCCTAAGTCCTAACTGCCGGAAATTTAATTGGAAAAAAAAACTGCCCAAATGTTTAATCATACAATTAGTATTCTTCCTTTTTAATCTCATTTTATAGATAAATCACATCTTTTCTATTTTCATTCAATTATATTTTACATAAAAGTATGAATTATACATCTTGATGGAAAAGTCATGAAATTATCTTTAATTTGATATATAATATGGAAAAAAAAAATTTAAGATGAACAAATTATAATAATAATAATTATACTTTAACATATTAAATAATTTATATTTTGAATAGATATATTTTCCCTAAAATTTGGAACCGCATTTTAGCATGCTGTATCAAAAGAAAGTTTCCATTCATGCATGAAATGAAGTAGATAATTTTATGCTTCTTAAAATTTATTTTTCTTAATGATAATATTTTAGTTTTTTAAAATACTTAAAATATTAAAATTTATGCATTAAAATATAGATAATTTTATGCATTAAAATTTATTTATATCTAACATACTTAATATATATATATATATATATATATATATATATATTTACTAATGTATGTTATTTCAAAAATTCAGATGTTATTTTAGTTTTATTTGTTATTTCTTTCTTTATTATATAAAATGCAGACCTTATTTTTAATCAAATATTATATTTTTGCATAAATTACATTGATTATATTAAACTATTTGATCAATTTACAAATAATAAATTTGATATTAAAATTAATTTTTTTTTACGTTATAATTAATATCTCTACGCCCACAAAAATAGCCTATTTTTGTTATTTAAGGACGTTGACAAAAATTAGTCTCATTATAAATTTGGAAAGTTTGCATCAGGTGATGGATTTGATGAATCTTTTTCTTTACTCACAATATAATTAATTATAATTATTTACACTTCTTTTTAAATATGATCATTTATTCATTCACAATACACTAACAAATTTTATTAAAATTTGTATCATCTCTTTCTATGACAATTTTTTGTGGAAGAAGAAAATATAAATATATAAACAATTTATGCAAATCTAAGATGACAATCACCGCGCATAGCGCGGGAGATACACTAGTTTGTTTAAATAACAAAGTTAAATATGTTAATTTATTTGTAGTTGCTAAAAAAAAATCACTAATTTCGACACGATTATGATTTCATGCATGTTTTATAAAAAAAATTGCAAAATAATAAAACATTTTTGTTGATTGTCATCGAGAAACAACAAAATAATGTGGTGATTTTTGTTTTCACTCTACATTTAAGCACTCTTCCGATTTTATGCCAGTATGTTAAAAAAAAGTTACATCATTTCTTGATTGGCAAATTTATTTGGATTATAAATTCAATCACACACGAAAGATGCAATTCACAAATAATTATACAAAGTTCATTGAAAACAAAACCAACAACAAAAATCATTACAACCAAGACGAAGTGATGGATTATAAATTCAATCTTTCAAAATAAAGCAAGTGATACTGTCATGTAAATTTGAAGTTCAAAACTTATAGAATCTAATTTTAATCATCTTGATTAAGTCCTCACAATAATTCTACATATTTTTGAACTCCAACTCGTATCAATAAATCCATAAGTTCCAAATAACACGAATTGAAATGACTTTCCACCACTCTGATAATTTATAAAACTAGTGTACCTCCCGCAGTGATTATAGTTTAAATTTGTGTATGATGCGCGTATATTTTATTATTACTAATTTAAATTAATAAAATTAAAATTTGATACAAAATTAGTCTCTGCAAAGTGATCCAATTTTCTAATATAAGCATGTAATTTATATAAAACTATACTACGTTCGTCCACCAAAAGTATACAACAGTTACTCGATTTAACGTCCACTAAAAATATATAGCTTTCTTTAATTTTTTAATTAATATTTATAAATTTATAATAATAACAAATAAGAATATACAAACATATATAGATTCAAAAAAATTAGTGAGATAAATCTAGATAGTTTTTTAAGAGGTGATCTTGGGTACACCCGGGTGTACCGTACAACCGGGTTATACCTTCACTAAAATTTTGACCCATACCCTGATTTGAATCCATATCCTGACCCAACCCATATAAATAATACTATTATAAATACGGGTCGACCCGGCTGTACGGTACACCCAGGTGTACCCAAGATTTTGTGGTTTTTTAATATCAATAATCACAAAATATTGAAACTTGTTTTAATACACATCAAAATAATTATTCTGATTTAAAACACATGCATTAGAAAAATTAAAATATTTTATTTAATAAAAATAATTCTGAACAAATCAGTGGTGCATTAAAATGGTCCATTGTAAAATAAATATTGAATTTATACTTATTTTGCATATTCTACCTCAATTTTAAACCTTTGCAAATAAAAATTAAATTCTTATAATTTTTGCTTTAGGGATTTCCCGGTACAAAACTAAAATATATAGTACTCTTTATTATCAGTTTTTCTACTTAATTTCACACTAAACAACATCTAAATACTTATTCTCTGTTGGATCTTAATCAATTGTGGTATTCACGTCATCTTTTTGATCATCATAAAAATAAAAGTTTAATTATTTAACATTATTTTTTAAAACAGTCAATTATATTAGTATTGCTAATATTAAATTTGTTGAGTTTATTTAGATATAATAATCAATTTTGTTATTAAAAAAATGGTGGCCCTAAAAACACAATTTGATTAAAAAAAACTTGTATTTTAATTAAATAAAAATAATAATCACTTCCAATTGATTTACAAAATTTTGTGATTTATAAAAAGAGTTAGTTATATCATTAAGAAAGAAAAAAATAATGATGCGGTTTTTTTTAGAGGAACATGCGGTTTTGTTGGAAATGAAATTAGCGATTTTTTGCTAAATTGATTTATAAATTTTTTACTCAATTTCCAATTATATCCTTCTAATTGAATTAAATTACATTTACTTTGCTTTTTATATATATAAAGATACTTCTAAACAATAAAAATTCAGTCAAACTTAGTAAATTATTTAGTAATCAACCCTAACTTCTTAAAGGGTTAATTATTGCTAAAACTACTAAGTATGGGTGAATTTTGGTTTGTCACATAATCTTTAAAATTTGAATAACAATACATGAACTTTCAGTTTTTACAATAAGATCATATTAGGTCAAAATCAAAGAAGACTTAATAAAAAAATGGCGTAAATAACATAATTTTAATGAAAACAACGTCATTTTCATTATTGTAATAAATCTTTCGACAAAGAGCGCCGGTTGGGGCTGCCTCGGCCCCGAGGAAAGAAAGGCCTTAAACTCATTAACCATTGATTTCAATTACTATTATGTTTTCGTATGCTCCTTTTTATGTATTTGGGAGTTAATTGTGAAGGCTTTGTCTATCGGTTAATCCCTAACTTATCTTTAAGCCTATATATAGATTTGAATATTCTTTTGGCCCTTTTGTTCTCTAATTTATTTATTTTTTTAAATGTTTTTAGGAGTCGCCAAATGATAATAATAGATAAAACCAAAAATGTTTCCTTCAAACTAAAGCTGATTTTGCTAAAAGAAAATTAAATCGAAATCAATTTACCTCAAATTAATGCTGTTATAGTTGTCGAATTTTAGGCACATGTGGTCACATCATTGTTAATTTGGAGATAAACCAATTTTGATCACAATTAAATTAAAGTAATTTATCGACATAAACTTTTTGTGGTGTGCAAAATTAGACTTTGGCCAAAGTTTGGTAATTTACAAACCATTATCCCAATCATAAATATGTACTGTATTAGAAAATTAGTTTTGGTTCAAATTGAAACCTGATTTTTTTCGGTTCAACCTGAAATCAAATAGAAACTGTGATTTGAAGATTTCAACCCAATCAAACCGAAGGGTTCGGTTAGATTTATTTTTTGGGGTGGGTTAGGTTTGAATTTTCTTATCTAATATCAAATTAATTAGCCGCTGCTATGAGACAATAATAGTGTTGTCCATAAAAATACATCTAACAAACAAATTTGCCAATTTCAAACTACAGAAGGAATATTTGATTTGATTTAACCAAATCTCCAATACAACTTAACAAATTGAAACTAAAGAAACAATAATCTATACAATATATAAAAGAGTAGTTTTTTCCTCCATTTCTTTCCTCCTTTTTTTCCCTCTCTTTTCTTCCACCAATTTTTTTTCTCTCTTCTCTTTTATTAATTTTTTTTTTCTAAAATATGGTATAATAATCATCAAAAATGAAATTAAAACAAATAAATTATGAAAATTTCAAAATTTAAAATATACTCTCTCTATTACTTTTACAATTTTTTTATTTATGTTAAGTATATGAAATTTTTATTTATTTATTGAAATATATTTTGCATTTATTTACATTTTAGTTCTATTTAATATTAATATTTATTTATTTAAATATGTCAATTAATTTCGATGTTCATCGTGCATCGCACGAATGAATTTACTAGTTACACCTGAAAAGTCACCCGTATTAGGGTTAATTGCCGGAAAAACCATATACTTTTTCAAAATTTGGTTTTTTCCCATGACAAAAAAAACCTGAACATAAATCCATAAATTGAACAACTTATTGCATATTTCCCCCGCGTCCGTTTTCCGGCGAAATTGAATCCGAGGTGGCAATCGGAATTCCAGCGTGTCATCGCCGGCAATTAAACGACGTCGTTTCATGATTTTTTGACCGCTACATCTCGTCGCTGGAGTCGGGCGGCGACGCCGCGCCCATCGTCATGGAGAAATTCCTGATGCTCGTGGAGGAGAAAATGGACGGCTACGATTCGATGGAGAGCCACGTGAAATGGAGGCGCCTGAGAGAGGAAGACGCGGCGTGGTTCCTGGACGCCGTGGATCGCGTGACGTCGTTGTCGAATTCGCTGGCCAATTTGGCATCCGATTACAAGTACGCCTACACGATCAACCGCGCCGGCAGCGTGGTGCAGCGCACCATGTCGTATTTGGAGGGGGAATTGAAGGTGCTGCTGGAGGAATACACCGCCGACGACGCCAACATCACCTCCGATCTCATCCGAATTCACCACCTTCGCCAAGGACCAGTTTCCGGCCGAGCGGAATCTCTTGGATTCCGTCTTCCCGGCCCACCCCACCATTCCGGAGACCCTCTTCCGCGGCCTCACCTGCGGGATCACCAAGCACATCCTCAAATTCGCCGAGGCCGTGGCAAGAAGTTGGAGAATTTTCGATGCTTAGGGCTGCTGTGAGGGTTTTGGGTTGAGGTGAGGTGGAACATTAGGTGTTAGGGTGAGGTGGAAAATTATGGTTAGGTGGCAGCCACGTTGGATCGGACCTCCATCGGAGATCGCCGGAAAACGGACGCGGGGGAAATATGCAATAAGTTGTTCAATTTATGGATTTCTGTTCAGGTTTTTTTTGTCATGGGAAAAAACCAAATTTTGAAAAAGTATATGGTTTTTCCGGCAATTAACCCCCCGTATTATTAATACTAACGTAGTAAGTCAACTCAAATTGTAGCTCCTAAGAAAAACTAAACAAGGTACTTATTTATTAGTGTTAGACATAAAAAATAATAAATTTTAAATACATGTTGTGTGTGATACTTCTCATTCAGTTAACTATAGTGAAAATAAAATAATTTATTAGAAAATAGTAATTTAATGGATTAATTGCATATAATATCACGAACTTTGCTCGAAATTCATTTTTTCCATGATTTTTTAAAATTCCATTTTTTATCAAATACTTTGACATTTGTTCAATTTCCCCACGATTTTTCCCCCTCAAATCGGAATCGACGTAGCGCTGATGTGGTTCGCCGGCACACGCCATTCCAGTAAATGAAACGTTGTGTTCAGTGTAAACATTAAAACCCTAGTTTTTAAATTAAAAGCATCGTCCATATCAAACAAACAAACCAAAAAAAAAACAGCGTCCCTCTTCTTCTTCTTCAATCGGCCAGCAATCAGCATATTGGCCGGCGAAGCACCGACCATCAATCAGCGCCACCAATGGGCGAAGCACCGGCGCCAGCAATCGGCGCACTCTGGAAGACTGGAAACACGAAGGCTGGAAACAATCGGCGCCATCAATCGAATTTTGGTCTGGAGAAGAACCCTTCGACAGAGGCGGTGGAAAGGAAAGCAATCGTTTTTTTCTAACGCCAAAAGCAATATTTGATTTCCTTTTTCCTGAAAGAAATGATAAATTAAAAGAAATTAGGGTTTTATTATTATTATTATTATTATTATTATTATTATTATTATTATTATTATTATTATTATTATTATTATTATTATTATTATTATATTGTAATTTAAAATTCATATATATTTCACGTCAGTGTTATGTGTAAAATTAAATCCATGTCACTGCTATGCCATTTTTCAAGTCACCGGGAAAAAAATCGTGGGGAAATTGAACAAATATCAAAATATTTGATAAAAAATGAAAAATTTAAAGATTGTGGGAAAAATGAATTTTGGGCAAAGTTCGTGATATTATATGCAATTAATCCTAATTTAATTACATAAAATCAACGATAATAATCTCAATTAACCTAAGCAATAAACTAAATCATAAAACGATAATTAGTCCACCAATAACATTGAAAAGCATATGAATAAATTTGCAATTGGGTTGTAAGTATGATAATAAGCTAAAGCATAAATGAAAACCAAAAATGTAGAAAAAAAGAAGGAGAAAATAATTGAGTCGAAGAACAAAAACTTGTAGATTTGAATTGCGTAAGAGTGAAATTGCTACAGTTTCGTTAGTATTAAAACATTGCCTGCTTTTACAATGAATTTTATTTCTATTCTATTTATAAGCACTTCTAAACTAGAGGTATTATAGTAATTTCAACTCTACGAATGTAGGAACAAAATCATCATTTCCAATCAACTACTCGTGTTATGTTGAAGGGTAATTCGTCAGTTCGGCTTTATAATTTAAAAAAATTATAATTATAATTATAATTATGATAAGTAAGAACTAATAACACAAGTTTTTTTTTTTACTTTCCTCTCAAGAAAAAGTTTTTATTTACTTTAATTTGAAAAGATTGGAAATTAATACTTTAATTACTATAATTTGAAATTTAAATCCAACTTTTAATTATCGAACGCGACTAGATTAGATTGAACGACGCGTATGAAGGGTAGTCTCGACAATTCACATTATTCCGCTCACCAAAAAGCAAATAATAATTTATTTTCTTTTCTGTGGAATTTTGTTGTCTGTGAACATAGTCATTTCTGGTCTCATCTCTCTCATCTCCATCGACTCCTTTTTTTTCGCAGCCCTAGAATTTCTCTCTCTAAATTTCGCCTCAAAATCTCTCGATCTTCTCCGATCATCCCTCGCTACCATGGTAATGATTTATCTGCTTCCATCCTTTTACAATAATATCCTTTTAATGTACTTTTTTTTGTCTGTTTTGCGGGTGCGATCTCAATGATTTTCGGTGTTTAGTTCCGATTTTTAAGGATGGGGATGTCGAATTTCAGAACTGTAGTTCAGCTGGCAGCTGAATTTTGATTTGGTTTTTATTTTTCCTATTCTTTTCCCCCGTTTTTCTCGTCTGGATCCTTAGATCTGATTTGGTGTTACATTATATGATTTGGTTTTAACTTTGCTTTTGTTAGATATCTTTTTGCGCCAATCTTATATTGGCTTACGGGTAATGGTAGCATATTAGATCGTAAAACTGTGACATATTTTGCGTTTAATTTATTTTTTTCTAGCTGATTGGCTGTTTGATGATCGCTGAGATTTGGTTATTTGTGGCTAATGAATAATGGTCGTGCCTTTATTTATTTGGGGGGGAATTATATTTATGTATTTGTGATATGGTTAAGTTAGTTGTTATTTAAGTTGATAATTTGTATTTTGACAATGATTATTGGTGAGTCGTTGAGCTGAATTATAGCTAATTTTGCAAAGTAACAAACGTGGACTTTTTCCTACAATTCTCGCCACCTTTACCTAGCATATTTAAATCTTTATGATATTATCCGCGAACTCCTTAAGTTCATGTTTGAGCTCTTTCGGATCCTATATGACATATGTGATGTCCTCAGATCAGGGATCCTTTGGTAATTGCTATTTATTCTGTACGGTGTTTGATAATCGATGGTGCATAACAACAATAGTAGTAAACACATACGTGTTTCCCACCTTATTTCTTTTAACTTATCATTGTAACTATTACTCGTGTTGACAACGCTTTTGGGGTTCTCTTGATTGAACTAGTTGTATTAGCCTTCAAGTTCTCCAGTTCTCCATAGTGGCCTGGTTATAAAAGTTATTTTACTATGTAGTCTGAAACTCTGAATAGGAGAAAATATATATATAGCTAATTATAGCTAATATTTCATCTCTTTCTATAAGCAACATTTTCACACGGCATTCAAACATATGTTGGACCAGACCTGAGTTTATCAACTAATGTATCTTCTCTTCATAAACGATTTTTCCTTCCTTCCTCTCTTGCATAGATAATTTGGAATGATCTTCCTCCGTCACTCCACCCATCTGTGTGTGTGTGTGTTAATATTCCTCACCCTCCGCTATATTTTAATTTTAATTACTCTGTTTGTTCTGTTCTTTTCATATGGAAAAAGTCAATTAAAATGACTACATCTTGGCAAGTCTGCACGGTGGATTTTGGCTTTGATTGAGACCTAATGCTTCCAGTAGTTTCATGTTCTAACATATATCCTCACTATTGTTTGTAAACACATAATTTCTTGAAAGTTATTTCAAGGAGAGCATTGCAGCAAGCTCCACCCTCACTCTCACAGAGATCCATGATATTGATTGAGATGAGTAAACACTGATAAGGGTTTTGCAACCCTCTAAATATCAATGTTCTAACTGTTTCAAATATCTCACTTCCTTTGTGCTTACAGGCCAATTCAGCTTCAGGAATTGCTGTGCACGACGAGTGCAAGCTGAAGTTCATGGAGTTGAAAACTAAGCGAACACACCGTTTCATTGTTTTCAAGATTGAAGAGAAGCAGGTTATCGTGGAGAAGCTTGGAGAACCGGTTGAAACTTATGATGACTTTACTGCATGCCTTCCTGCCGATGAGTGCAGATATGCAATTTATGACTTTGACTATTTCACCGAAGAGAATGTCCCAAAGAGCAGGATATTCTTCATCGCCTGGTAATTTACTTTTCTGTTGAGCATAAGAATCTCCATTTGAAGGTCTATTTACATGGCCTTTTTGTGACTGTGTCTTGTATGTATTCTCTGTGCCTATAAGGTGTCCCGACACTGCAAAAGTTAGGAGCAAGATGATCTATGCAAGCTCGAAGGACAGGTTCAAGAGGGAGCTGGACGGGATCCAGATTGAGCTGCAAGCAACTGACCCAACTGAGATGGGTCTCGATGTCTTCAAAAGCCGTGCAAATTAAATGCTTCTAGAGTAGCAGTGGAGTATGATACAAGCTCTTTGCTTTGCTCAAGAGAATGTTAATAGTTTGTGGGACTATGGTGCTGGCTATAATATCTTTATCTAGAAGAAGCTGTGATTTTTGATCCGTTTTTCTGTGTGGAATTTATTTTCTGGATTGCGTTGGATGGATAATATCCATTGGATTGGTTTTCTGTATTTCAGAAGAAGAAAAAAGTATTTCCCTGAGTTTCTCTTATGCCCTCATTTCAAATTCTTGTAACTACTCTCGGTTTATGATGCCATGAGTGAAGTATGCAACACTTGTAACAGAATGGGCATTGTTGGTTTGACGATATTAATTTCGATTCAGGTTCCTATTGTTTATCTGCTTCTTACTCGTACACTTCAAGAGTGCCGGAGACTTGTCCGAGACTCGGAAAACTATCTCGGCCGGGAGCCACCGAGCAATTGAGGCTGTACTATGGCTTTTGATATGTGAAGTTATCTCACACAATTTTTTGTGTAAAAGAATA
Organism: Salvia miltiorrhiza; assembly: GCF_028751815.1. NCBI lineage: Eukaryota > Viridiplantae > Streptophyta > Magnoliopsida > Lamiales > Lamiaceae > Salvia > Salvia miltiorrhiza. The sequence continues at coordinate 5,504,466 of NC_080393.1, forward strand.
GATCTATAACCCATTTTCTCTTCTTCATACCCTTGTGTAGCTTGAGCCCAGAATCCATTTTCATGAAACATCGTGGCTTCGTCTTTTGCCAAATGAAATTTTTGTTAAAAAATTGATCAGCCGTAATGAGTTTGTAGTGTGCACTCACCACGTGATTAGTAGTTAGTGATTGGTTAGTTGTCTGTTGTTGTTGTTGTGTTGTGTGAACAATGAGGTCTTTTTGAATATATCTAAGTATGATATGCTTTTTTTTTTGAAAGAATGATACGCTTTTTTTAAAAGGTAGAGTATGTGATATCTTACACAAATGAATAATGAATTGTTTGGTTGATTGAATATATTAAATTATTCTCATGCCTTCTACATAGCATGGACTAACAAGATAATTTGTGATCATTTATATCAAGAGGGGCATCCCTCCATAATGTAAAATTTGAACTTCTTATCACTACTTTATGAATAATATATATGGTCGTGCCAAAAATGGATAATGGACATAAACTCATCCAACAATAAGTTAATATAATTTGTAATATGATTTAGAACTTTCATTTGGCAAGTAATTAACTAAAAAGTACCTTATTGTCTCTCACTTTGTTAACAAGTCCAACAAACAAGCTTATGCAATATGCATTATTCGCCTCTTAATTTATTTTTATTTTTACAGATCCCAATTTTATTTTATGAGGAAAGCACCTTGATGTTTTTTTTTTTTTTTTTTTTTTTTTTTTTTATAGAAAACATTGATGATCTCTATAAAGAGCAAAAAGAAAAGAAAAGGTAGTGGAAGAAAACTCCAGAAGAGGACTCTCTATCCCTCTCCCGCCACTTGTGAGTCTGTAACCACCATAACCACCAGCTCTCTCTCTCTCTCTCTCTCTTGATTAAGACCTTGTTCGAGAGGTCTCTTTCACTGAAGTGGGGTTTTTGGTCGCCATTTCTGGAAAAACCTGTTTCATGGGCCGAGGCGAGATGGGGATGACCAGCGATGACGTCGTATTGATCGAAAAGGGGAAGAAAGCCGACGAGCCATACGTAATCACGGTGAATTGTCCTGACAAGACTGGCTTGAGCTGTGACATTTGCCATGCTATTCTCGAATTCGACCTCTATATGACTAGAGGAGGTCAATTTCATCTGTTTCCTTCCTTTTCGATTTGCTTTGGCATGTTTTAGTATGGGTACATGCGTTGACCTAACTGGATATCGTTTCCGCGACTAATATGCTTCGTTGTCATGTTCGATCCTTAGTAATAATATGCATTTGGTTTATCATGCTGCTAAACTATACTATATCATCCGAATTATGAAGGTTTTTGCACTTCTAAGGTTTTGCTGTGTAAACTGTCGTCTGAAATATGCGAAGCTAAAAACTTTCCGCCTAATTTACTGATTTTTGCAGTTCGGTAGAATGTGACTCGGAATGGTTCTTGAGATGGGAGGCATTTTAATAGATTCTGAAATTTGTTTTCATGATGGCTGAAGCTTGTTTCTTCAATGCTGCACGTATTTTGACTTTATGTTAATTATCTTGGAATTATATTATGTTTGGGTAGTAATTTTAACACTTGAGGAAGTAATTATGTTTACTGGTTACGCCCTTTCTTTCCAATCATGTTTTTCTTCCAAGGAATTAGATTCCGTCATCTTAATTTTTTTTCTTTGCTCCTGAATTCTTGAGGCAACTGAATTTGTACTGATTTTTAGAGGTTAGTTACTGATTTACTCATGTTGCGGTCTCTAGATGTTTCCACTGATGGCATATGGTGCTACATAATATTATGGGTGATTCCTCATTCCAGATCACATGTTGTGAGGTGGGGCAATTTGAAAGAGCGCCTTTTATCCATTTGCCCTCCCCTGGTACCATCATTCCACTTGTACCAGCCATTGCCACGCAGTTCCTCTTCTCCCATTTACTTGCTGAAGTTTTGTAGCCTTGACCGGAAGGGATTGCTAAATGGTATAAAGAATTTCCACTTCTAATTATGTTGTTAAGTTTAACTTTTTATATTGGAATAATGAAACTTGCGATATTTTCTTAGATGTTACTCGTGTTCTTGATGAGCTCAATCATACAATTCAGAGAGTGAAAGTGTCTACAACTCCAGATGGATGTGTTGTTGACCTCTTCTTCATAACAGATAACTTGTAAGGTTTAAGATTTTGTGTAAGAAAATGTATGATTTATTAGATTGTAGTTTATAGTCCCACTTATCTCTTCTTGAATGCTCACATTATGTTTCATTTATTTGTAGAACTATTCTGCCACTTGAACAATGGTGTAAGTCATTCACCATATGTGAGGGTAAAATCATCTATTAGTAATATAGTACCCTAAATTTCAAACCTTTCAACTAAATTACAAAACACCGTGGCTATGCATTTTAATATAGTCAATTTTGAAAAGAAGATTATGTTCTAATTTCTTTCCTGGTTCATTGGAATTTCAATTGTTGAATACCTAGATTTGACCCCCTTCTTCTGTTCTGTTATCTATTTATCTTCTGAACTTCAATTGGTTTTCTTTGTCCTTGGTGCATCTGTATTTGAAATAATACATGTGTGGTATGGCTTCTAGTCACAATAAGGAAACTTCATAGCCATACAATATAATATTGATGTTAAGAATTCTCCTTAGTTAACAAATTAAAGCTAAGTCTCTCTGGTGCTATTTCATTTATTACTATATGAACTGTAATCTATTTTTATCTTTTTAACTTGTTTGTTTGTTGATGTTTATTCTTTTGAAAGTTGTGAGGGGTCTGATTTTGCAAGCTCAAACTTATTAGAAAAAAAGTTAATAATGCTACCACTTATGTTGCCTTCATATTTTGTAGTTTGTACATCCTGTTTTAGATGCTAGCTTATTTCATTCGAAACATACTAAAGAATGAAAATGCGACATAAAGTTTAATAAATCCATGTAAACAAGTCCTTTGGATTTGATTCCCTTGAATTCTCTCTACAGAGCCAAAATCTAGGTATTGCAGGAATATCGAAGTTCAAAATATTTTTTACACTTACATTCTGAATTGCTCTATGGTTTCTACTGTTTTAACACTGTTGTCTCTTCTACATTTGGTACTACTTCAACTGATAATGCCTCTGCCATAAACATATGTGCTTCTTAGTTTTTTATCATTGTTATTCTATTGGGTCTTCTGTTGATAGTAATCACAGTTGTATTTTTCTGTGAGTGTTCAGGGGGCTCTTACATACAAAAGAGAGGCAAGACGTATTATGTGAGCGGTTGTACACTGTTCTTGGTGAATCTTGTATTAGTTGTGAACTTCAGTTAGCAGGGTCTCAGTATGATAACCTTCAGTGTGTTTCTTCTCTGTCTCCACTTGTTGCTGAAGAATTGTTCAGATTCACACTATCCGACAATGAATCTCGTTCACAGGCTCTGAGCTTGGATATCAAGGAGTTGAAAAAGGCTAGCATAAATACTGACAATTCTCTGAGCCCTGCTCACACTTTACTTCAGATTAACTGTGTAGATCACAAAGGCCTTCTTTATGATATCATGCGGACATTGAAAGATTACAGCATCCAGGTTCCTACCTGTCCTGTGTACTGATCAATTTGTTTCCAATTGTTGACACAATCGTCTTTCAATTTCGTCTGCTAGATAGCTTAGGAGTTAAATTAGTAATTTTTTTTAGTAAAACTGGACTTGCACTGGCAGAATAATACTATCAGCCTAAAAATGATGTTATGATCACTCTAATTGTATTTCCTCATTTGGTTTGTGCCATGAGCTATTATAGCTAGTTATTCAGACATCTGCGCTGCATACAAAATGTGTTTTAAGGTTTTATTTTCTGACACTTCTTGGTACTTTCATAGGTAGCATATGGCCGTTTTTTGCCTGTAAATAAAAGTCACCGGGAACTAGACCTATTTATTCAGCATAAAGATGGGAAAAAGATAGTGGATCCAGAAAAGCAAGAGGCGATCAGCTCTCGGTTAAAGCTGGAAATGCTTCACCCGCTGCGTGTTCTTATCACAAATCGAGGGCCAGACGTCGAGCTTTTGGTTGCTAATCCAACAGAATTATCTGGAAGGGGAAGGCCAAGAGTTTTCTATGATGTTACTTCTGCCCTAAAGAGTCTTGGAATCTGCGTGTTTTTGGTAAGTGCTAATATTGCTGAATGTTTTGTTAACACTTTGTCTAGGATGGATGGTATTGGTAACTATTACATACATCAAGTTGATCTAAAAGTAGATAGTTAAATGTTTCTATAGGAGTATAGATGCATTTCTGTCTATATATTTGCTGTACAAGCAAGATGTTTAATATGATATCAACAAGAACTGTGTCTGGCTTGATAGGCGGAAATTGGAAGGCATTCAGCTGCAGAACGTGAATGGGAGGTATATAGATTCCTTCTAGACGAAAACTGCAGCTTTCAGTTGTCAAGTACACAGGTAAGAAATCAAATTGTCGACAAGGTTAGGAGGACGCTGATGGGCTGGTGAGCTTCTTTCTATAATTACATCATCTTGACATTTCGAATGTTGCAAGAGAAGAAGAAAAAAAGTCTTTTGGGTGTGTATTCTATTAGATTAGGCAAACTTCCCCCCCTTCCTGTGCGTGTACAGTTCTTCTCGGCTTTCGTTTTATTATACATGTAGAAATAACTTGATCAGTGAGTGTATTTTTCAATAAATGTCTCTTCTATTAATCAGGAGAAGATATTGATTTCTTGCTTCAAATGCTTAACTGGAGCACTATTACTTATTTGGTGAGATCTGATTTGCGTATCCTTCATTTTCTGTTTGCTGAACTGCTTAGTGATTACTGCAAACCAAATCCTTCTATGAATCAGTTTTGGATGCTTGAACTCTGTTATGCTACACATTTCTTTATGTATTCTGTAGAGAATATTGTTTAACAAGATTCAAGAAAGAAGTCGTAAAAGTGGGACGAAAATCTAGTCTGAATATGACTACAAACCTAGAAATCGACTGTTCCTATTGATTGATCTGCTAATGTTAGGTTTGCACTGTCTCCCATCTGTGCTATTTGAGAAGGCTAAATTTAAATATTCTGACTGTAAATTTGGCATGTTTTTGTTGTTGCTAATGCTGGCTTTAGTTTCCTTGGGATTGATTAGCCTTGTCGGTAAAGTCGACTTCCACTTTTATGTGTGTGGATGCGAATTGTAGCAGCAATGCTCACCTACCAAACGTGGTTAATGTGCTAATTTTTTACTTATATGTCACTCAACTATAAAAGATGGATTTTTATTTTGGCTAATTATAAAGCACATCTGCACATGCTATTGGTATTGGTTTTGCTTTGATTCCAAGTTATACACATGTTGTATTTTAAAGCCAAAAGAAAATTCCAATCTTTTACGTGAAATTGATGTTTTGGCCATTCCATTCCTTTTAGAATTGCTAATAAATTAATTTGTAAAACAAGCTGACTTTATTATCATTTCTGAATTAACAATTTGATTACATTTCACATGTATCTAGAAACTAGTTAAGTTTTATATGGGTTGAGGGATGCTACCGGCGCTAAAAGTCAAAATTAAATACCACTATCATTTAATTTCGATCAACTACAATGAATTGATGTATTCTACAATTAATTACCATAAATCAGAATTAGATTAAATTTTTTAAAAATCGGCCATAAATATAATAGCACGCCAATATCTTTACAGGTGTACGCATATGAATTAAATCATTGCTGACTCACCCCATTTTCTGGATAATCTCCAACTCTCACGCGTCAAATGTTTCCATTCCATAAATCTTCTCGTCGTCGGTGTATCAGTTTATGAACTATATGTATTAGTAGAGAGAGAGAGAAGGAGAGATAGCAGTTGAACTTTTCATATGATCGGCGACGAATCTGTGTTCGAGGAGTCCGATCAGAATGTCGACGGTGTTGACTCCTCGCGCTGCTGCTTATCTCGGTGCCGTCGCTCTCCAAATTGAGAAGAAGCTCCAACGCGTATGTAAACGGCGCACTCGCGCACACACACACACCTCGCGCACACACACACACACCGAGTGAATTTTTTCTATCGAATATATTGATCGATCATGATTAAGTGGTGCTTATTCTTCAGGCTTTAGCTTCGGCATCGCAGAGCCGAAACTTGTTGCAGGAGTTGTTCGCGGACATAGCTTTGGAGGTAGATGATCGTGCTAAAGGTATATCCATGACTTCGCATTTGTTATTTTCTAATTGATCTGAGTATTTTTTTTTTCTACGTAGCTCTCTTTAGGTGAATAGGTAACCTTGCAGAGTTAAGGTGGGAACATAACGGATTGAGCTTCGGTTATAGCTTTATGCATTGGTTAGAGTGATTTGGAGTAGAACTTATGATCTAGGGAAATTTTGAATTACTCTTCGTGGAGAATATTGCAGAACTTTTAGAAGTATACCAGTTATGCCTATAATATAATTTCGAAGTGCATTTTTCCCTATCCTATGGGTTATATGGATTAGGGTCGTGACCAGGCCCGGCGACTGTTTACCAAAAACACAGGCGTCGTGTATTAGAGGATGATATATACATGGGCCTTTACAAATTCCTTTGGTTTAATATGCTTTCCTAGTTGGCTGATAATGCTTATAATGTGCGGTGTTTAATGATGCTTTTCATTTGCTGTTGATCGGATCAGATATCATTTTTGATGAGGGAGATGTAGTCTACGATGCAGAAGATAGAAATGGTTGTGCATACTGCTTCTACGACGTCCTCGCTGACTATTTTGTATGCGTGCCACGGAGTGGAGATTCGATAATTGATCTCATAGTACAACTCTGGAGCCAGTCATTTGCATCTAATATATTTTGTCTTTTGTTCTACAAGCGGGTATGTATTTATTTCTTGCTTGTCCTTTCCTTTTTGTATTATTTAGATTTAGATGCATTGGGGTGTACTGTGTTGGCGTGAGTTCTCTGGAAATCCGGTGTTGGGTTCCCCCCAGTGAGGCTAGGGTGAGGTTTTGTATTTTTTAGAAGTTCATTCATATGCGAGTGAAAATCAGATATAGATTCGGATAGAGGTAGTGTCCATTCATATGGTACTTATCTTTCTGAATTACTAGTTGCCATGCCTAATATTTGTGGTTCATTGTCGCTTTCTAGTAATAAGTATCTCTATATCTCCTAATTATTTGTTGAATCTAGCTTGATCGAACATTTCTATTTTTCAATTCACCGATCTTTATACATATGCTTCTAATTTGCAGATGTTTGAGGTTAGGTTTGATAATCTTGATGTCGTACTCCGTTACTCATCTGCTCTAGTCCAAGGTGCTAAAAATGTCTTCTGGTACAAACCTTCTCTTTACTTGTATGAGAATTAATTGCCAACATAAGCTTCTTAAGCAGAGAAAAAGTGGGTGTGTTGATTACCGAAAGCTGATATTATGTATCGTTTCTATTTGTGCATTAAAAAGTTAGTGTGCTGTTTATGTATCAACCTATCGTCAAAATTTTCTTAGTTCGAACTCTTTGTACATGCAGGACCGACGTTCAAACAAATGCAAGGCGCTTTTCCAGTCTCTTCATTGTGAGAGTTTTGCCAAGAAAATTAATTACATGTCATTGGGTTCATAATACTGTAGTGGTGTGATCTAATGCTCTTCCTGCTTTTGATGTTTGTAGTATCTCGTCGAAGAAGTTGCTTTCCGTCCAGAGAGATTAAAGAAGATCTCCCCACAGGTCTACCATTGATTTTATCTGTTATCATGGAATTCCTTGTAGTCCCAAACCATGATCTCATCTTCTTACCCATGGAATGATAGTATCTCGTAAATAACTTCTGCTGTTAAACTTTCTTGACAGGCTCAGAGGGACATATTTCTTCTTCTCTCAAGATTCCTATTTTTCTACGACACAGGTAAATCCATCTATTTATTGATTTTCTTTTTGAAATTAGATACCAGTCTTCCAACTTGATTGTACTTCTAAGAAATACTGGAGACTTTGCAGATGACCGACTTGCAATATTATTGAAGCATTTTCCAGATTTTCCAAATGCTTTTTTAATCGGTGGTCCACCAGACATATTTGTTAGTGAACTAGCTGATCAGGTACATTATAAAATCACAAGATACTAGGGGTCTGATTGTTTCACTCTTATGGGTTGTCTTCATTATCATCCCCAAAATTTCCCATTTCCAATCTTGTGTTGTTAACATCATCATCATCTCATTTGTTATTGTTCATTCTGTTGCCAGCTTCAGGAGTTGAAGGTAGAGCCGGTCCTTCTTCATTACTTATCTCATATAAAAGTTCTTCAAGGTACTGTCCAATCCTCTCTCTCTCTCTCTCTCTCTCTCTCTCTCTCATACACTTTGATTTTCAGACATCTTTATAAAATTTTTACAGGCCTAGAAATAAGAGTAGCAACAAGTACAAGATTAAAAACATGCCTATATAGCTTCACATCTCCTGGTGGTCCCATGTACCCGACAAGAGATGTTCGTCATGCAGCGTGGGATGCATTAGACTTTCTTTTCCCTGTAAGGCACTATATTTGACATGTTCAATATGATAGCTACAATACCCATGTTGAATTAAAAGGAGAACAAACAATTAACCCATGTTATTAGCTGTACAAAATTGGTAGTAGTTTGCATGATTTCATGACTGGGAAGGTCAAGTCTGCACTATCTCTAAATATTTTGTGCGGCTGTTTGCAGATTGGGAGGTATCCTCGGCACATAATCAGTTTCTTCTTTCGACTACTTTATCCATGGTACTGGCCCTCTTCTTGTTGGAACTTCGTACGTTCTTGTGTAAGAGCTATCCTATATTCTGTGTTGCTATTGTTGTTCTCTACCTGGGAAAGACTGACAAAATCGAAACCATCATAGATCAAGATACCTAGTGGCCAAGTCGTGAAATTTACATGGGGAATATGGAGAAGGTAGGAGTATAAATAGCATTGTATGTTGTGCAATATGTAGTGTAACAGTTGAGCATCTTATTCAAACTCTACCAAGTTGACGCGTAATTATTATAGATTAATCGACTCTTTGATTTGATTTGTGCCAGAAATAAATAATATCTTTCCAGCGAGTTTTGCATTGATTGTGCAGTTACAATTATAGTATTGAGGCTTCAACTTTCCCGTTGCCGTTTTGTTCAGAACATGAGTACTTATTGGTGTAACTTATAATTTTAACATGATTTTGCAAAGTATATTTGCAAGATATAGATATTGTTGAAAAGTTTCTTAAATATCTGGATTAGAACTGTGAAGTGCATCAAAGCTCATGCATTATTTGATACTTAATCCTAATATTTAAACTGTGGGGCAATGACATCATCAAAATTAACAAACTTACCCTAACGGAAGGCAAACGACGTCTGTTGATTTCGTGAAACATCGACTTTAAATATTTATATTTCTAAGTTCATGGATGTTAGCGCGTTGGACGTTTTATAACTGGCGTAACTACAAATAGTTGAATGTATCGGTACGATTCACTCAAAATGGAGTCAATACCTGTAAATTGGATATTTAATCACCCCCAAAAAGAACCAGCTAATTCCCCCTCTAAAAAAAAAAAAAAAAAAAAAAAAAAAAACAATAACATCCTGCGGCATCACACTGGCCTATAAACAAAACCCTCTTTAATGGCGCATCAAGAAACCTATAGACTTCAATCAATAATTTCAACAAGCAATGCCAGGACGTCGGGTTAACAAAATCTCATTTTGCAGCATCAGTTCTTCATATATAGAGATTATGCTCCCTGTTGGCATTCGCCATAAAAAGGTAAGACAGCAGCAATATTGTGCAATAGTTGCATACCCTTAACAGGATCCACCTGCTTCTACCAGAAGAGAGCAGCAACAAAGACTTCAGATACCGCCTCTCTAACAAACATCATTACCAACAAATTCATATTTCCTTGAAATGAAACCCATGCTAAATTCATATTAACCAACAGAAAGCGCACCACAGATATCTTAACCCACAAACTCATACACCTCTAAACACAGTGACAATGGAAGCACCGGAGCCTGAACACAAGAGGAGGAATGTAAAGATAACTGCTCCACCATGACCTCTGATTCCTTCATGGTACAACTACTAGGCATGTGGTTGAGCCTCCACCACAAGTCCTGGTCAATGCTACGAGCAGCAGTAGAGAACAACAGCAAGGTGTCCATGCTGTTTTCCTTTTAAGTTACGAGGAGATATATAAAAGCGAATTACACACGTATCTCTTTATCCAGGTAAAAGATACAGTCAGTAAAATAAAACAAGTTCCCTCACAGCCCCTACTAGAGATCTCTGCCTTCTTTAAAAGTGCTAATGTAGGTTGACATACAGACTTCATTGAACTTTGGGTATCAAACAGGCAGGTGCAAGTAAATCCAGCAATTATGCCAAAAGATCAATTAGTTTGTCTGCATTGCATCTGCATGGTACTTCTCTAGATCAGCATCAAGATCTTCGGCAGATACCTTCTCACCACGGCCCCTTCCCTGTCCACTTCCCTGCCCACGACCTCTGCCAAATCCACGACCCCTTCCACCTCGTGGCCTACCAAAACCACCTCTCCCTTGCCCGCTGTATATGGAAATATCAAGAATTTTAGATAAAGAATCAACTAAGTTTATAATGGAGTATTATTCATTAATTACAATCTTTCATTTCCAAAGGTTACTTTCTAAGCTGATGCAGAATAAGAGAAAGGTACTGGAACTATATCCAGTTTCAAACAGACTAGTTTGCTCATTCAACATTTTCAAAAGTTCCTGAAACTTATCTACATCCGTGACTAAGCTTTATTTCCTTATTTTCAGAAGCGTCACTTACTATTAGTTCTTAGTATGCTGGTGCAGGCAGCAAGACCTTACATAAGATAACTGAATACCTAAAACCCTATTAAAAGAAAACAGCAACTTAATAAAGTCATTTTTCAAACATAACTGAACACATCAAATGTTGTCTCAACTCGTTCCTTTTCAGTTCATTCTAGCAATTGCAACAAAAGAAATAACACTGATTCTCAAGAAAAGATTGACGCTAGTCCAAGTTACAGAATGGGTTTCTTCATCCAATTTCCAAGAGCTACAAAGACTGGAAACAACTAAAACAGTGAAAAAACACCCTATTGATTCTGAAATTTATATTTGATCTCAAAATGCTGACTTACAAAATGGCAATTCAGAGAGCTTACAAAGAGGAAAATTTACATATAGCCTTAAAAAATATATCAACTTATGGGAAAACAAATAAACACAATGCATTTCACTAGCAACAGCTGTAACAGAGTTCCTCATTTACTTCATGTAAATGCCACAGAATCAAAACGATGCATCGATTATTGCACAAGAAGCTCAAAGGAGCAAATAAGACCCTTACTAAAGAAAGTAACCTGAAAACGAAAAAAATTACTAAAACATGTATCTAGTCAGAAATAGGATACACACCTTCGAGGAGCTACATTTGAATCGACAAAAGCACCAGCAGAAGGAAAACCTCCAGCACCAGCACCAGGTGTTGTAATGTTTGTTCCAACAAGTTCTAGCTTCATTGGTTTCCCATCAAGCTGAACATTGTTATACCTCTTGATAGCAGCCATAGCATCTTGTCGTCTTGAGAAGACTACTTCAGCAGTACCCTGTATAAAAGCATTATTCCTAAACCACAAAAAGACACAAACTACAGAACAAGCAAGAAGTGGTAAAACTTAGCTACCTTCGATCGCCCACTCCTATCGTAGTGTACGACGTATCTTTTCAGGTCGCCAACCTCCGAAAACAACTCCTACCATTGAATAAATTTCCTTGTGAGTTCAAATGTAAAGAAACTTTCGACAGTACATACAACTCAGAAACAATTGTGGATGCCTTCATCAGTATCTCAATCATGTCAAGTTCCACCGTGTTGACGTGTTCATCTAAAATGCCTAACTGAGTAACCTCATGACTAACAATTCTATTACCATCATCATGCAGTTTGCTATCACTAATTACACACCAGATCACCTCTCTCTACACATAAAACAAAATAAAATATATTAGATAATGACTCGAACCAATTTTGTGCATTTTGTCATTATCATTGCCAACTATCTATAAACTACCGCAAGATGCAAGAAACAAGCCAAAGGAGTTGGTTAAAGCTAAGAGATCTTCAATAAATATTCCACCCCGCCACCATGGAAAGATCAAATGAGAAAATATCTTATATTTAAAGTTGATCAAGATACATATGCAGAGAAGGCATTTAAAAAGAACGGGCCATGAGAGAAACACCTTAATATCCTCATTCGACACCCCATAGTCTAAATTGGAAATATACAACTTCGTCCCCGTCTCTATACTGGAAGATCGACCGCCAGCTGGGAACATGTCATGGCCCCAAGCCGTCTCCGGAGCCTACACCACATCCATGATTTTATCAGTCAATTATTATAGCACCACTCTTAAGTATAAACATAAGAAAAGAATGCCCAAAATAACAAGCTACTCATGCCCAAAAAACTATCCAATAATTAAATCCTATCAAGTCAGCCACTTGCAACAGCCGCCAACCACAGACATCATAATTAGGTCGGCGAAGAAAAATAAAACAACAAATTGAACAATTAACTCAAGAGAAAACTAAAATCGGGAAGGCGATCTGACCTGGGGAGCGGAATAGGGAGTCACGCGATTCGCGAAACGGTTGGTCGGGCGGCGCGCGGGGCCAGGACCGGCGGCACGGCCTCTGCCTCGGGCGGCGCCAGACTTCTTGTTGTTCTTGATTAGATCGTCGAGAGTCATGTCGAGCGCAGCGCCTGACATCTTCGCTTGCTTATGGCTCGCACAAACGATTGGAGCGAAGAAGATCTGAAGAAGCTGCAGGTAAAATTAGGGTTCGGAAGCGGGAGGAGTTGAGGAGAGCTAAAAAGGGTGGGCTGTGGAGAGAGAGAGAGATTCCAAATGTAGAGAGAGAAAGTGACCAAGCAAGAGGAATTTCAACTTTCTTTTCGAATCCTTTTATATGCTGGTAAGTTTTTGGGTCCAACTTAAGTCTTTCTACTTTAACATATTTACAATCACACCCTTCTACTTTATGCTTATTCCTTTCCAGTGTTTGGAGTTTGAATTTTGACGAGTAGAAGACAAATCAAATTTTGAGAAATTAGTCCTTCAATTTTACTTTTTTTTGAGAAATTAGAGCTTAATTTACTTCGTTTGACTCTGTTAATTTTATTCACGAAATATTGGGTGAGATAATCTCATGTTTATTTCTGACCATTACTTGTAATTATTAAATTGTTTTTGGATCTAATCCATATTTTGGTGGGAATATCCATCCAAATTAAAAAACAAATCAAAATGTGCGCTCTCGAAAATATTAAATTTGCCGCGTTATATTATTACTTTGTATTTAAATATCATATTATTGATATTATTGATACTTCTTATAATTCTTAAAAAAAAAACCATTACCTTCTTTAACAATACTTTATTTAAATATCATATTATTAGTTAGTGCTAAGCTAATCATATGGATGTTGTGATTTACTAACCAACAATTAAGAGTAAAGTCATCTAAGTGAGCTTTAACTTAATTTAGCTGCCTTAAGTGATAAGAAATACTCCATATACTTTTTTTTGATGAAATTACATTATAAATAATACAAACCACACACACCCCACCTAGTGATTATTGTGGCCGAAAGTATTCGAACCTGTGACCTCTTGGACAACAGGCAACCACCCCAACCACTAGGCCATCCCAAAGGGGACGAAATACTCCATATACTTGATTTACCAATCGGTGCGAACTTCTGTCCGGTCTAGGGTTCAAATCCCATCGCTCTCCCTCCCCCAGGTCAAAAAACTTAAGTTCTTACTTGGTTGCCTTAGTGCCACCACCCTTAATTAACTTAAGTTCTTGATGAACTTTTGTGCTATTATTTTGTTTTCTTGGTAATGATTTTTAATTTAATGTTTTATATAAAAATCATGGTCTTCGATTCTACATTACAATAACATGCATCATGTTCAATTTATCTGCGTTAATTCACTCTTTATATATAAAGGATTTGAGAACGTATTAAAAAGAATTGTAACTTAGGTTGAAAATTAGATTTTATTTTTTTAATTTCCTTTATATTTGATAAAAACTATCATTTTTTTCTTGATCGCCATTAAGATTTTACACTTAAAACAAAATAAAGCTTTTTTTCTTGCAGATAATATTTCTCTAAACACAAATTTGAATTTTCACATTTGATAGGTCGATGTGAGCAGAGCCGATAGGCCCATTGAACTGAACTAATTGGGCTGACTTCTCTTAACATGATTGGGCCATTGTAACTAATTAAGGGGCCCAGCTATTCAATTCGCATCCAATTCTTATTTCGGAAAAAAATTGTCTGATTAGCTCCGTTTATGAAAATTATATTGTTGCCGTCTTTGATCTCTACAGCCTTTATATTTATTCGGGGCCTTTTATTTGTAAGTTGAGAAGAAAATAGAAAAAAAAATAGAAATAAATTAAAAATATACGATTAGATTATATATTATTTTATCAAATTACTTAATAAATATATAAAAAAATAAAAATAACCAAATAATAATACTAGAATTTAAAGAGGAAATATCGCAGCGGTAATTTTATATAAATATGAGAAACTTAGTATGTCAACAATTAACACATATAACTTAAATACAAAATTAAAATTTCATCAATTAAAACTATTAACGATAATTAATGAAAAAAAAACATAAAATATAAAATATAATTAAAAAGATTTCAAAAATTATATAAATATAACATTTAAATGGATCTATATATTTTGAAACATCTTATTTTTCCAGGGCTTGGGCGATTGTCCATCCCGCGCAAGGCTAAGATCCGCCCCTATATTTATTCGAAACAATACTATAAGGTCTTGTTTGGTACGCATTATGTGATAAGGTTTGATATGTTTGAATGTGATGACTTAACTTTTTTTTTTTTGATAAGGAAAGTAAATATTATAGAACGATAAGGCACCAGTAGTACCAAGAAGATTACAAAATCATCGGGGATTCATCATTCGACATCCACCTATGAAACCCAACTCCATCATTAACAAAACCAAAAATTCTACCCCAACTCCACACTCTAGCTTTGATTTCTCCAAACAAGTTTGCACTCTCCCATCTTTTGTTCTCAAATCTACTCTCATTCCGCATTTTCCAAATAAGCCAAGTAGTACAACACCAAAGAGCCATCAAGAGCTTCTTATTTCTTTTCCGGCCACTCAAACTAGTAAAGAACTGGAAGTGCGAGGGCACGTCATATGGCTGCGCCATGCTAACACCGAGCCATTGAAAGATTGCTTCCCATACCTTTGAGGTCTTTGGACAGTGGATCAACACGTGGTTCGTGGATTCCTGCCGATGGAAACAGGCGTTACATCCCACCTCGACTTCACACAACATCACATTTCTTCTCAAGAGGTTGTCACACGTCGGAATTCTGTTCTTCAAAATTCTCCATGCGGTAAGCTTGACTTTGTTTGGAATAGGGATCTTCCACACCTTCGTACTCGTATCAGTTTCCTCCACCGCCTCCGTAGTCTCGTTTGCTTGATCTTTAATAGCTTCATAAGCAGACTTGGTTGTAAAGCCTCTCCCAGTGTCGCCATTCCATGTCCATCCGTCCTTGTTACCTGCACACAGATTAGTACCAGAAACAAGGCTAAGCAGCTCCGAAACTCCTTCCCTCTCTCTCTCAAACAGCTCTCTTCTCCACCTTAAATCCCAACACCATCCAGTATCAGTCCATTCCCCAACTTCACAGATTGCAGCTTCTTTATTCGCACTCAACTGAAAAAGTCTAGGAAAAGTAAACTTCAACGGCTTTTGACCAACCCACCACTGAGTCGAGAATTTAAAGGTCTTCCCATCCCCCACCTTTGGCTTCAAATTTTGAACAAACCAAAAATTGCTCGCCCCTCCCGCCGCAGAAACGATCTTCGGCCACCACCCATCTCTAAATCTACCTTTCCCCGCGTTTTCCATACCTGTCTCTCCCCACTCAACCTCACCATAAATGGACCTAACAATTTTTGCCCAAAGCATGTCCCTTCCAGTAAGGTACCGCCACAACCATTTAACGACTAGTGCCTGATTAAACCACTCAATATTTTTAAGCCCCAAGCCTCCTTCATCTTTTGAAGCACAAAGCACCTTCCACTTCACCCAAGCAATCGCACTTTTACTAGCACCCCCTCCCCACAGAAAATTACCAAGTAAAGCATTTAGAGAACTCACAATTGATTTTGGTAAACAGGTAAAAGAGAGCTGATAAATCGGTATGGATTGAAGCACAGCCTTCACCAAGGTCACACGGCCCGCTAGAGAGAACTTCCCATTTTTCCATGAATCGATTTTCTTTCTCACCTTCTCAACCAAGTATTTCCAATCAGCAACCTTTTTACCCTTGCTGCCCACTTTAATACCGAGGTAATTGAAAGGTAAGGAGCCCACCTCACAGCCCAAAACAGCCGCCATCCTCTCGATCGTATCCTCCTCGACCCCAACTCCGAAGAGACAACATTTTTTGAAATTGACGGCAAGCCCTGATAGTAGCTGGAACACTCTGAGAATCATTTTAACTGCCACTGCATTTCTTTCATCATCCTCCATCAAGAAGACCGTGTCATCAGCGTATTGGAGGTGCGGAATTGAAATGTCATCATTTCCTACCTTTACCGGCTTAATCAGCTCCTTCTCAACAGCTCTCGTAATCAAAGAGTGGAGCCCCTCCGCTGCAACAAGAAAGAGAAACGGGGAAAGCGGATCCCCCTGCCGTAATCCTCTTTCTAAACACACCTCACCAGATGGAGATCCATTTACCAAAATATTCGTCGTCGCCGAGGAGATACAACCTCGGATCCATTTCCTCCATAATGGCTCAAAATCCATTCTTTCAAGCATTAAATCCAAGAAATCCCACTCAACGGAGTCATAGGCTTTCGCGAAATCCACCTTGAAGATAATCCTCCCCTTTCTCTTCTTAGAAGCCTCCGCGATTGCTTCATTTAGAACCACCACTCCATCTAGGATGTATCGGCCGCCAATGAAGGCACTCTGATTATCCGAAATAACTGAATCCATGACCTGTTTCATCCTATTCGCCAAAACCTTCGCAATGACTTTGTAGAGGCTACAAATAAGTGAAATAGGCCTAAACTCCTCAAGTGAGCAAGCTCCTTCTTTTTTAGGAATGAGAACGATGAATGAAGAGTTACATCCCCGAGGGATTTTGCCATTGGAGTGAAATTCAGTCATCACCTTTAAAAAATCTTTCTTGATAATCTCCCATGACGCTTTCCAAAACTTGAGGTTAAAGCCATCCGGTCCCGGGCTCTTGTCACCGTCACAGCTCCAAATCGCCTCTTTAATTTCTGATTCTGAAAAAGGTTTGATCAGCTCCGCATTATTTGCTGCAGAAATTTTCCGAGCAGTGAAATCTCCCGGTATCATAGGTAGGACGCGCGGCGTCTTCTTGAAGTGATTCTCGAAGAACGTTTTGACGTTCTCCTTAATGATCTTTGGATCCTCGATCCAGCAACCCCCAACATCAAGCCCTGCAATTTCATTCTTCTTTCTTCTCCCAACAATTGCTTTGTGATAAAAACTAGTATTCAGATCGCCCTCCTTGACCCATTTGATTTTCGCCTTTTGTTGGAGAAGACTACATTTTTCTTTGGATTTAAGGAAAATCTTTGCTCGTAATTCATTTCTCCTGATTGTGTCACTCTCCTCAAGACCAAAGGTGTCATCAAAAATGTCCAGCTCCTGAAGTTCATCCTTAAGATCTGTCAAGCCGTGCTCAATGTTGCCATAAATCCTCATATTCCACTCTTTCAACGCACTCTTCACCAATTTCAATTTCTCTTTGAACACAAAGCAACTCCATCCTTCAATCTTAGCTTCATCCCAAGATTTCCTTACCAACGCGCAAAAATCTGGGTGGGAGAGCCAAGAATTAAGGAACCTAAAAGGTTTTGGTCCCCAGTTCTTGGTTTTTGTAGTCAGGAAGATCGGACAATGGTCCGACACTGATCTCTGAAGCCCCCTTCCGACTGTGTCTGGCCATTCCTGCATCCATTTCTCGTTGACCATAAATCTGTCTAGTTTGCTCTTGCATCCTCCACCAGGTTGATACCACGTAAACTTTCTTCCCTGTGTTCTGATTTCCAGCAGATTACTTTGCCTAATAAAAGCGTCAAAAGACCTTGCATCTGCTTGATTAAAGACAGCACCTTTCCCTACCCTTTCTCCCGAATCACGCACTGCGTTGAAGTCGCCAAGAAAACACAGGCACGAGTCTTTGTTTTGAAGAGCAATGAGCTGTAATGTATCCCACAAAGATTCCTTTTCGGTGGTTCCCATGGGCGCATACACATTAACAAAACAACAATGCAGGCCTCCTTGTAATGTGATGACTTAACTATATGTCATTTTAATATTATGTTTTTGTATAATGCATTAAAATATCTCTAAAATATAATATGTTTTTTGGTATAATATATTAAGATTACATAAATTCAATAATAGTTATAATTAAGATTTATATTACGTATACCGCCTTCGCAGGTGATATACATAATTCGTGAAATTAGTATAATATTTTTAGCTTTTTAATGTATAAAGAACTATGTGTTTTGTACTACCTCCGTCCGCCAAAATTATGTAAAATTGCTTGGGCACGGGATTTAATAAAATTGGTGATGATTTTGATGTAGTGGAGAAAGGGTCCCACCACTTTATGAGATGTGTGGTTGAGATTGAATTTTGACTGGGTTTTTTGTAAATAAAGAATGTTAGTAAGGATAAAATATTAAAGAGGATGGTGGGACCATTGCCATAAAAGGAAAGTGACATAATCTTGGCGGACGCCAAATATAGTAATTTTTACATAATCTTGGCGGACGGAGGGAGTATTATTTTATACCAAACAAGATATTAAGGTGTCATAGGTAAATTATATACTCTAATCATTCGTACCAAAAAACAAAAAAACGTTAAAAGTATAATAGTCTGTTTCTATAGAGGCATGATATCTACTTTTTATTTTACAATCTGCTAGCAGGAATAATTTAAATTGACTGGGGGGGGGGGGGTAAGCCCCTACCAAGCAAAAAGATTCTATTTTATAAAATCCATAAATTATCAAAAAAAAAATGTGCAAATTTTTATGCAAAACCCCCTATATATCATCAAATCAAATGTATCATGTATCTCTCAAACAAACAATAAAAACTCCCCCTACCGGAATAGATTCATTTAGCTTATATTCTATACTATACCAGATGGGATCCTCTGTCCCAGAATATTGTGTGTACCACGTGTACCACTCTTCATTTCTTTGTTTTATAAATTGTTTTTTATAAAAATAAAAATTATTATTATATTATAAACTATAATTAGTATTTATCATTGAAAAATTAAAATTTAAAAAATTATATACCCTAACTTTGAATTAATGAACCCAAATAATCTATTATTAATTCAAATAAATATAAAAAAATAATTATAAATCCTAAATGGATGAATGAACCCTTGTTAATTATCTATATATTATATAAAAACATAATAAATTAAAATTGAATAAAAAATAATTTAAAAATATAAAGAAATGAAGAGTGGTACATGTGGTACACACTATATTTTGGGACAGAGGATCCCATTTGATACTATACACGTGTAAGTCTACATTCTACACCATATGTGAGTGTATCTGTGTGAAATACAAGTTTATATTATGAATAATAATAAACAATAAAAGTCCAATTCTGTACACTGCATCACAGTGCACTTTATCAGCGTATAAAAGTTTGCAAAGAATCAACACATAATATTTCTTCCACACGCATGTAAACGCTAAACGCATGTGACTTGGTATAAATACAGATGAACCAAATTGTATATGTCATTCATTTCATTGTATATTTTCAATTTTTTTATTTATCTTTCATTTCATCAGATTGCACAAGCTTTTTTTTTTTTTTTTTTGAGGCAAAGATCGTACAAGCTTTTGATAGATTAAAGATGACTTTTGCTTTGTTTATTGAATTCAGATTTATTTAACTTGGACCAAATTTGTAAATTTTTAATCTTTCTTGTACGGTTGGATTTAAAATTAAAGTATTTGGCTAATGACTCGCACGTAAAGTCATGGTTATGAACAGATTTATTTGACTATTATCAATTTTACTATAATATATAATTTTTATACTTTATTCTATATATTTATTTTAAAACATTACTACTCCATATTTGTTTCTAAAAAAACATTACTACTATATGAGAAAAATTGCAATCAAACATCTGATAGCTCCAAAATTATACTAGTCGTGTACAAAATTTAACATACATTCGAAAAATAATTTGTTAAATATTCAAATGTTACAAATTTATAATTATAAATACTCCCTCTGTCCAATTATGTAAAGTAAAATTATGTAATTCTTTTTTTTTAATATTTTACAGCTCATTGTGCAATTTGAGTAAACTCTTACCCCCCGTTCTAGAATAAACACCTTAATCATGTGTAATATTTGTGAACTATACAGAAAAGGTAAGTAACAAACTATCGCCGATCATGTGCAATTATCTGAAAATCAAATAAGAAGGATAAATCCGAAGATTAAAGGTGACATATACGTACCAACAACGAAATTGGTGATACTATTTGAATAGTATAAAACATTTGAACTCATAAATACTTATTCCACTGGGAGACCATCTCCAAAGTGAGCTAGCTTTGCTACTATTTTGTGAAAGCGTGCATACATGTATGTATAGACCTGCCTTCCAATTTTAAATATATTATACTATATTTTTAAATTTGTATTTATTCTATATGGGTGTGGGGATAGTGAAGCTCTCTCAACTCTCTCTCTCTCTCTCTCCTCCCATTGGAAGGCTTTTGTTTTGTATCTCTATACATTAATCCATGCTTTTGGCTTTTGCCACCCCATGTGAGGTATCCAGTCAAGAAGATTGTGACCCCTCCAACCATTATACTACACACACACACACACACACACACACACACACACACACATCCTAATCCATCTCTCTCTCTCTTCTCTCTCTTTTCTCTCTCAAACCCTTAGTCCCTAGCTAGCTCTTTTGGTTGAAGAACTTGTTTCTCCTACGACGATGATGACTTGACACTTTTTTCTTGCATCAAAGGCTCCCATTTTCCTTGCTTTTTAGGCACTTGCTTTTCTAAGTTCATCATATGTAGAATTGTTTAAAAGGTATTTTTTCCTATTCCCTTTTGCGCTGTAGCGTGTCGCTCAGGCAAATACATCTCTACAAATGCTACCTTTATATGTCATGCAACTGTGGATGAAGATGCAAGCTCTGGGGGTACAAATGTAATTTCACTCTTTACTTTCTCTCTTCTTTTTTTCAGACCAAACTATAATAAATCAATTTAAAGAAAAAGGGGGCTACACCTGCACACAAACACAGCCGTCTTCTTATTATGGTTATTTCCCAACTCCATAGCCATAGGTATATTTTCTAGATTTTTAGGACGAAAGTTTGGAAATTTTTCCATTTGGGCTTCTCAATTTGTGGCGTTTTTGGTCAAATTGAAGCAGAAAATCCCAATGACAGAAACCGGAAACTGAGAATTTTCCGACCAAATTAAAAATGGGATCTTTTAGCGGTTTAGGGATTGGTTTGAGCTTCGTGTTTGGGTGCATTTTAATGGGGCTTGTAGCAGAGCTATACTATCTCCTATGGTGGAAGAAGAAGCTTGCAAAAAGCAACAGCACAAGCAGCAGCGGTAGCAGCAGCAGAGAAATTCAAGAATTCAATCTCCTCTTCTGTTGGAGAAAGCCCAAATCATGCAACAGCAACAGCAGCAGCAGCAGCCAAGAACTGACAAACCCAGCAAGAAACCACCAAGAAATAGAAGATTTGGAAAGCGGGAAGGAGGTAGGGCTGAAATGCGAGGAAGGGATCGAAGCAGAATTGATGAGGGTGCACAACCTCTGTGGCCCACCGCGATTCCTCTTCACAATCAAAGAGGAGAGCAAGGAAGATTTGGAATTGTGGGAAGATGGGAGATCGAGAAAGGGGTCCAGAACAAGAAGCTTGAGCGACGTCGTCGGCGGCGCCACCCCTTTCCTCACACCATTGTCGTCTCCATCTCCATCTCCGGCCTCTTTGGATTGCTATAGCCACCACGGGATCAACCCGCTCTTCGACTCGCTCCCGGAGGCGGAGCTCGGCCGCCTGCGCTCCTCGCCGCCGCCCAAGTTCAAGTTCTTGAGGGATGCCGAGGATAAGCTGCTGCGGAGGCTGCTGCACGAGGAGGCCCAGACCAGAATTATTCGGCAGAATCTTCAGCAAGATTCGATTTTGGAAGATGGGAATTGTGGGTCTTTCGTCAAGTTTCTTAAAGTGAGAGAGCAGATTCATAATCAAGCAACGCAGGTATTGCCATTGCCTTCTTCTCCACCAACATTGCAACGCAGCGCAGTGGTTGAATGATAGTGTAAAGAAATGAAATCTTTTGAGTTTATTTTTTCCCCCCCACTAAAATTCATTTGTAGTTTGCTACTTGTGTTTGATGATACTACACAGTTTTTTTTTTAATGGATTTTTTTTTCTTTAATTAGTGGCATTTTTACTGATAAAGAGCAAAAATTCTTCTGAAGATTGTGTGTTCTTGATTGAGGTTTTGGCTTTATATGTGTGTGTGTTATGTGTGTTCTTGATTGAGGTTTTGGCTTTATATGTGTGTGTTATGTGTGTTCTGTGTGGTGGTTAGGATAGGTGATAATATCATTATTGTGAGGGGATTTATGCACAGCATATATAAATTTTGCTGTGTGTTTTGTTCAAGTAATTTGGTGAGGAAATTAGAAATTTTGGGGGAAGGAATTAAATAAGATAGGAGAAGTGATAAATTTATTTGGTGTTTTTTGAAGAAAAAGAAAATAGTAGTAATAGTATTTAAAGAAAGGAAAAAGTAGGGAGACAAGAGGCATTGGCTATGTTGGAGTCAGGACCAAATAATCATTTATTTTCTTTTCTGTCGATTGTTATTTTTTTTATAGTAGAAAATAAAAGTTTTTGTGTTTCGCTGTTGTGATTCGTAAAAATATCTGGTTTTTGAAAAAATAAATCCATGTCGCTACTGTGCCCACACACTAGTTAAATGAAATTTATTTTTATAAAAAAAGATTTCTGTATTGTAAACACTGTAGCTATTTTTTGTAATTTTTGTTTTTATTTTATTTTTAAAAAATTATACAATTATTTTAAAAAGTATTCTTACATTTCGATTTGTAGTATGTTTATTGTTACTAAGAAATCGATTTAATTTTGAGAATGTTATACATTAATTGAAAGGGATTTGAGTTTTTATCGTATTATCTCCAAACAATTGAAAAAAAATATAAATCTATTCCGGTTTAGCGGAGTTTGCGTGGTGCGATTGGGAGTTCCTCTCATCGTAAAAAGATTCTTTATGTATGCGCCATCAAATATCGAAATTAAATTAACCGAATTTAAAAACTAAATATGGGAATAAAGAGAAAATGAAAATAGGGCACGTCCAATATCATTGAATTTAGTGGAAGCATGAAGCGCCCTAACATTTCAAATTTATGTCCTTTTAAAGCAGAGCTCAATTAATACTTATATGCATTAAATCTATACATTATTAATTAGGTTTCTTTGTTTAATGCGCAGCTTATGATCTAACTTTTGGCCTGACAAACATAATGAATGTAATCAAATTGAATTCTACAGCACAAGTCATTTTCTATTTTAATATCGTTAGCAATTAATCTATATAAATATTTAAATCGAATTCAATTTTTTATGAACCGATTCAATTATCAATTATCAACTATCAACTCTCAATTTTTATGACTAATTTACCCTTCTACAAATTGGAAGTTGAGATTTGAGTTTGAAGTATTTTGTGTTCCTTTTTTCATTTTCCACAAAATTAGTTTAGAAAATAAATAATTGTTTTGATTCTCATATAGTCGCCAACATTAACAATAGACATGCATCAAACAATTGGCATTAGAAGTAACCATGCCTAACTTACTTTCATTTTTTCTTAACAAAAAAACAAATATTCTTATGAGCTTAATCAAATTTTGATCAACTAAATACAAACTCTGTTTAAGCAGAGCTAAATAATTTTCTCAATCCTCCAAAACTAAGACACTTGCAAGAAATCATTGCATTTTCCACATCTTAATATATATAACTCTTTGATTTAATTAATTTTTATCTTTTTCTTCAATACGAAATCATTATAAAATTCGAATCTATCTGCTTTGAAGCAATCATAACACAAACTATGTTCGAGCACAATTTTATATTTTTCTCAATTATCTGAGACCTAATCCTTTTCTAATTACATCTATTATCAATTTCAAGATGTATTCGTTTCTGGTTTAAACATTGAATTCACGTAATTTTGCTATGCGTATAATTTAATACTATAATATTTGAGATTTAATGTAACTTAATAAATAAATTCAAATATATTGAAAACTAAATTAAATTAATATTACATTTAGTTATTGTTGGGATTTTAATGACAACGAAAATGAAATTAAATAAATTAAAGACGAAAAAAATGAACCACATAAACAACAATTAATTATATATATACCACACAAACCACAGAAAAAAAAAAAACAAAACCAAATAAACCACATAGATTAAAAATAAAATGGCGATGGAGTAGAATATCAGTATTTCTTCTATTAGCTAGTGGAGTCAATATTAGTGGAATGAGTTATTTTAATTTATGAAAATAAAATATTTTATTATTAAGGAAGGATTATGCATACGAATTCTTGAAATTTGAATTGGAAATGCTATTATTCCTTCATTAGTTACCGTGCAGAATAATTATGTAAAATATAATTTCAATTAAAAGGGATTTTCTTAAGTTTTGGAAATATGGCAGTTGACAAAAATATCCAATTATGTACATACTTTGTGGTAATATGTATAATTAGCTTTGCCTGTTTATTAGTACACAATGGTTCAAAAAATTACTATTAATACACATTTATATAAATAAGAAATTATTTCAACATTTGATAAATACCAATTAATGTCATTAACTTAATAAATAGTGTCGTGTGCATAGTGTAATTTTTCAAAAAAAGTTATGCTTGAATTTGTTTGATTATTGCAAATGATTGGTTTTAGCTATGCTAGGGGCCTAGGGATCGGACCAAGGAAGCTCCATTTTTAGAGATGTGGATCATGCTTTTATATTTTATTAAAATTGGTTTATGTTTATGTCGCAGCCCGAAAACCCGACACTAGTGATAGTGAGGTACGAGTATCGATACGACTATTTTTAAAAGAATAAAAGATAAGAAGAATAGGTCGAACATCAAGCGGAAGCTCGCATCAAAAGGTGTTAAAGAAATCCTTATAAATGAACCCAAGGGTAAAATCGTCAATGTCGTTATAACTTTTTAATTATCAGGAATTTCACGAACAAAAACAAAACGGGTATCGCTCATTTTTCATAAGGAATCATAATATGCAGAGTATCGCAGCAAAAGGCGAACCGATTATATGTATGAAGACATATAACCGTGAGTACATTGCTTAACTTCAAAAGAAAATTTAAGTATATCAATCATCAAGACTTTATCGTCAAAATGGAAATACGATAAAGTAAATACATCCTCCAACATTTCCCCGCCAGCACCAGACCAATCTCACTCCTCGTTTAGTCTGCACATTTAGAAATACATGCAGGGCGTGAGTACATAATACTCAGTGGGCAAACGCCGAAAAACAAGAAAGGCGCTCTTAGAGCTATAAGTTTGAAGCTTGCCACATCTCAGCAATACACATAAATAAGTTAGTATTAAATGAATCTGTGCATGCAGTTTTAATAATCAACATCATAAATAAACGATAGCGCTATCAAAGTACTCATCATGCATGTACCACATCTACAACTCATCATCATCAAAGGTACTGAGAAGTAGGCCTCCCTCTCAAGTACCGTGACCGGCCGATTCGCTCAACGGCTCACAGTCACCTCAGTGTACACTAGCCCTGGCAGGATAGCTATCAACTGCCCAGGACCCGAATTCGTCTCATCTCATCAGTAGAGGGTAACATACAAGCTCAACATCAAAACTTGGCAAGTCAAACAGTTCTCAAACATCATTTATCTCAAATTATTTGATAAGCTCATAACATCATCATTAATCATCAAATCATTTTAGAAAGCTCGGATAATATATGTATACTCAAAATATTGCCCACCTGAAGACCTTACTCAAAAACTCCCGTCAAAGTGGAGTTACTTACTTCCTTGCTCTGCTCGTGTCTTCAGGGATCATCGTCATCATCGAAGGTTCATGTCATAAAATGAATTCCGATTAGAAACTCAACGACAAAAACTCATGCCTCAACTCATGCTCTATATTATATTCTATCTCCTTAACCAACTCTACATAAACTCTTCACTCATTTCAAATCCTTAAGTCCAAGGATAGGTTTCAAGAAAATCATGGTTCTAAGTCTCGATTTATCTCTCATATAAGACTCGTCTAATCTCATTAAAACACTTAGGCAACATAAACACATAAGGCACATAAGAAAATACAATCAAACATCAACAAATCATGTTCTGTTTTCCCACTGACTCAACTTCAAAATTTAACACGTTCTGACTCCGACATCTCCTGGACTCCAGACTCATACCAAAATAAAGGTATTTGAGTCTAGTTTCATTTAAAAAAAAGTAGAGTCAGAAACTCCAAGTGGTTTGGGAGATATGGCGTTTTTACCACGGTCTACCATATTCGGCAGTTTTGAGCAATCGAAAACATTGATTTTTGAAAACTAGTAAACGTTGTCAAACTGAGCTCAAATTTGGTGGATATCTAGCCCATACAGTACGGTTGATACCATAAAAATTTGGAAAGCTAGATCACACAGGAAGCTACTGAAATGAATGACTTTGTCCCCTGTTCTCTGAAATTTCCGGTAGAAATGTGCAGATTTGGTTTTGAATTTTATAAAAATAGTAAATCAAGTCCAAATGACTTGAAATTTTACCGATATGCTCAAGACTCATGTAGGGACATGCTGTAAAATTTTCAAAGCCATTAGACATCGACAACCCGTCGATCACAGTAGGTCAGTAGCCTACGAAAAATCACCAAAAACTCATCTCAAACTCTTAAATGCTCAATTCAACATTCCTTCAAAGAAAACCAATCAAAGCTCATTTTAAACACATATAACACTCAAAAACATTCAAAAACATTAAAATACTCATCATACTCAATCTCAAATCTCCTTTTTCATCATAAACTCAAATATCAAGGAAAACGTTTCTACAAACGCATCAATTTAATCCTCTTCTCAATCTCATGCTCAAAATTACTCAAATATGATCATTTACATCATATAACTCCTTATTCACATATTCATTCTCTTTTTATCATAAAAACTATATTTTAATAAAAATCCATGTATCAACCTAAAACTCTTAGCAAAACATGGATAAAATTCTCATAAGGATCATAGAGCAAATTGACCTCATTTTATCAAGCATCAAACTCACATCATACAAAACTCAAAACTCATACAAACTAAACTAATCCAAAATTTTATTTAGCCTACAATAGACTTAATCAAACATGCAAAGACACTACTATCATGCTTAAAAACATATATTTTAAGCAAAATCACTTAAATAACACATAGATCAAAAAGTCCTAATTTTTACTAAACTAACTCCTTGAAATTTATAAACACATATGAATCTTTAATCTATTCATATATCTTTCATTTTTAACCAATTAATCTCACATAAAAACCATCAATTTACATATAAGGGCATATATACACATATCCCTAATTTTAGTAAACTAACTCACACCAAAACTCCAATGGACATCATATACTCAAATTACTCCATCAATCATCATCATAGACTCATTTACATCATCAATTTATCTATTATCTCATTGACTCAAAATCTCCCAATTTTGGATAAACTAAACTCATTCAAAATTTGAATCTCAAAGCATAGCTTTTCAAAACACACATCAATCATCACCAAACATATCATAGATCATTTTTCTCACCCCAATTCAAGGAAAGAAAAAGAAAATTTTTTGAAGGGTATGAGACCCATATTTTCGAAAATTTAGAGAAAAATGAAGGGGGTGATTTTCTTGCTTCAAACTCTCAAGAATACTCACATACAATCTCATACAAGTCTAGTCTATGAATATGGAGATCACTTACCCAAGTTTACACCAAATATCAAACTTTCTCTCTCTATTCTTGAAGTCAATCTCCAAAGATCTTCTTGAATTCAAGGAGGTGGAAGTGTTTAGTGTAAGATTTAGAGGGTGATTTGTGATTTTGGTGTGATGTTGTGAAGCTCCCAAGGTCTCGTTAATGGTTGTCAATGGTGGAAATGTGAGAGAGAGGAGAGAGAGGTGGTGGTCGAAAGTTTGGAGTGAAGGAGAGAGAGAATTTCTCTAGCAAGATATGAATTGATCTTGGAAATCTTAGGATAGATTTGTGATCTTTAAAGAGGATTTGATGATCTTGAGAATATTTGGCAATTAATGCCTTGATCTCTCTCTCTCTAATCTCTACACTCTCTCTAATCTCTACTCTCTAAATCTCTACTCTCTCAATCTCTACACTTAGTAAATTTTAGTAATTAGTCTCATACTTGGGAAATTAAAAATAAATCATGTGAGAAGGGTGATTAAATAATAATCACAAAAACTATGGAAATATTACTCATTAATAAAGTACCATAGTATAATTATTCATGTGACCAAAATAAAATAATTATAGCACTAATATTAGTGCACTCACTCAATTATAATATTCCTCATCATAGGAAAAATAATTTAAAAATATTATGCTTGGAAAAATTTCCATAAACCGGCATCATTCGATTTCTCGGTAAAAATAAACCGCACTTGCTTTGGAAACTTAATCAAAATTCCAAGTGCTAAAGTCTCAAATAAAAATCACAATAATTTGGTCATAATGACACACGTAACAGAAATCACATAATCAATCAGTCATGTAATTTCACATAACATCACATCAAAGCAGTCGGCAAACACAAACAGACTAAACGTCTCTCTCTAACCGACTATTTTCATCAAGGTTCTCACTCTTTCTTTCTCGACTCTATTTCCAACTCATTATTCCTATTTTCTTAATAGGACAGTCAATCTCTGATATCTCAGTATCCGATATCTCTATTCCCGGTAGTTGGAAATAAAATAAAATCTCAGCTCAATTCAATCAGCATCTCTATCTCAACTCATTTCTCAAATCTCATCACTCTAATTCCATCGTCGGTTTATTCACTCGTATTTCTATTTAAAAGACAATCAGTCTTATTTGGTCATAAAAAAAAAGTAGTCTCGTAATTCGACATCTCAGTACTCTCAATAGTGTTAAGACACTATCTCACAACATAGGAAAAGTACGGGGTGTTACAGTTTAAAATGCTCTCCTATCATTCCTTTTAATTTGGTTTTGTAATCTATCTAGTGCACATGAGATGTCGAGTAGTACTATTTGGATCAAACACGAACTTTCTCAATTGAGAAACATGGAAAACGTCATGGACGTTCGCGAAGCTCAGAGGCAACGCTAGTTTATAGGCCACATGGCCTATTTACTCTAATACATATCATAAGGTCCTATATATATCTCGGTTTGAGTTCTTCGTTAACTCGAAAATGACATGCTCCCCGGGATAGGGAAAAACTCACACAAACATCATTTCTAACGTTGAAAGAATCTATCAGTGATTACTCAACTGTTTGATTTTCTTCTCTCGATTTTGCTAATCGATGCCATAATTCATGGCTATGTGGTTCCACTTCTATTGTGAAAGTCTCTAATAGGTATAATTGTATAAGGTTGCCAAAGTGGCACCTTCACGTGTTAACACGTTAAACATCCTTCTACGAATGATGCCATCTCTCGCTTCTTATTCTCATATCAAAGCGTCGTTTCAGTCTTGGCACGTATTCATACTTTCCGCCTGTGCGGTGTAAAAGGTATCATGAGCTTTGCTCGAAATTTCGTTTTTCAGCTCTTCTTTATCAGGCACACACAGTCGCACTCTTAAAACTAAAATGGCATTATCTGCCGCCTCTTGATAATTCTCTATTTTCTCGATTCGAATCTTCATTCGCAATCTTTCCATCTTCTCATCCTCTCTTTGAGCTGTGACTATTCTCGATCGTAAGTCAGGTGTAATGCTCAGTGCAGAAATTATTATTTCTGTCGTTGGTGGTGGTATCTCTACCTCCTAATTCATCTTCTCGAATTCCTTGATTGGGTTCACTTCTCGTGTAAGGAGAAATCCTAACTCTCCCTGATTCTTTCTGCTCAATGCGTCGGTTACAACGTTAGCTTTTTCCAGGGTGATAATTTGCTCCTCGATCGTAATCCTGCACTAACTTTCATCATCTTCTTTATCGCATGTTCAGATCTTTTTGCTCAAGAATTATTTGAGACTTTTATGATCGGTGTATATCTCACACAGTGCTATGTAGAGACGGTGTCTCCAGATCTTCAAAGCAAGCACTACGGCTGCTAATTCTAAATCATGCGTTAGATAACTCATCTCGTGTGGTCTATGTTGTCGCGAAGCATACGCTATAACTTTTCCCTCTCGCATCAGTATAACTGCATACTCTCTATCCGCTTTCGGAACAGCTAAGCTGGGGTAATAGTAAGTCTCTTCTTTAACTCTGAAAACTTCGCTCGCATTTGTTCGTTCAAACGAACTTGACTTCTTTCTTCAGCAGGTACGTCAATGGCTTAGCGATTTTTGAAAAGCCCTCAATAAAACGTCGATAGTATCCTGCTAATCCCAGGAAAAAAAAAAAAAAAAACTGCGAATCTCGTGCGGTGTGGTTAGCGGTCTCCGCTCCTATACCGCTTGAACTTTCGCTGGGTCTACTTCAATTTCTTTTGCAAAACAATATGGCTGAGAAAATTGACTTCTTCAAGTCAAAACTTACATTTGCTAACTTCGCATAAAGCTTTTCAGCTCGAAATCTCTCTAACGCGATCCTTAATGCTCTTCGTGTTCTCGTTTATTCTTCGAGTAAATCAGGATATGGTCTATGAAGACTAACACGAACTTGTCTAGGTATTCGCGAAAAATACGGTTCATGTGATCCATGAATACTGTCGGGACGTTCGTCAATCTGAAAGGCATTTCTTCCAAACATCTTTGAGTTTATAGTAATGCTATATTGCATATGCGATACCGTCTTCGAAAATATCTTCCGATCGTATTTTCAGCTGATGGTATCCCGTTCTCATGTCAAACTTTGAAAAAGTGCTCGCTCCTTGTAGTTGATCGAACAGATCATCGATCCGTGGTAACGGATATTTATTCTTTAACGTCACTTTGTTCAACTTTCGATAAACGAAACACAACCTCAAGCTTCCATCCTTCTTTTAACAAAAAGAACTGGTGCTCTCCACGGGAAAACACTGGGTCGAATGAAACCCATATCTAGAAGTTCTTGTACTATTACTTTAAACTGTAATATCCTGATCTCAATGCTTAGACAATTTCATAAAAAAATATATATCGAATCACTTTTTATAATATCGAAAAGTTGATTTGGTATGTCGTTAAGAAGGAAGTGATAGGTGAAATGAGATTATCTATCTCAATGTGATCAATTTGTTTCTTGAGATAGGTTACAAGATTATTAGAGACCAAACAATACAACTCGATACATTTTTGTAACATTATCCAAATGTTGAGATCAAACTATTACTGTTTAAATGTATGTATTATTATTATTATTATTATTATTATTATTATTATTATTATTATTATTATTATTATTATTATTATTATTATCATACTATGTTGGAGCAATATCATATTTTCTTGATTTTGTGTACCAAATGAAAGGTGTGACATCATTCACATTTTATTGAGTTTTAGTGTACAACTTTGTTCACTGTAGTATTAAATTTGATATTTCAGTTATGTGTGACGAATATATTTTTTTTCTTTTTTCTTTTTGAGTAGGGGAAATAAGACGAATGGTGGAGATTGAACCATTCACCTTACTCATTGCATAGATGAGTCTATTCTCACATATTATTGGATGTGCTAGCTAATTGATACTATCATGTACTATTTTTATTGCATTATATATAATGAATTATTAATTAATCATTAAGTCTTAATACTCGTTTGTTTTTGTTTCAATTGAGATATTTATGATCTCATTAAATTTGTCATTGAACTATTATTTAGCTTACATAGTTAATAATGCTCTACCCCATAATGATACTATTAATTTTAAATGTTGTGTCGTACCAGTTCGTGTACAAACATTAACATTAGATGCGTTTGATGTAATTATTGGATCATGCCCTCACATGTGAAGCAGAGATGCGTAATCATGCGACAGTTGAAAAGTATACGGAAAATGTAATAAAACTTAAAAACCAAAAATAATTTGTGCATGCGTAAATTAATTTAATTGATAAAGAGCTCTAATCATTTTTTATGTATATATTTTTCTCCTTCTAGAAACAGAAATGAATACGATTTCAAAGAGAACAAATACTACTATACTAGAGCTCTAATAATTCTTTAACATGGCGCTTTATGGTACATTGAACATCATTTTTTAAGCTAGAGTAAAAAGTCTTATTACTAGTGTTGCTTTTGCCTAATTTATACGTAATTGTGTTAGTGATATGGACGGGCACAATAAATTGCACAATTAAAAATTAATAGTAGTTTCATTTATTGACAAATTAAAAAGTATACAAAATTTGTCAACTTGTTTAGGCTAAAAGTATATTACTATTTTGACCTAAGCCTACCATGTGTCCATGAGTGAGAATGTGCCTCAATGTAGCTAATGTGGTTTCTCATGAACAAAAAATTATTTATAATGGGTGCATGTGTTGGTTAAGCGGTAAAATAGTCAATGTTTAAGGTCAAAGGTTTTAAGTTCGAGTTCATCATAATATGATTTTTAATTTTTTTAATTTATTCTGTTAAGTTCTAAAAAAAATATTCTTGTAGTAATATTTTCTCTACTAGTTGTAAAAATTTGAATTTCGAATTGTTGTGGTGGATATTGGACATTTAATTTTATATGAATTTATACGTAATTAGTATGTTGGTATAACTATCCTTAATGAATTTGTGTTTTTATTGTTAAACCTCTTGGCCGTTATATTCAATTTCATTATGGGGTGGTTTCCTGTGAAATTGGTTTTATGGTGAAACCGACTTGAAAATGACACTACCTCAACATGCAAATGATGCTTTAAAATGTTAAAGTATTATTCGTGATATGATCCTTGCCGATCAATCAATCGAACACGCAAAACGAAAGACTGTTGAAAACGAACGAACGGATGGAAAATCCCAAAACCTCTTAATCTAACCCACGGAATGATATAGGCGAATGAATTCCCTATACCCCAACGTGTTGTTGACGCAGCAACTCGGGGATGATGAATGACACCCGACGAGGATTGGTTGACTCGCCGTTACGTCGATAAATTGAATTCGTCTTGAAAAAGTCAAGAAGAATTCGAAAACTCTCAAAAGAGAATAAAACTCACAATTTGATTAATGAATAAGCTGAGAAATTCGGCCAACACATAAGCCTTATATATAGGCAAAGACTAAACATAATCTAATAAGGAAACAACTTAAGTAAAACCCAAAGTAGCCAAATAAGCCCCTTATAAATTCGAAAATAACAAAAGCCCTTAAACTAATGAGATGTGAAAATTAACAAGGCTGAAATAAATAAATGAAGTCTTCAAAATAAATAAAAATCTTCAAGCTTCGGTCCACTCGCTCGTAATGAGATTAATTAAGCTTGGGCCGACTCCACCATCTCCGATGGGCCTCTTCATCAACTCTTGAGCCCACACTTCTTGGACTAAGCTCATCAAGCTCTCCTTGAACTTCTTGGCTCGTACTCTTGTAATCGGACCAGTAGGAACATGTACCGGGTCAGGAACCAACGAACATTGGACTGCATCAATTTGTATGTTGAAGTAGTGTTATTATGAAACCGATTTCATCATAAAACCAGTTTCAAAGGAGTTTTTGTGTTCCATTATTATTCATGCCATAAGAAGCATGCAAGTGGTTTCTATGCAAAACCTTAAAACAAAAGGTGATGGTTGTTTAAGTGATCTTTTTGAATTTGTGGTGCCTCGTTTACTACTTTCCTAAAAGTCATTATACAATCTTGAAACTTCATACCTAATAAATCATACGTGGATTGCTACTACTTGATGCTCTCATAATTTATTTTGATAGTGCACGGACTCCCAATCGATACTGCGTATAATGATGACAATATGTTACGTAATTTACATTTTCTTTTATACAATCTACTTCAACATATAATTTTTTGCATCACCACAATTTAACATTACCTTTCAAGTTTCAATTTGGATGCAAATTAAACATGTCTAATGTTTTTAGACGACCATGCACATTCTTATGTGTTCCGTTCTATCCTCTCATTCATGTGTTTTTTTTTTTTTTTTTTTTTTTTTTTTTTTTTGTAAATGAAAATTTTATTTCATTCATGTTTTCTCCTCTCATTCATCTAACACATTCTTTTTGTAAAGAATTCCAAAAGTGTGATCGATCATATATAATATATACCAACAAGTTGTTACATATTAAAATTTATTGAAAAGAAATAGGTATACCGTATACAATTGGGTGAAACAAGCTAAGAGATTATCATTAGAATTGAGAAGTCTAACATCTATACTATCTCAAAAGGTCAATGTTTAATTTTAAATTAACTCAGTATTAATTTTTGTGATCATAATCGATGTAATATTCAAAATCAATTTCAATTTTAAAATACATGATATCAAATTAACGTCCACTAAAATACATGATATCAAATATTCATATCTTATGGTTGATATTAATTTATTCAAATTTATTGTATAAGAGATATATCTACGAATAAGCTAATATATATATATATATATATATATATATATATGAATAAACTGTTTGTAATGCATTAATAGTCGTTCAAACCTAAGTTCGAATCCTAGATAAATCGAAAATTTCACCATATTAACTGAATACGTTAGTCATGCATTAAAAACAACTTATTCGTTATTATCATTTCTCACGAAAATAGTCATTCTCATTGTGTGTATATATATATATATATATATATATATATATATATATATATATATATATATATATATATATATATATATATATATTATATGTGTGTGGGGGGGAGGGGGGTTTATAGCGAGAACTATTTTTTTCGTGAGAACAATGCATTAATTCACTGTTAAATGTAATGCATTAACTGTTAAAATAAATGCACTAAAAAATATTCGCTTGCTCCCTTCCTAATGATGAATCCACCATAGATCTTGATGATCGAATGACTAAAAATGATTCCGTTCTTATTTTATTTAGTAATTTTAATAAAAATTATATTTTTTTTGTAAGACATTCTTATTGGATCGTCTATCTCTCTGTGTATATAAATATAGGGAGTGATTTTAATGAAAACTGCAAAAAAAAATTTGTAAAAACATGAGAATAATACGTTTTCCTATAAAATTAATCAATTCCTATATATGTATAAAGATAAAGATTTGAGTTTGAATTTTATTAACCACTACGCTCCAAAACCTATCGCTTTCTTGCAATCGTTTGCAAACATTTGAAGCTACTCTATATTTAATGTACAACGCATACATTAGGAAAGTTGTTATGTACGTTTCCCTCATCATTGGCCTCTTGAATTTTTCTTTAGATTCTACAATAATCATTATTCTACATATCTATTATATGCACAATATTTTTACGTCACACCAATATATCCCATGCATCTGTTCACCTAAAAGTTTATTTGAGATGATTATATGTTGTCCACGTATTTGAAAGGAAATATTATTTTTTTATCCACATTTTAAAAAACACATACCTATTTAAATGGATTTTTTATTTATGCGATTCAATTTGATTTAAATTAACATAATGGAGTAACATAGATGCATGTTAAATTTTCCCACTTTGCAATTCCTTTCTATTATGAGTCATGACGATGCTACAATTATCGCTTATTTTGTGAATTCGGTAAATCATATGAAGTAACAAAAACTCATTAAAAATACTTAGAACAACGAATTCGACTTAGAGATAATATATAGCAAATCTGAAAACTTCTCCATTTGACTACAAATTTATTCACCCCACAATTAAGGGTGACATAATAAAATATCCAAACAGAGATAACAAATATATATAAAAAAATTACTAATATAAAAAAGTAACCTAAGTTCCTATTTTATCCATATTGCATACACAATTGGCGATAATTCACAATTTAATTTTAGATAACTACTGAATGAAAGTTAAAACCATATCATACACAGTTTAACCGTTGCAAGTTGTAAATAAAATAAGAATAATGCATAATTTACGGTGATATGGTTGCGAATTTGCCTTATTTTATCACAATTTACAACCAATCAATAACTATGTCGTCGTGAATGATACAAATACGATTCTAGTTCTTCATTCACGAATGACCTAGATTTGAATTGTGAATTAGTTACGAATTTACAACTAATTGTGTATATATATAAGAATATTACAACACAGAACTCATCATCGTGGTGAATATTACAACTTTGTTTACTCCTCGTGAGTCGCGACTCTTCTATTTTTGCTATATCAGAATTGACATTTTCATATATTAGCTCCCCAACTAACATTCATCCTATGAGAATCGACATTTTCATACATTTAAATTATAGCGTATAGAGACCCTACCAACATATATAGTTTAACTCAAAAGAACAATCTATATACTTATTATATTTGTATACGCGCGTAGAATGTTATTCTATTTCAAATCACTGTATTTGAATACAATTATAATCTTCACATTCGACGTATTGTTTTTACA
Source organism: Salvia miltiorrhiza (assembly GCF_028751815.1). Lineage (NCBI taxonomy): Eukaryota > Viridiplantae > Streptophyta > Magnoliopsida > Lamiales > Lamiaceae > Salvia > Salvia miltiorrhiza. Next base: position 5,541,480 of record NC_080393.1, read on the forward strand.
TGTTGCGATTTGTAATTACCCTCAAACCTTAAGCTCAACTTTCTTTTTCTATCATTTATTCCACCAAGATTTTCATCCATCATAATATATACTCCCTCCGTCCCACTAGATTTGGCACTTTTGAGTTGAGCACGAAGAATAAGAATAAAGGGTTAAGAATGTAAAGTAGGTAGCGTCCACTTATTTTATGTGAGTAAAGAAAGTAGAGACCACATACTATTTTAGGAAAGTGTCAATTCTAGTGGGACAAACAAAAAAGACAAGTGTGTCAATTCTAGTGGGACGGAGAGAGTACTATTCATAGACTTGGTTACGTAAGAATCATTTAATTATGAAAATTCAAAATCTATATAAAAAATGATATACTCCCTCCGTCTACGAAATGAGTACCCATATTTTTTTTTTTCGTTCGTCAATTAAATGAATACCCATTTATCTTTTTGCCAAGTGTACCCCACACATCTCTTTAATTAATACACTCAAAAAGTGGGGTCCTTAAACTATTCACGCTACACTCCATATATTTCTTAAAATCCGTGCCGTCCACAAATGGGTACTCTTTTCGTAGACGAAGGGAGTATATAATTTCAAAATATTTTATAATATTTTGAATTTGAACCATAACCCATCGATAGATTTCGACACGTAAAATAATCTGTGGTAAAACTCCCTGAATATCACTATCTGGAATCCGGACTATTATATTTATTGGTTTTGTATTTTGTTGTACAGAATGAAGCAACGATGAACTATATAGCATGTATTCCATATAATCACGAGAGAGAGAGAGAGAGAGAGAGGAGTGTGAATGGGCCAACTTTATCCCAAAAAACAAGAAACGTGTCACTATCGTCACGCGATGTTGCCTAAAGTCGCCCCCACCTTGAAAGCACTACCTAAGTTTATTTAAACGCAAAGATTGCCCCAATTTGCTGCCTCGCTCAAAAATAACTGTCTCATTCCAATTTCAAACTGCCCGCTGATTTTTGTTTTTTTTGTTTTATAAAAACATAATTTTTACGTTTACAATACTAAAAGTCTAAAACTTACAAACATCAATATATATTTGCTGTACATGAGCTGTGGAGGAACAAGAATACGGCCCCACACGGTAGTTTGGCATATGTTTGGCACTAAAAAAGTTCAAGTGTATTGGATATAATAGTTTTTCTATCCACCCTAAACACAAACTAACAAAATAGTAGTATTTCACGATTTGATAGTGTTGCATGAGTGTTCAAAGATTTACTTAGAGCATCAGCATACAGCAATGGAGATGACCTGATAGGTGACCTGATCTTTTTAGTTTTGATTTTTGTATTTTTCACTTAATTTTAATTGCATAAATTTAAATAACACAATTTACTTCAACTTTAAATTGCATTAATTTTAAAATCTTAAAAATTACATAAAACTTAGAGATAATTTTTTTGTGTGATTGAAGAAGTGAATGAGAGGTATTTATAGAAGGGAAATTATAAAAAAAAAATGAAGAAAAACGGTTTGGAGAGAGAGAGCAGTTGATTTCATTTTTTTTTTTTTTTAATTAGGCACGTGCACCGCACACGCCTCAAATTTTGTCTATCGAGACTCACTTGAGTCACAGGACACTGCAGTGGGTGACCCGATAGGGTGGGTGACTCGAGACCCCCCTATCGGGGCACCACTGCGGGTGCTCTTATTGTTCAACCTTTACTATTTACTACTTCTTTCGTCTCAATTAAGTTGATCAACTTCTTTTCAGCACAAGATTTAAAATTTAAAAAACTCGTGTTTTAAATGTATTTAGTAATAAAGTGAATAAGTGATTAGATGTTTACTTGTTTATATTTATTCCATATAAAAAAATTGATCAATTTAATTGGGATGGTCCAAAAAGAAATATTGATCAAGTTAATTATGACGAATGGAGTAATAATTTAGGATGTGGAATTTAGAACTTAAGCTTTTGTACTTACACTTTAATCTTTTAGGTGACTCGAACCTCTAACCTATTAATTCGAGGGGAAGCATTGTACCTTTGTCATTTGACGATATCACATTACTCGTGGATAGATTAATCAGATTTATAGATTAATTTAGAATTTGGAATTGAAAGCTACGGGCCTATTTTTCGACACCTGACCTCTATTCAAATTCAAGATTCAAGACAAGGTATACCAAATTTCAAACTTAGAATTTATTTGTTTAACATAAAAAAAATATTGGACTTGTACTTGTGTACCGATATTATTATTGAGTCGCTCATGTAACAATATTATAAAGTCAAAAAAGCTACAAATTAGTGGGTAGTAGAGAGCATGATAGACCGTTGGGATTGATATAGGTATGGGTCCATGGAATTCAGCCCAACCCAGCCTTATTAGGATCCATGTGGGTCGGGTATATGGGCCATTATTATTGGGCTGCGGTTCAAAACTGTATCTTGCCTAAACCCAAAAGCATACTTTTCGGAGGCCATTGTTGTTTATTTGGATCATAATGTAAACCCAAGCTCATTGCAGTTTATTATTTTAGGCGGAAAGCTGGAAAGTTTATTGTTGTAACATGTATTATTATTATTTTGCTAGAATATTGCAGTTTTTAGCAACTTCGTGAACTTAAAAATAAAAATAGAGGTGATTTTACTCCTCTAAAGATAATTAAATAAAAAGATAAAAAAGAGTTGTGATCTTTTGTGGTTGAACTTATCCTCGGACCAAGCTCAACTAATCTTTGCTAATTGAACGATTATCCAGTTAAGTATAAGGAAGAGCTTCATATAATATAGATAAAATAAAAAATACAAATAAATTGTAAATAGATAAATCCCCCAACATTTAATACTAAAATGATGGGCATTTCTTGGAAAATGAAGCAGCAGTATAAAATAGTAGAAGAAAGGCAATGTAGTAAGCAAATCAGCATGGGCTGAACCTAAAGTGGGCCCTACCCAACTCATCACAACTACATGTCTATTGCTTTTAATATATCTAGACGCAAAATCTAACTCATGACTCAAATTCAGTTTAGATTAGACTCAAACTCTAACTCATGACTTATATTTAATGCTTAATCTAAATTTGATTCATGATTTATTTGGATTGAGTCGGCCTCGACCCGAATTTTATACAATTTCTAATTTAAATTTATATTAGAATTAAGTTGAATTGAAATTTGAATTGAATCCGATCCAGACGTATGTATATGAAAGGAGAGTGCAGCTCATACTATTTTCTTATATCGAAAGCTAAATTTTGAGACTTTGTAATGCCACTATAAATATATATAATTTTTTTTATTATTTTAACATGGGTAAATATTTACCTTTTTAAACTTATTAAAAGGGTAAATATTTACACTTTTAATATTGCCGCGTGTATCTTAATCTTTTTTTCTTCTGTAAAAGTTCTATAAAAAAGGTGCAGCATCTGCAAAGTTGAGGTGGTAATATGTTACCAACAATAAAAGATCATACGGCAAAGTGCAAAGGACTTATAGAATTTGGATGGATTATCACATTTACCCTTATTCTCAGAGTTAAATTTTGATTTCTTTTTTCTTGAAGTACTAGTTCAATTCTTAATGATCACCTTTACGAATAATGATATAAGACGGCACGATAATCATGCATGTTCTCTTTTTATTTGAATTATAATAATTTAGTGAAACAAGAGTAGTGATATTTGTTTAAGAGAAATCTCCATCAATGAGCTCATTATGCGGTATATAAAGAAGTCAATTACCCATAAAAATAAAATTCTATGTTTCTTTTAAGTCAAAGGAACAATTTTATTTAATACAAACACATGAAATATGAAGAAGACCTTCTACATGAAACAAAGATTCATCTCAAATATACATATTTAAAAAAATATATGAAATTTTAGCTAATCCAGGAGCCCCACCAATGAAACTAAGCCTAACATATTAATACAATATATATATATATAGGGGCGCGCTCCAGTGAGACCCCCTATTTTTCGTGTAACATGAGTACAATGAATAAGACATATAATACTAATGAACAAAACGTATATCTAATGAACAAGATGTATATACTGATGAAAAATAAAATTTAAAAAATTCGTGATGAATAAGACATATATACTGATGAACAGGGCCGTATATACTGATGAACAATGCAGTACATATTGATGAATAACAAAATTTAAAATATTCTGCTCCCTCAAGGATTCGAACCCTGCGAAAAAAAATCACCCTCCAGATACAATATCAGCCATAGGATTGATAAAATAAACGCACCAGATCGTGCCCTAGATCTCACTAAAATTAGGGGGTCTCATTGGAGCGGCCCCCTATATATATATATATATATATATATATATATATATATATATATATATATATATATATATATATATATATATATAGGGAAGCGCTCCAATGAGACCCTCTATTTTTAGTGAGACCTGAGATACGATCTCGTGCGTTTATTTCATCAATTTTATGGTTGATATTGTATTTAGATGGAGAATTTTTTTTCTCAGGGTTCGAATCCTGGAGGGAGCGAAATATTTTAAATTTCGTTATTCATCAGTATATACTATATTGTTCATCGGTATATACTGCCTTGTTCATCAGTTTATACGTCTTATTTATTATCAATTTTTTAAATTTCGTTATTTATCAATATATACTGCCTTATGGCCCTTGTTCATCAGTATATACGTTTTATTCATTGTACTTAGTGTCTCATGAAAAATAGGGAGTCTCATTGGAGCGCGCCCCTATATATATATAATATAAATAAATTGTATGCAAAGTATGTATTGTTCGTATTAATTAGTAATGGATTTGTACCCGACTAGTGACTCATAATGCGTTGATTACTGAAGCACATGCCTAAGATTCTTAATGCTGATGTGCTGATAATTAGTGCTAAGAAATTTCGAGGCAAATATTCAAACTTTGTCACTTTTTAATGTGCCCAAAAAGAATTTGTCACGGTTTCAATAGTCGAACCTAATTATTGAAGCATGACACCATTATTTAATACATTTAAGTGCAATTAATGTGGACGACAAATTCATACCTTTGTCTCAGGGGGCGTGTACGTACCACCAGCTGCACATATACTTGTATCTATAAATTATAGATTTATGGAGTATTTTTATAATTTCGTAAATTATAATTTTAGCTCAAAATAAATTATTAATTTATAGAATATTTAAATTAAATAAATTCATGCATGTTTAATTCAATAAAATCATGTTTGATAAAAAAAAATCAATAAAATCATGTACTATCTATCAATTCATTGGAACTAATTAATTAAATATCTCCATTACTCCATCCATATACTAATTCATGGTATCTAATTAAATATTTGCATGCGTCTATAGATTCAATGTAACTAATCAAATATATACTCTTGTATCAACTAATACATTATATATATATATATATATATATATATATGGAGAAGATCAAATGAGAATGGTCAAATATGATGAGAATGGAGAATGATTGCATAAGTCATTATATATATTGCATAAAATGCTTGTAATTTGCATAAGCGGCTTATAATGACTGCATAACGAAATTCAATTAATTAGATAAAATTTCAGCTCTCTCCAAGATTCGAACCCAGGTAAAACTTTTATGCAGTATTATACTACAGTTTATGCAACACTCAATACTGATTTATGCAATCATTTTCATTTCTCGCTAAAGATAACATTCTCTCTCTCTATATATAATGGAATTACTATATAAGACTCAATATAAAAAAAAAAAGTTAAAGATCGCACAAAAGTTGGAGTTGAAATTCATCTAAATTTTAAAGCGTTAATACTTTTTCGTGGAGGATGAGAGTTTATTTTATCTATATTGCTCCATTTATTTACTATCTTGAAATTACATATTATAGGAATACTAACTTTCACTTTTTTGGATCTAAAAAACTACTTATTTGTAATTTTAACATGATATTTTGAATGTTGTAAAAACATTACAATTTCTCAAATTTTTGCCAAATAATAAATTCCAAAATATTTTTATGATAGCTGGATAACTGACGTGTCATGAATTTATTAGAATATGCATCACTAATCGATATTTTTCAATTCGATAAAAAAATTTTGAAGGCATTAATTTTGCAACAAATGAGAAGATGATGGCTTTATTGCAACGTTTTAAATAGTGTTAAAATTATAGAATAAGTAAAAATTCGTGCATTAATTGATAATTAACTGTATTTTTTTGATAAATTGACAATTAACTTTTTGTATATATTTGGAGGGTGTATGGCTGAGCTTATTTTAAAAAGTTTATAAGCTCTAAAAGCTTTATAACATGTACTCCCTCCGTCTATGAAAAAGAGTCTCATTTGAGGTTCACTCGGGTTTTAAGAAAATTGTTAAAGTAGGTGTAAGTGAGATAAATGTATAATTTGTAGGGGTATTATTAGTACAAAAAAGTAAAATAAAAGTATACTTTTAGTTAAAAAGTGGAATAAAAGTACAATTTATAGTTACACATGTAAGAGAAAAAGTATAATGTGATGGTTCAAAAAGTTAAATGAGACTCTTTTTCATAGACAAAAAAATGGGGTAAGTATGACTCTTTTTCATGGACGGAGGGAGTAACTTTTAAGAGCTTATAAGTTGTCAAAGTGTTTGGATAATTGAGCTTATAAGCTAGGGAGAGAATTTTTTTGATAGAGAGAGAAAATATTTTTTTAGAGAGAAAATCGAAAAAAATGAACTTAAATTATATATGATGAAAATAATAAATTATAGTTGAAAAATATTTGTAAAATGATTGTTGCATATGAGATTATAAAAAAATAAGCTAGGGTAGATGAACTTATTTTTTGAGGAGCTTATTTTTTTAAGCTTATAAGCTGTTTAGGAGTTTATTTTATCAAATACATTGAAGGAGCTTATAAACTCCTAAATAGCTTATAAGGTGTTTTGAGAAGCTTATAAGCTCAGCCAAACACCTTCTTGGTCTTCGATTTAAGATCAAATATTAGGCGCGTCGATCATATAATTCGAAAGAACGTTTTATAGATTTACAAAATGAAGGAAAAAATCAATTTGACGATATGTAAAATTGATTATGCGTATCAAATAATGTGAACTTCAATGTAAATATTTCAAACTAACTAGTATAAGACAATTATAACTTGTTAGATTTCGCTAATATATATTGTTAGCATCCTAAACTTGGATTAACCTTAATTAAACAGTTATGATCAACGTCCACTTAAATGTGCCTAACTGATGTTCCCACCACATACTAAATTAATATAATTATAGAAATGTGTTTTTTTGAACTCTACTAAGAAATTCATCTAATATTCAATCGGCCACAGATTCACAAGGTAGCACGATAGTGAAATATTAAAAAAAATGAAATTCCAAACTCTACGAAGAAGCATAAAAGGAAAATCAATCCAGAAAATTATGATTCCCACCAACATCTTTATCGCAGCGTGGATGTTTATTAATTATTATTACAGCCAGTTACATATACTTGTAGTATCAGTTACTGCAAAACAATTTTACAATTAAAAATAAAATTTTAGGAATATTTGAAATGAAGAAAACTGTAGAAAAAGTAACCGTAATATATATGATCCGGCATCCGGAAAAGCCGTAAAAAGTTAAAACCCTCTCCCTTCCACCATTGTCGCCGAGCTAAAAAGTGAGCAAATCTCCATTTTCTCTCTCCTCCAACACACTCTCTCTCTCATGGAGAATTCCTCTAACCAGACCATGACCCGGACCAGCTATTCCAACCACGCGCCAGCTCAAATTTAGCTCTCGCTCCGTTGACTCCAACCTCACAATTTCTTCTCAATTTCAGCGATTCTTTTTCGCGAATTCGTCCCCCATTTTTCGGCTCAGATCTCCCGGCGGCGGCGATGGACGAGGACGACAAGGCCGCGCTGTCTCGGAAATTGATCGATCTGATTGGCGAAATCTCGGCGTTTTCTGACTACAGAACTACCGTGAAGAGGCAGTACACCAATCTAGCTCGGCGGCTGAAGCTGTTGACCCCAATGTTCGAAGAGATTCGCGATAGCAAAGAGCCGCTGCCCGAGGACTCCATCAGAGGGCTGGAGGCGCTCGCGAGCGCGCTGGAGTCGGCCAAGGAGTTGCTCCGCTTCGGCAGCGAGGGCAGCAAGATTTATCTGGTCGGTATGGCGTGGTTTTCGGTTTGCTCTTTTTATGTTGGTTTTGAGGCATTTTCTTGTTCCTTATTTATATTTGGTTTTGGGTCAGTGAGTGATTGTTTCAGGTGATTCTTTGTTTTATTTTTTGCTTGATCTGCTTGATTTTGTGCTTGAGCTACAATTGTTCATAGGGTTTATCTGAAGTTGATTGCCTGAGTTTTTAGAAACAATTATTTCGTTAATAAGTACACATAAGGATTGATTGGTAACAGCTCTTAGGATCCGATGAGGAGTTTTTCTAGGTACAGATTTTGGATCTCATACATGCTAGTTTCAGTGGCCGGGGAAGCTGTTGCGCAACTTGTTTATGTACAGGATTGCCTGGCATTAGTTGGAGAATATGAAGAAAGCAAATTGATAAAAGTTAATTTCATATTGGAGATTGGAGTTCATGCAAGATTTGTTTCCATTGGTGGTATCTTCTTTGCATTAAAAGCTTTAAAGCGTAGTTACTACCGCAATTTCTGGGATTGACTTGAAGGTCTGGTGAAGAATTAGGAATATGCTTTGGCCGGATTATTTGGTCCGAAACATTGAATGCCCCTATGTTTTCAGCTTCATTGTCATGATCTTTTTGCAGCTAGTTTTCCAATCCTTTTTTACTCTTGTTTTTCAGTTTGATCTTTTAAACTTAAATCTGTAGCCCAAAATGACAATACCATGGTGAAGGAAATGATGCTGGATTCTCTATGATGAAACACTAATTGCAATAGAAATCCAGACTGCAGTAGTCTGAATCTGAAAGGTTGAAAGTCGGTCGAAATTCTACAGTCAGATGTGAAGTGCTAATGGTGCTTCTTCATTTGTTGTGAAGACAGCCACAATTTGTTTCTGGAATAATGGAAGACGTCACATTTTTTGGAATATTCTCTTTTCCAGATTAAAATTCTTCATCCAATGTAGAAATCCTGAGGGCTTTACTTGCTTTTTATTAACCCTATTCTCGTTGTTTTGTACTGAATCAGCTTTCAGAATCCGCCATCAGGCTCTCGATATACTAGATTTAATGGGCTATGCTCCAATTCTCAAGTCAAAAAGTTGAGGAAAATCTGTTGAACTATTTTGCAAGAGAGATTAGGGTGGTTACAGACTTACAGTCTTACGCAACCTTGGAGCTTGAATGCAAGGCGGAATGAGTCAACATGAGAGATCATGCTAATTATTAATATTTTTCACATGGGAAGTTCACACTAGTTGATTCTTAGTCAACATTAGAGTCCAAATCTGTATTACTTAACAAAAAGCCCTTGAAGCGGAGAAGGAAACATAATTGGAATCAAGAATATTTTGACGTGTCCTTTTTCATTGATTGACAACTTTAGCTGCAGTTATTATGTTATGTGGAAAAGGAAATTATTTCGTTTGTCCTGAAGTAAAGTCGTGCTGTTCACACGATCCCTATATGATTTCATGTATTGTATTTACACGATTCCCATAAAATTTCATGTATCTACATAATAATGCCTCTTGGGGTCAGTTATACGCGATCTATTTAATCTTTTCCTCTTCTAGATCCATGCCCCATGGTGCTAGGCATGATTAAGAATTCCAAAATCTCTCTATCTATATATGTATAATTTATTGCACATAAGCCTATTTATTATTTCATACGTTACGTAGATTAAGTAAACTTTGGGATCCAGTAGGGACATCTGTTCAGTCTGCCTGTTCCCCCTAAGATTCAGGGAGATTATATGCTTAAGAATGTCATACTTTCCTGCTCCATTTTTCATCTACTTTTCTTGGAGTAGTTGATATAAAAGCATAACATTCCTTTCCCAGGAATGTAACTTTCATTTGGAGTTCTTGATACTTGTTAAGCAATAAATTCTTTGTACTTAGCATAAACCAAATCACTTCTTCATCGAAGTATGGTTCTAAATAATTGTATTTAACATCAACTTTTTGTCTGTTGTTCGTTTTTTCTTGCGGAAAGGCTGATTGAAAAACGATTTCATTTAACCATTTCAACCATGAATTTACTGCCCCCACTCCAGCTGTTTAAAAAGTGTCACTAAACGCCAAGCTTTACGACAATTAGATAAAATTCGCAAATTAGTGACAAAAACATTGGTTTTGTTTGTTTGCTTGTTGGTTCTTTTTTACCAAGTTTTATCCACTTATTATTGCTCATAAGAGGACCTTAGGAGAATTCCAATGGATCAGGAGAAAGTTATTCTCGGTGCATGAGATGGGAGATAATAAGGGGAAGAAACTGGTGAATACTTGAAGGACTTGATGCACCCCTTGATCCAGGGCAATAATTCAATTGCTAGTGATGAAACTTACCTATTTTTTTTAATGTTAATTTAGCTCGATAAATTTTGCTGCATGTTTTCCTCCAGAAGGCTGTGCCTAGTGTTCTTTATTTGATTTCCTTCCTCAAAACTTCAATACGGGTGCCGTTTGGTACAAACAAGATCTTTGGTTCATCCAGATGCAATCAAATCTCAAGTGTATCTCTGCATGCAGGTCTTAGAGAGAGATCAAATCATGAATAGATTTCAAGAAGTGACAGCTGAGTTGGAGCAAGCTCTGAGTGGCATTTCCTTTGAGAAACTCGACATATCAGATGAAGTGAAGGAACAGGTAAGATATTATCCTTCAGATAATTGCTTGCCATTTTTTTTATTTACTGCAAACTCCGTATTCTGTTTTTTCAGCTCCGATGCCCAATTATGGGATGATTTTATGACTTCACTCTTGTTGTCTAAAGTGTGATGTTACTTTGACTTACAAAACTATCTCAAATCACTTAGTGTATCTTTAAATATTTCCAGGTTGAGCTTGTTCTTGCTCAGTTCAGAAGAGCCAAGGGGAGGATAGATGCACCGGATGTTGAACTGTATGAGGATCTTATGTGTATTTACAACAAGAATAATGATGCTGAAGAAGATATAGATGTATTAAGGAGATTGGTTGATAGGCTACAGCTTAGTGGTATTGCTGACTTAACTCAAGAATCATTAGCTTTGCATGAGATGGTAGGAGCCACTGGTGGAGACCCAGAGGAGAGCATAGAGAAGATGTCAATGCTGTTAAAGAAAGTTAAGGAATTTGTGCAGACAACAAATCCAAATATTGATTCTGCCGCAGCCGAGAATTCTTCCCCTACAAGTAGTGGTGGAAAAGCACTGACTGAAGCAAATCAGAAAAACCTTGTTATACCGGATGACTTTCGATGTCCTATCTCCTTAGAGCTGATGAAGGATCCTGTCATTGTCTCAACAGGACAGGTACCTTCTTAGATTCTCTTCCTTCGCGAACAAAGCTGTGCCCTAACTTCAGCAAGTTTCTTGCTATTTTGTAATGCTCACTGTTTAATTCCTGAATGATGCCTGGTAATATCATTTATCTCTCTGCTGCTAATTACTTTCAATGCATTAGGGCTACAGGCAATGTTGACTGCCTTGCACCCAGAGTATCATATTCCTTGATTTTTGAATCGATAAATCTAAATAATGGAATTGTATTACGATGCTTAACTTCTTAGATAAGCTTTGCTTTTGAGTAACAGCAAGATGACAGCGTCTTGGAGTCAGCTCCTATAGTGGTTTTAGTGGCAATTGGCTATAAGGAAAACTGGTCTATAAGGGTCCTTTTTTGTTTCAATCGAAGTCATGCGTCTGTTAATGTTTTGTGGCCTCTCTCTACTTCAAATCCCCATCCCTCCAATTTCCTGTCTAATTTTTCGTGTGCTTATAGCCACTGCAGTATTCCATGTTGATTTTTTTATGCTTCACTGTCACACACGAAACACCAAGACACATCCTCTATTAAAACTTATCTCTGGAAAAACTCTGAGCTGCAAACTCAGAGTAGTTTTCCCCATCTTCTACTGATGGTCTATCATTTATTTCTACTTCCCCCATCTTCTACTGATGGTGTAAGTTTTCCTATTTCCCCCCTTCTTCCACTGATGGTATAAGTTTTCCTATTTTCGCCTATGTGGAAGTAGTTTTCTTCCGACATCTTGAGTGGAAGTATCTTCCAGTAAATTTAGAGATTATGGCGTGCCCTTCTGAAGTTTACGTTTAGATCCTCATCAGATTTGCGAATCTATAAGGAAGTTGTATAATGTATTTATGATCAATTGCTCACTTTTGGAAGTGTGACCAGTCGCTTATAGGATGTAGACATATAAAGATTTTATAGAATTTCTTTTGTTTTCTTTTAGTATTTTTTCCCTCTTTGTGTTGGTATGTTCTAATTGAGAAGATTGCATGCACGAAAATCTTTGCATTGCTCTGCATTTCATTATGAAAGATACACTTTCTTCAGATAACATGCTCACGCTCACACACGTGCACTTGCTTTCCCTCATACACGAACATATGCACTGCTTTAAGTGTCTGTGTAACTAACATGCTTCATGAACCGTCAACTTTGTAAAATCTGCTGAAGTTGTATAATGATTGAATGACTAGATTTTTACTCGTGTATTCCCTCTTCTGCAGACTTACGAAAGGTTGTGTATCGAGAAATGGCTGGAAGCAGGGCATAGTACCTGTCCTAAGACACAGCAAGCTCTCACTAGCACTGCTCTAACACCAAATTACGTTCTTCGAAGTCTCATAGCACAATGGTGCGAGGCAAATGGCATCGAACCACCCAAGAGACCAGGCAGCTCTCGCCCCTCTAAGCCTGGATCTGCATGCTCCCCAGCGGAGCGATCCAAGATAGGAGCCCTTCTCTGTAAGCTTACATCCGGCAACCCTGAAGATCAACGGTCGGCAGCAGGTGAAATCCGCCTCCTTGCAAAGCGTAATGCTGACAACCGTGTGGCTATAGCTGAAGCCGGCGCCATCCCTCTGCTCGTCCAGCTTTTATCGACTCCTGATTTTCGCACACAGGAGCATGCCGTTACTGCGCTTCTCAACCTTTCCATATGCGAAGATAACAAGGGAAGCATAATATCTTCTGGTGCAGTGCCTGGTATAGTTCACGTGCTCAAGAAAGGGAGCATGGAAGCACGGGAAAATGCTGCAGCCACGCTGTTCAGCCTCTCGGTAATAGACGAGAACAAGGTAACCATCGGCTCTTCAGGGGCGATTCCGCCATTGGTGACACTTCTGAGCGAGGGCACCCAACGGGGAAAGAAAGATGCCGCGACGGCGCTCTTCAACTTGTGCATATACCAAGGAAACAAGGGTAAGGCTGTGAGGGCGCGCGTCATTCCAACGCTGATGCGATTGCTCACCGAACCTCAAGGCACCATGGTGGACGAAGCGCTCGCGATTCTGGCAATACTGTCCAGCCATCCCGAAGGAAAGGCAGCCATAGGAGCTGCCGACGCAGTACCCGTTTTGGTGGACGTAATCGGCAACGGCTCACCTAGGAACAAAGAAAACGCGGCAGCCGTGCTGGTGCACCTCTGCTCCGGCGATCAGCACCACCTTGCCGATGCACAGGAGCTAGGCGTGATGGGGCCGCTGCTCGATTTGGCGCAGCACGGCACGGATAGGGGCAAGCGGAAAGCTGCCCAGCTGCTGGAGCGGATGAACAGATTTGTGGAGACGCAGAAGGCAGCGCGGGCGGCGCAGGCGGAAAATCAGATGGCGTCGCAAGCGCCGTCGGCAGGCAATGCTGAGAATAGTTGATGATTCTTGTTTTTGTGTTGATTGCTATTTGGGGTTTGTTGGTTTGAGTTATAGCTTGGTTAGAAGGGCGAAGGTGGAAGATCACCTGCCCCATCCTAATTAAAGTAATTTATTGGTTTTAAGTAGAGAGCAGGGAGCAGAAAGTAAAAGTGGCCAAGCTATGACATTGTGAATGCTAATTGAACCATGTATAATACAAGTGTAATCATCCCAACCTTTTATTTTACAACATTGCTGTCTTCATACCTTCCTCAACTATATAAATCCTTGCAATTGCAACAACCACCTTTATCTTTTTTTCTTCTTATCTTTGATGGAAAAACGTAGAAAATATATATTTTTACTATTCTTTTACTTTCGTTACATATTTTGTAGGCTAGAAATTTTTCCTCATACAGAATGGAAAAAAAATTATAGCAGAATCTTTTTCCAATTTTTCACTTCTAATATATTCATGATAATATATAAAATGGGGATAATATATTTTTTTTTCACGTGGTGTAATAACTTTTTTTTTTTTCATATTTTTTAGTCATTTTTTTCTCATAGTTAATTTACAACCAAAGAGAACGAAATCGTTGACTCTCAAAAAAAAAAAGAGAGAGAACGAAACCGTTATGAAATGCTTGATTCATCATAATAAATCGCGATCAATCGACTCAGGACTGGAAGAGCTCCAAATTATAGATAATTTATGGATTCAATTTTATATTTTTATTTTTTGCTTGAAATTGTAGACACTATTTTAATTACTTGAGATTTAGTGTACCATATTTGATGTTTCATTTTCTTTTTCTATCTCTTTTTATCAATTTTAATTTTGTGTGATTTAGTTTAATTTATTATTATTAACTAGGGTTAAATTATTTTTATCATTTATTTTCACTTTTATTAGTTAACTATTCATTGATAAATCCAAAGTTAGGGTATAATTCATAATATTATACTTCATCTGTCCACAAATTCGTGTCATAATTTGTCATTTTGGTCCGACCATCAATTTGTGTTTTATCCATTTTTAATAATTATTTTCTTAACAAATAAATCATTTTTTCTTAAAAGTCGTGTCCATATTCCATTCAACAAATAAATAATACACTTATTCTTAAAACTCGTCCCCCTTCTCCTAGGACACGAATTGATGGACGGAGGGAGTAATAAAATTTATTTTAATAAAAATATTATTAAAATAATAAATATAATAGTGGGATATGATGGCACACACAAAATTATGGGACATCATACGTATTTTAATACTATATATGGTTAGCTAATTATCATAAATAGGGTCGTGTGACTAGTATGCTAAAATTGTTTAGATTATGAACCGTTTGTATATGGACGATGAAACCCTACGCCGCAGCCACCCCCAAGGTTTCCTGCCGTTGACCTCTTTCGCCGGGATCTGTGGTCGCTCGGTAGCCTCTCTTCATGGAGTTTTCAAAGAATCGTGATTTCCCTGTTGTCTCGAATAATTTCTCCCGACCATCGCCGAGTTCTGAAGCTCTGATAGACCCCCTGCCCATTAACGGAAAATCGGGAAATCGTTCTTCAGCCATCTCCTCGGAAAAGATCGCCATGACTGATAAATTGGTGACTGATAACAAACGTCCTACTCCGCCAACAAATCCTATCACGCCTAGGGTTTCCTACTCCTCCAAACTCAAGGATGATACTGCCAAACCCTCGGATGTTTTGGCACAAGACTTTTGTTCTCTCCATCCGGTAAAGAAAAATAATGTTCTCATGTTTGACATTCCAGATGATCTATATCAAGAACAATTACAGAGCTTTAAATTTGCTCTTCATGCAAGAATCATTCTGCAAAAAGGAGATACTCCAAGAGTTGCTAAAGATATTCAAACAGAACTACAATCCATCTGGTCCATCGCTGAATCTTGGCAGGTGATACCTATTGGAAAAGGGTACTTTACCCTCCGATTCTCTGGCGAACGTGATTTGGCCCTGGCTAAATCCAAAGCGTTCTGGAAGTTAAAGACCGGAATTCTAAAAATTAGAGAATGGACACCTCTCTTCAATCCATACAAGGAATCGTCTTCTTTATCTCAAGTATGGATGAGGATTTATTATCTTCCCCACGAAATATGGCATCCGGAGGTTATCTCGGGCATAGCACGATCGGTTGGATCACCGATCAAAATTGACGGCTCTACTTTTTTGGGATCGGTGGGTCACTTTGCTAGGGTTCTCATGGAGATTGACATGACGAAAGAAATCATCTACTCTCTGAGGGTGAATAGGGGATCAGCTTCGTTTGATATTGAATTTGTTTATGAAAATTTGCCATATTTTTGCGGTGTGTGCAGAAAGGTGGGACACTCTTCTGATAAATGCAGAAATAATAAGGATCATAAAGAGACTCAAGGCTCGGAAGAGAAGTAGAAAGATCTTCCGAGGAAGGAGGGCAACAACACGGGCGAAAAGGAGAAGCACAAAGAGAATAAAGCAAATGGAAATACTTGGCAGCGTGCTAAGGATAAGGAGGTGATGACACAAAATTCCTTCGAGGCGCTCAATGTGATAGAAACAGAGAACCCTTTGCAGGAAGACCTGCCGAAGAAACACGCTCAAGACAAAGAGCGGGTGCAAGAAGTGAACACTATGGATGCTGATATGTCTTCTAGGAACGTTAAGGATGTCGATACATCCCCAGGTGTGGATAACGAAAAACAAGACTTGGTTGAGGGTCTGGTGACGAGTGACGAAGAGGAGGAAGAGCAACCACAACCAGTTTTGGAGACAGGAAAGAACATGACAGAAGCTCAGTTTATTGAAAATGTCACTAATATTGTTAATGAGGAAATGGAATGGGTCAAGGAGAAAGAAAAACTTTCTGCAGCAAAAAAAATGGAAGCCGCAAAGTTTCAAACTAAGATGGACACGGTGATTGGTAAGAATACGGAGCAGGTCCCGATGAAACGAATCTTGCGTTCGAATGCAAAACCTCCTGCCTTAAGCAAGGATTGTAACAAGGCTAAGAAGACTCGAGCTGTGGACTCTAGTAAAGGACGATCCAAACAAGACTCGAAGAATGGTATTGAGATAGTAAATGAACAGTTGAGTATCGCCCATGCTGCCGGAAGGCAACCTCGAGATTTTGTGATAGATTCTTCTAATAGCTCGCACATGCGCACTATGTCTAACGTTGCTAGTCAAAGTTGGGCAGATGAAGTCGAGAATGAGGATATTTCCTCAGCAACGGACTTCAATAATCAATGAATATCATATCTTGGAATGTTAGGGGCTTCAATGATGAAACTCGTCGAGCCCTGCACGACCATTGTAAGAGATTCTCTCCTATTCTTATGGGTATTTATGAACCTAAGAATGACTTTATAAAAATTCCAACTGCTTTCTGGAATTCTATCGGTCTTTTTCCGGCTTTCCAGAATTTCAGGCACGGACGGAGTCCGAATATTTGGGTTTGCGCGGCTCCGCATGTTACCGTTTCTTTGGTCTTCTCTTCCAACCAAACTATTATTGTTGATTGCACTTGGAAGAACTTCTCGTTCCGGGCTGCGTTTATTCATGGAGATAATTCTCCTTCAGAGCGTCGACGGCTGTGGATCGATCTGCTGACCTTTATTGTGGGGAAAGTGGTTTGCATCGGGGACTTTAATGCGGTGAAAGGAGCACATGAAAGAAAGAGCACTTGTCTCCCCAATGCTACGTCTTGTACAGAGTTTGGCGATTTTATCTCGGCCTCGGGAATGATTGAATCGAACACTACGGGCCTTTTCTTCACATGGTACGGAAGACGTAATATGCCTTCTCATGTTGAGTCTGTCCTGGATCGCTGTTTGTTTTCCAATGATTTTGCGGATTTGTGGGACTCCCTTAACACTCATGTTCTGCCAAGATTTACTTCGGACCATTCGCCTCTTATTTTTCAGTGTTTTGAGAGAGCTGCGATAAAACATCGGCCGTTCAAATTTCTTAATATGTGGCTGGTGCATCAGGATTTTCGGGATTTTGTGAAAAACTCTTGGAAGGAGCCTATTGGCGTGAGCTGCCCTTTACTGAAGATTATGGTGAAGCTGAAAAGGCTGAGAACGAGTCTCAAACGTTGGAACAAAGAAGTTTTTGGCCATGTGGATGTGGGTATTAACCAATTTCAGGCTGCGTTAGAGAGGGTTCAACAGCGTATTGCGGTGGAAGGTTACTCGGCCCCGCTTTTTGATAAAGAAGTGGAGATCCAGGCTCGTTTGGGCACGATGCTCTTACGGAAAGATCTGTTGCTTAAGCAGAAAAGTCGAATTCGTTGGCTAAATGATGGGGATAGAAACACTAATTTCTTCCACAATTCGATTAAAGTTCGTAGAAAGCAACTGCACCTCCCGCAATTAAATATTGATGGGACAGACTCCTTTGATCAAGATGAGATTGCTGCGCATATTGTTAGTTATTTCTCCACCTTATTCTCTGATTCGGTTGCTACGCATGTCACGACTGATGATGTGAGAAATCTGGTGAATAATTCTGTTTCTCAGACACATAATTCCCTCCTTACTAGCACTCCGCTGGATGAAGAGATAAAAGCTGCGGTTTTTGATTTAGGGGGTGATAGTGCGGCTGGCCCTGATGGTTTCACTGGGATTTTCTTTCAACACTGCTGGGAAATCATTAAAGCCGATATTTGTCTGGCTGTCAGGACGTTCTTCATCAAGAACTATCTGCCTCAAGGTCTTAATTCAAACACGTTGATTCTTATTCCGAAAAAGGAAGTGGTTACCACGGTGGCGGACTTACGTCCTATTGTTCTTTCAAACTTCTTTTTTAAAATTCTCTCGAAGATTCTGGCCTCTAGACTCAGCTCTGTGGCTGCGGATTGCGTCTCGCAGAATCAATTTGGGTTTATACGTGGTCGCTTGATTCACGATTGCATTATGATCGGCTCCGAAGGTGTTAACTGCATGAATCGTTCTTGCAATGGCAAGAACATGGCTTGTAAAGTGGATATAAAAAAGGCTTTTGATACGTTGAGCTGGCGTTTTATCTTGTGTGCTATGGAGGCAATGGGTTTTGATCAACGGTTCTTGAATTGGATTTCTACTATCTTTGGTTCGGCCCGTATTTCTATCTTGTACAACGGCCAACTTTGTGGTTACTTCTCTTGCTCTCGTGGGGTAAGACAAGGTGACCCGCTTTCGCCTATTATTTTTGGTATTGCTGAGGACGTGCTTAGTTGTATGTTTATGAAGGCGGTCAAAGATGGTTGTCTGACGCCTATGAGTATGAGTCGTGCTAATAACTTTCCTACTCACCTGTTATATGCCGACGACATTCTCTTGTTCTGTAAGGCTTCTACCAAGAATGCTCGTACTATTCGCAACATATTACAGCGATATGGGGAACTCTCGGGTCAAATTTGCAGCAGAGAAAAATCGCACATTTATTTTGCCAAAGGTGTTTCTTTAAGTTATCAAAGGCAAATTGGCAGGATCCTCCATTTTCGTGTGGGGCTGATGCCTATGACTTATCTGGGAGCCCCTCTCTTTGTCGGAAGACCCAAAGCTATTCACCTTGCCGCGATAAAAGATAGAATTATCCACAAGTTCTCTCGTTGGAATGGCTCTCAACTCTCTATTGCGGGACGTATTTGTCTCATTCGCTCTGTCATTCAGAGCTCCTTAGTTCACACGATGATGGTCTATAAATGGCCTAATTCTCTTCTTAAGGAGTTGGATAGATCTTGTAGAAACTTCATTTGGACAGGGAATGTTAATAAAAGGCCGACTTGTGCTGTGAGCTGGGACCGTGCCTGTGCAATCAAGGAGGAAGGAGGTTTAGGGATTAGATCGTTTGAAACGATGAACGATTCCTTTCTGATGAAGCTTGCTTGGAAAGTGATTGGGAGGCGTCAGTTTGGATTTGATATGATGAGATGCAGATACTTGAATGAGGCGAGTAGGCCTCGATCGGCGCTTCTAACTTCCTCGATCTGGATTGGCATTAGAAAGTTGATTCCTGATCTGCTTGAGGATTCTTATTGCCTTTTAGGGAAAGGAGCTTCGGTGTACTTTTGGCATGATGATTGGTTAGGCTACTCTATTGCTGATAAGATTAATCTGCCAAATTTCATGCGCTCTAGATTAAATCAAACGGTGTCTAACTACTTCTACGATGGGGTTTGGCATTTTTCTCAAGAGTTTATTGATGAATTTCCTTACATTATTTGTGACATTTTGCTGTTGCCGATTGGTGAGGAGGAAGATGTGAGATTATGGAAACCGTCTGTTCATGGGGAGGTTACGTCCGCCCTTGCCTTTGCCTCGAAATGCCACCGTTTTCCAACTGTTAATTGGGGTCGTTGGCTGTGGGAAAATTACATTCCTGTTCGTCGTTCCATTACTTGTTGGAGAGTTATTCTAAATCGACTGCCAACACGTGATAAACTTATTAGACAGGGTCTGATTTCTCCCAACTATTGCTCTCTTTGCTTTCACGAGGCTGAGGATCTAAATCATATCTTTTGGTCGTGTGATAAAATCCAACCTGTCTGGACGGAATTTTTGGGGTGGTTCAATCAGATGGATGGAAGACTTTGTGCTGACATCCACAGCTTTCTTATTTTTTCTTGGTCGATAAAGGTGAGCTCTCAAATTAATGCTCTTTGGAAACTTGGGGTGATTTCTGTGATTTGGGCGATTTGGAATGCACGTAATAAAAGTCATTTCGATGGTGTTGCTTTTCATGGCCGTGCTATTCTTTGCTTCATCAAGTCGACGTTCATGGAGGTGGATATTTCTTTTCCCAAGTTGGGATGTATTGACAATACTTGGACGGATTACTTAACGGTCAGGCAATTAGGTGTCAGTGTACATCAACGACCTCCACCGGATTTCACTTCGGTCTATTGGTCGCCACCTGCTTATTCTTGGATTAAAGCCAATACTGACGGTTCGGCGGTAGGGGCGCCAGGTCGGATATGTGCGGGAGGCGTCTTCAGAGATTGGAGAGGCTTTGTTAGAGGTTGCTTTCATGTGGAAGGAGGAACGGGTTTTGCTTTTGAGGCGGAACTGTTAGGCATCATTACGGCTATTGATTTTGCTCACCAATGCGGTTGGTTTAAGATTTGGATTGAAGCGGATTCTACTTATGTTGTTTCCATTCTGTCGACTAAATCAGATAGAGTACCATGGCGGTTTAAAGCTCTGTGGAGAAGAACTCTTTCGCTGCTTGATAATATGGAGTTTAGGATTACGCATATTTTTAGAGAAGGAAATGTTCCTGCTGACATTATGGCCAGTCCACATACTCCTGAGGGACGTTGGAACCATAACATTCAGCTGATCCATGACGCGGTCATTCGCGATTTGTCGGTGCATAGTTATGTACGTCAAAAATAATTTCTTGGTTAGGGTTTTTTCTCAAACACTTGGCGGATCCTTTGCCGATCTGCCTTGGCGTTGGTTTCACGTTTGGTTCATGCATGGTTGGTGCTATCTGGTTTCGTGCATGGTTGGTGCTTTCTGGTTTGGCGTGGTCTCTTGCAGTCGGCTCGGTTTTTTGCTTGGGACCGTTAGTTTTGATTTTATTCGAACACTTGGCGGTCGTTCTGTAGCGGCTTTGGAAGAACTGCTGCGTTTGGATGCTGGAGACGGTCGAACGTGGGAACAAATAGCGGTGAACTTCTGGCTCTGTTTTTTGGATGGTGGCGCTTGGGAGCTGCGAGCTCCGGACTGGTGTGCAGCGATAACCAGTTTTTTTTTTTTTTTTTTCGATGAATAGTTTGTTTCGGTCCTTGGGTTTTTTTGCGGTGTTTTGGTGGTTGACGTGCAGCGCTTTTTGCTCTTTCTGTGCTTTGCTTTCTGTGGTCAGTTGGTGTCGGCGTCTTACCGGCCTCCTGTCTGCGACTTCTTTTCGGTTTCGGTTTGGTTTGTCTGAGCCGGGTTGGTTTGGGGGCGATGGTTAGGCTGGAGCTCCTGAAACCTTCCCTTCCGCTCTTTTTTCTTCTCTTTTCTTTTCTTAGACGGGTACTCTTTTTCCTTCTTACAGTTTTTCCCTTGGGGTTTTCTGTAGGAAGGTTTTAATGAGGCTCGGCCCTTAGTCTGCTTGTCTGTGCTTTCAAGGGTTTAGGTTTTTCTTGTTTGTTTTTCGTTTTTTTTCTCCTTCTTTTATAAAATCGCATTTTAATAATGAACCGTTTGTATATTAAAACTCACTTAGTTATTAACTGAAACTTCCCAAAATAGAAAAAAGGGGAAAAAAAGAAAGAAAACAAAAAAGAGACATGAGTCACATGACTATCAGAAACATGCACCTTGTAAGATAGAGATGTGATGAAAGTCCAAATTTAAATGATTTTTTTTTTTTTTTGAGAATCCAAATTTAAATGAATTAAAAGATAAAACTAACAAGATCTGAAATATAGGATATATGCCGGGTATCCCATCAAAACATTCTTGAAACTAATTACAAGCCCAAGAATTAAAATGCAACAGGTCTCAAATTTAACTCTAGCCTGAGCATCCCACTCTTTCACCCATTCAAGAATATTCAAATGAATACATGGCTAGATATATATATAGTCTATATATATATATATATGTATGTTGGTAACAATGAAAATAGATCGTGAAACACTACTTAAAATTGAGAAATTAAGCTGTCACGTCTCCATCCAACTCTTTCTAATAACAACTAACAAATATTTTTTCTTACTTCACACGCGCATATATATCATATACGTACAGACATGAATAAAATTTGCAATTTCCATTGAGATTTATATTAATAATTAGCAATTCACAGGAATATAAATAATATTATGAAGGGAAAAAATAATACGTAATAACATCATGCATGAATATAAGTAACTTGCATTTTCTCAACACAGTATATATAATTCTTAATTTCTACTAAAATCTGCTTCCGCCAAGAAAGAAAGAAAGAAAAAAAAACATCTCATCCTCTCCTAATTTTCTTGATCTTACCACACATAAAATCCCTGAGAATATTGGAAGGAAACATGGCGTCAATTTCATTTGAGAAATCTAGCAAAACCCTCTGCGCCTTTCTCTTGTGCAACGCCACTGATTTAGGTTTTCTCGGCGGCGGAGGGCATTTCAGTAAAACCACCTCTCCGCGATCCTCTGCTTTCGGCGTAGTGCATCCTCCATCTTCATCAACTCCTCTCGTCGTCGAAACCGAGCTTTTCTCGACAAGGGTTTCTTCTGTATAGACTTCCCGTTTTGTCGTTACATGCAAATCTTTGTCGGAAGAGGCCGTCTTGTTGGGCAGTCCCATTAGGGAAAATGGCTTCAAATTTGCGTGCATGAAGAAGATTTAAATGATGAAGTAATCTTTTAATATGTAGAGTTTTTGTGGTAGTATGTGTGTGTGTGTTTTGTACGTAGTGATTTCTTGGGAGCAAGAGATAGCAAATGGGAAGGAATTGAAGAAATATGTGTTTGATATTTGGTGATTGAGTTTGAAAATGTGGATGCTTTAATATAATGAGGGGTGAGGGATTTTCAACAAATATAATCATCGATTTTCATGACACCCTCTCTTGATTATTTTAGTTGACTTCTTTTTCTGATATTGCCTTTGTTCCAATGTTTTTTTGTTTAAGTGAGTGTGTGTGTGTGTGAGAGAGAGAGAGAGAAAGATAGAGAGGGTATGGATATATAATTGAATAAGAAAAGGTCCTTTTTGGTGAGGAATCCAATGCAATGAAACCCTTCCAAGTTCCAAATTCCCTAAATCACATTAAAAAGTAGTGTGATTTTTCGCAATCCCTTTTGTGATTCTCTACTAACTTTGATGGTTGCTAGTTGCTATGGAGAAGATGCCTATCAATATAGCCATATCTGTATATACCTATTTTTGTTTTTTCTGCATGTAAGTATCATAAGTTTGAAAATTTTCTTTTCTTTAAATTTAATTTGGCCATTGTCAACATATTCTATTGATCAACGAAATGTGTGCGTCATCATTTACATTATGCACTAATTAATATAGTAATAGAAGTTGCGAAATAGAAATGAAATATTAATATAACTTTGTACATTTTTCATCTTGTGTGTGAGGAAAAAATAAAAGAATATTCAAGTGAACACACATCTCTGACTCTCATTACATTGACATATTAATTCATTATAGTCAGAACTAAACGAATTAAACGAATCAAAGAAATCTCATAGGATACTCCTCAACCAACGAAAAGGAATAATTAAAGCTGAAATAGTATATATGTATGTGTATGCATAAAAACTAAGATGCCTTATCTTAGTTATCTACAAACAAAAAAAAGTTGGTTATTTCCCATGTGAAATTGGGATAATACACCAAACCTAATGGATTAGTTGCCACCCCAATCCCTTGACACCCCATCACTTCCTGGCCCCTTGCATTTATCTTCCAACTCCCAACTCTATGTTAGAAGACCATCGCAATATTTTTCAACGCTTACATTTTTCTATTTCCATAGCAAATAAATTGACCAAAACAATTATTCTACTCCCATGGGAATATTATTCCTCTATGTGCCTTAAATATCAATCCCACTTATAATATTCATTCCTCTAGAAGCTAACAATCTCAGTACTCCACCTAACATTTTAATTTTTTTTCAGAACACAACTCGTACCTTTAATTACTTTTAATTTTAAACCTATTTGTGTTCTTGTATGTTGGATTTCATTAATTAATTTTCTTGTCATAACAAAATTAATATAGTTATCGAATCCTAAATCTTTGTATTAACCTAGCTAGCTAGAATTAATGTAGAATTTGATGATGCATGTGGCTTGTTGAGATGGGCCCACGAGGAAGAAGCATGCTGTGTTGTTGTTCAAGTGTACATTATATTGAGTGGCAACATGCATTATTTCTTAGCACGGCTCACCTTTCATATCATCTTAGGATTCCCACTTGGAATTTGGGCTAATCAGTTTTCTTTTTTTCTTTTTTGCCCCCAATTTTAGTGGAGGGGACATTAATTTTTTTCTGAATTCATAATGTTGGAGCAGGAAAGGAAGGGGTCATGATGCCAATCATCATGAAAAAGGAAGATAAAATGATGAAATTATGGAAATGGAAATAATATATAGAGTAAGAAAAAATCGTAAAAAAACATATGTCGTCGCAAATTGTTAACTCCGCTTGTTTGAAACGATTTTTTCCTACTTAAGATCTAGTGTACTATATTTAGTGTCCCATTTTATATCTTAATTTTAATTTGTTTTATTATACTATTTTGTTGCATTTTGTGTAATAGTACATTGTTTCCCTGCCATGTGGCTGTAAAAGATTGCTATTTTAAATTTCCCATGATTTTATAAAAATAATCTTTTCTCAAGACAAACAAACATATATCACCGCACATAAAACTCTACTATTTATATGAAAATTTAAAGACTACTACTATCACTACAAAAAAACGCGCATTTACCGGCGAAAACTACCGGCGGCTATTTTGCCGTCGGTAGCTAACGGCGGCACGGCGGCGGCAGTCTAAGCGACCCGTACTTTCGAAATTACCGGCCAGCTACCGACGGCAAATTCGCCGCCGTTAGCTAGCGGCGGCGACGCCGCCGTTAATGTTAAAATACGCATAAATTAATTTATTTTATAGAATTAACGGCGGCAAAATTGCCGCCGCTAGCTAGCGGCGGCATTTGCCGTCGGTAACCGATAAAATATAGGGCAACGGTTCTCCTTCTTTTTTCAGTTTCTGCGCCGCACACACACGCGAACAGAACATAAAATCCACCCCCCCCCCCCTCCCCTGCTGCTGCTTCGCCGCCGCCGCCCTAGCAGGTAACTCTCTCTCTCTCTCTCTCTAGATCTATATATATATATATCTCTCATTAATTTTAATTATATATATATAATTATATAATTTTCATTTATATTATTTATTGTAGTTCGACGACCTCGTTTCACCGCCTTCTTCACGACACCCACCGAAAACCACCACCGTACGCTCTCTTATTTATTTATTTAATTATTTAATTATGAATTTATTTATGTATTTAATTATATATTAATTAAATAGATTTATTTGTTATATATAGTTAATTAATTTATAATTGATTTTGTTTATAACTAAATTATTATGAAGCATGATTAATTTTAAATTATATTAATCCATTTAATATATGTTGTTAGTTTAATTTTAAATTATGAAGCATGATTAATTTTAAATTATATTAATTTTAATCAATTAGTTTAAGTTGTTTGTTAGAATAATTTATATATGTTGGATAATTTTGTTAAATTAAATGTTATGTGCTATGTGTTTATGAAATGTTATATTATTATTATTATATATATATATATATATATATATATATTGTGGGGTAGATTTAATCAATTTCTTAAGGATCTTCTCCCTTTGGGATAGAAATTGATTATTTCTTAAGGATCTTCTCCCAACAAATGATTGTTTTTAATTTAATTACCATGATTTTTATTGCTTTTATTTGTATTGTATTATTGCTTCGACATTGGGGGGCCGGGTAGACCTAGTATAGGCTTAGTAAATTAGGACTACTATGGTCACTATAGTTGCTGGTAGAGTCGAGCACTTGGTAGTTAGGATAGTGGGGTTATGCTGTCGAAATTTTGTTAGATTTCAAGTAATTTATTACTCCCTCCGTCCATGAAAGAACTTCCTAGGAGGGAGTGGCACGGGTTTTAATAAAATGTTGTATAGTGTATTGAGAGTGGAGAAAAGATTGTAAAGTGTATTGGGAATTGTGAAAAAGTATTAATAATTTATTGTGTTGTTTTAATTAATGTTAACATTAATTAAAACAACACAGAGTGGTGGGAATTGTCTTTGGTGGGGTATTGTCCCAAAATAGGAAAAAGTAGGAAGTTCTTTCGTGGACGTCCCGAAATAGAAAAATAGGAAGTTCTTTCGTGGACGGAGGGAGTATATTTTATTTGTTTTTTTCAATTAGAATTTGCAAGAATGAGTGATAATCGTATGTGGATGTACGCGAGATACAATGATCGTACTGCATTTGAAACGGGGCTTGAGGTTTTCCTTGAGTGGGCGTTCAATCAAACGACGTACACAGATGGACAAGGTAACATTAGGTGCCCGTGTAAGAAGTGCAAGAATCAAGCGTATTTAGATGTACCTACGGTCAGAAAACATGCTAGTAGGCATGGATTTGTCCTGAATTACAAAGTTTGGGTTTGTCACAGGGAAGCACCGCTGTATATGCCGAGAGAACATGCTATAATGAATGAGGATGATGGATTATACAATAAATAAATAAATAAATAAAATAAAATAAAATAAAAAAAATAAAATTAAAAACATTACCGTGGGCAAAACGCCGTCGGTAGTTACCGACGGCGTTTTGCCCTCGGTAAATACCCGGCCCTCCTCCGGCAAAGACCCACCGGACGGCGGTAGCCTGTTACCGACGGCGTTTTGCCGCCGCTACGTAGCGGCGGTAATAGTCGTCGCTAGTTTTCCGGCAGGGTCTGCCGGACTCCGGTGGCTCTCTACCGACGGCAAAATCGTCCTCGGTAACTAGCGGCGGTGGCTGCCGCCGCTAATTCTCCGGCTAGGCTCCGCCGTTTAACGGCGACAATTCCGGCGGCATCGCCGCCGTTAACTGCCGACGGCGGATGTTCGTCGCCGACGAACCGTTTAGCGGCGGGATCTTGCCGCCGTTATCGCCGCCGGTAACACTATTTACCGGCGGCCGTCTTTTGTTACCGACGGCATTTCGCCGTCGGTAATCAACGATTTTTTTGTAGTGTATCAAATACTTACACATTTGCACCTCCATAGGCGGCGGTTTATAATTTATTTCGATCGCCATTATGCCTAAAACCACTTTGTATTTTTTCTTTTCTTTTTTTTAAAAAAGATAATAATGATTCTTAATTTTTCCTTTCGTGCGACACAAACCTTCAATTTATTGGTTGGAGGGGAAACGTCTTATCAATTGAGCTGCGCTTCATAGTCAAAACTATTTTGTATATGTAGAGTACTTTATCATTTTCTTCAAGATTACTTGTGATAGAATGATAAGGTTGATGGCAAATACAGCATTCCCCAACAAGAAAAAGATATATATACATGTATCGAACTATTTATGCAATAAATCCAAAATTTGTAACGTCTAACCTTTACAACCTCCAAAAGCAAAGCTAGTTTAATTAATGCATTTCCTAAGGAAATATTGATAACTTGATAATCGATAATGTCATGATAATGTGGGGCATTAGGGTTACAAAGCAAAGTGCACACACTCTCATGCCACATAATTACAATCATGAACTATTTCCCATGTCCCCATCATCAAATTCATCTCTCCCTCTCCCTCTCCCTCTCCCTCTCTACACTTTTCTTTATACACCTAATTAAAATTACCATATTTTATATATTATCATATACCTATATTTAAATATACATTTACCCATCGAGTTTTTATTAAAAAGATTTTAGTGAGACCTGGTCCTTAAATTGCAACTTATTCTTTCAAAAGTTCTTTGTAAGGTTTCTTCTTCCTCTTTCTTCTTTGTTCTCTTTTTTTTCTCCTTCAATATATCTGCATTTTAATAATATATTTAAATGTAGATTCGAATATTATATATATATATATATATATATATAATAATTACATATTTAAATATCAGTACTCTGCACTGCATAGTTGAAGAATTAATTAAGAAAGATCCTCAGTCTCTCAGTCTTCATAATTATCAAGGATTCTTATTTAAACCCTTTTCCTATATATACACATATGTAATGATGTAAAATAGATTTTGTGGTTCAGCCATTTACTCTACGTACATGCTCCTAATTATTTAGTTTTAAATTAGTGCATCTAATATCCACTCTTAATAAAATAAAACTAATTTTATTCATAATGGTCTAAATTTGGGGATCCTCGAGTGACAAATTAAATTAATTACTTTCTCCGTTCACAAAATAACGTCTTATTTTTGTTTTTTGGGACGTCCACAAAAGAACTTCCTACTTATTTTTGGATTATATCTCACCACTTACTTTTCATCTTTTCACTACTTCTAATATTAATTAAAATATTTTTTCACCATTTTCAATACACCCAACAACCTTTTCTCCACTTTTAATACACCTAATAATATTTTTCTTAAAACTCGTGTCACTCCATCTTAGGAAGTTTTTTTGTAGACGGATGGAGTATATTATAAAAAAAATATATAATGAATTAGAATATACACAAAAAATCGTGTAAATTTAGCGAACAATTGCGTGCTTAAGTATTTGTAAATAATTAATTTATCCTCTTGGAAATATTCCTGTTTGCATAGTTTCGCATTACCGAAGAACTCGTTAATTTGGGGTTTCTACTTCTAGCGAGCACCATCAATCGGTATTCTCATTGAAAATTAATTCATAAAATGGTCCTTTCTTCTTCTTCTTCTTCTACATTTCCATTCTTCATACAAATTATAACTGCAATTGTCACTCGTTTAATTAGCATTCAAATTCAGATATATGAAATGAATTTGTGGGGGGTTTTGGATGATTATATTAATTTGAATTTTTTATAGAATGACATCGTGGCGGCGGTTTGTAGGTGGAGCAATGCATGGTAGAAGAAAAGAAAGAAGAAGTAAGAAGCAAAGTGTTTGAAAAAAAAAGATTTAATAAAGTAATTTTGAGAAAATGACTTCTTGTTCTAACACAAAATCTTCTGTACACCCGGATGTATTGTACCCGATCCAGATCTTGACCTGAATCTGACTCAATTGGACTATCCTACCCGAATGTCAAGTGTTAGTGTTATTTATATGTAGTGTTAGTGTCATTTTACACGTAGTGTTAATGTCATTTGTAAAACAAAATAATTTTAGTGTTATCTTCGAAATAGTGTCATTTGTAAAACAAAATAGTGTTAGTGTTAGTGTCAGTGTCATTTCAAAAAAAAAATGAGTCAGGATAATTCAACTAGATCAGGATCGATCCGGGTCGGGTAGTACACCCGAATGTACATGAGACCACCTATTGTTCTAAAAAGTTAGAAATGATGACATTAGTATTTAATCAAAAAATGATGACATTAGTATAATTCATATTGTTTAACTGTAAATGCTCGAAGGCTAATTCTATTCATAGTTTCCGTTTATTTAGTATAGCCTTCATCTAAAATAATAATAATAAATAATTATAAATTTATTAATTTACTTTATAGTTTATAGTCCTCAAATGAAATACTCTTTTCACACGCACTATTAACTTAAAATGTTCAAATCCTCGTTCGTAGATTCTGCTCTCCGAAATTGCTTCTAAAATTAATATGCATGCGCAACTCTGTCTTCGATTGTCAATCGATTTTTGATGTGAATATGAAGTTAATTGATCCTCCTATTTTTAATTTATGTCTTGACTATT
This sequence comes from Salvia miltiorrhiza, assembly GCF_028751815.1. Lineage (NCBI taxonomy): Eukaryota > Viridiplantae > Streptophyta > Magnoliopsida > Lamiales > Lamiaceae > Salvia > Salvia miltiorrhiza. Next base: position 5,571,643 of record NC_080393.1, read on the forward strand.
CGTAACTGCATAGATGATGTTGGCTTTTTACAATTGTAGAAAATCGAATTCAATACATGATCCGATTTGAGAGAGAGAGAGAGAGAGCCTTCATTAAGCTCCACTATTTCGATGTTGATCTGATTTTTCAACTTTGTAAACATTCAATTCTTTTTTAGTTTATCGAGTCGTGATGTGGCTATACCTTTCTGTCAATAACTATATTAGCCTTTATTTGTTTGCGAGTTTAGCTCCATGGAGCAGGAACTGTAAACTATAGAAAATCATAATTACTCCATGGAGCAGGAGTATTTATTATTATTATTTTAAATGGGGACTATATGGAGATTATGAATAGTTATCTATACTCAAGATATACTCAAATTCCAGTTTTTTATATTTTTTAAGGGAATTCCATTTTTTATATAGTTATGCGCGCATATGTATATCATAATTTGAAATATATATATATATATATATATATATATATATATATATATATATATATATATAAGTTCAACCACTTATATAAATAGTAAGTTATGTTTTTCCGCCAAAAATCACTTTACTATGTTTAGAAATTTTTTTTATTTGTTCTTTAATTTCGTATACTTCAGATTATATGAATATTTTTTTGTTGTAATTTTTCATATTGCCCCAATTAAAGTATTAGTTAATTTTTATCTTTTAAATATTTTATATTTGTTATCATACAGATAAAATGTAAACAAACTGTTCAATAAAAAAATGATCACGCATGTTCACTAAATGTAAATAATTTTTTTAGTAAATATAGGTATTAGAGATGTAACAAATGGTGGTGATAATAATGATGATTATGCATCTATCATTCTCCTTGATGATATACTATTACTTAAATCATCTGATGTTCCAATACAAGACATCATTTCAAACACTTGCTCGTCCTCTAACAACATCAATGATATATAATTTTTATTTGAAAGAACGAGCAATATTTATTCCTACTCATATATTATGTGCATTCATAATTTTTTAACATTAATAAATAATTAAATTTTAAATATACAAAATATATTAAAATAATATTTTATTATTAAAAAAATAATGTTTCTCGTGCATCGCAATGGAGCCAAACTAGTTTAGTGTTATGACCGTGTATCGGATTTAAAAATTTATTGAACATAATAATATGCAATGGAATGATGGAGCAAAGTCCGTTTGGGCAGCTATTGGACCACTCCATTTGGGCCCGTAATAGTAATAAATTATTGGGCTACTGTTTTTATTTGATAATTGATTAGGCAGGCCTTTGGGCTCAGAATTTTAAGTTTATTCCCAATGTTTGGATAACAAAAACTCTTATAACTAAAATATTTCAAAAGGATATATACTAGTACTATTTTCTAACTAGGATTCCCAAAATTTGGATACTGGCCCAGTTCATATTTTTTGTTTTACAAGAAAAAAGACTACAGCACGAATATTTATTAGGCTATAATAGAATAATTAAACAATTATTAATTTCGGCAGTTTCGAATAGGTGCACGAATCATACTTATTCGTGGAATACTCTTCTGATTCCTTCTTGATGTTTTCTTTAATTAATTGCCTTTTTCACTGAAGAGAGTATTCAACACAATCATTTTTACTATCCATGACTTGATATATTGGAAAAGCACGATTCTATTTGTTCAAACTTTTTCCTATGATATTTCAATGAAGTGAACTATTGAATATTGATGCTATTTTACATCCATAGCAGAGGATTGCGTGTTCCATTTTTTTGTAGAGTAATTAATCTTCATCGTAGGATTGTATTATTGAATTTTCAAGATTTGTCAAATGATTGTCCATTCTTATCATCTTTATACCCATTCCAAATTTGTATTTATCTAATTTTTGTTACATAAATTGACTACTTTAGAATCTTGATGCGTGAAACCACCGTTGATTGACAAATTGCTTATTGCTTCCGTGATTAAGCAAAGACAAATTCGATTGTGATATATACAAATTCGATCCCCACGTATATAAATATGTTTATATTGTATAATATTAAAAAAAAAAATATTAGAGATTGCTTTTAAGGATTCTTATCGGCATGCATAAATTGATATTGTTATGATTGTATAACTGAAAATAAGTCAAAATCACGTCGTTGAGTGTGAACCGACATCATATTATTACACTAAATTCCTATTAACACTATATATTACTCCAAGTATGCGATTTGTATGAAAGTTAAGGAATATTCAATTATTTATTTCTAATGATTCATCGAATTATATAGTAAAAAATATTGAACCCTATATTTGATCAAAGAGATTGATATCTAAATTCTGTCACCATCCGAAATCGATCACTACCTTATGATGTCGGAGAATTTTGATTGGATCCCCTTTGTTTATCATGTCGGCGAAAGAGCTTTAATAAGGCAAATACTTTTGTATTTTGATAATTACAATTTACACCAACTCTAATTATAAGCATTATTAAGCCATATAGCCAAGTAGTATTGGTCGTTTTCGTTTGGTATCATATCAAATTAAGACAGGTGATCAAGTGGGAGTCAACTTAATACTGCTTTATGTATATAATTGCCTTCACCATAATCAAATGTGTCTTTAATTTCTTAGTTACCTATCTACTTATTGACCTATCTATATACCTTGACTTGGTCTAAGTCTTGGTTGATTTTAGTTGGATATTGCTGTGGATTCATTTTAATTTTTCTCTTCAATTTAGTTTTGCTTACCTATTTTTAATCGTACTTCCCTAACATTTAAAAGTATAATTCATTAAAATAACTTTATATCCAAACACTTTTATATAGCTAATTTAAAGTCCTTATTATGAGATATGCCAAGCGGGCTAGCTTAAAATTTGTACCCCCGATTAAATTGGTCAAATTTACGTATGTATTTTTTATTCATTTTACTTCATCCGTGGTGGAATAGATGTCCTATTTAAATAAAATGTATCTTCAAATGAATGTTCTAATATGTCTTTTTATAGAAAAATGATGTCACGCTTTGAACTTTGCCCTTGTGTAAGCCATATAATAGCTCGTTTCTTTCATGTAATAATAGGGGTAAAAAAATAATATATTTGCCCCTTTAAATAATAAATAATTTTACCTAATTTCTTAATGAGGATGTATCATGTGCAGATGTCCGCATGGTGTGGACCACTCACATACTCTAATAAAATACTTACAAGTGTCATATATTTGCAATATGTGAATGATCAATACAAGTATTATATTGAAATCTGTGAGTGGTCCGCACCGTGTGAACGTTAAAATAAGAGAATTTGTATTTCTTTATATTTGATTTACAATAAGGGATACTCCGGGGCGAAGATCGTGTGATGGATCAAGAACAAGACCCAAATCTATATATTTTAATGGCATATATATTTATTTGAGTGCAAAACTTGATCCATCTAATAATGAGACAATCTCAACTCTAGACAATCTCTAATGCAAAATATCTCAAAAACATCATGAAAATAATGCTAACAACATTGTAAAATGAAAATGAATAATGAAAAAGAGTAGTTAATTGTAAACTTAATGCAAAATTTCTCTTTTTGACCAATGCCAGGCACTTATTCTTTATGATCCCATAATCCTTTAAATAAGTAAAATTAACCCCATGAGCAAGATTGCACATTACATACTTTGAGAATTTTATCGTGGGCCCCCACTTAACATCTTTTTTGAATAACTTGGCCCAATTAACATACTTTGCGTGCATATATTTGGTGATTGTTTGAATATTAATACCATGAAATGTATCTTGTTCATTGCATATAGTTTGCAGCATAATTAACTTCTTTCTAGTTAGTTGCGACACAAATTAGGTATTTCCGATTCGATTATCGCTTTCATTTAATTGGCGTTCAACAACCGCAATCAACTCATTTCAACTCTAACATTCTTGTAACTAATCATATTAAAATGAAAATTTGACACAATTACTTTAAATTATTCATTTTTTGGGTTATTAATCTGCTGGGTTTGGTTGGAACTAATTGATAGCCGTTTGATATTTTCTTTTATATTTTTCATTTGTTGGCTATTTTGCGAATAAGTAGGATTGACGCAGAAAATTATTTTGATATGGGCTGTATTTTTTAAATTTTCAGTGCAAGAGGCTTTTGCATAAAAATTTCACGCAAAAATTCGATCATTTATAGATTTTATAAGAAAAGAAATAAAAAGTAAATAAAAATTACTTGGTGCAAGCTGAAGCCCCTCACTTGTGTCTGCCATTGCAAATAAGAAAACGTATTGCTATTTTAATAAAAATGGGAAATTGATTTTAAACTTCGTTGTAAATATATACAATCTACATAAACATATAATTTTTGAGTAAACACACTTGATACTCTCAATCCTTATTAGAAAATTTAGAAAATGAGATGAAAAATAAAACAAAACAAATTGCAAAATACTTCCCCCCAAAAAAGAACACACACACGCACTAAGAGTTGTTGCTTCAAGAAACAATCAAATCAAACGTATTAAAATATGAGGTGGTCTCATGTACACCCGGGTGTATCATACACTCAGATGTAAATGATACTAACACTAACACTATTTTAGAATGATATTAACACTATTTTGTTTTACAAATGACATTATTATGTTATATAAATAACACTATATTGAAATAACACTAATACTAAATGACATTATCACTATATCGAAATGGCACTAATACCCCGTGTGTACTGTACATTCGAGTGTACAAGAGATTTTGTGTTAAAATTTAAAAGAGTTATGTGAAGTAGCTACATTGTAGTTGCCCACATACTAGTTAAATAGAAAAAAAAATTATTTAATTTTTTTAATTAAAAAAATTAGTTATTTTACTTTATTGTTTTTAATATAGTTTTTTTTTGTATTTTTTTTTAAAAATTAAAAATTACATAAAAATATAAAAACATATCTATAATATAAACAATATAGTTACATAATTGAATTCCTTTTTTATTTAAAAAATATTTTTTTAAAAAAAGACATACAAGTAGCCACTTTACTAAATCCAAAATTGCGATGCCAAAGTTGTTATACAGGAATTAATAAAGTACACCAAGTTGGGCAAAGAAAACCAAGAAACCCAATGTTGAAAAAAGTGATGTCAATTTTCAAAAAATGATGTGAAAACTTACCATAAAACATTGACGCTTAAACTTTTAGATTTGAAAAATCTTCCAAAAAAGAACTGTACACTATTTCAGTAGTATATATTAGTATTATGATTAAATAATGCATCTGCCCGCAAAATATCTGAGTGCTGCCCGTTCTCACACGCCCCTCTCTCTCCGACACGGTCAGCTTTTCTCTCTCTCTCCTGAGTTCTGCCTTCCCGGGCAGCTCCATACAAATAAATATGTGAGACGCGCTTTATTTCCTCTCTTCAGCCACCACCACCAACTTTCCCGGTGGTGCAGGAGATGCGCCGCCGCAGCCGCTGCTCCAACTTCTGCATATCTATCTTGAGAGAGAGAGGGAGAAATGGGTCAGGGGATGAGCTGCAGTAGTAGTGAGGAGCAGGGGCTGTTCGGTGCAGTGCAGTTCGGGGATTTGGAGATGTTTGAAGCCATTTTGAAAAGGGATTCATCTCTCATTTATCATTCTACTGTTTATGATCGTAACTCTCCTCTGCATATCGCTGCCGCTAACGGCCAGATCGAGGTGGGAATCTTGAAAAAATGTCTTACTTTATTTTGCTCAATTTTAGTTTTAGTTGTTCTGTTTTCCCTCCCTTTTTGGGTTCTTGGTGTCTGTTTTGTGAATTTGGGATTCTTGATTTGTGGGTTTCAGATTCTCTCATTGCTTCTCGACCGATCCGTGAAGCCGGATGTGTTGAATCGGCATAAACAGGTCTGCTTCTGCTTCTTCATCTCCCTTTCGTGTGTGGAGAGATTGATTTTTTTGGATAGTTCATTTTGATGAAAAATGTTTGATCTTGACTGTTGATTATTTGTAGAATTGTGTGATTGTTTGATCTTGACCGCTCATTAATTGAAAAATGTGTGTAGACTCCATTGATGCTGGCTGCAATGCATGGAAAGATCTCTTGTGTTAAGAAGCTAATTGAGTCCGGTGCCAATGTGTGTATTCCTCGCAAATGTCTCTTTATTTACTGAATCAATCAAAAATAGGCATCTTTGCTCATACCTAATCTTGATTCTATCTTGTTAGATTTTGATGTTTGATACGCTTAATGGAAGAACCTGCTTGCACTATTCGGCTTACTATGGCCATTTCGATTGCCTCGAAGCCATTCTATCCGCTGCTCGAACCTCCCACGTCTCAGCTTCATGGTAGCTTCTTGTTCACAAGTGACCTTTTTGTTGTAGGAAAAAAGTGACACGTCTCTTAAGTTTGAATGATCTGTGAACAATTTTGTAGGGGGTACTCTCGTTTCGTGAACATTAGAGATAGCAAAGGGGCAACACCGTTGCACTTGGCAGCGCGTCAAAGACGCCCTCAATGTGTTCATATATTGTTGGATAATGGAGCCCTTGTCTGTGCTTCGACTGGTGGATATAGGTATATGTTTCATAGGCAGCGCGTTTATGCTTTTGGTTCATGTTTATGTGATTGTTTTGTGCTTGATGATTTTTACTCTGCAGCTTTCCTGGTAGTACTCCTCTTCATTTGGCTGCAAGAGGTGGTTCTCTTGATTGCATCAGAGAATTGCTGGCTTGGGGCGCTGATCGACTCCAAAGAGACGCCTCAGGGTATGTGATCTTGTGCTTCACTTAAATATGCTATGATGGATATGATATTTCATGACTAGTTTTGCTATTATGCAAGAATTCAGAATCTTTTTTCTTTCCCTTTATGTCTTATTGTAATATATAGTAAGTTTAGTTGTTTCTACATAATGCGTAGTTGAGGAGTAGGGTTTAGAGGATATCTTTTTGAGTCCTTGTTTATATTAGTGAAGTGTGAAGTCTCGCTCATCTCTTGCTGCGTAATAGCTTAAACGTGTGATATTTTGGGTATGACTCAGGCGAATACCATATGTGGTAGCTTCAAGGCATCGCCATGGTGCATGTGCCGCCCTTCTGAACCCTTCGTCAGCAGAGCCTCTTGTTTGGCCGTCGCCTTTGAAATTCATCAGTGAACTCAATCAGGAAGCAAAAGCTCTATTAGAACAAGCCTTGATGGAGGCCAACAGAGAAAGAGAAAAAACTATCTTGAAGGGAACTGTTTACTATCTCCCGTCTCCATCAGCATCCGACTCTGGAATTGATGACAATATATCTGAGGTAATCTATCTATCTATTCTTTTTCCAAAAATGACTCTATAATCATGAAGAGAATTCAATAGAAATATGGATCTTGACTATGTCAATTGTGTAGGCAAGCGATACAGATCTCTGCTGCATATGCTTCGATCAAGTTTGCACGATTGAGGTTCAAGAATGTGGCCACCAAATGTGTGCACAATGCACGCTTGCCTTGTGCTGCCACAATAAGCCCAAACCAACAACTTCTTGCCCTACTGTGCCGGTTTGCCCCTTCTGCAGGAGCAACATAGTCAAGCTTGTCGTGATTAAGCTCAGAGTCGAGAATGATATTGAGCGTGACCTCAACTCCTCAAAGCCACGCAAGTCTTGGAGGTCGCGCAATTTGAGTGAGGGAAGCAGCAGCTTCAAGAGCCTATCAGCAGCTGGCTCGTTTGGCAAGATGAGCCGTGGATCAGGCAGGTTTGCTGCTGAGGACGAGCTTCTTGATAAGCCATTGAGCCTTGAGACGTAGATACGGGGATCAAGAACTTCGACTGGGCAAAACAAGCTTCGAATCCGAGGGCCAGGGGTTCCAAAACTGCCATGAAGGCAGGTATACATAGCTTTCTCTGCATCTGCTTTGTAGATTTCAAGAAAATAAGCAAATGCAAGTTTGCAACTTTGCATGTTTTTGAGTTTGGGGTTTATTTGTTGCTGCTTTGCTACTGTAGTCATTGGCTTTACTTCCAAATTCAGTTTTAGGAAGATATTCTTTTAAAATCTTGATGATAATATTCAAGAATTGTGATTCATTTTGCTGCTGCTATCCTCTGTAAAATTCCTTGTTATTATAGAATGCAAGACTTTGTAATGAGCTGATGCTGTATATGTTGATGTTTGTAGGAAGTCAATGGGAAACCAAAAAGAAAAAAAATGAAATTGAATTTTGGGATATTAATAATTGTGATGGTTGTCTTGTGATGAATTGTCCCAGCTTTGGTAAATTATTTTTGTACTTGCATCACTCTGTAATATTCTGGTTATGCTTATTTTGAGAGATGAGACATCGAGATAAGGTTATTTATCATGGGACCCAACTAAAATTATTATCTTCTTTGAATGCTGATGCTTTTGCCTATTTCTTTATTTTGATCTATTTTTATTTTATTTTTTGGGGGGTAGTAAATTATTCCTTGGAGACAGCCTCACGTGGTGCATGGCATCGCACACGATAGTTTAAATCTTTTGGTAGCAATACATGTAATTTGTAGTGATTTATGATAAATTGATTTATAATTTCATTATGATTCGTAACCCTTTAATACTACATTTTTCTTTATTTAATATTGTAAATTTATCAAAAAAAAACCCCTACATTTTTCTACTTTTTATTTATCCACAACGAATAATATTTTGACCGCACACAAAGAAACTGTGATATACTCCCTCCGTCCCACTAAAAGTGGCCACATTTTCATTTTGGTTTGTCCCACTAAAAGTGGCCACTTTCCTAAAATGGAAATATTTAGTATTTAATTAAATTTAATTAATCAATTTAATTAAATTTCTAATTAAACTTAAACCCTCATTAACTTAACAAACACACACACAAAACACACACATTCATCTTCTCTCTCTCTACTCCCCCCCCACACACAGCCCCTTCCCTCGCCCATCTCTCTTCTTCTCCAGCGAGAAGCGGACGACACCAACGCCGGCGTCGGTCGCCGCCCCCGACCTCCCTCTCCCTGGCCTCTGCTCTCTCTCCCTCGCCCGTCGGTCGCCGCCCCCGACCTCCCTCTCCCTGGCCTCTGCTCTCCCCCCTCGCCCCACCCCTGAACTCCCTGTCCCTCGCCTCTACTCCCTCCCTCTCGCCACCCCCATGGCCGCCGCCGCCTAGAACACACACACCGCCGCTCGTTTCCCCAGGCGCCGCCCTTCTCTCACAAACCCTAGATCTACCGCATCAGCTTCGATTTCCGGCGACCATAGCAGCAGCTTCAATTTTGGGGGCTAGGGCTCCGGTTGGCGATTTTGGGGGTTAGGGCTCCGACGACGTTCCCTACAATCTCTGATTTGGGTGTCTGATTTTGGGGGCTAGGCCACTCCGTCCGTCCGTCCGGCTATGCCACGGCTCTGCTCCGGTAATTTCTGAATTTGAAGCAAATCATTTTTTAAACACATATGGGAGAATTTGAAGGTAATTTCTGGATTTGAAGATTTTTGGATTATGCGATTGATGGGTTTGAAGAATTTTTGGAATGGAAGAATTTCTTGGAGAATTGGTTTTGAGTTTGAAGAATTTCTGGCTATGCGATTTGATGAATCTGGTTTGGGTGTTGGATTTGCGGTTTGATAGAGGGGCATGGGGCCACCGTCGCCGGCGCGGCGCCGGCGATCGGCATCGCCGTCGTCGGAACAGATGCAGTGAGAATGTGACCAAACTTAATTAGTCATTTGATTTTGGTGAACCATATTAATTAAAACATAATAACTATTTTCTTAATCTCCGTGCCGAAAAGAACGTGGCCGCTTTTAGCGGGACGGAGGGAGTATATACTTTGATCGGAACAATTGATTTCTTATTTTATCTTACTATATAAAAATTGATTTTTTTTTTCTTTTTGACTTGGGGGAATTGGGGAGGGGGAGCAGTGGGGTTTGAACCCACAATCTCACTGTTCACACACATGAGGTCGCAGCGCTTGGTGTCCCGACACTATATAAAAATTGGTTATACACATAATATGTGTATTTATATTATAGACGTGAACAATAAAATATGAATAAAGGTGTATGGGTTAGGGTTACACCATATATAAAAATCACTATTGCTTTGGAGTGTGGAGAAAGTGATAAATGAATTAATATTCCTTCGATTCAAATGTACTACTGTGACAGATTTGAATTAGGTGTGAAATAAGTGGCAGTTCATGGTCAAGAATTGCGTGCATAATAATAATAATAATAAAGATCCAAATTAATAATAATAATAATAATAATAATAATAATAATAATAAAGATCCAAATTAACTTTAGCTCTCTTCAAATTAACTTTTTGTGTCCGCTCCTACCTATATATATGGTGGATCGTGAGTCGGACTAGGATTTTTTTCACAGTGAAATATATATATATTTCACCATGAAGAAAAAAATAAATTATCATTATTAAACACAATATATATTATCAAGTGTTTGGTCTTTCTTGTCCTTTTGCACACCGCGCACTTAATATTTCAAAAAAATATAGTAATATTAATTGTATGATAGGTGGTGGTGGTTTGATTTCGTCAATTATGTCCTACCCAAACAGTAGATCTTAGGGTGGTTTTATAATTATTAAATTGATGACTTCACATGTTAACTATTTATGTTCATATTTCACTAGTCAACCGCCTACTTAGATTTGTTTCTTTTTTAATTTTGACAAAAATTTCTATGTGTTCATCTTATGAGTGTAGATTCTAATCCAACTTCCAACCTGGCGTATATGTATAAATGACTTGTGTTTTGAGTAAAAGTATAGTTTTTATAAATAAATAAAAGTATTATTTATATGAATCAAAGTGTCATTTTTAACAAAAATCTCAAGTTTGAATCCATCGTCCCACTATCTTTTAAATTATTTATTTATTTTTTAAAAAGTAATAACAATTCAAATAAAAGTGATAATTATTTTAAATTTATTTAGTATGTGGTGCTTATAAATAAAAATAAATGAATCAAATTACAGTCTTAGAAAAGATCTGTGTATGTGAGTGCACCTCTTTATTTTAACTATTCATCTATAACTCGATAGTGTTCATTCCCTTTATAAGGGTGAATGAGCACAATTACAAAATATACCCAACCTGCACCTCAATAGCAACTACTCCCTCCGTCCACAAAATGAATACTCATTTATGGATGATACGAATTTTAAGAAATACTATATTGAGTGTAGTGTGAATTGAATAAAAGTTCCATCTTTTTTAGTGTATTGATTAAAAGATTTTGTGAGATACACTTGTCAAAAAAGGAAATGAGTACTCATTTCGTGGACGGACGAAAAAGAAAATATGAGTACTCATTTCGTAAACGAAGGGAGTATGAATTTTCCTCGCCATCAAAAAAGGGGAAAATAAGGAGTATGAATTTTGTGAGAGCATTTCCAGCGGGGCTTGAACCGCGCCCACTGTTGCGCCCTCGGCTCGATAGGAGGCTTGTGAGAATGAGACGAGCTCAAATGTTATTATGTGACACGCGCTAGCTTTTAAAAAAAAATACTACTCCCTCCATCTCACGAATCTTGACACGTTTTCCTTTTTGGGCCGTCCCACTAATCTTGACATGTTTCCATTTTGGGTAATAATTATTACCTTCTCTCTCCTACTTTATCACTTTTATTACCTTTTCTCTCATATTTTATCACTTTTATATTTTATTAACTACCCACTTAAAACACTAATCTACAATTCCTTAATTCCCGTGCCGAATCCAAACGTGTCAAAACTCGTGGGACGGAGGGAGTATTAGATTAACGTCTAATTATTTATTTATTTTTTTATAAAAAGATTATCCAAATCCTCCTATAGAAATATCTTACTTTCACTTATTTTTTACACCAAATCTATATCTATATTTCTACTTTTCTTCTTCTTCTCCAATTTTAAATTATGTGCTTGTATTTGCCATTAAAAAAAATTGATCATAATTTTCAAAATTGGTATGCCGATCAAACGAGGCAATCGTCATCGACCCCAAATTTCATTTTTAATGTGTTTTTTTTAAGATTATTGTGATTTCTAAATTTAAATTTAATAAAAGTTTCTAATTTTAAATTTTATTTAAAATTCATTTTTAAAAAAAAATAAGATGAAAAATCTATAAAGCCACACCATATAGAAGGGTGGCTCTTACTATGCTGAAAATCAACGATATCGAAACAAAGTCACAAAAGACAATAAAATCAGAAGTGGTGAAAAACTGAAATATCTAGAGCGCTATGAGTATTTCTCGTAAATAGCTTGTGATAGTTTACAATGATTACATGTGTGTATTCATAAGCTAAAAAACTAGTAATTCTAATAGGAATAAAACTACTTCAAGCTAATTCGTTGGGGACAAGATTCTTCAATTCAATCTCCTCCCCGAACTAATCTTCTTATTCTCATATAACACCCAAACCTTGGGCAACCGATTCAATCAAATCCCGAACTAATTCTATCCACCATTTTCTTAAAACTCGTGTCGTCCAAAAAGTGGTAACGACATTATGGATGGAGTACAGTATAATACTTCCTCCATTCATAATTTTTTTTTCATAATTTTCTTTTCGATTCGTTCACAACAAAAAATTGTCATTTTCATTTATAGCGTAGCTCACAAAGTGAAAAGTACAAAAATCTAAAGAAGTAAAATTTAACAATAGAATCTTATTTTGCAAAAACCATGGTATTTGTTGTCATCACAAAAATATCTAAAGCAAAACCATCTTGAAAAGTAGAAAATCAAAAAAATTGAGGTGATGAAAGAGAAGTGAGTTTTATTGCATACCACATCGTTTGTTTCTTGTACGCTGAAAAGACAGCACCACGTCAACTACTTGTGAATTTTTTGGTGTGAGATTTCTGGTGGTTGGGAGAAAACATAAATAAAGATTGAGGAATCACTATCAGCTGCGTATAATAACTAGATTTGAATCTTTGATAATTAATTAGACAACCAAATGAGAAAATACTGAAAGTTACAATTTATGTAAATTATTACTAATAATTATACACAACAAAATTTATCTAAATACTAAAAATATCTCATTATTTGATTTCCAACAAGTTCCTCCAAGCTGCTCCTCATTTACTTTACAATAAAGGTTACTTAAAAAATACTATAGCTTAAAAATTAATTAAATTATTCTAAAAAAAATTAAATTAAATTAAAATTCCGCATATCGAATAAAACAGAGTATTTTTGTTAGTTCTCAGTGTTTTTATTATAGTTATCAATAGTTGAGTGTATTTTTGTTAAATGAGCAATAGTATAGGATATAAAGTGGAATTTTCCGAAAAAGATATCTTCGAAAATACACTTGTTCTTTAAAACTCGTTGCTGTTACAATTTGCAACACGCAAAACAAATAAAACTCTTCCACAAATTGCAGCCTGTCAGCGTCTCCATGTCGCCATGGGGCTTACCTGTGCAAGAAATGATAGGAAAAAAACAAGACTCGTAAAGATTCAATAAATGCCAATTCTTGAATGATTCATTCAAGGGGACTACAAAAGTATGTGTTGTTTTGAAGGCATTGCACCTTTGATTCGATTCATAACTGACTTATTTGTCCGCATTGGATCGAGCATCGGCCTACGAGTCCGTCCAACGATGTCCGCCTCAACGGTGAAAAACATCCAACCCCCTGTAAAAATGACGCGATAATTGATGACGACGACGTGTTGATGCGACAAAATATCTAAGATAAAATTTCTAGACAGAATTAGTGGCCTGACCGTACGATGCATCACATGTGGACTGACTTCTTTTTTTTATCATGCAACTGACAGTTAAAAAGGAAGCAGGTTTTTTTACCAGTTTCATGGATTTACGAACCTCATCACGATCGGGCATCATCCGTTCCTGAAGTTTGAAGGGTCGGTCTCCATGACAAGTGTGACGGGCTTTCCCGTTTTAGCTTTATGCACTACGTAAAAGATCGATATGCTAAGAGCTTTCGATGGATGATGATCCCAATCTGCAAGCAAGCTATCCATTTGCTGTAAAGAACTCCTTCAGATTTCCTATAATTCCTTTGTCGTAAGGGTTAATGAATTGTACGTCGGGCTGGGGCTGGCCTGTACGATATAACAACACGACTATGATCTTGCAAATGGTGTACTAAGTAAGTTCAATTAAAGCATATCTGCATTTAGCAAGAGAAAGAAACGAAGGGGGAAAAAAACAATAAGTTGCAGTAACTTACCCTCATGGGGTACGACTTTACTCTGGAATTCTGGATATTTTTTCCAATTGATCTGCAATAATTTGTCCAAATTAACTATTTCTGTGCACGTTTTATTCTTATCAATTTCCAGCATCATGCATGTTACTTCTGTTATAATGCAGACAACTTAAGTAATAATGATTCTCATGTGACAAGAAAGAAAGCAAATAATACCAACTGCAAAACACTTCAGCAATTCATAGATCATCTTGGCCTTTTGCCATAGGACCCTTCAGTTTTTGAACTGCTGTATAAAATCAAAAACCCAAATCGAAGAGCCTTTCCCGGGCATCATATAATTTTTCAAAATTACTATAAAAATGGAAAGCATGCATGTGCTCCATTTGTTGCAAGTTTATCAATCTAGAACCCAAAAGATAGTTTATGTATCTAATTAAGATTTAAAAAAACAGATCTAGTAATTTATGGTCTAAATTATTGAACTATCAATCTAAGGCTAAAATAATGATATATTCATTATTCCGTATCTTTTATTACTAAGTATTATATAATAAATTCTTTACTGAATTGAGATGAATAATTCATTTTTAATTAAATCCCCTATATTAATACTGTCTTTCTTTCAGGCCCTAGATTGCTAAAATTGAAGCAAAAACATATTTCCAAAAAAAATGCTCTAGCGCCAAGCTCTACTCAAAAGTTGCATTTTGTGGTTCACTTATAATAGGCTGAACACAAGCACAATTCAATTCAGCTGCCCCCTTTTAGTTGGGTGGGGAATACAGTAAACTAGCCTAAATGTATTCCTCTTTCTGTCTGTCAGAGTCAAAAGCCGTTTTCAACCCCAAGGGTATCCCAACATCAAAGTACACAATACCAAGATTCACATATAGTTTGAATGATCAAGCATAACAGTTCATAGAAGCCTAATCTCTTTGCTCTAACATGTTAATACAGCTTACCCATTCGTCGGTTTTGATGTTAAAACATGCGCAATAGACGTGCCAAATTATGAATACCACCTAAGAGACGAAGAAGTTATCTGTTAGACGAAAACATGGACTATCATGCAAAGATTTTGACTGGATTTGACACATAAAAATCACAACAGTACTAGCACAACCTAACAGGGGAGGGGTTACCTGCCAAAGCACTTGAATCACGCAAAACAATGATGTACCAACAACCAAATTTCTGGATGTAAGAGCCTGGAAGAATTAAATCATGTTTGACAACAAAAGTTAATATTTAGCAATAGACAGAAAACTAGTTTCCAATCAATGCAGCACACATAAAATAATGATAACAAGTGCATCAACTGGCAGGAGCTGGAGAAATATGACTTACCTTCTCTCCAACATCTTTTGAGGTCTCAGACTTGGTTGTAACTGTAGCCCAGAGGATTAAATAAAGACGTAAGATTAGATTGTGAAGAAAATGCAGAGGGAAATGCCGAAATAGACAAATAAGATTAAAACTATACACTTGCATACCAGTTGAGGTTCTCCTAAACAAGTAATCCAATATTTCTATAACTAGGAAGTACTGTAATATTCTTTTCATGGTTCACACAACTCACAAGAAAAATACAGTGCATGTGTTAGATTAAAACGCGTCTGATTTTTATTAAAACCTCAATTACACGAAAAAAGGAGTTTCCTGATTACCCTCACAAATATAATTAAATTTCTTTGCTCTGCTAAATCCTAATTCTTAAGGAATATAAATATTCTGCATAAGAAAAAGTAAAAGTGAGGTACATGGGTTTTAACTCACACTGAGAAGCACATACTACAAAAGAAGCCTCAGATATCGCAAAACCAACAATGAGCACTATAAAAAGAGCATGATTTCTTTTACCTGCACAGCAACCGTAAATTTCCAAAATCTCTTCAATAAATAGACAAATATATGAATAGTTGAACTATAATAGATGAAGCACGAAACAATTACCTATACAGTTTCCAAATGCTGGACAATGATGGTCGAATCCCATAACATAATTCTTGCAGTACCTGCAATATCTTACCCTCCTGTATCTTGTAAATGCCTGGAACAAAAATATAGTTTTAACTCTGAAGTGCATAACGAAAATCATGCAGAACCTTGTTTATCCCGAGTAAACGAGCTTTTCTTGAACCAAGATTCGAGCAACTTGGCTCATATGTAACCCTTGTCTAGGCTTCTCCACTGCTTGGTGAAGCTTTGTACCGAAGCAAGGTAGCCAACATCACATTTAAATTTTATCCAATTGTTCAAATTTAGGCCATTGTTTAGAAAATTCTATCCATAAATTGGTTGACTCAAGGGAAATGCAATGAGAATGATTTGAAATTTTATAGATGAACTAAAGAGAACAAAGAAATAAAATGACCTAAGGTCTAAATTATTCACTAATTTTCGTTGTTTGATACTCCCTCCGTCCCATCGAAAGTGTTGCGTATTCCTTTTCGGGCTGTCCCACCGAAACTGGTGCATTTCCTTTTTTGGTAATAATTTTACACTACAAACAATGTGACCTCACACACATTTACACACCTTTACACTACAATCTTATTCTCCTTAAATCCCGTGCCCAAAAGAAGTGCACCACTTTATTATTAATAAAAAACATGAACCAACTATGGTTGTGTAGGGCTATTGACTACTCTAGAAGAAAATCTTTAACACAATTTGTAGTGTAGATTAAAGCATTATAATTTCTTTAAAAGCCATTTTCTTCGGTTAGACAATTGCTAAAGAGCAACAGAAAAGCATAAGCTCTTAGCTCTGTAACTGAATCAACAAAGTAGAAATTCAGAGTCAAGGGTCTCTCCATTTTTTGTTCTTCTTTCTTTTGCGACGGGGGTTGGATGGGTGTTTAAGATAAGTAGTACCCAATCAGCATTCTTAATAGCAATAAAAAAGTTGTATTACAAGTCAGGATAACATAAAAACTGCCCAAGAAAATTATACCTAGTAAACTTCCAATGATATCATGCTTTAACCATATTTCATGTGATGCCCCAAAATGTTAATTCTTGTTTTAATGAAGTCTGAAGAACAAAACTAAAAGCAAGTAGAGCCGAGTATGGACACTGCATGCAAAATTTGCTGCGTGTAGATGGTAAAACGGCGTTATAGTTATCTCTTCAGATAAGGATAAGAGAGAAGAAACATCATACTTCTTCAGCTTGGGACTCTTGATGTGCAACAGAAGGTGAAACTTTCAACTCCTATACAAAAACAATATTACCTTTAAGTTATGATGGTAATACCAAGCATAATAAAACGACTAATCAAACTCGTACTACCTCTCCCTGGGATTCAATTTCGTCAATAGAATTCTGGACATATAGGTGAGCGCGAGAATGATGGGCTAAAAAGCCAGGGTCCAATAACATAATACTGCAACCAATAGTATGATGTCAGTCAGGTCCGGCCCTGAGGGTAGGCCAGAAGTGCAACCGCCTCAGGCCCAGGGCTGGAAGGCCCCAAAAAAATGTCCATTGTTATATTGGGATAGAATTGCTAGGCTATTTTATGTATTTTCCTTTAACTGTGGACTAGTGTCTTTATCTTTTGAAGTTTGAAAATTTAACGGAAAGTCAAGTGTTCAATGCAAATGACAGGGTCTTTAGTTTTTTATTTTGCCTAGAACCCATAAAATGTCAGGAATGGGGCTGTGTCAGAATACAATTAGTATGAAAGAATGAGCACAAGATATAAGAAACACACAGATGCACACATGCTGAGATACACAAAATTCAAATTTCTGTTACATCTCAAGCGGGAATATATGCAAGAATCCTTTCACTAGAAAATAAGAAACTTACCGGCATAGGCCGATTAACACCATGATGATTTCCATGTTCATTACAATGTCCAAGAAAGATGAAATAACTGCATTAAACAAAGAAGTAGCATTACTGATATGTAAACACAAAATCAAACAAGTAACTGCATTTGGTAGGAAACGAAGCAAATGCTATATAAGCATCTTCCAACTACTGCTAATATAAAGATGACTCAGTAATATATGCTGAACTGAAAATTTCCAACCTCAAATTTGCATTACTAGATATGCAGATAACTCAAAATTTGCATTCTTCAGTAAAGATCATGCAATTTTGTAACGTAAAGGCGACTACTAAGATAATACAACCCAAATTCCAACTATGCTAGCACTTTAACTTTCACACATTTTTAGAAGAACTTGAGCTACCGCAGTTAAGTTGAAGAATCAAAACAGGACCTCGGCGAACCACATATATGTAAATAGCCCAGACGAAAAGAATGCTGAAGAAGACAAAAGCCGGCGCCGAAGCCCTCACTCCAGTAACCCTCTTGCACAATCTCACCATCCCCATCACAACTACGAGCAATACAGCTGCAAAATTTGGTGAAGAGGAACACAAATTTCAAAATTATTCCCTACAAAACTGTAGAAGTTCGAAGAAACTCGATGCCCATGAATAAGAAGAATTCTACACAATCAGAATAAGAATTATAACCTGAGAGAATTATAACCTGAGAGAGGAAGAAGAGAGAGAAAGGATGAAGTAGGGAGGAAGAGAGAGAGCAAAGAAAAGGAGAATTGTGTGAAAGAAACTGAGATGAAGGAAACCAAAAAACTAATTATGGAAGGTTTCTTCCATTTTGGATTGTGGCGCAGGATAATTTCTTCTTCTGCTTCTAACATTTCGTCAAAATTAGAGTTCTGATTGAGAAATTCAATTTCGTTGCTCTTCGATACTACAGTATTTTGTTAAGGTGAAATTACAATTACAAAGAGAGGTTTTTCCAATTTAATTTTTTTTGTTTCAAAAGTTAGAAACTCGATCACTCACCTCATAAAGTTGCTGTTCATTATTTTGAACTTGAATGAGGAATCGCTTTTAACTTTTTGTACTCAATTCAAGATAATTTTTTTATATATGGCGTATTCTCTTTGATTGTAAATTTATCATGAGAAAAGAAATGATATATAAAATTTCATCCTTAAAATTTTTCATTTCCTTTTCCTCATTTCCTATTTCACCCTTACGCATTCATCCTTTTTACTATAAAGGAATGATAATATTATCCCTCCATTGGTGTGATAATATTATCTCTCATTTGTAGTGAAAATGAGGAATGAATGAGGGGAAAAAATGAAGAATTTAAATTATGCAATTTTGTTTATCCTTCATTTTTCTATGATAAATTTACAACCAAAGAGAACTCACTCATAGTATTCACTTACAAGGTTTGGTAGGACTAACTTTGGAAGAATTGATCAGTCATAATTAGGGGTGAGCAGCGGGTCGAATCCGGACCGACTCGTCGGATTTGTTGGATCGAAATTTTTGAAATGTTGGACCGATCCGGACCGATTCCTATGTGTGGACCGATTCAGGACCGGACCGAACCCGAGCAACGGGTCCGATTTGGTCCGGGTCCGACCCTCCGATAATTTAATTTTTTTTTCTCCCATTATTATTAGTCGATTCTAATTGTCACTTATAAATTAATAATGAGTAATTGTATAGAGTTAATGTTAATAGTTGAGTACAGAGTTAATCCGTAATTGTATCAAGAACTTTTAAAGCATTAAGTTATCAACGTCATTCATCAACATCGAATTTCGTCATCTCAATTGCATGCATGATTCAAATTTTATGAATGAAGCTTAATTTTGGTGTTTGCATTATATTGATTAGTTACAGTACTATTAATTCATATATATATATATATATATATATAGACACACACATAACTCATGAACTTAATTTAAATTTCTTTCAACGAAAATCTGTGAAAAAATTGTTATATTTTGGCATATTATTGCGGATTTATATTTCATCAACTCAATTATTTCCTGAGTTTCTCTGTACTTGGGTTAGTGATTGGGGATACTGCTACTGCACAAAAAATTATTCAGTTTGGAGTTTAAGCTGCTAACTAAAATCATTATTAATTTATAAGCGTCAGTTATAATTGACTAATAAAGACAGCACCAATTCATCTACGTAAAAATCATTATTAATTTATAAGTGTACGGGTTCGGCGGGTTCGATCGGGTTTCGACCCGAACCGACCCAGAAATAATTCAGTCCTACAAATTTGACCCGGACCGGACCGTACATGTGTATTGAGTCGGTCCGGTCTGGACCTGGTGAATCGTGAATGAACGGGGAAAGGTTTAATCGGTGAATTATTATTGAATTATGAATTATACCTAGTTTTTGATCGGGAAAAGTGAGAGAGAATAGTTGAATTGCTGAAAACACGAGTGAAGTTGTTGTTGTATTTGAAAAGTAGTGAGAGCGTATCCTTACAAAGCACGAGTGCATGAGTATTTATAGATTACATGCTAGGGGTAAAATAGTAATTTCGCTTCTAAAAACATGCTCCCCGCGTGGTCGAGGGCATAGTAGTAAATTCGCTCACAGGCGGACAATTCCTCTGCTCTGGCGCATGGGCAAATCGCCTATATGTTCTTTAGTGACTTCTCTGGCGAGAGCCATTCCTCTGGCTAGGATCATTTCTCTGGTGAGGTCCGTTCCTCTGACAAGGATCATTCCTCTGCTCTGCATATATTTCTCCTCATCAGGACCGAATCCGTCGGTCCGGGTGGATTCGGCGGGTTCGATTTGGATCTACTCACCCCTAGTCATAATAATAATAATAATAATAATAATAATAATAATAATAATAATATAGGATAGAAAAATATTTTATTTTGAAACTCCTAATTTATACTCTCTCCGTCCATGAAAAAATATTGTTAAGTGTATTGAGAATGAATTAAAGGTAGTTGAGTGTATTGAGAGTAGTGAAAATGTGTTACTATAATTAATATTGAGAGTTGTGAAAAGTAAAAAGTAAGAGTAATTATAAGTGGTGGACATCCCAAAAAGGAAAGATAGGAAGTTCTTTCATGGACAGATGAAGTATACTTTTTTTACTTTAAATCTATTATTTAAATATTATATATCAAATTAAAGTTGTTGTCATGATCTTTAATTTGATATGTATATTGAATGTTTTATTATTAACTAAAAAGTATACTCCCTCCGTTCCATTGGGCTTGTCCCATTTGGTTTCGGCACGATTATTAAGAAGAGTATTATTAGTATTTTAAGTGTGTATGTAATAAAGTAGTATAAAATTGATAAAGTAGGAGATGGAAGGTAGGAGAGTGAATGTAATAAAGTGATAAAGTAGGAGAGTGAATGTAATAAAGTGATAACATATGAAAGAAAATATAATAAAGTGATAAAGTAGGAGATAGAAGGTAATTAAGAATTCTGATTGTTTAGTTAATTGTTACTATTTATAGAAATGAGACAATATCAATGGGACAAACAAAAAAGGAATATGAGACAAGATCAATGAAACGGAGGGAGTATTTTTTAAGAAAAAAGAAAAAGTAAGAATTAAAAGAAAATATATTAAAAATATTAATTTATGAAATAATTTCATGTTTAGTTTGAGATTTCGATATTGAGAGATATTTCCATGTTGACATTTTTGCAAAGAGATGTAAGATTGCTGGAAAATAAAATAAAAATCTCACTTTTATCCACACAGGACCATATAAATTAAGGAGAGGCCAATGTTCACTAATCGTACTATATAATGATCTTATTTATTATAATTATAAATTTGAAAATAAAATTAAACATTTTATCTATTATAATAAGGAACTAATTGATATTTCCCTTTTTAATATACTAGCAAAATAAATTTGAAATACTATGTCTTATTGTGATTTTATATATTAGAAATATTAATACATAAATAATAGAATGTACTTTGAAAATGATCACTTTTCTATAGTAAAATTAAAATTTTTCCATTAAAATAAAAAACTTAAACATTAGCTTCATTTACCATTTTACCATTCATGTAAAACTTAAAAATTATCCACTAATCTTTAATTAAGTTGTGAATTTTAGTTTTTGAACTCGAATTCACAACCAAGACTATTCTTAGCTGTGAATTCTAGTTTTAAAACTCGAATTTACAATTAGTATTAATTCTAGTCGTGAATTTAAGCTTTAAAACTCGAATTCACAATTAATACTAGCTATTTAGTTGCAAATTCCAATTTTAAAGTTTGACTTCACAACTAGAAATAAGTGTTGGTTGTAAATCCAAGCTTTATATCTCAAATTCACAACCAATACTAGCGATTCAATTGTGAATTCATCAAGTTAGGTGTGAAATTAACAACACAAACCTTTTTTTTTTTGGAATGGAACAACACAAACTCACTTTACATCGATTTAAGATCATTAATTAATAACACAACTAACACTAGTAATTTAGTTATGAATTCATCGAGTTGATTATATTCATCTAATAATCCAAATGTAGATTTTCTTGATTCTGAGTGTGTGGTTGTTTTGTGTTCATTCTAATACTTGATTTGTGACTTTAGTGATGATTTTAATTCTTTCCTTATCACACCATATATCCAACATCAAATTGTAAGGCAAGTGTGTATGTGTTGGTATAATAATAGTATGGTTAATGCTTGAAGCCAAAGATTTCAAGTTTGAATCATTTATCGTACAACTTTCAAACATATTTGTTCATTCACAAAAAAAAAAAAAAAAAAAAAAAAAAAAAACACTAAAAAAGTAGTTAGACAAGTTTGATTTTCAAGGAATATTTAGGTAGTTGTCTACAACAAAGTGTCCAATTTCCAAAACAATTGAGTTTCACAAAGCAAATAAGATATACTACATCACAAATATCATACATTGTATTTCATTATCAATCTATCATGTTTCCCTTTAAATAAATAATAAAAAAAAATCTATATATCATGTTTCATTTCATGCCATCCACACCCTTAACTACTTTCACGGCTTGAAATAAATGTTCGAAGAATGTCTATTAGATTGAAAGCTACTTCACCAGCTTCTTTTTCCTCAAAAGATAGAAATGAAAAACAATGCTCAAGAAACATGACGTTTGTAGTTTGCATTCTCAAAAAGCTACAGGAAAAGAACACCAAAGCAAGATCGATGAAGAAAGCAACTCTGCAAATGGACAATCATTAATCTATAGCTTCAATTTCTGTAGCGGAAGCATCAACTCAACACTGCTGAAGTTCTGAACAATACAACACAGAATAATAGTTAATATGAAATCAATATATTATGATAGCACACGCTATTATATACAGGGCTATATTCTAGTACATGTGATCAAAGTAAAAATATTGAATTTAAACAATATATATTATAGAAAGAAAATAGACAAATCTTATTACAATTATTTGATTAATTACAATTATTTGATTAATCTTAAGATTTAAAATAAGTAAGGATATTATAAATAAAAAAAAATTGATAAGAAAATACATTTTTATAAGACTAGGAGACTGAGATGACGTGCGTAAAAAAGAATTATTTTAATAAAAAAATTTATGAGTATAAATTTATATTTTATTACATTTCACATAACATTTATTACTTTAATATATTTTTTGAACCAATTATTGGATAATACTTGAAAAATTATAAAATTATAGTTCAATATTAATCAATCATCTAAATTTAATATAAATAATTAATATTAATTAATTAAGCATCACCAAATTTTTCCATCATTACGAAAAATACAAAAAAAAGAAGATTAATATGAAATTCATATTTATTTTCTAAATTTCATTTTTACATAATTAATTTTAAATTCCACGGATTCTAGCAAAATTGAACTTTTAAGAAAAAAATAACCTAAAACAACGAAAGAGAAATGAAACTTACTTGCTTCTAGGTTTAATCAATCAGGTTGCGGCCGTCAACCCAGACGGTGAGATTGGGAAAGTTGTTGTGCCACTCTGCAGGAATAGGATCAATGCCTAATTCCCCACAATCTCTAATACTTAAATACTTCAATGCATCCCCCCAGCAAGATGGCAGACGCCTCAACTTGTTGCAACTAATTAGATATAAGCGCTCTAGAGATGGAAGGTTCCCCAACCATTCAGGCAATTCTTCTACCCCTAAATTCTCTAACTCTAACCTATAAAGAGCTGTGAGATGTTGAATTGATTCTGGTAACCACTCCCAATTTTCCACCCCTCTTAAGACCAAGTAAGTAAGTGAGTTGCAGCATCCTTGCAATAAGGCATCCACAGTCTGTTTAATGCCAACACTACTCTCCATTGACCACTCCCAACTCACATCTATCACTAAGCTCCATAAGCAGCCTAAACCCCAACTCTTGACACTATCAGTACACATGAAGAATTTAGGAACACCACCAATTGTCAAAGCTGTGAGACGAGCTGCTTTAGCGAGGCAGTCAATTACCATCGGCATATTCTGTAGGCTGCTTAATTTCCACAATACGAGATTCTCGATTGTTGGCGCCCATGACTCTAGCATTTGACGTGGCAAAACCATCAACCCTTCGCAACTTTGAATCCTGAGTTCGCGTAGGATTCCTTGTGATTGTCCTTCTCTGCCACTTGGATTCCCTATTGACTTCACATTTCCACAATCACATATACTCAACTCCACCAGAGAATTGAGGGTGTCCAGTCCATCTGGTAATTCTCTCAACCTGGGGCATCCACTTATCTCCAACTCTGATAGATTCTGATTCTTATAGAATAACCAATCTGGCAGACATTCCAATCCCTCCAACTCTTCTATTTTGAGGGACATTAATTTAGAAAATGAAGAATTTATGAACCTCAACTTCTTCAATGCTTTCAAAGAAAGAGATTTGAGATTTGGCAAGTGCTCCAGCTGTGGGATTTCCTCACATTCTGAGCACCTCTTGAGTGTTATCTGAATCAAGTTTTCAAGTGGTAGCCAAGAGGCTTGAGGCCCATCCCGTACTGCCATCTTCTCAATCCATTCTGGAAATCTTTTGCCTTTGAATCCTTTAATCTCTAACTTCTTCAGATTGGCATTTGCATGAGGTTGGAGGCCTTCCAACACATTCTGGTCATCATTTCTTTCACCTTCTCTCTCCTCATCCCATACAAACCCCAAATCAAATAAGTTTGACTTCTCAAATATCTTTGCTTTCTCTGCCTCTTCTTTGCCCTGCACCTTTTCCAAACCACTAATCACTAGTTGTCCTTTGAGATTCTTCAAACTTCCCAGCTCTTCAATTCGATACCCCTTGTTGTCACCCACTCTAAAGTGCCTTAGTGTTTGGAGACAAGTTAATCTCCCAATCTCCGCAGGCAACTTCACATCATCGTGGATATAGAGATGCCTTAAATTAATCAAGTACTTTAACGTACTTGGCAGAAACACTGTATTCAACCAATTCTCAACTCTTAACGTTTGCAAGTGATGGAATTCACTAATCCAGTCTGGCAAATTCTCAATTCGTGTATTTGAAATATCAAGATTTCTCAAATGTATCAACTTCCTAACTGAATTGGGCAACTCTTTAACTCCACGACTCTGAAGAGTAAGAACATGCAAACTTTCCAAGTTGGAGAACATGTTACCCGGAATTTCTTCACCTTCCAAGAACAATGTACGCAAATGTTTTGCCACTTGTTTTGGCACAGGCTTTGACCCTTGAAGAGTGATGTATCTGATTTGGTTGCAGCCATCTGCATTATTAGAACCACCCAAAACAGAAGATGCCAGATCATGCACAAGATCGTGCATCACACAACTCTCCACATTTCCAATATCATCTCTCTTCGCAACTTGCAACAAAGAGTTTTGTAGAAGCATATTAAAGAACATGTCGCCCACACACTCCATATCATCTCTTCCATTTGGCTGAAGAAAACCTTCTGCCATCCATTGTTCAATCAGCTCCTGCTTCACAATTTTGCCACCTTTTGGGAAAATTGAACAGTATGTGAAGCACTTCTTGAGTGACGGTGAAGACAAATTATCAAAGCTCAATCTCAAAATTTTCGAGATGTTATCTCCATCAACATCCGTTAGCCATCTCTGTTCGACATCGAGCCACTCTTTTTGAGATTTACGGCGAAGCACTCCGCCGACAACATTGGCAGCTAAGGGCAGACCTTTACATCTTTCAGCAATCTTTTTTCCAATCATCTCCAATCCTGATGGTACTTGATCTCCATTTTCAACAAAAGTTTTAGCTTTGATTATGGACCAGCAATCTTCATCTGATAAGCCTTTTAACATATGAATGTCAAGTGGGTTCGCAATTGAAGCAACCTTCTCATTCCTGGTAGTGATGATGATGCCATTTCCTTTAGTAGAAGTTACTCCCGATATGGAATTTATAAAGTTTTCCCATTTCGGAACATCTTCATTCCATACATCATCAAGAATAAGAAGATAAGTTTTAGCCTTCAAAGCTTCTTGAAGCTTTTGCTGAAGAACTTCCCTACTTTCAACTCTCACATCAGTATTTGAAGTCAATGTTGAAAAGATTTTGTTCAAAATAATGATCGGATCAAAAGTTTGAGAAACATGAACCCAAATATGTGATCCAAATCGAGTCTTCATCTTTTCATGATTGAAGACTTTTCTAGTCAACGTAGTTTTCCCCATACCTCCCATTCCAACAAGAGCAATGATGGAGAAGATCCGTTCCTCTGAGTGGGTGTGGGTGAGCATCTCAACTAGTTTAGGCACATCATCATCTCTTCCAATAAAGATTGGATCAAGAGACAATGAATCAGTCTCAAAGGAAGCATTCAGAGAAGCAGCAGCAGGTGCATTCACAACTATGCTTTGAAGGTCAAGATCTGATGCCCTCTTGTTCATAGACTCGAAAGTGGCATTGATTTGTTTGATTCTAAGAGCCATGTTACGCCGAAGTGAGATATGATTTAAGGATGAGAAGCATGATAGTACCTTATCCTTCGCCTTGGGATTGGGTGTCTTCAATTTCTTCACTTTTTTGTGGAGATGATGATAGTTGAGTTCATCCAAGACATTATCAGCATCGAAAGCCACAGCTTCAAGCTCCCTCAACCAGATCTTGACTGCATCTTGGGTGATGGATTTCTTCTCAGCGTCATTCAAGTAGGCTTGAATCATGCCCAGAGTCCTCTGCAGCTGTTGGGCATCTCCTTCGAGACCTCGAAGAAGAGAATACTCTTCCTTGATAAAGTTGATCAGGTTTTGAAGCAGAACTTCAATGGCTGCAGAAGACACACCTCCTCCATCCATGATTTTGCAGAGAGAGAATGCTTTGTGAACTTTGTGTGTGTGTGTGTGTGTGTGAAGATGAATGATTGTAAAGTTGTGGATGACCATTCAAACATTATCTCTCTTCAATTATGTACTCACTGGTCACTATCTATGTGGAAAAGGAAAAAGTCATTAATGATCCATCTCTACCTTGAAAAGGATGTTTCATTATTCATTTCCAGCGAGCATGTGCAGCGGGGCTCCACCGAGCGGCTCGAGCCTGAGCTCCCGCCGCCTATTGCCGCGCTTGGGGACTCAAAAGGGGCATGATGGGTAGAGCTCGCGAGCACCGCCCCACTCAGTCAGCTATATATCTCATTGCAAATAGTGCAGCTCAGGTTTTACTTTTCTTCTTCAGTTATCAGTAGAAGGCTTATATGACCTTGTTTACTTTCTCTGTAGATTAAAAAAGATTGCTATCTTGAACTTTTATTTTTATAGGTGAATGATTTTGTAATGAAGATAGATAGCAGGGATATAGAAGTGTCAAATGCCTTTACCATGTGGAGATATCTTTGGTGTTGATTGCACTAATATATGGTTTTCAGAATTTGTGATGCATTTTGTCTTTGTGGCTGTAACACAGAGAATTAGGTTTATTGGCCCACTAACATCTCTCAATCTCCCCCTCTCTGTGGGATAAATTTTATTATTAAGCTCTAATTATGTAAGAAACTTCTGATCATTGTAATTGATAAATTTTTTAATGGAGACAGGATGTTTTTGGTGCAGTTCCTGGTGAGACAGACTACAGAATTTATTATTACCACACCTCATATGACACAGTGGATAGACTATTGTATGCATCAATTGGTATTAATTTTGGTAGAGATTACCGAATTTATTTTCCGTCACATTACTTTTTTATTTATTTTTGTTTCTGCCTAATTTGCACATCTTTTTCTGTTGATTAGACTAGGAAGCATGCAAGCACGTCTGTTTTTCTATCCTTGGGTTACTATTCTCTGAACATTCTTTTTTTGGGTTTATTAGAGGTTTGCAAATCCATTTTTGGCATTTCTAATGTTCGTGCCATTGCCACGCTCAATTGTTTCAATTCTTTCCATATAGCAAGGAAACGATGCACCAAAAAGGGTTGTTTTTCAGCAGACAATAGGTACATTTGGATCAACCCATATTAATTATCAGTCGCACACTGAGTTGGTCGTGTGGTTATTCAGTGGCATCAAAGTGTTATATATGTGCATGTTGTATAGCTCTCTGTTCATCGCGTGAAATGGCAGGCAATTCAGTTAGGAGTTGTGATAAATTAAATTCATGAAAACTGCTTGCAATATTTGAATGATGCTAATGTAGTAGTGGACTATAGGTCTGGTCATTCAAGTAGCTATGATTTTATTCACAGAGGAATGTTAGCATACACACCATCATGTGCATCTCCATCAACACCTAGACCTAGTGTATTGGATTGGATCATTATTTCAAAATGAATATACTCATGCATCTCCAGCTCCGGTTCCAACGGTCGTTGGGTTGCTCCAGTTCCAGTGGTAGCTGGGCTCCAGCCGGCGCTGGATTGCTGCCTTCCTAATTCCTATCAAGTCGGTAAAAATCCATGAAAATTAATATAAAAAAAGTCACCGAAACTCTGCATAAAGTCTATTGATTTCCTAAACCCACAAAAATCAATAAACTTTTTAAAATCCAAAAAAATCTAACATAATCCCAAACCAATACACCCCTAAGAGTTTCTGTTATTACAATCATGGATTTCACACCTCATTGGAACAAATACTACTGTTTGTGATGCAATCCATACTTGGTCAAGCCAGTTAAACATTTAGCATCAAAATTTAACATTAGCCTCACGCTGCTCTGCCACCATAGAGGAAAGCAATAAATAATTGCTGCTTATCTTTTGTCGCATATTATTCAAATTAGCAATTCCGTAGTGATGATTTTAATTCGTTCCTTATAACACCATACATCCAACGTCAAATTTTAAGGCAAGTTTGCGTGTGTTGGTATAATAATAGTATGGTTAATGTTTGAAGCCAAAATTTTTAAGTTCGAGTCATTTGTCGTACAACTTTTAAACTTATTTGTTCATTCACAAAAAAATAAAAAAAAAAATAGTTAGACAAGTTTGATTTTCAAGTAATATTTAGGTAGCTGTCTACAAAGTGTCCAATAAATGAGTTTCATAAAACAAATAAGATATATATATACATCACAAATTTCTTACATTCTATTTCATCATCAATCTATCATGTTTTCCTTTAAATAAATAAATAAATCTATCATATTTCATTTCATGCCATCCGTGTTCTTAACTACTTTCATGGCTTGAATTAAAGCTACTTCAACAGCTTATGTGTCCTCAAAAGATTGATATGAAATTCATATTAATTTTCTAAATTTTATTTCTACATAATTAATTTTGAATTATAGCAAAATTAAACTTTTAAGAAAAAAACCAACTCAAAAAAGAAAGAAAAATGAAACTTACTTGCTGCAAGGTTTAATCTGGCGGCCGTCAACCCAGATGGTGAGATTGGGAGAGTTGTTGTGCCACTCTGCAGGATCAATGTGTAATTCTCCACAATCTTCGATATATAAAACCTCCAATGCATCCCAGCAAGAGGGCAGATGCCTCAACTTGTTGCAACTATTTAGAGTTAAGCTCCGTAGGGATGGAAGGTTCCCCAACCATTCTGGCAATTCTTCTACCCCTAAATTATGCAAGTTTAACACATTAAGAGCTGTGAGATGTTGAATTGATTCTGGTAACCACTCCCAATTTTGCACCCCTCTTAAGGTGAAATTAGTAAGTGAGTTGCAGCATCCTTGCAATAAGGCATCCACAGGCTCTTTCATGCCAACACTACTCTCCATTGACAACTCCTCACTCACATCTATCACTAATTCTCTTGAGCGGCCTAAAGCCCAACTCTTGACACTAGCAATCGGAACACCAACAATTTTCAAATTTGTGAGATGAGCTGCCTTAGCGAGGCAGCCAATTACCATCGGCAGATTCTTTAGGCTGCTTAATCCCTTCAATTCGAGACACTCGATTGTTGGCGCCCATGACTCTAGCATTTGACGTGGCAAAACCATCAACCCTTCGCACCTTTCAATCACGAGTTCGCGTAGGATTCCTTGTGATTGTCCTTCTCTGCCACTTGGATTCCCTATTGACTTCAGATTTGGACAATCATGTATAACCAACTTCTCCAGAGAATTGAGGGTGTCCAGTCCATCTGGTAATTCTCTCAACTTGGGGCATTGCCTTATCTCCAACTTTGAGAGATTCTGATTCTTATAAAACAACCAATCTGGCAGACATTCCAATCCCTCTAAGCAATCTATATTGAGGGACATTAATTTAGAAAATGAAGAATTTATGAACCTCACCTTCTCCAATCCTATCAAAGAAAGAGATTTGAGATTTGGCAAGTGCTCCAGCTGTGGGATTTCCTCACATTCTGAGCACCTCTCGAGTGTTATCTGAATCAAGTTTTCAAGTGCTACCCAAGAGGCTTGAGGTCCATCCCGTACTGCCATCTTCTCAATCCACTCTGGAAATCTTTTGCCTTTGAATCCATAAATCTCTAACTTCTTCAGATTGGCATTTGCATGAGGCTGGAGGCCTTCCAACACACTCTCCTCATCATTTCTTTCACCTTCTCTGACAGAACCACATTGGAACATTAAATCAAATAACTTTGGCATCCCAAAATAACCCCATTGAAACCTCAAATCAAATAAGTTGGCTTCTCAAATATCTTTGCTTTCTCTGCTTCTTCTTTGCCATGCACCTTTTCCAAACTACTAATCACTAGTTTTCCTTTGAGATTCTTCAAACTTCCAAGCTCTTCAATTCGATGGCCCTTCTTGTCACCAACTCTAAAGTGCCTTAGTGTTTGGAGACAAGTTAATCTCCCAATCTCCGCTGGCAAATCTATACTGTCGTTGATATAGAGATGCCTTAAGTTAATCAAGTACTTTAACGTACTTGGCAGAAGAATCGATCTATTCCACCTCAACCTTCTCTCGGCTCTCTCGGCTCTTAATGTTTGCAAATGATGGAATTCACTAATCCAGTCTGGCAAATTCTCAATTTCTGTATTTGAAATATCAAGATTTCTCAAATGTATCAACTTCCTTACTGAATTGGGCAACTCTTTAACCCCATCACTCTTAAGAGTAAGAACATGCAGACTTTCCAAGTTGGACAAAATGTTACCCGAAATTTCTTCACCTTCCGAGAACAATGTACGCAAATGCTTTGGGGTAGGTTCTGATCCATCTTTGTTATTAGAATAACCCAAAACAGAAGATGCCAGATCATGCACAAGATCGTGCATCACACAACTCTCCACATTTCCAATATCATCTCTCCCTGCAACTTGCAACAAAGAGTTTTGTAAAAGCATATTAAAGAACATGTCGCCCACGGACTCCATATCATCTCTTCGATTTGGCTGAAGAAAACCTTCTGCCATCCATTGTTCAATCAGCTCCTGCTTCACAATTTTGCCACCTTTTGGGAAAATTGAACAGTATGTGAAGCACTTCTTGAGTGACGGTGAAGACAGATTATCAAAGCTCAATCTCAAAATTTTTGAGATGTTATCTCCGTCAACATCTGTAAGCCATCTCTGTTTGACTTCGACCCACTCTTCTTGAGATTTACAGCGAAGCACTCCCCCGACCACATTGGCAGCTAAGGGCAAACCTTTACATCTTTTTGCAATCTTTCTTCCAATCATTTCCAAGCCTGATGGAACTTCTCTATTTTCATCAAAAGTTTTAACTTTGATTATGGACCAGCAATCTTCATCTGATAAGCCTTTTAACATATGAATGTCAAGTGGGTTCACAATTGAAGCAACCTTCTCATTCCTGGTAGTGATGATGATGCCATTTCCTTTAGTAGAAGTTACTCCCAACAAAGAATTTATAAAGCCTTCCCATGTCGGAACATCTTGATTCCATATATCATCAAGAACAAGAAGATAAGTTTTAGCTTTCAAAGCTTCTTGAAGCTTTTCAAGAATATCTTCTCTGGTCTCAACTCCATCAGTAGTCTTTCTAGTTTCCAGGATATCATCATCTCTGCTCTCAACTCCATCACTAGTGTTTTTAGCCATCTTGAAAAGTATTTTCTTGAAAAGAAGCACTGGATCAAAATTTTGAGAAACATGAACCCAAAGCCGTGATCCGAATCGAGTCTTCACCCTTTGATGATTGAAGATTTTCCTGGTCAACGTAGTCTTCCCCATACCTCCCATTCCGACAATTGCAAGGGTGGAGAATCTCCGTTCCTCTGGGCTGATCTGGATCAGCATCTCAACTAGTTTAGGCACATCATCATCTCTTCCAATAAAGATTGGATCAATAGAGAATGAATCAGTCTCAAAGGAAGCATTCAGAGCAGCAGCAGGTGCATTCACCACTATGCTCTGAAGGCCGAGCTCGGTTGCCCTTTTGTTCATATTCTCAAAACTCGTATTGATTTGTTTGATTCTAAGAGCCATATTTCGTGGGCGTGAGATGTGATTCAAGGATGAGAAGCATGATAGTACCTTATCCTTGGGTGTCTTCATTTTGTTGACTCTTTTGTGGAGAAGATGATAGCTGAGTTCATCCACAACATTATCAGCATCGAAAGCCACAGCTTCAAGCTCCCTCAACCAGATCTTGACTGCATCTTGGGTGATTGATTTCTTCTCAGCGTCATTCAAGTAAGCTTGAATCATGGCCAGAGTCCTCTGCAGCTGTTGGGTATCTCCATCGAGACCTCGAAGTAGAGACCGCTCTTCTTTGAAAACGTTGATGACGTTTTGAACAAGAACTTCGATGGCGGCGGCAGACACACCTCCTCCATCCATGGTTTCGCAGAGAGAGATTGCTTGTGATTTTTTATTTTTTTGGAATTAATTTTTGTGTGTGTGAAGATGAATTTTTGTAAAGTTGAGGATGACCATTCCATTCAAACATTCTCTCTATCTACATGGAATGGAATCAAAGCTCGAAGATTTGGGGAACGAAGAGTAGTCTGTGTGTGGTAGAGGAAATTGGATTTGGGCCAAAGTTTTCGTTGGGCTCGTCAAGTGGTTATATAAAATAGGGAAAATAGGGAAAGGGTTGCAGTTTTGGCAATTTTTGCAGAAGGCAGCTGGGTTGCATTTGCGAGATATTGCATGGGCTTTAAAGTGTGAACTCAACACTTATGAATTATGATTATGAGATATGAGGTTTTATGCTATGGCAAATATGGTTGGTCTGTTGCCATCTTAAACATGAAGGGCCTGACAAGAGTCATGTAATTTCCAAAGCTGAGTGCATTGTTATGTGAAAAAGAAAATGGGGGCTAAGAAGAATGATTGTAGATTTGATAGATGGGAGCTACGAATTGCGATACTCAAACTGTAGAGAAAATCAAATCAAAACCTTGCAACTATAAGTGAAACGAAGAGATGTTTCACACACTTCACATGCTATATATGATCACGTGTTCATAATGCCTAGAAAACACAATCTTGGAAAGGAAATATGCCCTCTAATTAGCTCAATCAAGAAGGCATATATGGAACTCAACAACTATTAAAATATTATAGCACATTCACTTCACCAATGAAATCATCTCAAAATCCACCGTTTTCAGTTGTTTGTGCAGTTGGAAGCAGCGACAGACATGTTAGACATTAAGTTTCATCAAATGGATGATGATCTATCTCAATTGAGGTGAGTGTGAAAACATCTCATTGAACTGAGAATTGCATCTTTCAAATGTATTTGACGATGATTCTTGATTAATTTCTTGAGTTGATGAAGCTCTAAGGCAGAAGCTACCAAATCCTTCTTGAGATCTTTCTAGCCTTGTCTCTCTCATCTTTGAGAAGAGGGTCTTTCTCAAGCAACCTCAATATTCTCTCACACTTTCAAACCACAATTAAATCTACACCAAAAACGATAATCATGTATGAAGTTGTATTAAATAGAGATGATGCATCAAATCAAACAAAAATCATAAACATTGAGTACCCCTTTTCATCAATATGTTGAAATCGTCCCATTTCTGTTTGGTTTTGAAAGTCTTGAGCAACACTCTGAGGGCCACAGAGCCGGTTCGCAGAACCTCACAGGCCTCATTTCCAGCTGCTGTGAGCTCGGAATCAAGACTCTAACACCCTTCATTTTCTCCACGGAAAACTGAAAACGATCACAAGTCAGTATTCATCGTCTCTCAAGTAGTTCGTTTCCTCCAGATTTTCTCGCTTGTATGGAAAATGTAGTAGCCCCCTATGTTATTATTTATATATACAATTAATTTGAGATATTAGATTTCAATATAGATATTTATTGAATAGACAATTTTAGCAAGTCAATTACTATATGAGATTAATTGATTAGGTAAAATATGTAGAGATTTTTTTTTTATGTTTATAAAGCCCAATACTATTTGGGCCAGTGATTTTAGTAATATAAAGTACCAAAGCCCAATTTATGAATATTGATCCAGTATACAACATTAAAATCACATTTTTTTATTTATTTTTATTAAAATTCGTGTCCTCCACTCGACCTCACACTCTTTGTGGATGGAGGGAGTATTCAATTAAAATTTAGTAAAGCTCATTAGTCCATAGACTGATGACTTTGATAAGATGATTGACTAGTTAATATTGATATTGAAAGAGTTGACCAGTCAAGACTGATTTTAGAGCATCTAGCGCTGGAGAGTCGGGTCGTGCTGAAGAAGGAGACGCACCTCACGCTGGAGTGCCACGACGGTGCATGCTCGGTGGTTTGGGGAGAATAAGATGTTTTGGGTGTTTTAGCAGAAAGCGTGGTGTAGGCAAATAAAATTTATGGCCAATTAAATCGTGCCATGTGGAGATTATAAATTAAAGATTAAATTATATATTTTATTTTATATTTTTGAATTAAAATAAATATAATTACAAGATTAAATAGATATATAATTGATATTTAATTATGTGAATTTATTGACCAATTAGAAGCTGTCATGTGTCAAAATCTGCATAAAAGGAAATAAATCAAGAGGATCCAATCATATTGTTCCACCTCAGCCCTAGGCCCAAGATTTACGGGCTAAGGCTTTGAAGCCCAACCTTAATCTTCCTTAATTAGCTTTTCCTACAACTATAAATATGAGATGTAGGAAGCTCATACAGACATAAATCATTTGAGAAGTCAAGCATTGAATGAGTAATTCACTACAACAAAGTCATTTCCAACAATCAAGGCGTTCTACAAGGAAGTCAACGTTTAATTCAGAAATAAGGTGGAAGACCTCTGGATTGACGTCATCAAAGCCAAATTTAAGTCATCAAATCAAATACAAATCAAAGGAGATCAAGAAGGCATACTTCCTTACAAAGATTTCAAGTAACATTTGAAGAGGATAATCAGAGAATCAAGTAGAGATTCGCAACCCACAACAAATTCATCTCAATTTATATATTTTGGATTTGTACACATTTTGGTATTTCATTAAATTGAATACATTAAAATTTATGTTTACACGTGGTGTCAACGCACAAAAGTTTAAAAATAAAATAAAAAATAGATCAGTTGCAGGAGAAAGAAAGAGAGAGAGAAGGAGGAGAAAAATTGGGGAAGAAAGAAAATAGTGGGGCGGCGGGGTGTTGGGTTACTTCACTAGCTATTTAGTTGCAAATTCCAATTTTAAAGTTTGAATTCATAATTGAAAATAGTGTTGGTTGTAAATTCAAGTTTTATATCTTAAATTCACAACCAACACTAGCAATTCAATTGTGAATTTATCAAGTTAGTTGTGAAATTAACAACACAAACTCACTTTACATTGATTTAAGATCATTAATAACACAACTAACACTAGCGATTTAATTGTGAATTTATTGAGTTGGTTCTCTTCATACAATATTCCAAATGTAGATTTTCTTTATTTTGAATGTGTGGTTGTTTTGTATCCATTATGTTACTTTATTTGTGACCTTAATGATGATTTTAATTCGTTCCTTATAATACCATATATTCAACATCAAATTGTAAGGTAAGCGTGCATGTGTTAGTATAATAGTAGTGTGGTTAGACTGTGGTTAATGTTTGAAGCCAAAAATTTCAAGTTCGAATCATTTGTTGTACAACTTTCAATCTTATTTATTTTCATTCACAATAAAAATAAAAATAAAGTTAGACGAGTTTGACTTTCAAGAAATGTTTAAGTAGCTATCTACAAAGTGTCCAATTTCCAAAATAAATGAGTTTCATAAAGCAAATAAGATATATATACATCACAAATTTCGTACATTATCAATTTATCCTGTTTTCCTTTAAATAAAAAAATATAAAAAAAATCTATAATGCCATCCACACACCTTAACTACTTTCATGTCTTGAAATGAATGTTCGAAATGAATGTCTATTAAAATGAAAGCTACTTCAACACCTTCTATTTCCTCAAAAGACAGAAAAGAAAAACAATTAATGCTCAAGAAACATGATATCTGTAGTTTGCATTCTTAAAATCTACAGGAAAAAAACAACCAAGCATAAAAAAATTGACAAATAGTAAAACAAAAATGTGTAGATGAAGAAAGCAACTCTATAAATGGACAATCATTATCTATAGCTCCAATTTCTCTAGCGGAAGCATCGACTCAACATTGTTGAAGACTTGAAGTCCTGAACAATACAATACAGAATCTTAGTTAATATCATAAGTATCAATCAATATCAATATATTATGATAGCGCACTATTATATACAAGGCTATATTCTAGTACATGCTACCTAAGTAAAAATATTGGATTTAAATAATATATATATATATATATATATATATATATATATATATAGAGAATGGATCAATAGAGAAGCTAAATATTCGAGAGAAACAGAGAAGATGAATAAGTCAATAATTGTACTGAATACGCCAACAATTTTACTGAACGGAATAAATGTGCGTGTTTATTGACTTATTCCGCACATTTATTCCGTTCAGTAAAATTGTTGGCATATTCAGTACAATTATTGACTTATTCATCTTCTCTGTTTCTCTCGAATATTTAGCTTCTCTATTGAACCTAACCCTATATATATATATATATATATATATATATATATATATATTATAGAAAGAAAATAGATAAATCTTATTACAATTTTTTTTATTAATCTTAAGATTTAAAATAAGTAAGGATATTATAAATAAACAAATTTGAGAAGAAAACACATTTTTATAAGACTAGCAAAGGAGATGACGTGTGTAAAAAAAAATTATGTTAATAAAAAAAATTATGAGTGTAAATTTATATTTTATTTCATTTCATAGTAACGTTTATTACTATAATATATTTTTTGAACTAATTATTGGATAATATTTGAAAATTATAAAATTATAGTAAAATATTAAGCAATCATCTAAATTTAATATAAATAATAGATACTTAATTAATTAAGCATCACCTAATTTTGACATCATTAAGAAAAACACGACAAAAAAAAGGGTAAATATCACTTTAAACCCTAAACTATTTTCGCTCTATCAATTATATCTTGAACTATTGAAAATAATTTTTTAAACCTTGTACTATCAATTTTGTATCAATTGTACCATTCGTCATTTTCTTAGTTTTAAAAATTTGACGTGGCTCACCGGATACTTCAATGTATTTAGAATCATTCTTTTTTTGACCTATATTATATAAAACGACGTGATTATATGCTTTACTCATTAAAAATTCAAAGGATGAAAAATAGATAAAGGGTACAATTGATACAAAATTGATAGTTCAAGGTTTAAAAAATTATTTTCAGTAGTTCAGGTTATAATTGATAATGCAAAAATAGTTTGGGGTTTAAAGTGATATTTACCAAAAAAAAAAAAAAGATTCATATGAAATTCATATTTATTTTCTAAGTTCCATTTTTACATAATTAATTTGAAATTCCACGGATTCTAGCAAAATTAAACTTATAAGAAAAACAACCTAAACAACGAAAGAAAAATGAAACTTACTTGCTGCAAGGTTTAATTTTGCGGCCGTCAACCCAGACGGTGAGATTGGGAAAGTTGTTGTGCCACTCTGCAGGAATATGATCAATGCGTAATTCCCCACAATCTTCGATATGTAATTCCTTCAATGCATCCCCCCAGCAAGAGGGCAGACGCCTCAACTTGTTGCAACTATTTAGACGTAAGAACCGTAGAGATGGAAGGTTCCCCAACCATTCAGGCAATTCTTCTACCCCTAAATTATGTAACACTAACCTATCAAGAGCTGTGAGATGTTGAATTGATTCTGGTAACCACTCCCAATTTTCCACCCCTCTTAAGTACAACCAAGTGAGTGAGTTGCAGCATCCATACAATAAGGCATCCACAGTCTGTTTAATGCCAACACTACTCTCCATTGACCACTCCTCACTCACATCTATCTCTAACCACTCTAAACACCCTAAACCCCAACAACTCTCGACACTATCAGTAGACATGAAGAATTTAGGAACACCAACAATTGTCGAAACTCTGAGACTCGCTGCTTTAGCGAGGCAGTCAATTACCATCGGCAGATTCTTTAGGCTGCTTAATCCCCTCAATTCCAGAGACTCGATTGTTGGCGCCCATGACTCTAGCATTTGACGTGGCAAAACCATCAACCCTTGGCACCTTTCAATCATGAGCTGACGAAGGATTCCTTGTGATTGTCCTTCTCTGCCACTTGGATTCCCTATTGACTTCAGATTTGGACAATCATGTATAACCAACTTCTCCAGAGAATTGAGGGTGTCCAGTCCATCTAGTAATTCTCTCAACCTGGGGCATTTCCTTATCTCCAACTCTGATAGATTCTGATTCTTATAGAATAACCAATCTGGCAGACATTCCAATCCCTCCAACTCTTCTATTTTGAGGGACATTAATTTAGAAAATGAAGAATTTATGAACCTCACCTTCTCCAATCCTATCAAAGAAAGAGATTTGAGATTTGGCAAGTGCTCCAGCTGTGGGATTTCCTCACATTCTGAGCACCTCCTGAGTGTTATCTCAATCAAGTTTTCAAGTGGTAGCCAAGAGGCTTGAGGCCCATCCCGTACTGCCATCTTCTCAATCCATTCTGGAAATCTTTTGCCTTTGAATCCATCAATCTCTAACTTCTTTAGATTGGCATTTGCATGAGGTTGGAGGCCTTCCAACACACTCTCATCAACATTTCTTTCACCTTCTCTGGAATAATCCCATTCAAACCCCAAATCAAATAAGTTTGGCTTCTCAAATATCTTTGCTTTCTCTGCCTCTTCTTTGCTATGCACCTTTTCCAAACTACTAATCTTTAGTTTTCCTTTGAGATTCTTCAAACTTCCCAGCTCTTCAATTCGATGGCCCTTGTTGTCACCCACTCTAAAGTGCCTTAGGGTTTGGAGACAAGTTAATCTCCCAATCTCCGCAGGCAACTTCACACGATAATCGATATAGAGATGCCTTAAGTTAATCAAGTACTTTAACGTACTTGGCAGCAGAAACCGTCTATTCCACAACCACTTGGCTCTTAATGTTTGCAAGTGATGGAATTCACTAATCCAGTCTGGCAAATTCTCAATTTGTGTATTTGAAATATCAAGATTTCTCAAATGTATCAACTTCCTTACTGAATTGGGCAACTCTTTAACTCCACGACTCTTAAGAGTAAGAACATGCAAACTTTCCAAGTTGGAGAACATGTTACCCGGAATTTCTTCACCTACCAAAAACAATGTACGCAAATATTTTGCCACTTGTTTTGACACAGGCTTTGACCCTTGAAGAGTGATGTATCTGATTTGGTTGCAGCCATCTGCATTATTAGAACCCAAAACAGAAGATGCCAGATCATGCACAAGATCGTGCATCGCACAACTCTCCACATTTCCAATATCATCTCTCCCTGCAACTTGCAACAAAGAGTTTTGTAAAAGCATATTAAAGAACATGTCGCCCACGGACTCCATATCATCTCTTCGATTTGGCTGAAGAAAACCTTCTGCCATCCATTGTTCAATCAGCTCCTGCTTCACAATTTTGCCACCTTTTGGAAAAATTGAACAGTATGTGAAGCACTTCTTGAGTGACGGTGAAGACAAATTATCAAAGCTCAATCTCAAAATTTTAGAGATGTTATCTCCATCAACATCTGTAAGCCATCTCTGTTCGACTTCGAGCCACTCTTCTTGAGATTTACAGCGAAGCACTCCCCCGACCACATTGGCAGCTAAGGGCAGACCTTGACATCTTTCGGCAATCTTTTTCCCAATCATCTCCAATCCTGATGGTACTTGATCTCCATTTTCATCAAAAGTTTTAGCCTTGATAATGGACCAGCAATCTTCATCTGATAAGCCTTTTAACATATGAATGTCAAATGGCTTCACAATTGAAGCAACCTTCTCATTCCTGGTAGTGATGATGATGCCATTTCCTTTAGTAGAAGTTACTCCCGACAAAGAATTTATAAAGCCTTCCCATGTCGGAACATCTTGATTCCATATATCATCAAGAACAAGAAGATAAGTTTTAGCTTTCAAAGCTTCTTGAAGCTTTTGCAGGAGAACTTCCCTACTCTCAACTCCCACACCAGTATGTGAAGTCAATGTTGAAAGGATTTTGTTGAAAATAATGATCGGATCAAAGCTTTGAGAAACATGAACCCAAATATGTGATCCAAATCGAGTCTTCATCTTTTCATGATTGAAGACTTTTCTAGTCAACGTAGTTTTCCCCATACCTCCCATTCCAACAAGAGCAATGATGGAGAAGATCCGTTCCTCTGAGTGGGTGTGGGTGAGCATCTCAACTAGTTTAGGCACATCATCATCTCTTCCAATAAAGATTGGATCAAGAGACAATGAATCAGTCTCAAAGGAAGCATTCAGAGCAGCAGCAGCAGGTGCATTCACAACTATGCTTTGAAGGTCAAGATCTGTTGCCCTCTTGTTCATAGACTCGAAAGTGGCATTGATTTGTTTGATTCTAAGAGCCATGTTACGCCGAAGTGAGATATGATTCAAGGATGAGAAGCATGATAGTACCTTATCCTTGCGTGTCTTCATTTTGTTGACTTTTTTGTGGAGAAGATGATAGCTGAGTTCATCCACAACATTATCAGCATCGAAAGCCACAGCTTCAAGCTCCGTCAACCAGATCTTGACGGCATCTTGGGTGATGGATTTCTTCTCAGCGTCATTCAAGTAGGCTTGAATCATCACCAAAGTCCTCTGCAGCTGTTGGGCATCTCCATCGAGACCTCGAAGTAGAGACCGCTCTTCTTTGAACACGTTGATGAGGTTTTGAACAAGAACTTCAATGGCTGCAGAAGACACACCTCCTCCATCCATGGTTTTGCAGAGAGAGAAAGCTTGTGAACTTTGTGTGTGTGTGTGTGTGTGTGAAGGTGAATTATTGTAAAGTTGAGGATGACCACTTGAAACATTCTCTCTTCAATTATGTACTCACTGCTGACTATGTACATGGAAAAAAGAAAAAGTCATTAATGATCCATCTTAAATTATCGTTTTTTTTTTTGTCTTTAATGTGTGTTTATTTTCTTTTTAATAATTAATTTCTATTTTAATAACCAATTATGTTAAGAGTGAAACTAAACTCTGAAAAGCTTGAGAGAGAATATGATGTTAAGAGTACACATTACATTAATTTAAAAAAAAAAAAAAAAGAGTACACATTACATCATTTATGCTATTAAGAATATTACGAAGTTGTCAAATACCTTACAATAAATCTATGCAGCCACATTGTGGTCACTGGCCACCCACACACTAATAGGCCACCCACACACTAATATAATAAGGAAAATTTTGATTTATTTAATTTATTTTTTAAAATAAAAATAATATTTAGTTATTTTACTATATTCTCTACATTGTACTTATTTTTTAATTTTTTTTGTATTTTTTATTTTTAATTTATTTTTTAATAAAAATAAAAAAGTTACCAAAAAATTACAAAAAAATAATTACAATGTAGAGAATATGATAAAATAGCTAAATCTTATTTTTATTTTAAAAAATAAGTTAAATAAATTAAATTATTTTTTATTTAGGTAAATTATGGGTGGTTACAATGTGGCTGTTTAGCATTACTCAATACCTTAATCGAATTGAACACTCATAAATTCAAAAATTAAATAAGACATTCAACTAAAAGCACTCATGCGAAATTCACATCATTATTTATGATTCTTGTGCATATTTTTTTGAAAATATTTGGTGGTATATATATAGCTTTGAGTAAGCTGCTACATCAGCTTTGATTATGAAATTCCTGGTTCTCAAAAGTTGCTACATTAGCGATCATATTGCTTTGCTTTTATGTCGTCAATTTATTTAAGAACAAAGAAATCAATCAAAAAACAATTAAGAATATCTATATATTATTGGAAAGATGGGAACTATAGAGATTAAACTCTAGACCTTGTCTTGTACATGGAATTCCATTGCCTAAGCATCTACAAAGGGGCAGGCGACTTATTAAAAAAATCACATGCATACATGTGATGAAGCTTAATAAGTTCTGCTGATTATCAAATATAATCACAAATTTTGACCATATTATCATATCTTCAAAAAAATATGCACAAGAATCTTAAATAAGTATGTGAATTTCGCATGAGTGCTTTTAGTTGAATATCTTATTTAATTTTTGAATTCATGAGTGTTCAATTCGATTAATTAATGTACAGAGAGAATATGATGTCTATTACAATGTGTGTTTAACTAACCAATTAAATGTACATTAAAAATCTATCACCAATTTTACATTAACCATGAAAATAAGTTTTTCAATTTTTTTTATATGAACTAGTATTATAT
This sequence comes from Salvia miltiorrhiza, assembly GCF_028751815.1. NCBI lineage: Eukaryota > Viridiplantae > Streptophyta > Magnoliopsida > Lamiales > Lamiaceae > Salvia > Salvia miltiorrhiza. Next base: position 5,614,768 of record NC_080393.1, read on the forward strand.
ATTACTTCATCCGTCCACGAAAGAACTTTCTATCTTTCTTTTTTGAGGCGTCCACAAAAAAACTTCCTACTTATTTTTGGATTATACCCCACCACTTATAATTACTCTTACTTTTCACTTTTCACAACTCTCAATATTAATTATACTCCCAATACACTCAACTACATTTTCTTCACTCTCAATACACTCAACAATTTTTTTTCTTAAAACTTGTGTCACTCTCTTCTAGGAAGTTCTTTCATGGACGGAGGGAGTTTAATTTTTGAAATTTAATACAAGTATTAGTCTTGATAGATAAAAATAGCAGAGTTGATCCCTTATTTACTTTGTTAGATTGAGACTTTGAGATATCCCAAGGCTCTTGATTATTTTTATCATTTAAGATAGTTTTGCTTGATTCTTATCCCATCAAAATGGTAGGATTGGAGTAATCCTACTCTTGAAGATAAAAGTATTCAATCATCTATTTTATCAAGCATGCAAAGTAAACACACCCAAATAGTAATTTATTAATGTGAAGTTCATGGATGTGTGTACAATACATGCGCTCTATACTTAAAAAAATAATGTATTTCAATTAAGCCGACATTCAATCAAGGGCGGATCCAGGAATTGTTGTTATAGTATGATTAAAATTATTTGTACGAGGGTTTGGGGTTGGAGCCCCCGTGGCAAAAAATTTTAACCATTCCGTAGAGTTTATTTTTATGTTAATTATTAATATTAATGGACTTAGGATTAGAACTTATTCACTTACTATAATAAATAGTTGTTCACATTCCACTACTTCAACAATAAGTACATCAAAAGCATATAAAAATCTACTTCTATGTGTGTTTTTTTTTTAAATATTGTTTCGTCTTCTAAAAAATAAACTAATTTTCATTATTAATAATTGATAATTTTACTTTAATTTGAAGATATTGACTCAAATTCAACATCGATAATTTAACATTAAAACTTTAATATTATCAAACTAAATTCAATAAAATAAAATAAAATTAGGGTTTTTGAACTACATACCTTGAATACAATAATAAGAACTTGTGCCATGCTGATTTTTGCTCAAAAACTTGCATACCGACTCACCTTAATTCTATATGTTGAGAAGTACTCTTTTTGTTTTAGGTTGGCCTGGACTATGGGCTTAAATATGGGCTGGATTATATAATATATATAGGAGAAAATATTGGGCTTTCACAGTGCAGCTATGCAGTAGATCCGCCCATGCATTCAATAATATGTACAATGTACGTTTTTTCTGCTAGTATGATTTCAATTATTGAATCACTATTGTTGCAACAAACCGCGACACTCAAACTGGAGAGAAAATCAAATCAAAACCTTGCAACTAAATATGAAATGAAGAGATGTTTCACACACTTCACATGGCACATGATCATGTGTTCACAATGCCTAGAAAACACAATCTTGGTATGTCCTCTATTTAGCTCAATCAAGAAGACATATATGGAACTCAACAACTATTAAAATATTATAGCACATTCACTTCACCAACTAAATCATCTCAAAATCCACATTTTTCAGTTGTTTGTGCAGTTGGAAGCAGCGACAGACATGTTAGACATTCAGTTTCATCAAATGGATGATGATCTCCGTCGACCGTCGTCGCCATATCTATCTCATACGACTTGTTTCTCTGTTCATTCAACATAGGCTTGGATGTCTCGTCGGAAATAATATTTTGTTCAGTATATAATTGAGTTCTCATACTGATCTCCATTATTGGAGATGGCTTGTCTACACATGCGTTGACGAAGTCGTTCTCAATTGAGGTGAATGTGAAAACATCTTGATTGGAGCGATCGTTGAACTGAGAGTTACATCTTTCAAATGTTTTTGACGATGATTCTTGATTAATTTCTTAAGTTGATGAAGTTCTAAGGCAGAAGCTACCAAATCCTTCAATCCCTCTTGAGATCTTAATTTCTAGCCTTCTCTCTCTCCTCTTTGAGAAGAGGGCCTTTCTCAAGCAAACTCAAGATTCTCTCACATTTCCTCCTCACATTCAAACCCCAATTAAATCTACACAAAAAACGATAATCTTGTATGAAGTTGAATTAAATAGAGATGATGCATCAGATCAAACAGAAATCAGGTACCCCTTTTCATCAATATGTTGAAATCGTCCCATTTCCGCGATAACATCTGTTTGGTTTTGAAACTCTTGAGCAACACTCTGAGGCCCATGGTCAACAAATGTTCAAGTACAATCAGAGCGTTGTAAGAAGCCCTCCACTTTCTCTTATCAAAACTTACCAATCTGAAAAAGGACAAAAAATAAAAACATGAAAAAAGTCAACCATCAAAATTGAAGATGAATAAGAAAATCCGAATACACCTTTTGTGCAAAATTTGGACAATTCTCCAATAATCGTCAACTTCGAAAGCGGCTTTGGATATGAGCTTCAGAGCCCGGGCATCCGGGCAGCCCGGATTCCCGTCCGTGGCTTCTTCGGTAAATCTTCACACAAATTAATTTGAGATGATGAATTAATGTTTGAAAATATTTTTGTGTAGAGATAGAGATAGAGATGAGTTACAGTTGTGCTGGTGTGACATCGGTGAGGGCCAATCGTGCAGTTTTGATCTTCTCCTTGAGGAAAAATGAAGCTTGTTTCTTCAATTCATGAAATGTAGGTGTAGGTGTTGGATTCATGTTGAGTACTGCTTCTTACCATTGACATTTTTGTTCATATCATCCTACCTATATATTTTCTTAATAAAACTGGTACAGTCTATTTATTACTATATATTAAAACATGAATTTTTTATTTGAAATCAATTTTAAAGAGACGCACTCATGTACCTCCATCTCATTGTGCGCGGATTGGACCTGGGTTCGACCCGAAACACTATTCGGATTTGACTCATTTGGTTTTTTATTCACGAGTTCTCACTTTTACTTTTATTTATTTTATGAATTGACACTTTTAAGTATAAGAAGTGTTACTTTGATTTGATATACATAAGATTGCTTTTATTTACTGTATGATATTTGTCACTTTTATACAATGGGCCGTGAAAACACACAAAGTTTGGATTAGAGTTCTGATGGGGTTCGGGCCGACCCAATCCCTGCGCACTGTGAGATCGAGTGTATTGGACTATTCAATTTCAAATTAGTTGTAAAATTAAGTGACAATTTTGTGAATATAATAACATGTGTGTTTTTTATCAACAAAAAGTAAATAATACATGTATGTTATATTTTCTCTATTTTTCTTTATTTTTTTCTCTTTTCTATAATTTTATTCTTTTGTACAATTATGTTATTCTGATAATGAAAATATGTTCAATATACATCTAAATTTAAAGATCATGACAAGAACTTTAATTTGATATAGTAGGTAAAAATAAAAAAGGTTTAAATGAACAAATTATAATCATTTGACTAATATATTAAAAGTTCATCTTGCAAAAAAAACGTTCATCTTGCAAAGTGTAACTTCTAATAATTTTGGATCGCAAATTGTGTATGTATAGTAACGCAAAAAACTTATCTATATCTAAATGTAAGATGCATCTACCCCAACTAAGATTTATCTATTCCAGTTAGGATTTACCTGTCCCACGAATCTTGATGCATTTATAAATATAATAACAATTAGCTAAAAAATAAAGGTTCTTAATTATACTTAATTATGATTTTTCAACCTTATTATCTACACACTTCTACTTTATCACTTTTCTACTTTATTACCTAAACACTTAAAATACTAATCTACAATTCCTTAATTCCCGTACCGAAAACAAATGCATCAAGATTCGTGGGACGGAGGGAGTATTAATTTTCAATTATAATTTATCAATACATAATCATAGTTAAGGATGCAAACTATATAAATGTGTACCGTCCAAACTGTAATTATAAAAAAGAGTTAATATTAAACAAGTTAATATTGTACATCAAAAGCGTCTATGTTCTAAAATTAAAATAAAATGAAAACTAATGATGAGAAAAGTTGGGAAGCAGTAGAGGTAAAAGAGATTATCACATCACAGCTTTTATGCTTTTGCAGAAAAACAAAGGAGAAAAGTACAAGAAATTGAAAATTTAGGCATTAAAACCTAAGATATTGTACATCAAAATCTAGCCTACAAAATTCTCCAATAAACTCACCTTCTTTACATCATCACCAACACTGCAAATACTCAACAAAATTGCTCACCAAAATTTGGATCAAATTCCCCTTTACAACGATATCACGACCTAAAATGGTGGAATTTGGAGCCCCCATCAATGATTCTCCTTCTCCGTGTTAAAATTTTCTTTTCTTTCAATAATTATACAATTTCAACGGATGAATTTAATTACAGTTACAAATACGAAAATAAAATATTCCTGTACACCAAAAAACCCCAAAATATCCACAAAATCCCCACTCCTCCACCCGCCGCCGCCGACAAATGATACGCCGGGCCGTAATTCTCCGGCGATGGCGCAATATCCGGAGGCGGAGCTCCACCGTTATTAGGCTTGTAGAGCTCAATCGGATCTCTCCCGAAAAATTCCCGCGGCAACAGCACTCTGGAAACCCCGAAAATGGCGACGGGGTTCTGATCGAAAACCGTCTGCGTCACCGACGCCTGCACGATGCCGGTGTCGATTCCTACCGATCCGTTAACCCGGGAGATGTTGAGGGTGAAGCTACCCGCCCCGTTCTGCTCCGTGGCGAGCGTTGGCTGGACCGGGTTCACGATCGACTCGAGCGAGCCGAGCGGGTAGTAGGAGTGGAGCACGTGGAACCGAAGCACAGCCGCCTTCCGATCGGCCGGCAGCGACTGGAATTTCGCCGACGCCGGGAGGTCGGCGAAGGCCTCGTCGGTGGGGACGAACATCGTGATCCCGGCGCCGCCTTCGTCCGCCTCGAATTCCGAAATCACCCCCGACGCGGCGAGCATCGCCGCCGCGACGTTGAAATCGTGGCCGTTGATGAGCGTGCTGGTGATGTTGAGCCCTAGCGGGGGGCGCGTCTCCGAGGCGGCGAGATCGGGATCGGGGGGGATGAGGAGCGAATTGAGGGAGAGGATCGAGATGTTGTAAGGTAGGGTTTTGATTGGGGAGAGGAGGGTGGCGTTGGAGGCCGGGGAGTGGAATGTGATTGTGGCGGAGGAGTCGACGGTGATGTTGACGGCGCCGGAGTCGGCGGCGGCGCGGCCGGTGGTCTGTAGGAGGGTTGCGACGAGCTTGCCGGCTGGGGGGATGCGGCGGAGGTCGGGGAGGGAGAGGTACTCGAGGAGGACGTGGTAGCGGAGGACGTCAGGGAGGTTGGGGGCGGAGGAGGAGTGGAGGAGGGAGTTGGGGACGGCGAGGATGGTGAGGGAGGAGCGGGAGGCGAGATCGGCGGCGATGCCGGTGGCGGAGAGGAGGGAGTTGAAGGTGGAGAAGGAGGGATAGGAAGAGAGGAGGAGGGTGATGTTGAGGGAGGAAATGGGGGAGGGTAGGAGGAGGAAATAGAGGAGGGTTAGAGGGGCAAAATTGGGAATGAAGATTGAGATAGCCATTTTCTGTGGAGTGAAGAAGGGGTGTGGAGGTGATGACTGATGAGTGAATGGGAAATGATGGAGGGGTGGGGGTGGGGGTGGGGGTGGGGTGGTTGGGCTGCCTCTGCTTTATTTCTTTATTATTATTGGTATTTATGTTTTTTTGTGACAAGTATGTTTCTGTGATGTTGGATTTGGAATAATGTTAGTATTTCAAATGCAGATTCTTCTACCACTCTATGTAATACACTCATTTAATATTTTACTATTATGACTAGGAATTTGGTTCATTTTCACTGAGCTGTAATATGGATATAGAATAGTATAATGGTGTATTGTTTATTTATTTATTTATTTTGGGGGTTAAACAGCTGGATGTGAAGTTGAGGTGAGGAATAGGATACCCGATCACAAGACACGACACCGCTATTACGGTTGAGGAATGTATAACCAGACTTGTTATAGAGAACGAATGGTAAATTGATCTTTTGGTTTTCCGAGTACTTAATTTTTCCCGACTTTGTCATGTGATTGAAGTTCTAATTTTTATTTTTATTTTTGTTATCAGTTACTTTTCTCATCTTCCAAATAACGTCTGTTATCAGATACATATTTTACAAGGGATGAGCATGAATTTTAAAATAAAAATATGATAATAAATGAAGAGGCGATCTTGGGTACAATTGGTTACATCCTACAATTGGATTGCACTTTCACTTAAATTCTAATTCGAACCCTTATTTTGATCTAAACCTTATAAATAATACTATTTTGGATGCAGGTGAGGTCAACCCGATTATACAATACATTTGGTTGCACCCAAGTTTTTGTGATAAATGAAATATTATTGTATTGGGAATGCTGAAGAGATGAAAAATAAAGATAAATATAGATATGGTACTCATAAAATTTGGATGACTTATATGGGATCCCATCTTTTTTTTTGTTCTTGTTTAAACCTAACAGTGTATTATACTTCATTTGTTCCATAACAAGTGTCTACTATACTTCATTCGTTCCGTTCCACCACTTTTTATCTTTTTACTTTTCAATCACATTCACCTAAATTTATGTGCCTAAAAATAAAATGGACACTTAGAGCATCTTCAGCCCCGAACATTGGAGCTGGACCGACCTGGCATGGAGGAGAAATGGAGGGTTGGCGGTATAGGTTGGCTCGAGGGAGGCATGAGCCTTCATGCCTCGACATGAAGAGAAATTGAGAAGGCGCGTGAATGCCACGAGTGATTTAAAAAAAATAAAAAATAAAAATAAATTTAGATTTGGAACCGTTGCAGATCACCAAACGGTCAATTTTTTTTTTCTTTTTTCTTCTATAAATATTACACTTTCTCTTCTTCTTTTTCACATATTCTACAATCTCTCTATAATTCTCTACTCTCTCTAAATTTCATATCAATTTCAAGTAATGGAGGAAGATTTTGATGAATTTTTCAAGAAGTATTCTCAAGATGCGGCCATTCCAACTACCAACCCGATGATGGGGTTCGCTCATTTTTCCCAAGTGTCCAACGCGTTAGAGGTGGGCAACGTTCCACCCCCGGCGAACCCATCCCCCATTGTCGACGAAGTGAAGCCGAAGGCTGCAAAGGGATCATGTTGTGGCTACACCTCTGTCGAGTCGGATCTCATATGCATGTTGTGGGTGGAGACTACCCACAACTCCATATTGGGAGATAGTCAAAGGGCTCTCGAATATTGGGGTAGCATCATAGAAAAATATAACGCGAGACAAAGTCCAAAAAGGCTGACTTGCAAGCCAAAGAAATCGAGGCAAGGCTGTGAGAAGCCGAAGTACGAAGGGAGAAGCTCGATTACAAAATTCTCAACACAGACACTTCGGGTATGTTGAAGGCTCAATTGGCATTGCACAATAGCATGCTCCAGAACGTGATGAGGCGTAGAGGATTGATTCAAATCTATGTAATTTTTATTTTATTTTAATTATTTAAATTTATGTAATCTTTATTTTATTTTAATTAATGAAATGAATGTTTAATTTAAATGAAAAGTTGAAATTTAAATTACAAGAGTAAAAAATGGGATTAATTCGAAATTGAGATTTTAGCGCCACTTTAAGCGCCAATGCACTGGAGAGGGATAGCGCCAAGGTGGGAACAACCAATTAGCGCCACTCCTAAGCGTCAAGGGCTGAAGATGCTCTTATTATGAGACAAATGGAGTAGTTTGTGTTTAGTATCAATTGATGAGATTAAATCGAACATCATTTTATAATTTAGACATTATAACTTTTCCGTCAACAAGCTATTTTTGTCCTGCAAGTATGTTAATTGAGGCATTAAAGGCAATTTAGTCAGTTTGGACATAAGTACAATAATTTTATAAAAATGGACATTTTTCATTAAAACTTAACAAAAATGGGCATTTTAATTTTTTACTCTAATTTTCATATATTAACCTTTTTCACTTTTGTCTATTTTCCTATTTTTCTTTATCTCTCTCTCTCTATTTCAGTTTCAAATACGTGTGATTTTGTTTAGGAAATACATGTAATATACATCTTAATTAAAAATCACATCATAAGCTTTAGATGTTAATTTAGTTCGAAATCGACAAGTCGATTCAAATAGATGATAAAATAGTTATTTGTGTGAAATTTATAATCAGCCCTTGTCTCTAACAAAGCTACTTAATTATCAGTTATATTTGTATATTGTGTTGAAATAACATTATTTTTGTATTTAAAATAAGGTAAAATGTCTTGATTAATAAAATCCAATCTATTTTTTCTTACAAGAATATGGTTATCAAGAAAAAGACATATAAATTATTTTTCATCAACTTACTAGCTCAACGAGCTAACCTAAAAATAGAAGATGTTAAGGCCGAAAATTTATAGTCTGAAATATAAAAGCCCGATTAGCCTAAATTGAATATAGTATGGGAGACGAATAAGTTCAACCGAATTGATTGACATCGCTAATCAAATATAAATTTAAAATGAACAAATAGAGATCATTTAAAAATTGTATATAAATTATAGTATACATATATGTGAATTATTTATACTACCATTTAAAATGAACAAATATTGATTGAAATAAATTATATGAATTTGAACAAGTAGTATAAAATATTTATTTGTATATGTACTTGCCATAGCCATTCCTACGAATATGATGGAACTCTAAAATAATATGCTACTTTTTAACATGCATGATTTGCGTAAAACTCATTACAAAAGAAATTCATACCTTCATACTCTTCATAAAAGACATGCATAACCAAGCTAGAAGTCCGAATACACCACAATCGAACCTCTTTTTTTTTAGAGAGAAACAAATACAATTTCATTACTCAATCAGAAAAGAGTTATAATGGAACTCTAAAACAATATGCTACTTTTTAACATGCATAATTTGCGTAAAACTCATTACAAAAGAAATTCATACTGTAATACTCCTCATAAACGACATGCATAACCAAGCTAGAAGTTCGAATACACCACAATCGAACCTCTCTTTTTTTTGAGAAAAAGAAAGACAATTTCATTATTCAATCAGAAAAGAGTTCAACATAGGAGGTACAGAATCAAGGAAAGAAGGAACCGAACAAGCCCAAATTTTGCAAGACGATGAGCAATGGCATTTCCTTCAGGAGAAGTCCAGCTAAAAGCACAACATATTTTGGTATAATTTGATAATGATTGTAACGCCCATCCGATTATTAAAAATTAATTGATCGGACAATTAAAAAGAATCAGAATTTAACTACTAATGTTTTGCCTTATCAAAAAAAAAAAAACTACTAATGTTTTGGATATACAACCAATTAAAAATCCAATTTTAGACGATAAAATATGGAGGTTTTACTTCAGCGTTTCATTTTTAGTTGGAAAATCAAGTCCCTCAATTCTTTAGCCTTTTGGCAGGGGACGGCGCCGTACTGGTTAAACCCTTAAAACCTAAACCCTAACTTGTGTGCCAATTCTTGAGCTATATAAACGAAGCGCAATTTCCATTTTAGAAACAATATATTCAGGTCCATCTATTCAAGCTTCAATTAATGGATAAGAACTTCCTAGCAACGGATCTCTCATCTCTCTCCGAGTCGGATCAAGCCCGAATTTCTTCGATTATCGACCAGATGCAAACGCGCGACAGGTGTATATACATTAACGAAAACCAGAAATTATAACTGCATTTTTTATATATATATTTTTAAAATATTTACTATTTGGAACTCTGGATTTGTATTCATATGCCTTGTTAATTTGTGGATGTACTTGCGCTCTTCATTTGATTTTGTGTTTTTCCCTTCTTTTTGTCTTAGAATTTGTGGGCGATTTGGGAATAGTCTTAAGAGCAGTGTTATACGAGTAGAGATGAGCTAACTTGTCGATTGATTATGCTTAATTCCTGAAAGCGAATTTCTGGAGCACGAAATAGATGTTTTGGAGTGTGTGTGTGTGTGTTTGTTTGTTTTTGATAGCTTCAGATTTTATAGGTTGCATAATTGGTTTTGAACTTATGCAACTTTGTACATGAAGCGAAATCAAATATTCTCCTTAATACCAGTGCATTTCTCGACTTTGGTGCATTTGGACGTTAAGGGAATAACATCTTTATTGAAAACGTAATTTTCACCATTTGATGTTCTCAGTGAACTGAAATATTTGACATGGATTGATTTGGGTATTTTGATTTCTCTAATATTTGTGGATTTTGGCAATATCAGCTTGATGCTTAGTTTTGCCAATTGAATATTTTGTGGATTTAGAACGAGTCTATCCATTTCTATTGGAATGTCTTTTGTGAATGATCATCCCTGAATTATATCCTGCCATGGATGTACCACCTTATAGGAAGGTCTGTGATTTGCAGATCAAGTGTTAGAAAATGCCTCAAGTCATAGTCGAATATATTTTTCTGCCCCGTTGCCCTTCTTAGGACTTAGAAGAGGGTGATGAAGATATTTGAAATGTTGCTCTTGTTTATTTTGGTTCTGTTGTCTTACTTGATTCTTCATGTGTTTGTGACCCTGTTAAATCTAAATTATGCTGCTATGTATGATAAAAGTATCAACATTTTCAAGCCCATGTTTAATTTGTTTGCTTGATTTTCCCTTAGGTTTCTAGCTTTTAGGTTAGAATGGTGATTTTAGAAAGTACTCTCAAGTAATAACCACCTTAAACTACATTCTCTTTGTCCCTCATCTTTAGATTATAATGAACTTTTGAAAGATCTATATGTGATTACTTTGGGGTCATATTACAGTAGCTACTAACAAATGTCTGTTTGAACAAGAGATATTTTGGCCTTTTTATTATCATAATTGGAACTACAAGCGTGATTGGAAAATTTTGTGATTTTTGTAATTTGCTGCAGCCATTGTAGATAAATACATGAATAATAAATAGTCCCGAACAGTTCTGCAAACTTCATCACCTGGAAATTCCTGAAGAGTTTGTGTAAATAAACTGCTGAAGTTAATTAACTTCGTTTGTGATGGCTCTACTACAAGTTACTTGAGCTTTGTTTTGCTTTTCATAACAGACTTCCTCTTAAAATTTCCCCTACATTATTAATGCTAGCTGAAAACATGATAATTCTTAGTAACTGTGTTGCTTTAATGGTTATTTGAATTTTTCACCTGAACTTTTCAGCTGATGAAATCCTTTCTTTGCTTCTGCAGCCTTAGTTTGTATAACAAGCTTTCACAAAGATGCTTCGATGACTGTGTAACAACCTTCTACCGTAAAGCACTAGGTAAGCAAGAAGAAATTTGTGTGAGGAGATGCACAGAGAAGTTCTTGAGGCTCTCAACAAGGGTGGCGATGAGGTTTGCTGAACTCAACCAAGATGGTTCGCCACAATAGTAAAATAAAATGTCTCTAGGTAAGCAAGAAGAAATTTGTGCAAGGAGAATGCAAAGAAATTCTTGAGGCTCTCAACGAGGGTGGCGGCATCAACGAGGTTTGCTGAACTAATTGATGCTCATTCTTTTTCTTGGTACTCTTTTAGGAACTAACATAATGCCATGTAACACATCCTTGGAGGAGTACAAATATTATTGACTAGAGAAACGAGTTCAATAGCGTAGAAAGGCTCACTCTTATTTTTGTGTATATAATTGCAGTTGAGAAAAGTATTTGTATGGATTATTATGTTCATTGATAAAATAAAACACTTGGTTCATTTTTAATATTGGATTTTTGCGTGTATATGTCTACATGATCTAAATTGTATTTTTTATCTGGAAAAAAAAGAAGAAAGAAATTAATTTGTATTTTTGTGTAGGTTTCAAGATTTTTGTGAATTATTGTATCCAAGTTGAATAGGAAGATGACTATATTTGGGAAATCCCTAAAAGAAACTAACGAACTTAACTAGGAAAATTAGGGATGTCAATGCAGCCCGAAACCCGTGGGCCGACCCGAATAACCCGACAAAATTAGAGGGTTAGGGTTGAAAAATCGCAACCCGAAAAAACCTCCAGCCCGATTAGCCCGCACCTGACTAACCCGGAACCCGATAGGGCTAGCCCGAAAACTTGATGGGCTGGCCCGGTGGGCTGACGGAATTGTGACTGATGCATCCAGTTACAACTTCTGTTATGTTTAAATCTATGGTATTTGCTTAAATATATATATGTAGCCTCATTAAAAAAGTGAAATTAATTAGTTAGAATATATATGTGTGTGTGTGTGCAATCTCATTAAAAAAAGTGAAATTAATTACGGATTTTTTTGCAGAAATTGATTATTAGTATCTCATTAGTTAGAAATTAATTATTAGTATCTCATTTTAAAGTGATACCAATTTTTTTTTTTTGTCAATGAGACGTGCATGGCAAATCCACTAATTATTCAGTAATAATCCAGATTGATTCTAGTGCATTGATACATGTTAAATTTTACTATCTCATTTTAATATAATTTTGTTTATGTAATCTTGAATATCTTATATTTTTACATTTCATGCTTTGCTATATAATTTATATATTTAATATCTATGTATATTTTATACAGTATACATTAGATCATTATGAATAATAAAATACAAATGATAATTTTATTTTTACGCCTTTAATCTGATTAGCCCGATGGGCTAGCCCGAAACCCGAAAGTTTAGGGTTAGGGTTGAAGATTTACAACCCGAAAAAATCTCCAACCCGATTAGCCCGCACCCGACTAACCCGGAACCCGATAGGGCTAGCCCGAAAACCCGGTGGGCTGGCCCGATTGACATCCCTAAGGAAAATGGTGCTCTCCTTGAACAGTGGAATACAACAAGTATATTATTGTTGAGTATTCAATCGTCTCTTCTTTGCAATTGATAACATAGTACTCCCTCCGACCCACGAAGTATGATACAGTTTCTTTTTTGGTCTGTCTCACAAAGCATGACACGTTTCTAAAAATGACAAAAAATTACCCTTTATTCACATTTTCACCTACCACACTTACACACAAAATACCAATTTCTTAATTCTCATGCCGAAAAAAACTGTGTCATGCTTTATGGGACGAAATGAGTATTTTTTATTTATTTTTTATTGTTTGATTTAGGGAAGAAAGAGCGGTGGGGTTTGAAATCCTTGATTTTGTTGTTCACATATAGGAGTTCGCACCGGTGGGGTTTGAAATCCTTGACTTTGTTGTTCACATATAGGAGTTTGCACCGCTAGGTGTCCGCTTGATAATATTTTATTTTGAATAGACAATAACAATATTCCATATATATATATATATATATATATTGTGTTTTCGATCACAATCATTTTACTATTTTTTCTAATTTTTTTAAAAAAAATTGTTTGCTTGTTCATTTCATCTATTCTTTAAAAAAAAATATTATCACCTAAATAAATAAAAAAACACTCACACTCTAGCTATCTAGATAATTCGAACCCTCGATTTATTGATTGGTTTTAGACCACTATATATTTGGGGTTAAACTAATTTTTAGATTTTTATGTTTTAAATTTATGTCATTTAAGTTTATGTAATTTACATTCATATAATTTAAATTAAAATTATGTAATATTGACTTATTTAAATTTGTGTTATTATCTTAATATAATTTTTAAATTTAAATTAAATCAAAATTTCAAAAAATTAAACCTAATTCTAATGAGTCAGTCTAACGAGCCAAACCAATGCAAAAGTTAATTCATAAGTGGACCCAAAGTATGAAACACTCGAGGATTGGGTCAATCAATATTGATGCTCTAAAAGTTTAACAGCCAAGTGAATTTTACTTTTGCCTTAATAAGTGCATTTTCCTAATATGAATGAAAATACAAAGAAGACCATATTTGTTGGATGGCGTATTATTTGATAATTAAGACTAAGTTTTTTTTTTTGAAGAGAAAGAACATAAAATTTGATGGATGTGTTAACTAAGGTTTAGATAAATACGTTTCATTAAATTTAAATATCATGTTAGTCCACATAAATTTATATTGGGCATCCATTTAAATATCTAAAAAACCTAACTTATTGATTTTAGGCTTTCAACATTTGATATGAGCCCAATCGCAATAAATTGTCGTGTACTACTATTTTTCAGTTAAATATTAATCTCAATAATCCAGTGTTTAATTAGGCAATTAAATCTAAAATTATGTCCAAAGAATTAGCTAGCTTGCGGATTATATTAGCGATGGTGGTGGGATTATGGCTTCTCCACACACTTCTATGCCGCTATATAGTCCCTTGCATAATCCGCTGGTACGATGACTGCGACGTCGTTCCGACGACCGCTCTACTCGCCGCCGCCGCAATCGACGGCGGCGACGATGTGAAGATAGTGTACAGTACTAACGGCGGGGGCGGCGGCGATTGCGCCGTCTGCCTAGAGGAGTATAGAGATGACGAGAGATGCGCCACCATTGTTGCGTGTAACCATAAGTTTCACTCCGTCTGCGTACTGCCGTGGTTGATTTGGCATCACACATGTCCACTCTGTAGAACTACTGTTTGATGTAAAACCTCTCTGTCTCTTTCTCTCTAGATTGGTCTTTGATTTATTTTTATTTTTTTTCTGTGTGCTTAATTTCGATCTGCGTTTGTATCATGAAACGATCGGATCTGTATAAAGTCACATTTGCTTTTAGAAATCCTGTTTGTTTTTGTGTTTGAAGATTATATTGAACTCTGCTAATAACAATATACCATCTCTTATGATCTCATCTTCGAGATAAAAAATTGAATCATTTAGAGTATGTGTTCATTCTAGTATGTTAGATTGCTTAGTTTTATTTTCTTTCTTGATAATTTTAAATTTGTACATAATATTTTGGAGAGAACTTCAATATGGAATTTATAGATAGCTCTGATAAGAAGATAGAAACTACAGTCACTCACAAGCAAGGAATCTAACTCAAAATTGGGGATTTTTTTGGCAATGTCAGCTTGATATATTGTTTTTAAGTTCACATTTATAGTGGATTTTAAATGACTCATATCCATACATTTCAATTGGTTTCTCCATTGGAAGGTATGAGAATTGCTGAGGAAGTGTTGGAAAATGTTGAAATTATAATCCAACACTCTATTTCCCTAATCTTAACTTTCTTCTCTTTGCACATTTCTTTAGATTATGATGTAGTTTTAGAAGATGAATATTTGAATTCAAAATGAGTCTCATCTTATTTGTTGAACAAGAAATATTTCATTTCTTAATAGAATCATAACTCTTGAAATGAGAAGGGTGATGATGGAAGCCATCAAACCCATGTGCCATATTTATGTTGGATTTGTACAGAAAGAAACAAGATCAAGATCAATGGATATGATTTCTATAAACGTGAGGGGAGATGACATTTGTGGCTGTTTCTTATGTTATGGTGTTTTTGGTTACTTACTCTTATAAAGATGTAAAAATACATACAAGGAATTTGTTGTTTTAGGATGTTTTAGTGTGCTTTTCATGACAGCTGAAATATTATTTTTTTTTTGTCAATGTTGAGGCTGGTGCAGTTGTTCTCTATCCTGCTATCCTGTCTAAGGCTGGTGCAGTTGTTTTTCTATCCTTCTATCCTGTTTTCTGTTTTGTAAGATTAATGTAACAAGTACAAAGTACTCCATCCTATTTATGTTGCAAGTCTTTTTTAACTTTTGTACTTTTATTAATAAAATTATAAATATATTCAAGTTAATCTTAATTAATGATACAATTGCTATCTAGTGGGAAATATAAAAAAAAAGATACTTCCTCCATCTCATAAAAACATGAATATTTTGTTATTTTGAGTCGTCTCATAAAAATATTAACATTTCTATTTTGGCACACTACTCCACCACAATCCTTGTATACTTTTTTATAAAGTGAGACATTTTTTTCCACTCACAATATACACTTTTATCTAACATTTCTTACTATTTACAAATTGGACGTTTTCAACAACACATTACGAAAACAAGATATCTTGATATAATGTTCCTTATTCTAAGATGGTTTCTAATCATATGTCAAATGTCACAAACTATAAGTATAGAAAACAATAAAATGGCTTCTAATCATATGTCAAATGTTACGAATAAATTTCTATAGAGCCAGACGCTTTGACAGAAAAAACATTTTGGGTCCCAGACCTTCATCTTTATGATTGCTTCTGTAAATGAATATAAACCTCTTCCAAAAAAGCTATTTCATCTAAGCCGGAAAAAGAATAAAGAAGTAAAGAATTTATCCAAGATCTCCTCCATCTATTCCTAGTTTATTCATACTCCCTTCCTCTCGTAATATCAGACCGAACCACGGACTTAAGTCGCTGTAGTAGAGCAATGCAGTGGAGATGAGACAAAGACGAGGGGGCAGCGTGAGGACGAGGAGGAGGAGGTCTAACTATTCTTTGACAGGGCGATTCCCATTTCGCCTCCAAGTAAGGCAAGGACCTCCATGGAGGAAGAGGCATTGAGTTCTGCTCGAGAGAATACCTAGCAGCTTCGACCATGATTTGAAGAAGCTGCTTGAGCTTTGCCACGGTGCCTACATAGATGACTGGAAGAGAGCTCAGAACTACATCGTATGGTTTTATGGCTCTTGCTATTTGGAAGTGACTTCGGAAGTCAATATCAATGATGTATCTTTCAGCTCCTCCACCTTTGTTGTGAGCTATCACATCTATGAATTCATGTTCACCTGCATTTCCAGAGATTGAATGGAACAGTAATTAGAAACATTTTACTACATCTTAATTCATTACACTTTGGACATATTTCAAAGTAACTCAGCTGATTCTATGTCAAACATTGATATAAATGCTTAAAATCTACATGTAGATAAACATATATATATATATACCTCCAGGAACTTTGCCATCATTTTGCCATTTGGTTTCACATAATGCTGCATCATAACCAGAAGATTGTAGAAGTTTCACCAGAGAGTAAGGAATGCAGCTAGCATTGCATGCATCTGGCTTCTCAACTTGATAAGTTTGAGATATTGAGAGAATTAAGGATTTGACAACCATCAAAAAGTCGCTCTCATACTGATCAACTGAGTGATTATAGAACTGCAAAAATGAATCTGTTAAAAGGACGAACACAATGCTCTAATGAAATGGCTAATTGCAGGAAAAAGAGACTCATTTCTCACTTTCAACAAGTCAACTTCGAGTTGAATAGATGTGCAATTATAAAAAATCATAGGAAGGAGACATCAATTCCCACCATTTACATTGTGATCAAGTTACTAATTGCAATATTTCAATCAGATATTGACCACTTTAGGGATATAGTACTTATTATTTGGTTATTCACAAGTAATACCACATTAATCCAACTTAGACAGATCCAGGTCCCTTGCAATTGAAATCCATAAGAGTAGAACAGGTAGAAAAGGTTCAAATCAAAAATCACTTCCTCGACTAGCCAAATCTTAATGAAAAAGTGTCTAGTGTCAAGGCTAAGGGGTTAAACACACAATTGTATCATAAATCTAAGCACTTTATATGGATATGTAAGTCCTGACCTATGAAACCGTTTGCAAGCCAATATATATATTTTTTTCCCTTCGTTTGCAAGTCAATATTGAGTGTGTGCTAACATAACAATTAACCTCTTTGGACGTTTGTGCTTTCTCTCATTATGGCACTCCAAATATCATAAACTCAACACAAACTGATGCCTACTGGCAGTGGCGGAGCCAGGATTTTTTTTGGGGGGGGGCTGAACTGTAATGGGGGTTCGGGGGCGGTAGCCCCCGAAAATTTTTTTTTGGGGCCATTCAATACATTTTAGACATTTTTTACTAAAATACAAATATAATAATAATAATAACAACATTTTCATAGATAATATAGTTCAAAACATTTACTATAATTTTTTTTGGGGGCATTCAATACATTTTAGACATTTTTTACTAAAATACAAATATAATAATAATAATAACAACATTTTCATAGATAATATAGTTCAAAACATTTACTAAAATTTTTTTTGGAGGCATTCAATACATTTTAGACATTTTTTACTAAAATACAAATATAATAATAATAATAATAACAACATTTTCATAGATAATATAGTTCAAAACATTTACTAAAAAATTTTTTGGGGGCATTCAATACATTTTAGACATTTTTTACTAAAATACAAATATAATAATAATAATAATAATAACAACAACATTTTCATAGATAATATAGTTCAAAACATTTGCTAAAAATTTTTTTGGGGGCATTCAATACATTTTAGACATTTTTTTATTAAAATACAAATATAATAATAATAATAATAATAACAACATTTTTAGACATATTATTAAAAAAAAAAAATTTTTTTTTTTTTTTTCAAAATTTGGGGGGGGGGGGCTCTAGCCCCCCCGGGCACCCCCCTGGCTCCGCCCCTGCCTACTGGTAAACGATGTAAGAAATATTCAATGTTGCATATGGAACGATGGGTGCAATTAACGAATTTGAATTCCACCGGTATGACATGAAAAATGAGAGGCATGGAATTGAACACATAAGAGAATTCAAACAACTATATTTACTTCTATGAATGGATTTTTAATATCCATTTTACATGTGAAAGCTATGTTAAGTCACCACTATTACTCAAAAAACATGGAAAAATTAAGTCTTCTCGCCATGTTTTGAAGAATATCTAAAATCTTGTCTGCATTGTGGTTACATATAATGGCAACTGGCAAGTAATACCATCTAGAGACCTATACATGTTGTAATATCAATTCAAATTTCAATTGCAACGAATCGACGTTCAATTCGTATCAATCGAGCACTTTTGCAAGTAGAGCTACTAATTCCATCTCCCAATTTAAATAAATTAGTCGTCCAATTCATCACAATCATCTAAACCAAGCCTCTTTCACATTCAATAACGTACCATCACATACACACGCACCGCAAAACACGAATAAATAATTCACAATCGGCAAACCAGAAAACACACTACTCACCGAAATCCGGTCGGCCATATAAGCCAAGTCTGATAAGCCGGAATCGCTGTCGCTGCTGCACCACGACTCAGCTCCGGCGCTTCCGATCTCGAAAAAGTCGCTGACCATAACCGCCAAGTCAAGCTCGCTTCCGGCACTCCGGGACGAGAACTCGCCGCCGCTGCCGGAGCGCTGCAGCCAATTGTTGGCCAACAAATTCATTCCGCTGCCGTCGATCGCCACGGGTGCTTGGCTCCACATTAAGATCCACGCCTTCTGAAGAGAAATTTGAGTGAGTTTCGTAGAATTTGCTGAGGTTTTAGCCGTTCAAGTTGATCAGGAAATGAGGAATGAAAAGATTTCTCAACAGTTGGAGAAGCAGCTTTTATTGGCGGGCTTTGCGCGTTTTTTAATGAAGGAATAAAGTAATAGTGTGAACTAATATCGAAGATTCAAAGCCCCACGTGTTTTGACTTTATTGCCCCTTTCTAAGCTCTAGCATTTCATCTTTCACCTGTTTGCGAACATTCGTTTACAAACATCGTTTAGAAAGAAATATACTAGTAACTTTAAATCCCATTCATCTTGAATATTTATAAAAATCTAAATCTTTAATACATTAAAATTTTATGGATCACTTCTCCACTTTATACACATCTTTTAAACTATTTTTTTAGTTTGTTCCCCTAAACCACATTACAATTTTCATTGTCGAAAAGAATATAAATACCCACATTTTCGTTTTCCAAAAACAAAACCCCACATTTTCCCGAATGCATAATAATCAAGTCGAATAGTAGTATTAATTATTTATGCCTCTTGTGAATATTGAATTTCAACGATTTTATATTATAGTCGACCCCTTGCATATAAATCTTATTTACTACTCCCTCCGTCCCACTGTAAGTGAGACTCTTTCTATTTTTGGCGTCCCACTGTAAGTGAGACCTTTCCATTTTTGGCAATAATTAACTTAAAATTAGGGGACCTTAATTAACACTTAAAAATTATTTGAAGTCCTAAATTTCGATACCTATTCCAGCCTATTCTCGATTCTTCTCTCCACAAACCCTATTCTCTTCATTTTTGCCTCTCTCCCCTCTGAATCTACGCCGCCGCCCTCTCTCCTATCTAAATCTATGGCTGATAATCTTTCCGGCGACGATGATGGCGGCGAAAATGGATGGATAAACCCTCGCCGCCTCACCACCCCTCTGTATAACCCTCGTCGCCCCCCCACCCATCTGTATAACCCTCGCCGCTCCCCCACCCCTCTGTATAACCCTCGATTCCCTCCAAACACAGATGGTTTCGAGGAAGCTTGTGGGCTCGCCGGCGGCGGGGAAAGCCTCACTAAGCCGTGGAGATACGGTAATTTGAGGAACCCTCGTCTCCCTACACCTTATATCCCGCGTCCGTCTCTCCTTCCTAAACCTTCCCCTGTGATGACGGACGTGAGCGATGGGAGGGTAGAGGTTCCAGAGGTGGCTTCATTGGACAGTGAGGAAGAGGTTACTGCGGATGGTGGGCTCGCTGGCGGCGAGGGTGATGGCGGAACACTTGGATCCGAATTAGAAGAGGAATCTCCTTCTGATTTCGCCCCTGTTTACTTCCCGTGGAAGCCATCGACGGAAGAGTGGGCGAAGTGCGATGCTATTGCTGAAAAACAATGTGATGAGCTCCTAAAATTCCTTGATAAAAATCAATGATGAGGTGATATTCAATTAAACCTGAGATTTGCTCATTCATACTTGATCTGAAATTTACAAAAGATTGGGGTTTGTAACCCTAAGGTGATTTGTGCATTTGTGCTTTACAAAAGATTGGGGTTTGTAACCCTAAGGTGATTTGTGCATATGTGCTTTACAAAAGATTGGGGTTTATAACCCTAATGTGATTTGTGCATTTGTGCTTTACAAAAGATTGGGGTTTGTAACCCTTCTGTGATCTGTGCTTTACATTTCTAAGCACTCTCGATTATGTCTAGGCCCAGATTCTGCACTATATCTGTCATTCCATCACTGCTTCCACTTTCATTGAGATGATTTATGCATGCTTCAATAAGCTCCACTGGCACTTCTAGGTTAACTGGCAAGCGATCTGCCCTTCTTAGTGCTTCCTTGCCCATATGAGGTACTCGATAACTGTTGTGGCCTCTAAACTTCATTATCTCTATCAAGCATGATTGAAGACTAAGGAAAACTTTGTTTAGTGTGTGAGGTGAAAGTCTATTGAATGAATCAGTCACTGCATGTAGTAATTCATCCACGGTGTTGCATGCTGTCTCCACTTGCAATGATTGTATTGCTCGAAACCACCCTAGGTCGTTCACGTTGCAATCTGGACTGTTTGGTGGCTGTTGTTTGAGTCTTATGTCGAATCCATTTTTACTTGCGGCAGCCCTGAAATCCGGATCATTGTCTAGAATGTGGGGTCTTGCATTGTCCTGCTGAATGTCAATTCGTTTGCTTGCTCCCTCTGGCCACTTGGTCATTACTGCTGGTACTACCTGTGTAATGTGTATTTAGTGCCTTGTTTATGCATGATATATGCTGTGTGCAGTGGTGTGTGCCCTGTTTATGCATGATATATGATGTGTGCAGTGGTGTGTGCCCTGTTTATGCATGATATATGCTGTTAACAGTGGTGTGTGCCCTGTTTATGCATGATATATGATGTGTGTAGTGGTGTGTGCCCTGTTTATGCAGGATATATGTTGTGTGACAGTGGTGGGTGCCCTGTTTATGCATGAACATCATTCAATGAATACAAATGCAAAGGTAAAACTTGATCAATGATGATGAGTAATTCTCATTCTGAGATCATAACAAACATTGAACTGCTCTTCGTGGCAGTACCTCATTGATTAGCCAAGCTTTATACACCTCCCGGGTGATTGATTCTATTGGCTTCGTCTCCAACGTGCCTGCATTTCTGTTTCTACTGTTTCTCTTTGCTGGCACCCTTTCTATGAATGGAAAGATCCCTATCTTTCCATCAAACAGAACTTCACCATTTTCTGCAATCAATGGTCTAGTGACAGCACATATGAACATGATCTTTCCAATGAATGTCTTACTTTTGCATGATCTATATGGCTCGGGCTCTCCCGGAGCCAAGTAGTACCGATGTGTGCCCTTAGTAATATAAAACCATTTCTCATCAATGTGCACGGTGTTATGCATATCCTTGAACTTTATGACGTTGAGTATTCTATCCAATTCTAAGGATTGGAGTGAAAATCTCAACCTCAAAAGTTTATTTGTGGCTGTTAAATCGGGTTTGATGGCACTTGTATGTGCTCTGATTTTTCCACTTTTCACCCATCTCCCGACAGTGCTTTTACTAGCCCCTAACCCTTGTGCTAGCCTTCTAATGCTTCCCCTCTTAGTGCATTCCATATTCACAAGCAAGGTAAGATCAAGTTCAATGTGCTTCGCATGAAGTCTAGTTGTTTTACCACTTACAAGATGTATTACATCACCATTCTTTTGTTGTTTTTTTGCAGCAGCCCATAGTCGAAAGACGGTTGCTCGAGAGATGTTGAACTTCAATTGTGCTTCCTTGTACCTGCCTTTACTTGGCTTACCATCCTTGCTGCCTTCAAGGATAAATTGTGCAACTTGATTCCTCTTCTGGACTGTTAGATTTGTGCTCATTTTGTAGTGGCGTTGATCTGTGTAAGTGCATTTATTAGAGAGAGGCTGAACTCAAAAGTGCATTTATAAGCACTGTTTTAGGCGAAAATGGTGGAAACCCCAATCTGTAAAGTGGCGCCACTTTCCAAATTTTAATTAATGAAATTGTTTGTTTCCAATTGCTTTTGTCGTGAGTTGCAACTCACTTTATGCATTTAATTAAATAGCCTGAACTCTTTATGATGTATCCAAAGGAGCGTTTTTTTTTAACATTATTAATATTCGAAATTTTAATATTTTAATTAAAATAATTTAATTAAAATAATGCAATTAAAATTATTCAGAATTTAATTAAAGTCCATCTACAAAAAAAAGTAAGAATAAAACAAATAGAATAACAAACTAATCACTTTTCACTTTATTACCTACTACACTTAAACAACTAAACACACTTTTCTTAATTCCCGTGCCCAAAAAAAAGGTCTCACATACCACGGGACGGAGGGAGTATTTTAAAACATCGACACCCTTACATATTAATCTTATAGTCGAAAAAAGTATTCAAGAATTAAATGTTCTTACAAATAATAATAATAATTATTATTATTATAATAATAAAATCATTTTTTTTGCTTCCAATGAAAAAAAAAATTCACTGATCTCTAACGTTGTAATTAAGTGGTATTGCATTTTTTTTTGAGAGAATCAAATACTTAACTTTTAAAGTGAAAATCATACAAAGGGTATGATCGTCAATTCAGCGGCCTACGAAATACCTGGGATTTTTATTTTTTATTTTTGAAAAGAAAAATTAAAGGCAGCGTCAAAATTATGAAAGCCTCCGAGTCCAAATGGCAATAAACAAAAAATAAATAAAAATTGGCGTTCCATTCAAAAATGGAGGACGCGGTATGGATTAGGTGGACCACGACCCGCCCCACCCAATTTGCTTTGAATATGGCTGCAGCCTGCAGTTAGGGATGACTAATAACCGAATGGATTCAGATCTAAATTTTAAAATATGATTCGATTTTTTTCGATTTTTTAATTAAATTTGATTATTTTTTATAAAAATTCAGATTTTCGGTTCGAATTTTTAAAAATTGAATAACATCGAAAATCGAATTATATTTATATTATATATATATATATAATATTTTAATTATAACTTTCTAATATCTAACTTTCAATCTAATTTTAATATATTTTAATTATATGTTCTTAAAATGAATGATGGATGATGATAAAATATACTCTCTCCGTCCACGAAAGAACGTCCTATTTTTCTATTTCGGGACGTCCACGAAAGAACGTCCTACTTTTTTCAATTTTGGGACAATACCCCTTTTACCCTTACTTTTTCATTTTATTTACACTAAAACCTAATATGGCCCACACATTAAACTTACTTTATTAACAAAGTAATTAAATTTGGGAATCAATCTCAAATTAAATCTCTCTCTCTCTCGAATTAAAATCTGTGAATCACTCGAATTAAATCTCTCTCTCTCTCTTTCTCATTAAATCTCTCAAAATCGATAAAGTCTCACTCTCTCGATTTTCACAGTTCACATTGAACTCAAACCCTAATTCCTCTCACTCGCCGTCTTCCTCTCTTCCCACTTCTCAAACCCTAACCCTTTCCTTCGCCGCCGCCGATGTCTCAGTCACCCCCTCATTCCCCTGCCTCCGATACTCTTACAGGCGAGGAGTGTTGGGTGGATTTGGGGGATGATACCGTTGTTCCAGAAACGGAGATGGGAGATGATACCGTTGTTCCAGAAACGGAAATGGGGGAGCCCGGTGGTGCAACCGATGTCCATGGCCCGGCGGCGCCACCCACGGCCGTTAACTCATCGCCTTCGGAGAATTTCAACAATCGGCGTTCTACTGAGACGCCGCCGCCGACCGTTGACTCAAAAAAACCTGAGGAATCTGTCCGTGCTCTGGAGGCGCCGCCGCCGGCCGTTGAAGGTCCCACTGAGGAAATCTATCCATTTGACCATGCACTATCCCCATGGCAGGATCTGGTTCGGTACCCCATTGTCACCCGCGGGCCTTGGGCCTCTAAAAAGGACATGCTCGATTACATTCGAGATCTGTAACATTGGTGAGATCTTTAATGTATTTGCCTGATCTGTGATGAATCTATGTTGGTTTTGCTGAGATATGTGATGATATATGTTGTGATGAAATATCTGTTGGTTTTTCTGAGATCTGTGATCATATCTGTTGTTCTGAATATGATCTGTTGATTTTCTGAGATCTGTGATGAATCCATATGGATTTCTGAGATCCGTGATGAATCTATGTTGGTGTTGTGACGATATCTTGTGGCATTTGTCATGATATGTTGGTGTTGTGAGTATATCTTGTGGCATTTGTGCTTCACTAGGTTATAATGTTCTTAGATGGATGGTTTTAAATATGCAGAGTAGTCTATGATGAATCATTTAATGATTTCTGAGACTTAATTAGCTCTGTCATATTAGTAGCAACCTCTATGAACTTATGGCCAATGTCAACACTGTAATAAACCATGAAGATATGCATTTACATGAGGAAAATGTGGCACAAAAAACAAAAGTTCAACAACATAGTTCAAATACAAAAATTCAGTGAACTATTATGAACTAATGTTGTAACCTTCCTTACTTAGTAGCCATAATGAGTTGTGAGTCTACTGAGGTCATAGTTATTACCTGTTTCATTCTCTGGCAGCATAAGGTACTCCAAACTCTCCTTAACTAGCACTTCAGGAACTTCAATGCATTCTGGCAGTAGCCCCATTCTTGAGAGTCTTCCCTTCTTCATATGTGGAATTTTATAATCATTCCCACCTTTTACCTTGAGGATTTCTATGTAACAGCCTTGTAGGGTTAGAAAGACATTGTTTAGAGTGTGTGCTGTTAACTCTTGATATGATGAGAGCACATTCTTCAATAGATCATCCACTGTGTTTGCCATCTTGTCATCTTGTAAGCTCTGTATGGCTCTAAAGAACCCTAAGTCGTTGATATTTGTATCTGGACTGTTTGGTGGTTGACAAATCAAACTAATCTTGAACCCATCTGTGTTTGCTGCTTCAATGAAGTCTTTGTCAGTTGCTAAGATGTGTGGTCTTGCGTTGTCCTGTTGTATGATGATTTCCTTAGGCTCGGTAGTTGGCCACTTAGCCTTGATGGCAGGAATAATCTGTAATGCTAGATGATGAATCAACAAATTCTGATAGCTCTTGTATGAAAAAAGTAAACTTCACTGATAACATGTACCTGATTGATTAAACAAGCTTTTATCACTTCTTTAGTGATTGATTGAATGGCCTTTGTCTCTAATGTGCCTTTGCTCCTGTTTTTTGACTTTCTCTTTGCTGGCTCCTGCGTTGTGAATGGGAAAATGCCATATTTCCCATCAAAAAGGCATTCCCCTTCACTAGAAAAGTGTGGCCTGCCAACCACGGACATGAACATAACTTTCTGAATGAACCTCTTACTTTGACATGATCTGTGTGGCTCTATCTCATTAGGTAAGAGATAATATCTGTCGGTAGTTTTTGTCATGAAAAACCATTTTTCATCTATGTGGATTACATTCCTCATAGATTGAAATTTCAAAGTATCATCATCAAATCTCAAGTGACTCAAGGCAAACTTGAGTCTAGCAAGCTTGTTTACCTTACTAAGTGCTGGTTTTATAGCACTAGTGTGAGGCCTAATTAGCTTCTCTTTTATCCAAATGCCCAGCAAACTCTTACTTACATTCAGTTTTTTTGCCATCTTCCTGATAGTAGACCTCTCTAAAACAGATAAGTTTCTAATTTTCTCTTCATCAATTTTCCACTTATCTTTATGTATGATGCCTCTGCTTCTCTGCTGAAAATGCACTGGAATACCTTGAGATTGTTGATGCTTTACTTCCATCCAAATTCTTCTAACTGACCTTGTGGTTAATCCATACATTTGTGCAGCCTCTTTTTGAGCTTTGTGACGTATAGTTCCATCAAGCTGCTGATTTTGGAGTAGGAATTGTGCTAGACAGTTTTTTTGATCCATGGACAACTTCTTCTTCCTGTTTGCTGGTACCATCTTGAAGATTGGTTGCTGTTGTTGTACTGCTTGGATATGTATCTTCCCTTTTTTCTCGTAGGCTTTTTTTGATTGCAGTAGTAATCTGTAAATTTTTTGCTCATGTTTGTAGTTATATAGTGTTAGGAGTGAATAGTAGCTTGGAAATATGGTGGGAAACTCTGCACGTTCCCAAATGTAAACTTTTCCCTCTATCTATGAAAGTGGATGCGTGCCATTATTTTATTCTCAAAAGTCATTTACTGATTCTTTAATTTATTGCATTCTGATAGTTAGTGAATTTGTAATAAACATAAATTAAAAACCCTTTTTAATTGGAGGTTAATAAAACGATAATTAGTTAATAATTTAACCTTGCATATGCAGCATCAATTTTCTCTTTAAATAACATTAATTAAAACAACACAATAAATTATTAATACTTTTTCACAATTCCCAATACACTTTACAACCTTTTTTCCACTCTCAATACACTATACAACATTTTATTAAAACCCGTGCCACTCCCTCCTAGGACATTCTTTCATGGACGGAGGGAGTATAATCTAATTTTAAGCATGAGAAAATACTTAGGCTGCGTTTATTTTGATGAATAAATTTATCCATTGAAAATAATCGATAACACAAATTTATGCATTCAAATGTATCTTTCTTTTTCAAACATTTGGCACAAAAGAGATGCTCACAATTTTTCTTTCTTTATTTTCACTTCAAAAATGGATAATACTATCCCTCCATTTTTGGTATGATAATATTATACATCATTGAAGTGAAAATAATGAAGGAAAAATTGTGAGCATCTCTTTTGTGTCAAATGTTGGAAAAGAAAAGAGACATTTAAAGCCATAAATTTGTGTTATCCATCTTTTTTCATAGATAAATTTATCCATCAAAGTAAACGCAACCAAGTAAACCAGTGACTAGGTTTTAATGCATGTGAAAATGTAGAAATTTTTTCTTCAATAAAAGAATGTAGAAATTAAACTTTACAAACCAATGAGCAAATTACGATGAGAAAAATTAACTAACTCAACCCCACCTCCAAGCCCAAAAATTTGCTTTCTGGGCCTGTCTCATAGTCATCCACATAGTTGAAAATAGGAAGAAAATTATTTTGAGTTAATATATTTATTTATTTTGTTACGTAAAGTTAATTTGTTCTGTTCCGGCTTGCAGTCCTTGATCATCACATTTGAATCATACAATAAGTTAGGGTGCAAAATCGAACACAATAAAAATCACAAGTCAGCCGATCAATTTAGTGCATGTGTAAAAATATAATATCAGAATTTCGGAAGTCACATATATATCAACGGCACAACCAAAAAACAGAGTACTACCCCACAATCCACCAGTATAAACATCAGATCTGTAAGGAAAACCCCAATTCTACAAAGAAAACCCTGCGTTCGCATACAATTAAACCGATCAATCAGTAAATAAACACAAATCCTCCAAATTCACGATTTACGACTTTCACCACCTTTCCCTATGCACCAAAAATCATAAATAAACACAGATCGCAGAAGCTTAAAGGCAAATCAGCCCGAAAAACGTGATAACCGACTCGAATTCATCTGGGTGACCGAATTATCGGCCCGATCGGTGCCTACGCACGCAAATCCGAACACAATTTCGGATCTGCATGCGCCGGCGAACGGAGACTCACATCCTAGCTCAGTTACTTCCCACAGACGGCGCCAGTTGGTGAAACAAGGAACCAACACCTAAACTAGACAGCAGTAAACGACGCGGATTATACCTAGTTTGATCGATCGGAGAAGAACAAAGACGTAATTGGAATGCTAGAACACGAGAGAAAACTGTTGTTGTATTGAGAATTAGAGATAACGTAGGTTACAAAGCACGAGCTCATGACTTATTTATAGATTACATAGGAGGGCAAAATAGTAAAATCAGCGCCCACGCATGCGCCTTGCGTGGTCGAGGGTATGATAGTAAATTCATCTTTACGCGGGAGATTTCCCCGCGCTTCTGGTGATTCTTCTGGCAAAAGTGGTTCCTCTGGCGAGCGAGACTCCTCTGGCGAGTGTGATTCCTCTAGCGAGTGTGATTCCTCTGGCGATGATGGTTCCTCTAACGGGTGCGCTTCCTCTGGCGAGGATGATTCTTCTAGCGGGTACGATTTCTCTAATGAAAGCCACTTCGCTGCTCCCCATGATTCCACTGGTAAAGAGATTCCTCTGCTCTACATATATTACTCCTCATCACCTTGTATTTTATTTATTAAATATTGTTTTATATTCATTTAGAAATTGTTTTATTCATTGAAAAAATGTGATTGTTCATTACATATTCTATTTTATGTATAATATTATTCAACATTTTTATTATTAATATTGTATGAGTAAATATCGTGTTCTGATCATTGAAAATTAAATTATTTCATGTAATTTTGTTAATTGATATTTGACTGAGAATTTTCAATATTTAATGTAAAACTTTTCGATTAAGCTTAACAAAATTAGGAATATTAAAAAAAAAATCGAATTTGTTGATATCTGATTGAGAATTGTAAAAATATTTAACGTCAAACATTTGGAACTAGCGTAAAAAAGTTACGAACAAACATAAAAAAAATAACGAACATCTAAATTAAATAATTGAGTTTTTTTTTTTCTGGAAATAATTGAGATTATACGTTACATAATATAATTGATGTTTGATTGAGAATTGTACAAAATATTAGATTTTTTTCTACTGATATAAAATAAAATAATTAACATGAAATATTTTGAATAAACGTACAAAAATTACGAAGTAAATGATTTTTTTAATGAATGTCATTCAAAAGATATGTTAATTATGTGAAATTTATACCGTAAAAAAATAAATAGAAGATTTATAAATTAATTCAGTGAAATCTGTACAGATTCATTTAATATTCGTTAATTCAAATTTTAAAATTGAAGTAGTTTAATGAAAAAAAGAACGGTTTCATAAGAAAAGAAAAGAAAAGAAAAGAAAAGAGAGAGGAATGATTAAGTAATAAATAAATAAAATTAATTATGGTATCTTCATAACTAAATCCAAAAAACAATATTGAGATTCGGTCAACCTAAAGGTATGAGAGACAGTTAATTAAAAAAACAAAATTACACAATTAGCCTTAATTAAAAAAACGGATGACACTTAAAAGATTTGATATGGACGGTTAGATTCAATTAATCTAAAGGCTTAGATGTATTCTTCTTTCTCAAAATACTGAGAGAGAGAGGATAGAAGAGAAGAGAATAAAAGAGAAGAGAGAGGAGGGCCCCAAAGAGGATACAATTGTCTTTTCATATCAAATTGGTTATTTTTGTTATAGTTTTATACTTGTGGCTTTATATGTTATACTATTTATTTTATAGGCTAATTATGCATTTTCCCCTATATACTACTGCCTCAAACTCTTCAAAATGAATATTATTATATTAAAAGAGTAAAATTGCGTCTATTAAATTTTGTTATCTAAATATGGATTTGTTCATCCTATATAATTTGAATCTATTACATTCGATCTATTAAAAATCATCAGAAACCTCTAAATTATAAAAAAATTATAATAAATTTATCATTTTATTAAATGAATTCATAATTATAGAATTAATTGATTAATTGATTATATAGGCCCGATTTGCTAATGGGCAGATCGATATATAAGCCAGGCCATCTTCAAATATCTACGTAGATATTAAAATTAAATATAAAAATAATATTTTTATTTTATGAGAGGTCTTGTGAAAATTAGTCGCACGCAGGCCAAATTGTTATTTTGGATTGAATCCAAAACCTTTGTAAAAGTGGAGTTTAGGCCTCATTGGCCCTACCCATGCTGTTAAGTGCTACCCTTTTCACAATAAATAATTTTTGTAACATCAAACTCTATTAGCATAAAAAACAAATCAAATATAAAACGTGACACGTAGTTTGGTGCGGTAGAGAGGATTTGATTTCCAACAGAAGGGATAAGCTCACAATTAAGATGGAGTAGTAAATAAATAATGAATAAAAAAAGCTTCTTTCCCAAATCGTTGTTATCCACCCCACTAATCCCACCAAATCTCTCATTTGCGACCCACGAGAAGCAGTTGCTTGATCGGCGATTAATCGGCCGCCGGGATGAAGAAGGAAGATACAGTCATGCTGATCAGCGCCGAGGGGTTTGAATTTGTCATCGACAAGAAAGCGGCTATGGTTTCTCAGACGATCCGCAACATGCTCACTTCTCCAGGTCTGCCGTTTCTGAAATTCTGAAATTGAAAACTACTTGTGTTGCTGAACTATGTAATCCGTGCCTATCAATGCGTTTTATGTCGTTTTTGGAGGAGTTTTCGTGATGCTAGGGTGAATATGAAGATATTGAGATTAGTGTTCAAAGTTGGAAGTTGATTGGTAGTTTTTGCATTTTTTTTTGTGAGTTTATGTATATTTCTTGTTTTGCAACTGAGAGAGGAGTCGTATCCATCTAATAGATTGATAACAAAATCATGAATTCTTGAGATTTTCTTCGATTTGGGGGTTTCAAATTGTCTGGATTTCTTGTCTTTGTTTGCGTGTTTATAGGTGGTTTTTCCGAAACGGAGCACGGAAAGGTGACTTTTCCGGAGATAAGCACCACCATTCTGGAGAAGATCTGCCAGTATTTTTACTGGTCTCTTCAATATGCTAGGTTTGCCCCCTTCCTATATTATCAATGTATTCAATTTTAAGGATATTCAAAAGTTCCAGTCATACCTGCAAATTAAAATTACTGGTTGTAGTTTGGCAGAGTGAAATTATGAGCGTTGTTAAATTTAACTTGCTAGTATAATAATAATGTGTTAAATCTGAGAAGACATTATTTTTCTTTTTCAATTTATGTCTTCTGATATGATTGCACGTGATGTTTCATATATGACTTCATATATGACGAACTAGTTAGGTGGAGATTCTGTTTGTTTGTGAGGCAAGGGAAGGGGGATGCATAGTAACTCAATACTGATGATCTTTTAGCTACTATTATGTTGATGGTGACAGTTGCTGTAGTATGAGCTTTAATTCTGCCTTTGCTCTAATACGATCATATTAGGTCTAAGAAAAGAGTGTATGTTTTTGAATTTATGACTTGTTGGATGATTTCAAGTGATGCTTCATGTATGATAATGTAGTCAGGCGGAGAGTTTGTTTTTTATTGAGGCAAGGAAAAGGGGATTCTTAGTAACCTAATCCTGATGAGTTTTTATCTAATATTGTATTGGTGGCGACAGTTGTGGTTGAGCAGTGGCAGTCACATGGAGTCTAGATATTGTTTATGCTTGGCAGATGCTGGGTAGAAGCGTAGGTACTAAAGGATGTCAATTTGTTCTTGTGATAAATTGTTGGATGTAGATCATATGTGCGTGCATACATATATTATACACTATATCAACCTAACGGGAAAATCTATTGGATGGAATTAGAAGATTGTGATGATGTTCTTTAGAGCAGAGATGTCATTTCTCTGGGACATTGGGTGGAGATGATGAAAACCTGAGAAAGAAACAATATAGTTGATGGGGCTTAAAATTTCCAGTCTAACTGTAGTAGCAAATTCTGAGTACTAATTACTCATTGTATTCTGGTTTCTTTGATGATGGAGTGTGAGCACTCGCACCAATTGGTAGAATAATAGTTTCTATTCCTTAATCCATGGATTTTTGTATGATTAGTGATGATGACAATTTGGCCTTTGGTTTGTAGTGGCAAGGAGACTGAGTTCCACATTGAACCTGAGCTCACGCTGGAACTTATGATGGCCGCTAATTACCTACACACCTGAGCGTTCCAAATACTTCATCGCAACATCTCTAATACTAACCCTTGTAAGTGCTGCTCATCATGCTTCATCTTAAAGCGAAGTTTTCTTGACCGTGTCCTGTCTTTATTTTTGGTTGTCTGCGAAAGTGGAAAAAGAGCTATTCTTTTGATAATTATTTCCCTTCAAATATTCTGAAGTTCTTCAACCCCTTTCAAATTTTATCATATCTATTTGCCAACAATTCTATCTGTTTACCTAATGTCAGGGAAGATTGACGAGGTGTTGCTGTTCATGTTCTGACATTTGACGGCCCTTATAGTATTTTGTAGTTCCAGTCTTTCTACTATGCATAGCTACAGCCGGAATGCAGTAAGGTGTTGGTCATATTCTCTTAGCTATAGTTATCTGAGAATATGGCACCTCTACTGTTCTAGTTGTAGATTAAACAAACCCGTGACAAGATATTTTAGACAAAGTGACTGCATATATTAAAATCGTATGTAAATTCATGTTTGTATGTTTTTCTGCTCTTGATTTAGAACTTCACTTTCTTCATCACAGGCAGCACGCCCCTTTCTCTCATTCATCGATCTGTATTACTGTATATATTTGAAGAGGACTAACTATGAGCATTGCTATGTGCTTTCTTTTAGTTTTGGTGAAACTGAAAATTATAGGAAATGAATGTTTCCAACATACTAGTTTTTCCATTGATATGGTTACATAAGATGTGAATTTCGTCAATCTTTGCTGGGGAAAAGGGTATTTTGTGTTCCTATTTGTAGTTGAAATGTTATGAGTTCGAATTCCATAGTGATTGCACCTAAGTTAGGTGAAGTGCGAGTAGATGTGAAACTACTATCAACATTGGTTAAATTTCAAATTTAAGGCCGCCTAATTATGATTTATGTGTAGCAAAATTTGATATTTCTCCTCTTGGGAATGAAGTAACCATGATCTCAGGGTGGAATGGAACCTTATATACATAATACATGTACGCACTTTTATAGCTAGTCGACCAAAAACGACCAATGCATGGAAAGTCAAACAAGTGGAATTCCAGCTGAAGCCTGAAGTATAATTAGTTACTCCCTCCGTCCACGATAAGTGTGGTGTGGATGAGAGGACACGAGTTTTAAAAAAATATTGGAAGATGTGTATAAAGTAGAGAAAGGTCCCGTCAAGATTGAATTGTTAGGTAATTAATAAATGGTTGTGAGATGGGTTTTTTTATAAATAGTGTGAATATGAGTAAAACTATAAAAGTATATTTTTAAAAATGGAAATATCACACTTATTATGGACGGACGAAAATAGCAAAAACATCAAACTTATTGTGGACTGAGGGAGTACTATTTATATAATTGTGTTTATATAACAAAAATGGAAACACATGGAAATATGAAGTGAGCGTGCCGGAGTGGTTATCGGGCATGACTAGAAATCATGTGGGCTCTGCCCGCGCAGGTTCGAATCCTGCCGCTCACGTATTTTTTTTTTTATCCGATGTACATTTCAGTTTTAATTTCATTAAATTTCAACTGATTTTACAAATCTAGATCATACAATTTGTAGAAATAATATTTTTTTTTTGGGTAAGGGAAAATACCACTAGCCACAATGTTGAGATTATGATTGTGTAACTCTCAAATAAAGAGTTACACTTTATAATTAGATTCAATAAGAAAAAATTAGTACAATTTATTGACAATTTCATGTGCATCTTCTCTATTTTATTTGATTAATACCTGGATTTCCACATTAATATACGACTAAATTAAGGAACTCAACCGCGTTGTCACAGACTCACAATATGCTTCAATTTATATATAGCGCCATTATGGATTTCTGGTTAATCCGAAAGGGAAAGAAAAAGTAATCATCAGATAAGTCTAATTGATTAGATTGGTTTTATGGTATAATCATTAAATATATATGATCTTGAGTATTAATTTTCGTTGTCTAGATTATGCATATAATATTAGTACTTTGTTTTCCTAAAAATAATAATAATAAAAAAAAAGAATAGTACTTTTTAAATCGCAATTGTACTAACAAGTAGTAATAAGGTGCGTAGTACATTAAATAAAGGAGCGATATTAGAAGTGAAGAAAATTATTGGATTTGATTGTTGTGGAAGTCAACATCGACGCATACTTTTGGGACAAACTACTTTTGCTGCAGATTGCTCAAATCAATTCATCTACGTTCCTAAAACAAATGATCCATCACATCCAAAATTTGATTTAGATTTCGAATCTTCTCGCAAAATAGTTTTCAATGTCGAATGCACAATCAAAGTCCCTCATCGATTCGGTTACAGATGTAATTATAGATTTGTAAATGTGAATTAATTAAATCTCAACTAGTTGATTTTGTTTTTCATGAAGAGGCACAAGTATGACTTTTACTCATTTAGCAACAAGAATTCCAAGAATGTGTAAATAGTCATCAAAGTAGATATTTAGGTCCCTTTCCCCCAAATAAAAAAAAAGTAGATATTTAGGTAGTACAAACACAAACAACTTAGTACTACCACAATCTTGTTCTTCAACAATTCAAAACCTTCTCATTTCCTCTATAATAATCAAAACACATTAACCGCTAATTAACACTACTTCA
Source organism: Salvia miltiorrhiza (assembly GCF_028751815.1). Taxonomy (NCBI): domain Eukaryota; kingdom Viridiplantae; phylum Streptophyta; class Magnoliopsida; order Lamiales; family Lamiaceae; genus Salvia; species Salvia miltiorrhiza. The sequence continues at coordinate 5,649,797 of NC_080393.1, forward strand.
GTTTCTTCTGTTTCCAACACTTTTCAAATATCAAAATCATGGAATCATCCCACATGACATTTTCCCTTGGACAAGGCTCAGAAAATTTATATCTAACCATAATAGATTTGGCCATAGTTTTCATGATGTCACTGCTGGTAGAGTGGATGTCACACACCACTTATTTGAGCAAATTTTCAGACCACCACAATGTTAGAGTTGGTCTGATTCAGACAGCATTTTACGGAATTCGGATGGTGGCGGCGTACGTCGTGATGCTGGCCGTGATGTCGTTCGACGCCAGAATCTTGTCGGCTGCGGTGGCCGGATACAGTCTAGGGTTTCTGGTTTTTGGGAGTAGGGTTTGTGATGAAGATGAGTTAGGTTATCAGAAGCCATCGGATCTTCCACCTTTGACCTGCTAATTAATCGCACTCTCTTTTATTTTGATAATAATTCAAGTGTCCAAGCTTTGTATATTATCTATCGTTTCATGGAGAATATGTCATTTGGCATGAACATTAATTCGATATTTTGACCTATCTAATGATATATGGATTTGAATTATTATTTTCTAGGTTACTTATTCACTCTATAATTTATAACTGTGCTATGATTGTGGAAGTAATTTGGTTGGATAGGCGAACTTGTTGATAATTTGATTTATCATTCAGAAAGAAAAAAAAAAAACTTTTTGAATTTTGACAGAAAATAATTTTACGTTGTATTTGATAATTAAAATTATAAAAATAACTCTGTACTTGTGCAGAATCTGGATCTAATTGATCTTTTCGATATTTGATAATAGTCAGAAATTCATGTGAAATTTCATTAATTGATCTAATTGGTCTCGTCTGTCTGCCGGTTACTTATTTGATTATACAAATTGCTTATATAATTGATACCTCTTATAATTTTTTTTTAAAAAAATCACGACTATTTGGGTTCCAAAAATATATCCATTCTAGATTTAAATAAAAACAATACATCCTCCCTCTCAAATAACTTCCTAGTAGGGGACGGCATAGATTTTAAGAAAAAAATAGTTAAGTGTATTGATAATGATAGTGAAGAAAAAATGTTAATTAGTACTGAGAATGATTAAAGGTTGAAAAGTATAATTAGTATTGAGAATGATAAAAAGGTTGAAAAATAAGAATAAAATAAAGTATTATTAGTGGTGGGGTAATGTTCCAAAATTGATAAATAGTTATTTGGAGGACGTCTCAAAAAGAAAATTTATGAAGTTATTCAGGAGAGGGGGGAGAGTATTGTATATACGTTTCAACTAAAAAATAATACTCATTCCATCCACAGATTAAGTACCCATTTATTTCTAAATTTTTGTTTATGAATTAAGTACCTATTATGTTTTATGGACATTTATACCCCTTACATATTTATGAATACTAAAGTCAAAAGTATGTCCTTTCATTCCACAAATAATATCCTAAAAGATTAATTGTTTATTTCCATTTCTGTACTTTATTTTGTACTGTCAACTGAATCAAAATAAAGAAAAGATATTTGGGAATTATAGTACTCCCTCCGTCTAGGGGTGGTACGGTACGGTATACCTTATTAAATCGATCATACCTTATACCTTACCTTTACCTCCGGTATGGAGAAAATTCATACCTTTACCTTACCTTTTCCTACGGTATACCTTAGTTCGGTATACCTTAAGTACGGTATGGAGAATATACAAAACCTTTACCGTACCTTTATTTCGGTATACCTTACCGAATTTCGGTATACCGTACTTTCACGGTATACCGCACTTTAACGGTATACCAAAATAATCGGTATTACCGAAATCGATAAAATTCAATACGGTAAAAAATTGATAACTTATTTATTTAAAACATGTTTAGATAATTTATAAATATTTTTAAAAATATAAACATAAAAATATATATTATATATTTTACAACTATAGATTTTGATACGATATATACGCGATTTTCAGTATACCAATATATACGGACAACTGCGGTATATCAGAATAAGGTATTGTACCATATTATCGGTATATACCGAATATTAAGGTATATCATAATAAGATATGATACCGCATCACCGGTATATACAGTAATATTAGGTATATGCCGGTATACCAGTAATATGGTATCATACCGTGTTTCGGTATATACCTTTAATACGGTATTTATTGATTTTTCCGATATATACCGCGGTAACGGTATACGCCGGTATACCCCGGTATCTGGAAAATCCATACCTTTACCTTACCTTAAATCTTCGGTACGGTATCATACCTTACCAAAAAAATCGGTATACCTTAAATTCGGTATTTTACGGTACGGTATGGCCGGTATACCGAGTTTTCGGTATATTTTTCCAGCCCTACCTCCGTCCACTAATTGTTGGCCTAGGAGGCAAAACACGGGTTTTAAGAAAAAGTGTATTTTTATTAGTTGAGTGGAGGAAGGGACCCACAATTTATTAAAGGGACCCACAAGTTTGATTAAAATATGAATATAAACTTACCCAAAATAGAGAGGACATAAATTGGTGGACGGACCAAAAAGGCAAGTAGGCCAACAATTAGTGGACGGAGGGAGTAATAAGTAAATCTAAGTTCTCTTCACTAAAAATTTCATTTTTTATTTTTGAGAATCTCAAAAATTCATAATTGACTGTAACTAATTCCAAAGTAAAAAAGCTAGCCGGGATTTGACCGTTACATACTTATTCCCAATTCTTCACTTTTCAAATATCGATTTATAGTTTTGAGTAAAAGGACAAGAATCTATAAGTTAGTCCAACAATAAATCAAGATCGTTGCTTTATTAAGATTTAGAAGTAGTACTCCCTCCGTCCGCGAATTAAAGCCCCATTTGCCTCTAAATATTTGTCCGCGAATTAAAGCCCCATTTGCCTTTTTGTACCCTTTTACCCTCCCTCTTTACTTTAAATTACTACCCTTTGCCATTAATTATCCCACCTAATTTTTTAACCTACTTAATTATAGATTTAAGTATTCATCCTTAATTAATGCAAAATAAATTTATGTCTATTAATTTAGGCTTTCTCTCTCAAATGGAAAGCAGTATGATTCCGATGCACAAGCACCGCCGGCTGCTCCTCTGGTGATCCTTCGCCACCTTGAGGCTCTTCGTCCCGTCGTCGACGTACTGCGTCGCGTTGACGACGTGGTGCTCGATGTCGTCCATCTGCTCCCCCTGCGCCTCCACCATCACCGCCATGTCCAGGAATATCTGGTGCAGCTCCAGCAGGCTCCTCTCGATCTCCTTCGCCGCGTCGTGCCGGTCATGTATCTCCGCCACCGTCTCCACCACCTTCCCCCTCCCGTGCTCCTACAACAAAAAACCATAAATTCAATCACTAATCGAGCTCCGATTTACAGATCTGGACTCATCAGCTGACTAATGCGCAATGATTCATTCATTTATTTATTTGTTTTTTTGCTTTCACTCTCGTGAGATGAATAATCTACTTTTTGCTTTCAGCCGATTAATCAGCTGATTAATTTTACCTGAATCTGGACTCATCAGCTGATTAATTGAGCTCCGGCCTGAATCGATGCGCAATGATTCATTCATTTATTTATTTGTTTTTTTGCTTTCACTCTCGTGAGATGAATCTAGTTTTTGCTTTCAGCTGATTAATCTAGTATAATTTCGTGTAATATTTGCAGGTATGAGGAATATAGTAATTGAGCTCCGATTTGCAGATCTGGAGTCATCAGCCGATTATACATCTTTCTTAAGTAAAGATTAGCAAAAAGTAAACAACTACCCTTATCTTTTACCTACAACACCTTTTTCAGCTTTCTTAGTCTCCGTGCCCAACAGTAAATGGGGCTTTAATTCACGGACGGAGGGAGTATTAGTTTTTGCAACCATTTTTTAATTTTCCATCGTGTACATTAGTTCGTTATTTGGTTAAAAAAAGTTAGTTCATTCTTAATGAAAATATCAATTTTATTATATCGTATTTGTAATTATAATCACATATAGTGTCAATGGTAAAACTAATGTTCTTTAGGTTCACGATATCGTTTTCATTTACGATATCGTTTTCATGTCCATTCACGATATCATCTACTTCCATTTATAGCAGTAGAGTCTACAAAACTTTACTTATAATAATAATGAGATCCAAACTCCACTTATAATAATACTTACTACCATCAACTATTATCCATCACTTTCTTAAAATATGTTCTCTCCACAAAATAGAAACGATATGGTAAACGGATGAAGTATAACATTACTAATAATAGTGTTCACTTTGAAATATGATGTCAATTTAGCCAATCAATTCCATTTCAAACCAATTCGATCGGATATCCATTAATTAATTAAACTAGATTTTTTCTCCGGTTAAATTTTTGAACACTCCCTCATTTTATTCGATATATTCGAGCCAACCAATTATTACTCGTTTGATTCAAGTAGATGAACTGAAAGATAAGAAATCAAATAAAAGGAGTGGTACGGTAACAATAACCATTACTTTTATATATTAAGTGTTTGGTTTAACAATCAAAAGAAATCATTAATAATGATTAACTCGTTACTCAAATCAAACAACAAGTAATGGATTGATCAATTAATTGAATCTTTTTCCAACCTCTAAAAATATCCAACCAACAGTGGGTTTAATCTTAAATAGGTTAAATTGACGTTTGAAAAATCAATCAATCCACCCAATTTGGGATAGGAAACATGTACACATAACTTATTACCTAACAAACTCACAAACAAATTTTTGTACTACCAAAAATAAATGCAGTGTACTATCACACTATTTTAATGATCACAACAACCTTAGCCCCATTCTATTTCTCAGCCACAAACAATCAATCAATCCCCACAAAAAATGAACAACGGTGGTGGGCACATGGAAGGCATGGCGCCGCCGGCACCGGCGACGCAGCGGCGGCGCATGATGATGCACATGACCTTCTTCTGGGGCAAAGAGACACCGAGATTCTGTTCGACGGGTGGCCCGGCCGCGACCATCTGGGCATGTATCTGTTGGCGCTGGCGGTCATCTTCTCCGTCGCCGTCGCCGTCGAGTGGTTCTCCCACTGCAGCGTTTTGAAGGAGAAGCGGCCGGCGGCGGGGCTGCTGCAGACGCTAATGTACTCGCTCAGGATAGGCCTCGCCTATCTGGTCATGCTGGCCATCATGTCCTTCAACGGCGGCGTTTTTGTGGTCGCCGTCGCCGGACATGCCGTCGGGTTTTTCTTCTTCGGGAGTAGGGCTTTTAGGAAGCAGACGGCGGATTCCGATCTGCCGCCGGTGAATTGCTGCTGATCGCTGTCTATTTTAGGTATAATTTAGGGTAGGTTTAATTAATTAGATTTCGCAGTTTTGTTTGATTAATGGTATGTACTTAAATACCTTTGGAATAAAATGTTTGCGACTTTAATTTTGGGGGGATTTTGTTAATTTACCTCTGTCGTCGCTCGGTTTTTAATACGTCGAATGATACTCAACTTTTGCTTGAGATTTTCTACTAAAATTATCTTGAGTATATATATGTGTGTTGGCTAATTATTTTCTTGGGCTAAGAGGCGAATCAGTATATGGATATTATGTTCGATAGTTATTTGTAATTATATACGTAATAATGTGCTATATATCTAATTAAGTAAACAATTCTATATTGAAGCTTGAGATCAAAGATATCCAATTTGAATTCTTGTGATGCGATTTTTAAACTTTTATTTATCTAACAAGAAAATACACCTCTATAACTAGTTATTTCTCATAGTTTTGGAACCTTTCTGTCGATTGACTTATATTAGTCCTATGAAATTAGTCACTCTCCAATATCAAACAAATTAGAAAATAATATAGATATAATTTATATGTATCTTTTTGTTCTTATTTACTATTTTATATATCATTTTCACAAATAATATGGATAAGATAATATTAGTAATATTTTTTTAATATAATTCTAATTAAGAAAGTTAACTATATATTGAGACATCTAAAAAAAGAATTAATTTAATAGAAGGGAGGAAATACAATGGTTTATGCGAGTTTGGGAAAATATACTAATAATTAGAAATTTCAGAAGAGCGCGACCTATAAATCAAGATATGCCTCTAGCAGCAGCAACAATTCATTCTACCAATTACAATGACTTTTAGTCAAGAGCAATATTAGTGGTGGTTCTAATTTCATTTACGGTTTCTCATGTATAATTATTTTAACCGATGTTGAATTCTCAATTAATAGCTACATATATACTTCTGTTGTGGTCAAATATACATAGTATTGTAGGGTTAATGGCATGTAAAATCATAAACTTTGAGCGAATTTTGGTTTTAAACTCTAACAAAAAATTCTGCCTGTAAAATCACGAATTTTGAAATCTTTCTAATTTTGACTACGAGATAAATTTCCAGCCAAAAATAGGCTTAGTTGGCAGCTTGAAATTCAGCGTGACTTAATCGAAGATGCCACAAAAACGACGTCGTTCTTTTAAAAATACAAAACGAAGTCGTTTAACTTAAAAATAAGAATTTTGCATCTTATTAAAAGAATTCCACTGGATGCCAAAATAATTTAGAAATAAATAGAGCTATTATAATAATAGGATGAAAGATAAGATCAAAGCAATTAGAGGAAATTGCCGAAATGATTCTTAATTACTAACGACCTGAATTTCACCGATGATTCCATCGAATAGTTGAGGATTTCTTACTTGAATGCTTCCGACTCTGGAGAAATTTTGGAAGAAATTAAATGATTAAATGAAATAGATTTTGATAATTAGGGCATTTAATTAGAAGATTTGGGGGGAAAATGACTAAAGGAAATAGATAAAAATGTCACATAAGTCGTCAGAAATTTATTCCGTAGTCAAAATCAGAAAATTTCAAAGTTCATGATTTTACAGACAGAATCTTTTGTTAGAGATTAAAACCAAAATTCGCTCAAAGTTCGTGGTCGTTTTACATGCCATTAACCCTATAATCTATCACTTAACACCACAAATGATAACATAAAATCTTGAAAAATATATGATGAGATGCAATTTTCATTCCTATAGTAAAAAAGGGATGCAAATACTTCCAAAGTAACTACAAATTGAGATTTATACAGAAATTGACATCTCATAGTCATAGTAAGGTCCCGTGACTTCTATGATGGGGTCAGATGGCATTTATATTTTGAAGAGTTTTTTATTTTTTTCATAAATTTAATTCTGTGTGTGGAAGGATTGGAAACAAAATAGGTCGTCATGTGATTCTTTACCAGCTGCTGTTTTGATGTAGTTTTGGAATAAATCAGCTGGTCTGTCTCATTGCTTTCATTTTGAACATTGTCACCAACGTGTCGTTTCGACTTCGTATCAATGATAAAAATTATGACGTAATTTTATGGAATGTTGTATAATGAGATAGTATTTTATAAAAAATACTGAATATTTGGGATTTTTTGAATTAAAGAAGAAAATTAGGAACATTTTATATACATAAAAATGCTAAAAATTGAAAACATAATGGAATAGATTTTAATTTATGGTGAGGTGGAAAAAAATTCGCTCAGTCTCTACAAACGGAATCATCTTTCCGTCAAAGAATTGTATAACAAAAAATTATATGAAAAACGTTGAAAGTTTGAAATTTTTAAATAAAAAATGAAAGTTGCATGTATTTTATAAAAATACGGCAAAAATTGGGATTACAAAACACTATTGACCACTTTGTTAATATGCGCATTTAAAAATATATTATATTTATCATTAATATATATATATATATATATATATATATATATATATATATATAGGGTGCGGTTATAGTGAGAACCACAATTATCGTGAGAACATAAGAACCAATAAAATTACTGCATCTGCTATACAAATTAATGCATCCGCTATTAAATTTAATGCATCCGAAAAAAATAATTTTTTTGCTCCCTTCAGGATTCGAACCCAGCATCTGCATCCATTCACCAAGATGATGCATCCACCGTAGATCTTGATGATCGAATGGCTTAAAATGGTTCTCCGTTCTTATTTTATTAGTGGTTCTTATTTGAACCTCTCCCTATATATATATATATATATATTCCCATTAATTATAATACGGAAAATTAATACCCACCGATAGTGCTTGGGACCTGCTGGCTGCTAACAAAAATTGATTTGCGGTATTGCCATTTGCGTATATGTACTCAGAAATTAATGAAGTCAACACTTTGTTGCTATTAATAAATGCACACTTATTTTGTTATATACTTATTCGTCATAAATTATTTCATCAATAAGTCAATGCTTGCTGTCTATATGTCAATTCCTCTATTAATGCGAATCCTATATATAAAAAAAACTCGGCTAATATATTTCGTAAAATGACTTGAATTTAATATAATTAAATATAACTTGATAGTGCCTGAATTAATTTAACTTAAATACAAATAATTAAATTTATTGTCGTTACTCATGTAAAATTGTTTTTTGTTTGAAAAATGAGTAAATTTTCGTTTAATGTTAACAGTACTAATATATAATCTATCGATCAGCCGCACTCAACTTTAAAATTAAACAAATCAAGATTAGTCAAATTTGTTATACCATTTTATAAAATTCTCCCGGATAGTTAAACTAGCATATATAATGTCTTAAACACATCATATATAATGAATTAATTAGTCTTTAAATAATTATCATATTATTTAGTTAAATTGGGTATTTAATTTGATGTGACGATGCATTTCCCCTTCTCCCTCAAAATGCATGAATCGTGAGGCTCTATAGAGGAGCTTGATCTCGTACGGCATGAAGTTTGCAGTTCGCCAAATTATTCAGTAAAATTCCAAATTAATCAATTAATTAAATATAAGCGAATAGTGTCATGACTTTCAGCACAGGTGAAAGGGTAATTAAGCAAATGTATAATAATTACAAATAATAAATTGAAATAGTCAGGCTTCATATATATAGATTAATTTGGTATGAACATATTAATTAAGACACGTGCGTACGTACACTAAGCTGGATCTTCCATTTCTAATTAATTTTGTTTTCTCTTTTATAATTTCTAGTTACATAATATACATATTGAAAATTTAGAAAATTAAGACATGTACAATTCTCTAATGCCATGAAATAGTCAAAACTGAAGTACAAGCTTTGTTAAAGCATGAAGTACAACCCATATATGTAAAAGCATCTCTATTAAACCTCCATCATCTCCCCTATCAAATTTGCTCTCCACCCAATCCCTCCTCCAAACAATCAAAACGCAGCGTTTTCAACATCCGGTAAAATGGATCACGACATGCCCGGCATGATGTCGCCGCCGCCACCGGCTGCCAGCGGCATGAGCGGCCATGATCATGGTGGTGATTCCATGATGGGGTCGTCCATGACACACATGACCTTCTTCTGGGGCACGGACTCCGAGATTCTCTTCTCGGGGTGGCCCGGGACCCGGACGGGGATGTACGTGTTGGCCCTCGTCTTGGTATTTTTCCTCGCCTTTATCATCGAGTTGCTTTCTAGTGTCCTACAGAGGGCCGGGAAAGCCGGCCCTCTGCTCCGGACCCTCGTGCATGGTCTAAGGATCGGGTTGGCTTATCTTGTTATGTTGGCGTTGATGTCGTTTAACGCCGGAGTTTTCATCGTTGCGGTCGTCGGGCATAGTTTAGGGTTTTTCGTGTTTGGAAGTAGGGTTTTCAACAGATTCTTTGCTGATTCGGACAAGGTTAGTTATGATAATCGGGTCGGTTGCTGACGTGGCTCTTTCTGTCTCTCTCTTTTAAGTATTTTTTTTTTGGGTGTGAGTGGAACTTGATGAATATGTATATGTTTGTTAGTATTGTGTGTTAAATTAAGAATGTTTTCTGTAAATTCCTTTCATTATTTGAATCCGTATTGGAATTTGGAGGAGTACATGATAAATTATTGTTTGCGTTTGTTTCTAATTCAGTTTACAAAATAAAGTGAAATCATGTATATCATTTGGTCATTTGAGCTCGATTTGGAATAATAAAAGTTATTGATGTTAATTAATTCGTATTGTTCAGAATTAAGTAAACTGAACAAGCGCGTAGTGTAAACATTAGAAAATAATTTGGGTAGAGAGAGAGAGAGAGAGAGAGAGTTTTTCTCACACATGACATGCATAAACACAGTGAAAATGATGACCTTAATTATATATTGACTTAATGAAAATCACATCAAATTAAAATTACTTTTGTAATAGTTATCAATGATATCACTTTGTGGCGACGTGGGGCGATTATAACCAACAAGTTTGCTAAGTAGGTTTGTGGCGTTTTTTCTTAAATCAACATATTACTTTGTGGGTTTCTTTTGTATTTCCAAAAGGTAAGTTCTAGATTTGCGTAAATTGACTTAGTGGTAAAACGATTACACTATGAGATCAAAAACTTTAGATTTAAAATTATAATAAAAATTTATTTATTCATAATTTAGATTTCAAATTACCATCGCCTGATCTCAAGAAAAAAAGTACTCCCTCCGTTCCAATTGTATATACACAAAATCTTGAATATACCTGGGTGTATCGTACAACCGGATTGACCCATACTCAAAATAGTATTATTTATATAGGTTGAATCAGAATATAGGTTCAAATTAATTAGAGTGCGGATCAAAATTTAAATGAATGCATAACCTGATTTTACGGTTCACCCAAATGTACCCAAGACCACCTCTTGTATATATCATAGGGAGAGGCGAATTAGGACCCCTATCGAATGGCGAAAATTATAGTGGTGTTTTAGTAATGTCATCATTATTTATTAAACACCAGTCGGACTTTTCGTCTTGGTTACTAGATATCGTTCATTCGATTATTAAAAATATTGTTCGGATTCCGCCTAAAAAAATAAAAGCTGTTAATTTTGTGTCATCATTAATTATTATGGTGTTAGCTAGATATTGGTGTGTGTATGGCTAAGCTATCAAATATCAATATCATTATATTAGACAATAAAATATCCTTTGTGACCACTATTTTTTCACTTAATTTGATATTTATGCAACATTAATTGATTCAGTGATATATGACGTGGCAATCATTTTTGAAAATCTTTTCGATGCCTTGGGAGAGAAAGCAAAAAATCACTAAATTTTTTAAAGCAAAGCTTAATCTTATGATACATAATTATATAAAAAGAAATGCTATATATGGTTTAATTAAAGTGATGCAATTATTGGATTAGATATGACATCGTACAATCAAAAGTGCTATTGCGAAAGTCTTTACTTTTACAAAAGAGCTAGCAAATTGTTGCATAAAGAGTCGTGATATGTCAACATATAGTAGTAATATTTAAAGTTACACTTCTACAAAATATAAAGTTATCAAAAATGTTATTTAGGGGCCGAGCGTTTATTTTGAATAACACTCCCTCCGTTCCACTGTAAGTGAGACCTTTTTTTTTGGCACAGAAATTAAGAAATGTGTATTTTGTGTGTAGGTGAAAAAGTGAAAAGATATTTTAAAGAGAAAAACTTTTATCCAAAAATGAAAAAGTCTCACTTACAGTGAGACGTCCAAAATAGAAAAAGTCTCAGATACAGTGAGACGGAGGGAGTATATGTTTTCTCGTTGCACATAAAATAGGTGAGTACTCTTTTTTTTTTATGATGTTTTTTTCTTTGAATACAATGAGACGGAGGGAGTGTATGTATTCATACATTAATTACTTCTATACAAAAAATAATACTCCGAGTACAATTGCTAAGATTCAGTGCCGAGCCGAATCTCGTGTTTTCTCAATTGGGCTTTTTTATTATGGGCCAATGTATCATAAAATCTTACTGAAATGATTTTTAGTTGGGCCTTTAATTGAGTCTCAAAAATTATAAGTACTATTGAGCATTTTTTTAGTTCCGCCAAAAAAGTTTTACTCCTTTAATTAGGGTTTTATTGTTAGCTTAACTATAACTTTCAAACAAATATTTTGTAATTTACTACTCCCTTCATTCTAGTTGATTTGGCAAGTTTCTTTCCAGCATGATTATTAAAGAGAGTAAAATTATAATGTCAAATGATTAAGTGAAACAATCCGAAAAAGAATACATGCTAAATTAAAATGAGACGGAGGGAGGGAGTATAATTTTGCAAACTTATCTTTTATCTCTTTTTTATTTAATTATGTTTCTATTGAAATCATATACTCCTAAATGTAAATGATAAGTACGTCATCAGTTACACCAGAGGTATAACTACTTCCATTTGAACAAATATTCCCAAACGTCATAATCAACTGTCATATACAAAGAATCAATCTCACATTCACACTTGCCTATTCAAGCTTCTTCAATAGGTACTTTCTTTGCCACAAATATCTTGCTTGTACTAATAGATTTTCGAAAGTGCACAAATCATTGTTAACTAAACAACAACATACAGGAAATTATCCATATTAATTGTGTAGGATATATAACATTATTATCGATCTATAAATATATAAACTAAAATACCATTTTACAATTCAAGAAACGACAATACTAACAAATGATATTTTAATTCCCACTAATTCAAAGCAACGAATGCGACCTATCTCCAAACAAATACAGCTAACTTTTGTAACATGAATAAGCAACACATACCCTACATAATTTACAAATCAATGCAACTTGCAACTATTTTATTCATATCCAATAGGAAGCTCGACATCATTTTCATACTAAATTTACAGATAGAGAATGAGAGCCATGTTATTATTTCCCAACCTCATTTATTAATTATTATCTCTTGAAGATTCATTTTCCAACCTGTCCAAATTTATCTTTTTATTTTTCTTCCTGTGCCCCTTAGGAGACTGAACAATTTGGACTAACCCTACATTATTAATCGGGTGTGGGACGAGATAGGATAGCTAGTACGTCCATTCATGCGGCAGTTGCATCTCGTCGGCATCTGGAGGTTGGATCTCCAACTCTGGTGATTCGACCTCGGGCCCACTTGATATTGTAGGTTCATCTTCATCTGTAAAATTAGAAAATATTAGATATTTTTAAATGGCATCAAATATTTGTTGAATTGTCACTATGTCCATTAGCGGAATTATGATAAAATAAAAATGGAAAATATTTGAAGAAGAGAAACAAACGATGTAATAACTTGATGATTCTAATGATTGCTGTGTTCAAGGAAAGAAAGAACAAAACAATTGTTTTCTTTCTTAATTTTTCTGACAGTTCGAAACAATATAATATGCTTAAATTATCTCTTAGCACGAATATTTATATAAATTATTTACAGATTATATCATTATATAGTTAGTGAGTGTTGACTAAATTTGACATTCTATGACGAGAAGGCTTAAAAAAAATACTTGGAATTCCAAATAATAATGATGATGACGGAGACAATTTATTTAACTAAATTAATTGTTATAAGCTTCAGAAATAGATAACCCCACATTTTGGTCCCTACAGGAAATACGATCCCCAAAGTTCAATTATATCAATCATACATTACTGGCTTCAACTGTTGATAAGTCAACTTAAGTTTCATTGTTTTTGCATTTATTTCGAATAAAAAAGGTTAGGACCATTCTAATATGAAGGTTAAGAAAAAAGAATCCATTTACGTGAAAGAGAAAGAATAAGGTACCTTTGGGGGACCCACCACTCGGTGGTGGGGCAATGGAATCTTGTTGAATTCTGCTAAAATGTTTCTCCAGAACTTGAAGCACTCTTGTTGGCATCAACACCATAGAGCAACCTGACGTCATAATTTATTATAATTATAATTATAATTAATGGATGATCACGGTAACAGAGTCTTTTAGACTTCAAATCAAAAGCGACGAGGCAAAATAATTGTCCATTACCCATGTCAAAAGCACAAGATATTATGAGATCTATTATATTTAAAGTAAGTTGTTTCTTATTTATAAGCAACAAAATTATTTAAGATGAGTTTGATGGTCATCTTGTTCTTCTCTTGTCAACATCGAATATGATTGTTTACTAGTATTTGTTGTGTATCGTGTAAATGACAACTATAGATCATATGATAAATAAATTTTAGCTTTTCATAATACTTAAAATAGTATTGGTGTAATTATACAAGGACTCATTTGTTACGCATTATCGAATAAGGTATGATAATTTTTTATTGGGATAATTTTTAATATATGTTACTCCCCCGTCCCACTCCAATAGGCTCATTTTTCTTTTTGGAATGTCCCACTCCAATAGGCTCATTTTCTTTTTTGGGTAAAAAAGTTGTACTTAATTGGTGTGAACCACACCACTTTACTACCACTTTCTTTTTCTTAATCTACGTGCCCAAAAGAAGTGAGCCTATTGTGACGGAGAGAGTATATTAATATCATATTTGATAAAATGCATTAAAATATCTGTAAAATATAATATATTGTTGATATGATTTTAAGATTATATAATTATAATCTACTCCATATACCACATCCGTAAGTGATATACATAATCCATCAAATCAATATAATATTTTCGGAAAGATTTATAAAGGGTTGTGTATTTTTATATTATTTCTTACCAAACAAGATATTAGAGTGTCATACGCATATTATACATTCTAATCACTCATACTATACGAATATTTCATATTATTTCTTATCAAATAAGATGTTAGTGTCATAAATATATTATATACCATATGAGTATTTCATATTATTTCTTACCAAACAAAATGTTAGAGTGTCATAAGTATATTATCACCCTAAGAGCACTCCCAGCAGATCACCTAAATGCATCACTAACTCTAAATTTAGGCTAAAACAATTGAAAATGAGATTTAAAAAAAATGCATCTAGCAGATCCCCTAAATTGGATGGGCCCACAAAAAAATTTACACCTACCTAAATTCAATTCTAAATTTACACCCACCCTAAATTTATTTTAAGCTTATAATTAGTAGGGCCCACACATAATTATTGTTTTTATGTAGAAAATAGGAGATCTGGTGTATGCATTTATAAAATCGAGATCCTAAGATTAAATAGAAAAGTTTTAGGGAGGAATATAGGAGCATAATTTTGGGATTTCTGCTGGGAGTGCTCTAATCAATTGTACCAAATAAGCCGATAAGAGTATAGATATTTTGAGCTGTAATAATTGCTAGACACCTAACTGTTCATAATTTTAATTATTTATTATTATAAAACAATATTCGTGCAAGCTTTACATCATTATATCGTTGTTAAACAAAAGTAAAAGAGATAAGGATCTAGATATCTATCACTGTCTTATTCATTTGAAAAATAAATTAATATAATCAACAAGTCTCTATCAAGAAATTAAAACATATAGGCAGAAAACAAATCATAGAAAGAGCAAAATGAGGGGTGTGTGGCCCTAATTAATTGCTTTCTGCTTTACCCAACGGAGAGAGATCCCACCACGAGAAAGATTCCAAATCAAGGTTATTGGCTGACGCATATTCCAATATATATATTATAAACAAAATAAATTTCGAATATAAGATAAAAGAAGATGCGAAATCAACGGCTGACAAAAACAATCGTGGAATCATTACCCCTCAATAATTCAAGATTCCAAATCGCTCTCACAATAATATCATTTACTTATCTTTGTTTGGAGATTCATTTAGATCCCACAAATATGTAGATCTGACAAAACCAGAAATATAGTTTAATTTTCTTAATTTAACTTAGGTTATTTACTTCGGAAGTCGGTAGTGAATTGATGTATTATCATTTTGGTATCCCATTCAAAGCAGTTAGGATTTCTCTTTTTTCTTGAATAATTTTAGATATCTTTTCAAAAATGGAAGCACAAATGTAAAATTTTATACTATTTGCAAAAAGAAACAGTAATTAAAAATTAAGAAAATTACCCGATTTGTTTTTTAGTTCAGTCGGATCACGGGGCAGGAAAACTCCGGTACCATTAGACCCGATTCTCGTTCCGGATCCGCCAAGAAAAACCGCTTGCATACCCGACCCGGAATATCCATTTATCCCAACTCCTCCCCATTCTATGCCTCTGTATTGCTTATACTGCTGCTCTGTTTTCTGCAACTGTTGCGGCTGAGCTGACTCGCTCCTCCGCCTCACTCGTCTTCCCCGAGTCGAACGCTCCTTCGTCACCGGCGGCTGGTTCTTCAACTCATAAACCTAACAAAACACACACACACAAACTATTAATTAATCGATCGTTTCGGGAAAAAAAATTATTCCGAAAGCGAAACTGCGAGTTTACCTGAATACTAGGCTGAGTCGGATCGTCGGCGCTAACAGAACTCGAGTACGACTCGGTTTTGAGACTGCTAACGGCGCCGGAGTTTTCGTAGCCACTAACCTTCAACAATTCTACCGGAAAATTAGCGGCGAAATATTGGGGAACAAAACAACACGACGTCGGCGATACTAAATTAAATGCTGAAATTACCTCATAAACGTTATCGGCGGCGGAGTGTTCATCGTCGTCGAGCATACACTCGGCCATCTGGCGAGTCAATTCGGCGATGAAATCGGCATCGTCGCCCTCCGACGAGCCGAAGTCGGAGCGGAGCGGCGTGCTGAACCCGGAGGAGGAGGAGGAGTCCCAAGACGACAGGAACTGAGTCGAACTGGAGCTAGGGCTAGAGCTGGAGGCGGATATTATCGCCGCGTCGTGCTGCTCCTTCTCCAGGGGCGCCGAGTTTCGGTGATTTTTGAATAAATCGGAAAACAGCAGCGGTTTGCGGTGATTGCTGTTGCAATCGAAAGCCATGATTAACCTTCCGCGGCAGTTCGATTGGAAAAGCTAAACCTTAAATCGTGGTTGCAGCGGGAGTTTACAGGGGAAGGGAATTTTGGAGGTAGGCTTGATTCCGAATTATGAGTAAATGAATCGGTTAGTGAGGAGAGAGAGAGAGGGGGGAGGTGGTTTTAGTGAGAGAATAGGAGGAATGATGGTGACGAGGATGGGGTTAATTTAAGGGGGTCACGTTGTATAAATTTTATTGGAGTTGGTGTATAAATTATTTCAATCTGGATCTGCTATTTCTTACCTTATGTCTTTTAATTTTCATTTTTATAAAAGTTTGGGTTCGTCTACGTTGCTGGCAATTATAGTGATAGTGTGAATATACATACAATATAGGTAGGAGTATATTAATAGTAGGGTTTATGGGAGAGATTTGTGACTTCGGAAAAGCTAAATGAACACCGAGTGTCCATGACACTCGGTCAAAACCGGAGTTTTTGCACTTAGCCAAAGTGGGCCGGTTTTTTAGTGAATTAGTTATTTACTGATTTGTCCTTACTACTATTTTATTGTTAATATAAATTCGAAATTAGTTTGTTTTCGTTTAGTTTGATTCCTTTTTTTCCGTTTAGTTTGTTTCCTTCTTTTTCTTTCATTTTGTTTCCTTTTTTTCGTTTATTTTGTTTTCTTATTTTTATGTTTTTATTTCATAAGCTTTTCTTAATTATATAAATCAAATTTGAATTTTATTTCTGGAATTCTTTTGATTATTTGTTTCTTGATAAAATAATCTTATATTTGTTTCCAGTTTTTTCTTTCCAAAATTAATATTATTTATTTTTATTCGAAAATTATGTTTTATTTATTTGTTTACTCTACAAATTTTATGAAGACCCTAAAAGTAATCCTATTTTTGTTCCTACATATTATTTTTCTATTGTTTTGAAAATATATTTTTTCTTTAATTTTTTATTTTTATATTCTAAAATTTTGTTTTTTCTTTTCCGAAGATTTATTATTTTGGTTTATCGGACATTATGTTATTTTATTTCTTTCCACTAATTTGGATATTCTTCTAAAAATAATCCTAGATTTGTTTCCATTAAGAGAATGAAATAATATAGTGTGAGTAATGAGAAAAAATAAAATAAAATGAATCGTAAGCATGAGATTTTACTTGTAAAATTATATAACATATAGTTTATTATATTAAAAGCGATACAATAATAAGAAAACGAACTAATATAGTTTGAAGTTGAATTAGTGAATTGAAATAAACTCAATAATAATAATAAGAATGATTAAACTCAATGAAATAAAGTTGAATTAATGAATTGGAATAAATTAGTGAAGTTGGAAAAATAATATTAAAAAATGAATCATACAATGGTATTTTGCTCGGAGAATCATATATATTATAAATATATTATAAATGAAGGAATATATATGTGGGCAATATGAATGTTTAAAATTTGAAAATAACATTTTCGTACGATTGGAAATCGCTCGCGAAACTATTTAACATATATTTGGATGAGAAACAATGTATTATACGATGACATTTTGCAATGTATTGAAAATAATTTGTGAATTTGAAAAAAAAAATACTAAAAAAACATGAATCATGTGATTGGATTCGGTCGCAAAACTATTTAAGGAATACTTTGTTTGAATGTATTATAATAAAGTATTAAATGTAATATAATTATAACAAAATGAATATAGTATTGTATGAGTAACGAAGTCGAAAATAATTATAGTCAATGAAGTAAAGTAGAATTAATTATTTGAAATTAATTACTGAATTTGTAAAAAAAAAAATCTTGTAATATTATGTGGACAAAAATAAATTAAAATACAAAGAAAATTGAATATAATATATATATGCATATTTTGGCTGACTGAACTGAAAAAATAGCAGCCCATTTGTCTCTTATTTTCGGTCCAAATCGCACCTCACCTACTTCCCATATCAGAAATTAATTGAGCCTCTTCAATAAACCCAAACCCCAAAACACGCCTCACCCAATCCCATTCTACTCCTCACCAAATTGTCGTCGTCTTCCTCACAATCTACCAAAAACCCTCGATCCCCCCCAAAAAAAAATATGCGAATATATGTTTGCTTATATCATAAAGATATTCATTTTATATTATTGAAATCTATTTATTATATGAAAACACAGTTTGTGGCAAAATTGTAATTAAAGAATCAATCAAAGGGTATTTATAAAACTCAACAAATCCCATATCACATATCCCATATATTTTCTCTCTCATCTCTCCTCTCTCCCTCTCTCTCTCTCTCATATTTTCTTTTTCATATTTTGATGATTCTTTTTAAAAATCAAATTTTATTTATAAAAAATATTCTATATATATCTTAAATTAAAGATGAATGCAGGATCCTTGATTTGGTATCAAATAATTATTCAACTCTTTTATTGGTATTCTAATTAATTCTAATAATATAATTTATTTTCCTACTTATCAATTGAAGCGTTCTAATAAGATGACATAGGTAATGAGCTAACTTAGAAAAAAAATAATTTTATGCATGATTAGCTTATGTTTTAAAGCTATATATTGTGATGTGAAAACTCTTTTTTGATTGTTTCTTCGTTTTTTTTTTTATTTGAATGATGTGTTTATTCTATAATTTTAAGGAAGAAAATAAAGTTTTCCATCAAATAGATGGAAAATTAAAAATGATACTTTTCAAAATTATAAAATAAAATTAAGGATCTTTACTGAGTAATTGATGTAGATTATTTTATTTTTTAAGAAAAAATAATTTATATTTACTTATATTATATTTAATATTTATTTTTTTATTTATTTGATACATCATTTAATTTATTTATTTTTTATAAATTAACATGGTTAAATAAAGAAATTTAAAGGTCGTGCCACAAGGGGCTCGAATCGAAGACCTTCGGTTTTAGACATTAACCCCTAATCGCTTAACCGATACACACGCTACATCATTTAATTTTGATGCAAAACTATGTTCGACGTGCATCGCACGGGCGAATGTACTAGTATTAGTTAAGTTGGAAGCAAAAATAAAGTATAGTCGTACGCAGTGATTTTGCTCAGAAAACTATATAACATACACTTTATTAAAAGTGATATAATAATAACAAAATGAACTACTATAGGGTGAGTAATGAAAAAGAAATTTTTTAAGTGAATCATGCGATGAGATTTTGCTCGAAAAACTATATTACATATACTTTATTGGAATATATTATAATAAAGTATTATAATTGATATGATGTTAACAAAATGAACCATTATTTGTGTGACTAACGATGTGGCCTTAGTTATTGTAAAACTATGAAATAAAGTTTAATTAATTAGTGAAGTTGTAATAAAAAATAAATTTTATAAGATATATATAATGCATGAATATTTATGTTGGGGAAACCATTGAAGTTGTACAAGCACAAAAAAAAATGCCTAGAATACATTATAAATGAATAAATATATTACAAAATGAAATTATGTGACAACTTATTATGGAGGTACAATATTAAAATTGTGAAATTGGGAAAAATTTAGATTAATATAAGCGTTATTATAATATCATAATGAATTAGTGAAGTTGAAATAAAAAGTATACTCCATTAAATAGAGTTGGATTAATTAATTGAAGTAAATTAGTGAAATTGAGAAAAATAAATAAAATAAAATAAATCATATGCAGGGATATCGCTCGGAAAACTATATAACATATACTTGAATGAAAAACAATGTATTATTGTAAATAATTAAACGTGATATGTCAATAAGACAATGAACTGCTATGGTGTATGTAACGAAGTCGATATAACTATTCGTTATAAAATTATGAGTTATTAATTATTTTAAGTTAAATTAGTGAATATAATATATAAATAAATAAAATAAAGTTAAATGATTCATACGATTGGATGTCGCTCGCGCACTATTTAACATATACTTGAATGAGAAACAAGTTTATATAGTAAAGTATTAAACACGATATATGCCCTTAATACGATGAACTGCTATAGTATACTTAACGAAGTCAATATAATTATTCGTTATAAAATTAAAATGCAGTTAGTTAATTAATTTAAATTAAATTATTGAATATAATATAAAAATACACACACACACACACACACACACACATATATATATATATATATATATATATATATATATATGGATTTTTCATTCTTTTGTGAAGATTTGATTTTTGATTTTTGATTTTTGATTTTATTCATGAAAAATAAATCATAAATATAAAAGTGGTGAATATCTAATTTTAAGGATGATAAAAATCATTCAGAATGTTATACGAAATTCGATCACACTTTTTAACAAACATCTGGCAAACATTCAAATAGTGGATTCAAGTATTAATATTACTTACTTATTAATGGAAAAAAATCATAATTTTCAAAAAAATAAAAACATAATTTCCAAAAATATAAATAATAAAAATTTCGGAAAAAATCTGGAAATATTTTATGAGAATCTCTAAAATAGTGGATTCAAATATAGGATAATTTTGTGGAGAATGAGAATATCTAAATTAGTGGAAACAAATCTATGATTAGTTTTAGAAGAATCACCAAATTATTTGAAACAAATAAAGATAACATAATTTCCAAATAAAAAAAATTGAATAAAAACTAACATAATTTTCAAATATAAAAAACATAATAACAAAATTTTCTAAAGAAATAAATAAATAATCTTAAAAAAATATTAATTAAAAAAAATAATAGCTACAAACAAATCTAGGATTTTTTTTAACAAAAAACCATGAATTATTGGTAACAAATCAATAATAAAAATTTAAAATAATAAATTAAACAATTTTCGGAATAAATAATCATATAAACTTCAAATATATGATTTACATAATTTTCAAAACTAAATAGCTGAAAAATAAGTAAAAGAAAAACCAAAAAAAAAGAGGAAACAAAAAGGAAACAAAAAGAACGTAAAAAAAGGAAACAAAAATAACCGAAAAAAAGGAAACAAAAAAAACAACAAAAAACATTAAATAATATGAGGGGTTAATTAGTAAATACAAAAATTCCTCTAAATCGGCCCATTTGGATTAAATGCAAAAAAACCGGTTTTATGCAGGTGTTCAGGACACCAGGTGTCCATTTATCATCACCCTTGTGACTTATAGTTATATGAGATGGCTATTTTGTAAAGTTTTGATTACCATCTCGTCCATTTTTGTCAATTAATCTTTTTATAAAACCTACTTCTCTTTCCCTCGACAATAATTCACAAATCAAATAATAAAAATAAGCTGTAATACTTTTTTAGAAAAAACATTAAATACGCATAAACATGAATTATTCAACTCACACTTCCAAAGCAGTTGCAATTTTTTTTTATGGATATATACTCCCTTCGTCCTATATTAATAAGATATATTTATCCAAAAAGATAAAAAAAAAAAAAGATAATTATGTATGAACTATGATAATATATAATGTAAATAATGAATTATGTGGTGATATTTATTACTCCAATATATTAGTTTTTCATTTTAGAAAGTGACCTATTAAAATGAGACGTATAAATAAAAAAATATGCTCTAATACTGTGGGACGAAGGGGGTATATTATATAAGGCATTTAATTTATTGGATGATTATAATTATATTTAACGCATAAAATAATTATACTTTTGTGGTTTGTATACTTAAACCACGAAAATGCACGGATGTTTTATATGTTTAAGTATAAATAGTTTGTATTGTCTCAAAAAAAATATTTTGTATTTATTTTTAGGTTAAATGATACTCCCTCCGTCCCAATTTTTAGTATCCAACTTTCATTTTTTGGTTGTCTCACATTTTTGTAGCTATTTCTATTTTTAGTAAAAATAGGTGGGGCCCTTACTCCACTTTAATTATTTTAACTCTCACATAAAATGTGGGACCTTTATTCCACTCACAACACATCAATCACTTTATTAAAATTCGTGCCGTTCTCAATTGGATACCAAAAGCCGGGACGGAGGGAGTATTTTTATCTTAATCATATACCATTACATACATTTTGTTAGATTTTATTAATATCAGAAAACAAAAAAGTGGCATATTTAATGAGTGTTGGGACGTTGGCGTTTAGTGGTTGGACCGTAGATTTGACTAGCAACCCAACCGCCATTTGTTTGACAGTTAGGATTCCTTCTTCCTTCATTATTATCTTTCTTCTTTTTGTTCAACCGAATAATTTCGGATGAAAGCCGTCTCTCTTTTTCTCTTTAGAAAGACTAGAGTTGTAGGTTTGGGTAAGTATCAGTCTTTAATGTGAATTTTCAAATCATTATAAAATAAATTGAAAATATAAAATTAATTTTGTAAACATAAAAGCTCTCATGTTAAAGTTCTCACCCATGTATGCAAGTCCAACTCGACCCAATTTCTGACCCCATAA
This sequence comes from Salvia miltiorrhiza, assembly GCF_028751815.1. Lineage (NCBI taxonomy): Eukaryota > Viridiplantae > Streptophyta > Magnoliopsida > Lamiales > Lamiaceae > Salvia > Salvia miltiorrhiza. Next base: position 5,672,908 of record NC_080393.1, read on the forward strand.
CCCGTTATATATATATAAATGACAACTATATTGAATAAAATTAATGGTTCTTTCTATTAATAATTGCATTATCAAATTTAAATTTTTTGTTAAATTGATAAAGTGATTAATGCTTGGGACTAAAATATCTCATATTTAAATTCATCGTCATGCTTTTTTTTAGAATTATTTATTTAGTAATAGAAAAATTAATTACTCGTATAAACAAAAGTGAATGAGTTGAATTCAGGTCGGATTCAAGTCTAATCCAAACAGGAAAGATTAATGAGTATATGACCTAAATAGATCTTTAACTAATGTACTTGAACTTACAAGCTTTTTAGTGAAATTGAAGCTATTACTCATTTGAGGGTGTACCATTTTCTTGAAGGCTTACTCTAAGATTTTAGATTTTTAAGTAATTTTTAGTGATAGCAAAATACATTTTCATATTTTAATCTAAGATTATTAGTAATTATTGAAAATAATTAATGTTATACATTTGTTTTGTGGGCAGTTTCGTAAATGTGCGTTTTTTAGGTGAGATCAATGAGGTTCGTGATGATGGGGTGATTTGTCATTTGTGTGATCAATTAATGAAGTTTGGAAATTTAATATGTAAATTTTTATGTCTTCTTTGTTTACATTTTCACTAAATACTCAACTATTATAATGTCCAATGATATATAACATACTCTTATTCCCTTTGGTTCGTAAGTTGACATGTGAAATGGTAATTTTAGTCGATGAAAAAGTCCATTCATTTTGGACATGGATATTCGAAAGTCAATAATTTAGAGCTTTGTTGATATAGGGCTAAATTCAAACATTGACACTAACTAGTTCAAGATATATATGATGTGTATGTGTGACTTGAAATATTGATATGTGTTATAATTATTTAAAATCAGGACATCTTTATTATATATTGATTTTTAAATTTTAGAAATATGAAAATCGAAAAATAGGTATAATTATATATGGAATGTACATGGATGATGCCATGATGGTTTGAATATCCCTTCCGCATCTGAAATACATTATCCTTTGTAAGCGGTACGAGTTTTAAAAATTGATTGAATGTGTGTAAATCGGAATTCTAGTTTTATTGTGAGTGGATTGTATATGGATTTATATTTACTAAAAATGAAAATATGAATACATTTTGGAGGGACAAAGGCAGTAATATATATATGACAATTAGTACCTAAGTATGACACTTAACTTTTTATTAAATAATGCGACTTTTAAAACTATAGATGACAGTTTGAAACCATCATATATTGGTTATACATGACGGTCGAGAATGAACATTTTTAATTCAATAATTGTCTTATATAAGAGTATATATACACAACTATTTAGAATTATCCATCGAAAATAGATGTATAGAACACATTATGGAAGACGAAGAGAAGGATTTATTGTCTGAGGATATTTGTAAGAGATTCTGGAGGTGGCGAGAGAATATTGCCTTGGTCATGTTTGTCGGGAAGCCAATAAGGCTGCTCGTTGTCTGGCTCAATTTGCTCGATTTTGTCCGAATGATGTATCTTGGAGAAAGGATTTTCTGGGATGACTTTTGGATTCCGCTTCAAAAAAAATTAAGATTGGATGATGATTTAATAATCAACCTAACTTTGAGGTGATAAATAATCATTAAATTATATGTGTTGAGTTATCAATCACAAGTCATTCATGCAAATCAAATATTTTATTAAATTAAATTATTTTATTAATCATATCTTATCGTTCAAATCAAACACTCCGTATCATGTTTGGCATATTTGATATATTTGGCACTTCTCTACTCGCGTATAATCACAATTATGTGTGCCTTTTTTAGTGATATTTGATCTCCGACAGGATTTAAAACATCTAAAAAAATACTTATGTAGCGCCAAAATAAATCGGGATTCTGCATTATGTTAACTTTGGACTGAAAATATATGTATATATACTCAGACATGTGTGATTTCGATATTGCACGTCTTGAGCGTCCAGAATCTTAGCCTGATGCTGATAAAAATTGAATACGTCTATCAAATCGATAATTCCAAATGTTGAAAAAAAATAATGAATCAAATGTTAAAGATTTGAATCAAATATTTAAGCATTTGTTTTTATATAGATACACGGATAATTATAACGATCGAGTCATTTATAAACAGGTGTATTTGTGAGATTTTAATCCATTGTAATGCTTACTAAAGCATTTTAAGTGGACCACCACTAATCGGGCGTTGATCATTGATGATTAATTTAAATAGATAAAAAATAGTATGGAGTACTATTAATCTATTAATTATTTATTTAATTAAAATTGATTGAAATTTTTAAGATCTTCTGAGACTCTCGATAAATACGTATATCTCCCTTTTCGTTAGTGGTTCCAATTAAGAAAAGATTGAGTTCAATAAACTGATCGTGCTCTACGAAATGCACAACTCTATTTGTTGATGTATCTAAACATGCGAAAAACATCAATATATCGCATGCCATGCCATTATAACAATTTTGTCAAATTGTAATATCAAAGTATTGAGTGAACTCAAAATAGAGCGACTAGCTATAGCTATAATTACTAGGGTTACCTATTAATTGCTTGTCAATATTGAACTTCACCGAATTTTGATTTTGCATATAAATTTTAATAGGCAGAGTGATAATAGCTGATCTTTCATTATACTCACTATGTCCCATGAAATTAGTCCCTTATTCTATTTTAGAATGTCCCAAAAAGATAGTCCACTTTTCTAATTAATACTATATAAAAATATTGTTTTTACTAAATTAACCTTATTTAATACTTCACTTAAATGTGAAGATGATGTGTGAAAATAATAAATAAGGGTACAAAAGATTAAAAAACATAAAAAATTAAATACATTATCTTAATATGTGTAAAAAGTGGGAGGGGACTAAAATGGTGGAACGGAGGAAGTATTTTAGTTTTGCATATTCACATATGTCATTTTATTCCTTCATCGATTATGTCTCATCAATTATTAAGTTAGTCATGTCATCATTAAATTTGATAGAAATTTCGATTAGTAGCAAAACTAAACTAAATTAAATTACTCCAATAATTAAGTTAAAAAAACCTAAAGATAAAGAGCAAGGCGAAAATAGAAAAACCAAAAACAAAAAAGAATTGCCACGTCAGAAAGTTATTACGTTATATTTTAAAGTTTGTATGTAAAATTAAAATGTGATGAAAGTCAGTAATTATCATGTTATCCTTTAAAATTTGTATTCAAAACAAAAATTTAATGAAAATTTAATAATTATCATGTTATCTTTTAAAATTTATTTACAAGAATTTAGCGAAAATTCAATATTTAAAGAAAAACAAAGTAGATGTCAGACACATGTTTCATAGGAAATGGATATCTATACTATATTAAAAATGGAGTTTCCAATTTGAAATTGATTTCAAATTGATTTAGGTGGCAATTTTGTGAATAATAGAAAAATTAAAGTCAAAAGTTCAAACTCAAATTAATATTGTAAATTTTCGCATGCACATTTATTTATGTGTAGGTAACTGCCATTAACTTTTTTTTTAAGAAACAACAATTAATTTTTAATATTCCATTTACATATTTCCATTAATTTTTTTTAATTGTAAAATTCGATTAATTGTAAAATATTTAATATGCATATCAAATTAAAGATCAAGATAAGAGCTTTAATTTGATATATTTTATGTGAATATATGATTTAAAATGTACAAATTAAATTTGTTTAAATATTAAAATTTTATAAATTTCTCTGTCCTCTCTCGTCTTTTTGAAAAAAAAATGTATTTTTAATTCTTTTCTATTACTCCCTCCGTCCCAGCCCAATAGGCTCAGTTTCCTTTTTGGGACGTCCCACTCCAATAGGCCCAGTCTTAAAATAGAAAGAATTAGGGCTCTAATTAAAATTATAACTACTTTAATTAAGGAGATATACACCCTAATTATACCTCTCCCTTTCTCTCTCCTTCCTCTTTCAATCGCTCTCTTTCCCTCTCAAGACCATAGCTTCCCGCTGCCGCCTCAAGACCACAGCCTCCCGCCGCCGCCTCAAGACCACAGCCTCCGTCGTTCAACGCTACGGTGTCGTCGCCCCCTCGCCCTCTCCGCCTCGTTCTCACCTTCACTCCCGTCTCGATTTCTCTCTCTACGGAAACAGGACGCACGGACACAGCCCCTGCTGTGCCGCTGCCGCCTCTCCTTCATCGGTGGACGGTTCGGAGCCCCCACCGCCGCCGTCTCTAGCGGCACAAACCCTAGCCGCCTCCACCGCGTTCTCCGTCTCCATCGTGTTCTACCGTCTTCACCCTCTACCGCGTCCTCCGTCTCCACCCTCCACTCTTGCAGATCTGGAATTTTCTTTCTTAAATTTTGATTTCTCAGTCCTAAATCTCCACTCTTGCAGATCTGGAATTTTCTTTCTTAAATTTTGATTTCTCAGTTCTTGATTTAGGGTTCTTAATTTGCAGATCTGAATTTTCTTGATTTAGGGTTCTTGATTTTGCTGCTGAAAGTTTCGTTCTTGATTTTTTGTGAATTTTCTCTCTCATAATTTACTGAATTGTTGAAGCTTGAAGAAGAATGAAATAAGGGAATTTTCGTTCTTGATTTTTGGAATTTTTTTTGTTGAATTGTTGTTGAATTCGTTATTGCTGATATCTTAATCTCATAATGAGATTAGAAAAAAATAAGGGAATACTTAATTGTTTAATTTTTGATGGATCACACTATTTACCTATCAATAAGTAAGTTTCTTAATCTCCGTGCCGAAAACAACTGAGCCTATTGGCCCGGGACGGAGGGAGTAGTATTTTATTTATTTATTTTTAGCTTTTTTTTTTTGGCTTTTCATAATATCAAATTTTATAATTGTAAATTCTTTTTTATTTTTTAATATTCAATTCTAATATATTTAATTAAAAATAAATTTTATTATATTTATGAGTGTGATAATTAAATTAATATTATTTTTTATATAAATATAAAAAATACAAAATATTTTCTCGTGTAATGCACGGGATGCAAATGCTAGTTAAAATATAAAATACCACTTACTACGAATAGTAACAATGAGATTTGAGGTCTGCCGTTCATCAACATTAAAGATTGGCACTAATTAAAAATTTAAAACCATTGACCGACACGGACAGCCGCCGCAAAACCCTATTTTTCTTACTAGACATATTTACTTCAATTAAATGAATACTTTTTTATTTAAGTTTCAATTTTTTGTCTGTGGCTACTGATTGAAAAATAAGATATGTTAAAGGTTGGAGAATTTGTGAGACTTTTTCCGGTGTCAAAATTTATAAGAGGCATTAAAGAATAATTTAAAAATTAATAAATCTATAGTGATGTAATGTAAAATTATTAAAGACAATACTACTAATTACATATTTTAATAAATTTATAGCTCGATAAATTAGCCCGATGTAAAATTATTAAAGATAATACAACTAATTACATATTTTAATAAATTTATAGCTCGATAAATTAACCCAAATTATCTCAAATTAGGATCGACAATTTCTAGCTAGATCGAAAAATTTACAATCTAATTAAATAACTCGTAACCGATTCAACAACTAAAACGACTTTACGTAGACATAATTAAGTTTTACACTGTGACAATGTGGAACCTCATTTTGTCTGCATCGATATGACTACTGAAAATTAATTAAGATATATGTTAAAGATGCGCGCAGGAGGTTTGTGGTAAGCTATTTCCCACGTCAAAATTTGTCAGAGGATATCTATTTGTAACCAAACACCAACAAATTTATAATATTATACTATATCATTTAAATATCACCTGAATATAATATAATATTGAGTATACGATACTCACAATCACTTACTTATTTGGATAATGACGATGAAACAATCACTTACTTATTTAATAATATCATCTATTAAAATGAAATGAATGAAAAATGCATGGGCGGCCCAAAAAATTTTCGTCTTCTCCCAAAAGATTATCCACTCTAATAAACATTTAAAAATAGTGAATAATGATGAAAATACGATGTGTTTGACTGAATTTATAAGCTCTTTTAAAATATTTGACATTTTAAATAATTTTTGAATTCTAAGTATAGTTTCAAGAACTTATAAGTTTCCGAAAAATAAGTTCATCTACTCTAATTTATTTTTTCATAATTTTACATGTAATAATTATTTTATATAAATATTATTAAACTATAATTTATTATTTTCATCATATACCCTCTCAAGTTAATCTTTTTTCAATTTTCTCTCTCTAACTAAAAATTCTTTCTCTACTTATATGTTTAATTATCCACATACTTTAATAATTTATAAATTCCTAAAAAAACTAATCTTATAAGCTTTTAAAATATTTTATAAAGAGCTAATAAGTTCTTTAATCTTAGGGGGGTGTATTCGTTGTGGAATTTGATGGATTTCTATGGATTTTAAAAGTCTGGGTGTATTCGTTCAAGACTTTTAAAAGTCTGCAGAAATCTAGGTGTATTCGTTCAAGACTTTTAAAAGTCCATATAAATCTGGGTGTATTTGTTCAAGACTTTTTAAAATCCATACAAATCTAGGTGTATTCGTTATTCCATTGACTTAAAATCCGGAATGACTTTCATGGATTTCATCCAAAAAATATACACGACGAAATCCGGCCAAGAACCACGAGAATTGAAATCCATGAAGTTTTAAGCGACCGCTGAGTTCCAGCGCCCGCGGCCAAGAAGCCAGCGAGCGCTGGAAGCCAGCGATCGCTGAGTGTTGTTTCTATCAAGCGCTGGAAGCCAGCGATCGTTGAGTGTTGTTTCTATCATATGGGATCCTCTTTTGTTAATTAAATTATTGGCCCAGTTCGGAGGCAGCAGTCAAACTCCCATGCATAGAAGTACTCCCTCTGATTCAGGCTCCCATGCATACAAGCACCTGAAGTGGTAAACAATTAAATAAAAGATGGATAACACTTTATTTTTAATTTTATTTTGACATTTTGCTTTCTATCGAGGCAGCAGTCAAACTCCCATGCATCGAAGTACTCCCTCTGATTCAGGCTCCCATGCATACAAGCACCTGAAGTGGTAGACAATTAAATAAAAGATGGATAACACTTTATTTTTAATTTTATTTTGACATTTTTCTTTCTATCGGCTGTGACTGTGGTTTATATGTAAATAGGCAGTTCTGTTTCAGTCCAGGTAGTGACTGTAGTTCAGTAGAAAGTCCAGATCATGATGAGAAAAATTCCCAGCGGTCGCTGAGCTTCCAGCGCTCACTGGAACTCAGCGGTCGCTGGGTTTCCAGCGGGTGTTGGGACTCCGCGGGCGCTGGGTCTCTTCTAGCGGGCGCTGGTTTCATGGAATTCAATTCCAAAATTATCCCGTAAAGTCTTTGAAAATCAATGAAAATCGGGGTGAAATTCAACCACGAATTCTTTGAAAGTCGTCTGGAATCTATACAAATTCCATGGAATTTAAATTACATGGACTTTTTAAAGTCTGAGGAAATCCACAACGAATACACCCCCCTTAGTGTGTTAATTTTTTCGACCGCCTAATTATTTTTATTTATAGACTAAGAACCGGCTTGTACTCTCTTTTGTTTTCCAATATAGATCAAACGATCCATTGCTTTATATGTTCAACAAATATAAGATGATACACCGATGTATGTTATTTTTTTCCGTTTATGTATAAAAAGAGGACTAGCTAGTATTAATATAAGGCTTGTCGGACGAGCATATAATAATTAAGGCAATTATATGTTGGGGTTAAGTGGGGAGGGAGGAGAGAGAGATAATGACAATAAAATTGTAGTGAATTTTCTTGCCCGATGTGAGTGCACGGGTCAAATTAATGAGCATTTCAGGTTGGTGCAAGCCGAATTTGGCACTATAATAATGACATGAGGCACTCTTCCGTGCAATTAGTTGCACCGTATAATTGGTTTCTGAATGACACTATTTCAACATACAAATGATATTTGAAGATCTTCAAGTGTCATTTGTATGTTGAAGTAGTGTCATTCGAAAATGTTCAAGTGTCATTTTCCGAATGAAGTAGTGTCATTTTCGAAACCACATGAATATTTGTTTAATGACATTGGGCTCATTTAATCTAAGAAATGATCTCTAGTGCATATATCACATGGTGCGGATCACTCTATTCACTTTGTTTATGAAATATTCTTTTTGAAAAGGAGTCGATGTAAATTTTAATAAAAATTGATTGTATATTTAATGAGTGGAGAAAATAATTATAAAAACAATAATTAATGAAATTGTTTTAAAAAATGAATTGAAAAGATGTTTCGTGAACCGGACAAAAATAGAAAAATAGGAAAATATTTAGTGGACAGAGAAAAAAAATCTTTTTATTTTTGATAAATTAACGGTATTAAATAAAGAAATATAAAGATTGCACCATAATGGACGGAAGGAGTATATTCTAAATTCTAATAAGACATTTGTAAGTGTATGGAAAAACAATTATAAATATTTTATCATAATACATAAATAATTCACACCGTACCAACATGTGCATGTAGAAGAATTTGTATAAAACCTAATTAATACTTGTAATACATGGCACCTTTTATTTTCTATTTGTAATCATAAATCAAACATCTAAATAGTTGAGTTCCAAATATTGATTGAAAACCACGCAAGTAAAATTAAATTATCATACACAGAAATTGTGAAACTTCTCTATGTAAAGAGTAAGGTTAAGAGTTCAACCTCACCAGTAAATATATGAATATTAGGTTGAAGAATGATTCAAATGAATATGGATATATATCGTATAAAATAAAATTTAATTTTAATCATTAGATCATGGAGATCTACAATGCATTCATGACTTAATGGAATAATGATCCAGGGTTCAAATACTATAATTGATGAAGATACCATATTTTTTTTCATTATATTCTATATCGAATTCATAATTTTTTTTTGATAAGGAAAGTAAATATTATAGAACGAAAAGGCACCAGTAGTACCAAGAAGATTACAAAATCATCGGGGATTCATCATTCGACATCCACCTATGAAACCCAACTCCATCATTAACAAAACCAAAAATTCTACCCCAACTCCACACTCTAGCTTTGATTTCTCCAAACAAGTTTGCACTCTCCCATCTTTTGTTCTCAAATCTACTCTCATTCCGCATTTTCCAAATAAGCCAAGTAGTACAACACCAAAGAGCCATCAAGAGCTTCTTATTTCTTTTCCGGCCACTCAAACTAGTAAAGAACTGAAAGTGCGAGGGCACGTCATATGGCTGCGCCATGCTAACTCCGAGCCATTGAAAGATTGCTTCCCATACCTTTGAGGTCTTTGGACAGTGGATCAACACGTGGTTCGTGGATTCCTGCCGATGGAAACAGGCGTTACATCCCACCTCGACTTCACACAACATCACATTTCTTCTCAAGAGGTTGTCACACGTCGGAATTCTGTTCTTCAAAATTCTCCATGCGGTAAGCTTGACTTTGTTTGGAATAGGGATCTTCCACACCTTCGTACTCGTATCAGTTTCCTCCACCGCCTCCGTAGTCTCGTTTGCTTGATCTTTAATAGCTTCATAAGCGTACTTGGTTGTAAAGCCTCTCCCAGTGTCGCCATTCCATGTCCATCCGTCCTTGTTACCTGCACACAGATTAGTACCAGAAACAAGGCTAAGCAGCTCCGAAACTCCTCCCCTCTCTCTCTCAAACAGCTCTCTTCTCCACCTTAAATCCCAACACCATCCAGTATCAGTCCATTCCCCAACTTCACAGATTGCAGCTTCTTTATTCGCACTCAACTGAAAAAGTCTAGGAAAAGTAAACTTCAACGGCTTTTGACCAACCCACCACTGAGTCCAGAATTTAAAGGTCTTCCCATCCCCCACCTTTGGCTTCAAATTTTGAACAAACCAGAAATTGCTCGCCCCTCTCGCCGCAGAAACGATCTTCGGCCACCACCCATCTCTAAATCTACCTTTCCCCGCGTTTTCCATACCTGTCTCTCCCCACTCAACCTCACCATAAATGGACCTCACAATTTTTGCCCAAAGCATGTCCCTTCCAGTAAGGTACCGCCACAACCATTTAACGACTAGTGCCTGATTAAACCACTCAATATTTTTAAGCCCCAAGCCTCCTTCATCTTTTGAAGCACAAAGCACCTTCCACTTCACCCAAGCAATCGCACTTTTACTAGCACCCCCTCCCCACAGAAAATTACCAAGTAAAGCATTTAGAGAACTCACAATTGATTTTGGTAAACAGGTAAAAGAGAGCTGATAAATCGGTATGGATTGAAGCACAGCCTTCACCAAGGTCACACGGCCCGCGAGAGAGAACTTTCCATTTTTCCACGAATCGATTTTCTTTCTCACCTTCTCAACCAAGTATTTCAAATCAGCAACCTTTTTGCCCTTGCTGCCCACTTTAATACCGAGGTAATTGAAAGGTAAGGAGCCCACATCACAACCCAAAACAGCCGCCATCCTCTCGATCGTATCCTCCTCGACCCCAACTCCGAAGAGACAACATTTTTTGAAATTGACGGCAAGCCCTGATAGTAGCTGGAACACTCTGAGAATCATTTTAACTGCCACTGCATTTCTTTCATCATCCTCCATCAAGAAGACCGTGTCATCGGCGTATTGGAGGTGCGGAATTGAAATGTCATCATTTCCTACCTTTACCGGCTTAATCAGCTCCTTGTCAACAGCTCTCGTAATCAAAGAGTGGAGCCCCTCCGCTGCAACAAGAAAGAGAAACGGGGAAAGCGGATCCCCCAGCCGTAATCCTCTTTCTAAACACACCTCACCAGATGGAGATCCATTTACCAAAATATTCGTCGTCGCCGAGGAGATACAACCTCGGATCCATTTCCTCCATAATGGCTCAAAATCCATTCTTTCAAGCATTAAATCCAAGAAATCCCACGCAACGGAGTCATAGGCTTTCGCGAAATCCACCTTGAAGATAATCCTCCCCTCTCTCTTCTTAGAAGCCTCCGCGATTGCTTCATTTAGAACCACCACCCCATCTAGGATGTAACGGCCGCCAATGAAGGCACTCTGATTATCCGAAATAACTGAATCCATGACCTGTTTCATCCTATTCGCCAAAACCTTCGCAATGACTTTGTAGAGGCTACAAATAAGTGAAATAGGCCTAAACTCCTCAAGTGAGCAAGCTCCTTCTTTTTTAGGAATGAGAACGATGAATGAAGAGTTACATCCCCGAGGGATTTTGCCATTGGAGTGAAATTCAGTCATCACCTTTAAAAAATCTTTCTTGATAATCTCCCATGACGCTTTCCAGAACTTGAGGTTAAAGCCATCCGGTCCCGGGCTCTTGTCACCGTCACAGCTCCAAATGGCCTCTTTAATTTCTGATTCTGAAAAAGGTTTGATCAACACCGCATTATTTGCTGCAGAAATTTTCCGAGCAGTGAAATCTCCCGGTATCATAGGTAGGACGCGCGGCGTCTTCTTAAAGTGATTCTCGAAGAACGTTTTGACGTTCTCCTTAATGATCTTTGGATCCTCGATCCAGCAACCCCCAACATCAAGCCCTGCAATTTCATTCTTCTTTCTTCTCCCAACAATTGCTTTGTGATAAAAACTAGTATTCAGATCGCCCTCCTTGACCCATTTGACTTTCGCCTTTTGTTGGAGAAGACTACATTTTTCTTTGGATTTAAGGAAAATCTTTGCTCGTAATTCATTTCTCCTGATTGTCTCACTCTCCTCAAGACCAAAGGTGTCATAAAAAATGTCCAGCTCCTGAAGTTCATCCTTAAGATCTGTCAAGCCGTGCTCAATGTTGCCATAAATCCTCATATTCCACTCTTTCAACGCACTCTTCACCAATTTCAATTTCTCTTTGAACACAAAGCAACTCCATCCTTCAATCTTAGCTTCATCCCAAGATTTCCTTACCAACGCGCAAAAATCTGGGTGGGAGAGCCAAGAATTAAGGAACCTAAAAGGTTTGGGTCCCCAGTTCTTGGTTTTTGTAGTCAGGAAGATCGGACAATGGTCCGACACTGATCTCTGAAGCCCCCTTCCGACTGTGTCCGGCCATTCCTTCATCCATTTCTCGTTGACCATAAATCTGTCTAGTTTGCTCTTGCATCCTCCACCAGGTTGATACCACGTAAACTTTCTTCCCTGTGTTCTGATTTCCAGCAGATTACTTTGCCTAATAAAAGCGTCAAAAGACCTTGCATCTGCTTGATTAAAGACAGCACCTTTCCCCACCCTTTCTCCCGAATCACGCACTGCGTTGAAGTCGCCAAGAAAACACAGGCACGAGTCTTTGTTTTGAAGAGCAATGAGCTGTAATGTATCCCACAAAGATTCCTTTTAGGTGGTTCCCATGGGCGCATACACATTAACAAAACAACAATGCAGGCCTCCTTGTAGCCAAATCCCATTAACAATAACAGCCCCCGTCACGTTCCATTTACTAGTTGCCACAAACTTATCCTTGTTCCAGACCGATAGTATTCCACCCGATCTGCCTTCTGACTCCCTCACAGCCCAATCAAAATTACTCATCCCCCACCACTTATCACACATTGGGGAACAGAAAATTTCCATTTTGGTTTCCTGAACAAAACAAAAATCTAAAGCATTTTTCCTAACCAATTCTCCGATATCACTCTGTTTAATGGAACTCCCCAAGCCTCTAATGTTGTAAGATAAAATATTCATTAAGAACCTGTTTCAATATCACCCACGACCTTCGGATCTCCTGCCTTCGCTCTTTGCTCCTTTAATTGCTCGATCATGACCGCGTTTTGGTGATTGCTCGATAAACCCAACTTCTTGGCAAAGAGCCATGTTCTTGTATCTTCATCTCTGTCCGACTTCTCCCAATCCGCCTCAGTAGATCGCGAACCGCTTCCATTCTTGCCCATCTCACCCTCTGATTCAATATCAGCAATGAAATTGCCCCAAACTTGATGCTGATTTTCGGTGGCTTTTGATTTATGAATTTTCTTCCTCGAAACTCCTCCTCGTCTGTTCGCCGTTCCTTTCTTATAAACAACCCCCGCAGTGAGAGAATCTGATACCCTCGAGGGATCGCACTCCTCCCCCTCAAGTTCATTTTGAAATTCCTTCTCTTTCTCGTTTCTACTCCCTTCGCTGATCTCTCTACCTCTACTCTCTGGCTCATTTGAAGGTGATTTATCAGTCCATTTGGAGGAAACCATCTGGACTTGTCTCCCTTTATCTGTGCCAGAGTAATGTGGGAACGGGCCATTAGTTTCCACAACCTTCCTCTCAAGTTCTGAGACACCGTTTTTTGAGTAACCGAATCATTTCCTTCACCGTCCTCTGTTTCCGACTCGACGATGGAAGCCTTCGCCGGAGACTGTGAGATATCTAGTAAAGAACATTCTGAGTCAGCATCTTCGTCCAAAGACCACTCCTCCTCCTCCGGGGAAACGAAATTATCGGGCATTTCTTCCACCCGGATTTGGAACGAAGCACCGTCGATTTTACATTTCATGATGTTTCCAATAGAGTTGAACCCAGTAGACATCTGTATATAAGCCACGTCCAGCCTCTCTTTCGTTCTTGTTTTTTCTTCAATTTTCAGAAGCAACCCGAACCTCGCGCTTGCCGTACTGAAGAAACGGGAATTCCAAACATGTAGCGGGACTCCGGTCCATTTAGTCCAGACAACTCTTTGATAGTTGATATCCACAGATTTCCAAGGCCTCCACCACTGCAACCAGAAGTCTCTCCATTCGTTGAGCTTATTAAGATTTTCCTCGGTCGTCTGCTCGTTGCTGCTTTGGATTAGGACCATGTTGCCACCGAGGGAGTTCAACTTAAAACAACCTGCGCATTCACTATTTATAATAAAATTATAACAAACTTATTTTATACGATAAATGTAATTTGTAGAATAATTATATATCAGATTGAATTATTAAAATGCCCAAATGTTTCTGTATTTTCCACAACCAACTATTTACCGAAGTAGTTACTCGATTGTGGCAACATAAGAGCATCCATATTGGTTGATCCAATCCTGAACTCATTCATGCTCTGGGTCCACTTACAAGGCAATTGTTATATTAAGTTGACTTATCATGTTGATTAATATGAATTAGTCTTATTTTCTAAATTTTAACTTAATTTAAATTCATAAATTATATTAATGCAATAAGACAAATTTAAATATGAAAATTACATAAATTTAAAACATGAAAATCAGACAAATATGGCTCCCATTCGTGCAAAAATTTATGTCACCCTTTACACATGTATTTCTATCTGCTCTGATATTATTCTCGACGTATGAATGAACATAATTTTGTTGTCCATCGCCACACCAATTTGAAGAGAAAAAAAATTAAAAATTATTGGGATCCATTTGAGAGTAAGAAAGATTTTGAAATGAAGAAATGATTTAAAAGGAAGAAAGAAAGTGAGTGAAGTTACAATGAAATAGTGAAAGAGTAGGAGGATTTTATAGATGAAATAAGGAGGGGAAAAAAATCCTACCTGAACAGCATGTGATCTTTTCAAAAAAAAATTATTTTATTTTTAATTGGCGTGTTCCACACACGCGCCCTATTTTTCGCCTCTTGCGCTTGACTCATTTGCAAGCGTCGGGACTCAAGCCCTCCCCACCCCCTTCTGCATCGATTGACTCATCACTAAGGAGACGTTTACTTTGCATGATCGATTATATGTAGGATTGAATATTTTTATTATCATGAATAGGATATCTTCAATCCAATCATTTTTATAGGATAAGAATCAAGCAAAATTAACTTGAAAGATAAAAAATAATTAAGAATCTTGAATTATCACAAAGATAAATCCATCAAAAAAAAAAATAATTACTATTTTTATCTATCAAATTTAATTCTCTAAAATAAACACCCAACCCCATAAAGATAATTTGAGTTGGCGGATAAACGCTCGATGTGGGTGCGCTCTAATATTAAAACAGAAGAGGAAAAAGAAAGGCGCCGCATTAGGACGTGGGTGAGTCGTTTTATAGTAGTACCACAATGCCGCATTCTATCACATGCGTCGTCGTTTTCTGCTGATTTTTTTTAATTTTTCTGCAAATGTAAATTAAAAAAAAAATTAATCCTATCCGTTGGAAAGCCCGACCGACATGACACTTGGGCCGGGCCAAGTAGGCCAGTGTTATTGGTCACTAATTTCAGGTCCTATCCGCCAAAATTGTTTTTCTTATCATGGTTTATGTAACGTTTACTTGTAGTGTTGTTAGACCTCAAAATCACTATAGTTATAATTAGGTGAAAATAATTGGAGATATTTTTTTTTTCTAAATTATAACTCCGTTATTGCCTACCAACACCAATAATAATTGACACCAGAGAGGTTGGATGAAACAATTTTGAAGTAGGTTACATTATTGAGGTTTGAATGTGGGTATCAAGGAATTATTGCAACTAAAGTGATTCAGACGGCAGAACAACAATAGTTGATGCGAAAATTGTTGCCTTTACTTCCCAATAATTCAATATAATAATTAGGGTGCATATATATGTGACTGTCAACAAAATAAGACGCTTCAATACATACTAAACAAAATTTATACCTACAAATACTTTTTGGATCAGTCAACTTAAAATTCGTGGGTTCAGAAAAAATAGTGATCTCTGAAAAGAAACGTCTAGCTAGGCACTAACATAATGGATTATTTATGTGTGCATATAGACATTTTTTAATGATAAAAAAATCTATAAACATTTTTTTTTTTTTTAGGTATTGTTAGATTTCGTTCATATGCAGTAGTTGATGCAGGTGCTGAAGCCCTCTCCCAAATTTGATAATTATAAATGTATAATTGTTCATTACATGGAGAAGTTCTAAATCAAACCAAATTTTATAAATGCACAATACGCTAATTCTTCTTGCAATTTACAATAATTTTATTTGTATTTTTATATTTTTCATCTTATATATTATGATTTCTCTACACTGGAACACACATAATCTACGGTTTAAAATTGTAGACTATGAGCGAATTTACAGTAGTGTAGAAAATGTAAAAATGCAAATACAAGTGTTATGAAATACAACAAAATACTATACATTTAAGAAAGTTGGTTCTCATTTTTCACAGTAACTTTATTTTTTATGTTAACCCAACAACCCTATGTATATACAAATATAAATATAAGAGAGAACGACTATTGTTTTAGAAATCGTAATTATCTGTGCTAATTGTTTAATATTTTATAGTGATTTGTTATACTAGTTTGTTATCTTTATCATATTTCCTTTCTTAGTTAATTTTCAATGATAAGTTTGAGACAATAATATATTCAAAGTAAGACAATGAACTATTAATAAAAATAAATAAATTTATTTTTGTAGAAGATGCAACATCTTTTTGAAAAAATATATAGAGGTAGGCCTTTCTGTGTTTTGAAAGTTTGAATTTACCTTTTGTTGAATTAATAAAAAGAGAATAATTATTTATAATAATAAGTGATTTTACTTTAATTATAAGTTCATTAAAATTCTATTTAAACGCAAAAATTAATCGTACGAGCACAAAATCTGCATCATTTCGGTCGTGCAGAAACACATCTAAATTATAAATAAAGCATTTGGAGTGTAAACAATGCATAAATTACAATTACTATTTGATAACCAATAAATTATACTCCCTCTGTCCGCAATCTCGTTTTCACATTGTGGACGGCGCGAGTTTTAACAAAAGTGGTTGATAGTAGTAGATAATAGTGAATATTGTAGTGAGTGAAATTTGAGTCCCATTATTGTTGTGAGTGGAAGTTTATGAACCCTATCTTTATAAATAAAAATGAAAACAATATCGCGGACATATCGATATGACAAATGTGAAAACGATATCGTTGACGGAGGGAGGAGCATGCGATACTAATCTCGCGTGACCGTATCGAACAGATTGTGCTAAACTAATAATGTTGCTTAGCCGTGTCAAATACGATGACAGTCCTTTACTATACTAGGTTGCGGCATGAAAAAGTTAATGTGTGATAAGAAGAAAAATTCGAAAATACCTTTATTTCTTTTTTTCTTTTTTTAAGTCGATCGCGTGGAGTGCCGTCGTCGTGTTCTGCCGCCATTTATTCTCTGAAAAGAAAAATCCGATCCTTTGTTGACCACTGCAGTTTTCTGTAACCGCTTTCACACACAATCATCAACTTCCGACACCGCGACGCACTAATGGAGAAGAACAATCAACTAGCCTCCTCATTCACCAACGATCTCTTCGGCGCCACAGATTCATCCCCAAATTCTGCCGCCAATGGAATTTTCTCGTCTATTTTTGCAGCTCCATCCGCGGTATGGTTTTCGTTGCGCTGCATGGTTATTTTTTGTTTTTTGTTTTTTGTTTTCGAAAACTATTGCTTGATTGCGTTAGGATATGTGAGGTTGAATGTTAATTTACCCGGTTTGGGCTGATAAAATGTACGTACGTGGTTTGGATGAGATTTTCCATCGTTTATCAGAGTGAATTTTGGAAATATAATGTATCAGAGGTTTGATCATGCCTCGCAGAAAGGATTTATCAAGCCGAATGTTAATTAAATATGATCAAATTTGATATGATCTTTGCCTCATCAATACTAGGAAGGGTTGGGTTGAATATTTTGGAAGCTATATTTTAGAGTTGAGTGCTTTATGTTTCTGTTTTTATTGATTGCTTCATTAGGGGATTGTTGTAGGGATGAAATGGATATGACTGAATTGTTTCACTTATAAAATTTTGAATGAGGTTCTGATTTATGTTGTTTCCTTTGAGTTTAAGTTTCGTGTTAAGAATTTGTATCATGAGAAGTAGTATATAGTAGTATCAATTATGCTGCTTTTGCACTCTGTGAAATCTAGTTTGTTGTATTCCTTTTAGCACTCAATGTTTGAGGGATTTTGTTCTCATATGCATTATGTAAGTTTAAATAGGTTGCAGCAAGGAACTACTCCACTTCTAAGTCCAATGATAATGAGCAACAAGGAACTACGCCACATGGGAGTCAGTCATTGGATACTGGAGTTCAGGGTAAGTTTATAGATGTAGTCTCATCCATATTTTATTCACTTTGCGACTTTGAGACTGCAGAACATATATGACAGATGTTGTGGTAAGATGTTTGAATATTGTGTAATACTTTGAATATGTTTACGGAAGCCTCCACGCCACTTGCTTTTTCCCACACCAGTCTAATATATTCTAGGACTGGATATTAGCTACTGATATCTGTCAACATTAATGCAATTAAAACTCATAACAGAGAATCTGCCCATGAGAAGCTAATTAAATATTCTTTGTAAAAAGAAGAAGAACAGAGAGCTTTTAATTTGAAGACTGACTTGAATATGGTATGTAGGATTGCAAAAAAGGTACTTCAAACACCTTTTGAGAAGCTATTGTTTCATAATGCCCAGAAAGTTTTATGTAATTCTAGGACTACATAGAGATTTTTCTTCAAGAAAATAAGGAAAAAAAAAAACTTTTATGTAATTCTAGGACTACATGGGTAGGTAATGCTAAAGAACACCTCGACCTAGTTGGCTGCCAACATAACTAACCAGTATAATTTCCATCTATACTGAGTCCAGAGAGAACATGAATTGCAAGTGTTTCACACATCTGAAGAAAATCCACATCACTTATCTGTTTCAGGTAATATGATTAAGGGCAAGGAAAATGAGAGTAATTTCGTGTATAGCAAAGAAATGGACTCTATCTTTCAGGAAAGACCTGGACCATCCCCTCTGAGTTCATCTCTTTACTATGGAGCAAAAGAGGATATGTATGTTAATTCTTCAAGTCCTCATACCTCACGACCAGATACAGATGTGAGATGTTTATGTCTAGAAAACAATTTATATTTTTGAGTTTACAAACTTATATAACAGAGTTGTACTTATTACTGTATCAGTACAAGAAATATGGTGGAGTAGATGATCCCAGCGGAAATAATTCAACTGGCGCTTCGAGGGGAAACTGGTGGCAAGGTATAATTGTCAGAATGCTTGAGCTTCTCTCTGAATGCCTGTTAGATGAAACCTCATAAATAAAAGATCTGACACTCTTTGTCATGCAGGGTCGCTTTATTATTGAGACTCTGTCTTGAAGGTCCAAAGCATGTGAATCCCTGTCTATTATTAGGTAACTTTTATTAAGCTAATATAAGGTTGAGAAATGTTTAGGTCAAATGTTCCCTATCATTCATGATTGGTCTGATGAGCGTGTTGCTGCAATTTAATCTTGACCTTTGTGCTTTCGGAAAGTAGAAAGATGAAAATTGTAATGACTGCAAATCATAAATTTTGGACATGGTTTTTATGTGGATCATCAAATGACACCCTTTTTAGCGATGAACCAAGAATTTATACTTGTCTCTTTCTTCATTGTGGTCCATCCTTTTATTCAGCAGTTCTTTTCTTTATTTTTGTTTATGCATGCAATGCAGGAATCCTGAAGCTTTGGAGCAGTTTGATGTAGATTTGGGTTGTATTTGCAGCCTACTGTGGCAGAACTTGGAGTTTTTATCATGAGTTCCCCAGTTATGTTTTCTGGACTTGTGAGTTGAGCCATATTATTAGGCTGCTATGGTTCTTCTGTATTTGTTTAGCCATAATTGGCGAGAACTTTTATGATGCATTTGTGAGCCTTGATGTTGGGATACATATTTTCAATAAATGATTTTCTGAGAGTTTTATGGATGTACAGATAAAGGCTGATGCCTTATTTTGGTTTGTTCTTGGACGATTGTTAAATACCTATAGTTTTGGTACTGTAATTGAAATGAAAGAAAGATTAAATGATAATTGTTATAGATGCTGCACCTTCACTGCTGGACTAACTATGGTTCACCACCAATTCAAGAAAAAGGGATAACACACTTAGAAATGCTCACTCGTACACCAATAAGGACTATTTATTTACATGAAACGGATGAAGTCAGAAGAAGCAGAAAACTGGCCTTATGGAGACATCATATATATACCCTGGTGTTATCATATGTTCTTCGACTCTTTCTTCTGCTCAAGATTCAGGTCTGTCAATTAACGCGTGCTTCTAATTCCTTTTAGCAGTTCAAATATGTGTACTTACATTGTTAGACCTAACCTCTGACATGGGATCAAATTGAGTAAACTCCATCGGATGTCTCCCTTACCTCACCGGGACTCATGAGAGGGTCTTTAGTGTACCTCCAGAGCAAGGTTGATCTTCTGTCACAGTCTGATCTTCTAATTATATCTGTAAGTACAGTAACCATTTCTAACCTTTGTGTTCTCAGCAATGCACAAGAATAATCTCTCGTAAGCTGCAGTCATTTTGGTGGCAGTAAACAATTTCAAGGCCCTTTCCCTGGCAAACTGACCTTTCTTCTGGAGAGTAACTCTTCCATCCTTCCACACATCGTACAGAGCTTTCTTCAGCGCGTCTACTGTTGGTGAAAACATGTATCCTATTTCTTGGCTGACGACCACAGAACCTGTGATGCTGGCAAGTTTCGTGGCCATCAATGGTTTCCCAACAAGCATGGCTTCTAACAAGGTATGATCCAAACCTTGAGCACGTAGTGTTGGATTTACGAAAATGTCGATAACATTGTAGAATTTTGTGAGTTGAGCTTGGTCCAACGGGCCTAAAACACGCAAGTTGGATCCAAGCTCTTTGTATCGGTCACCCCAGGGACCATCTCCAGCCACCAGAACTACTACATCTTCCTTGAACTTGAGACTTTCGTTGAAGATTTGCTTCAATGCTTCAAAGATCAGGGGATGTCCCTTGTCCTTCACCAACCTTCCCGCGATTCCAAGAATTAGCGATGTAGATTCTTGAATCCCAAATGCCAACTTGAGATTAGAAGCCTCCGGCTTGAAAATCCCCTCATCAACACCGTTCAAAATAATGTGAACGCGCTCCTCTGGTAACATATAGATACGTTTCAGGACATCTCCCACATGATCACTAGTTGCAACATGGTGAGCGTAACGTGGGAAGAATCGTATTTCTTCGATAACCTTGGTTACCCTTTCTGCCAAAATAGACGACTGGTTGTCTTGAGGAGCCCGCAGCAGTTCCTGAATGATGTCAGAATGTATGGATTCATATGCAATGCCATGCCAACTAACAGCTATGTTGTTGAGGTTTCTTGCTCTAAAATGCATCAGCCCTACACTCTCTGTGTGAACCACATCAAAAGGTCTTCCAGTAGAATTCTCCACCTGAAACTGCTTCCAAATTGTGGCTTGGTCTAGATAACCAGCAGCCGTTGGCTTTGAGAGGTGGAAATGTAAATTCTTCATTGAGGTCACATTAGTTGAGGCAGAGGTGAACACGTGGAGCTCGTGGCCCCTTCTGGCAAGATCCCGGTGCAGAGTCATGGCGTGGCGCTCCAGCCCTCCAGCATGGTGCTTGTCAGGCCATTTCTTGACGAAAACAGCTAGCTTGAGCAATCTTGAAGGTGCCCCGGAAGGTAATTGAAGCGAATTCCATGCAGCTTGAAAGGCAAGAAGGTTCGACTCCCTCTTATCTGCCTCGACTACAATCTGGACATCGGTGTGGCAGCCGTTGGAGAAGTAAGACCAACAGACGAACAGGAACGAGGAGAAAAACGACAGCAAGAGAAGCAGATAGCATCTGCGGCGCAAACTCAGGTGCGACGCTTGGTCCTTCGCCATTTATAGTTGTGATTTTGTTGAAGTTGCAGATGAGAAAATGGGATTGAAGCTTTATGCAATCTTGATATGATCAAAATTCAAATCTACTACCACATGCGTTTGCTTAGAGATGCAATTTTTTGCACAGTCTGGTGTTATTTTTAATATTTGTATGATCTGATTTCTACATGTTTAATTTTTATATTCAACTGGCATATGTTTGATTAATTTTTCAAGATTTGGAGTCAGCACAAAGCATCTGAACTAGTGCCAGACAATAGAGCTTTGGAAAAGACTCCATTAGTATTTTGTATGCTCTCTGCGATACCTAATCACAACTTGATTACTGATTAGTCAACGGTGGTTAGTCGCGAGTTTATTTTATTGTATTTGTGTACGTTAATTTTTTAATTAAATATTGGTATTGTACAAGTGTGCATATTTAAAACAATTGGGAGTGGGGAATTCGGGGACCAAAAATTCAGTTTCAGTCGGATTGTCAATTAGATTGTTAGGCGTCCGAAAAGTGATCCCGTGCTATATTTGAAAATTTTTATATGTTAATTGTTTCTATATAATTAATTTTAATTATTAGAATATTTTTGGAAAAAACTATGTAAATATTGGTTTATAAAGCCCTGTATATAAGAGTAAAGCATCCTGAGTTAAGTCTGTCCGACACGCTAAATTTTCCGGCCTATCACTAGGGATATCCACGTCCCTACAATTTTATGTGTTTTTTTTCGGTGAAATAATTTTATGTGTGTTATTGTGTCTCATTCTTATATCTATTATTTTAATAATACTCCCTCCATCCCATAAATCTTGACACGTTTTCCTTTTTGGATCATCTCATTTCCAAATAAGGTAATAATTACTCCCTCCGTCCATGAAAGAACTTCCTAGGAGGGAGTGGCACGGGTTTTAAGAAAAAATATTGTTAAGTGTATTGAGAGTGGATAAAAGGTAATTGGGTGTATTGGGAGTGGTGAAAATGTGTTATAATTAATATTGAGAGTTGTGAAAAGTGAAAAGTAAGAGGATTATAAGTGGTGGGGTATAGTCCAAAAATAGGTAGGAAGTTCTTTTGTGGACGTTCTAAAAAGGAAAGATAGGAAGTTCTTTCGTGGACGAGGGGAGTATTATTTTATCTCTCATACTTTATCACTTTTATTACATTATCTCTCCTACTTTATCACTTTTATACTTTATTAACTACACACTTAAAACACCAATCTACAATTCCTTAATTCTCGTGCCAAAATCAAACGTGTCAAGATTCGTGGGACGAAATGAGTATTTTTTTTATAAAAATAAAACTTATTAGTATAATATTATATATAATACTTAAATTTTTTTTTTCAAAAAATTACAATTTTAAAAAAAATATATACTACTATAACTTTAAATTTATCAACTTATTATTAGTTAATAAAAGTAAAATTAAATAATGAAAAAATAACTATATATCCTAATTAAATAAAATAAATTATAATTAATAATCACAATCACAAAATTAAATTAAAGCATACAAAATTGTAATTAAAAAAAATATAAAAAATAAATAAAATAAAGACATGAAATGAACATCAAATGTTGTAAATTAATTGAATCTCAATCCTAATCATCCCTCCAAAACACTCCAAACATTCGCCCTTCCACCACCACTCGGATGGTAAATAAACTAACATGCTTGCATATATTATTCGGAGTTGGACTAAAAAAAAATTCGTTCAAAATTATTTAGTGAAGTTTAATAAATAAACAAACAAAATTTGAGCTTGATAATATTCAAATCATTAGCTTGTGAACAAGTTCATTAAGTGATTCAGCATAAAAATATATATACTTCCTCCGTCCACAAAAAATAGTCAATTTTTGTCATTTTAGGACGTCCACAAAAATTAGCCACTCTCCACTTTTGGTAACTTTATATCACATGGTTAGCCCTTATCTCCACTCACAATACATTTAATTATCATTATCAATACTATCTATATTTCGAGTTCATGATTTTGAAAAGCTATTTTTCATGGGATATTTAGTTTTGGTTGGAGGGGCATATGCACCGCAATACATATAAAATATAAAATGACGATTTTATAAAAAGAAAATTATACTAATATATATGGAGTTGTTATTATAAAAGTCACACTTATCTATAAAATGAATTCACTCTAAACTCGCTATGAAACATTACGAATCGTCATGAAAATGTATGAATTCATAAGTAAAGTCATGAATTCACCATAGATCTTCAAAGTTTAAAGACTGAAAATATAATTCTTAATTATTTTATACAATGTGTATATGTGCATCAAGTGAGAAATTAAGATTATATTTTGTGAAAAATGAGATTACATGAATAAACACTTACATTAGTTGAATGCGACTGTTCATTTTATTCATCTCGAATTCATAAATTTTAGGATTTATTCATGTATAATTTTCACTATAATCCATCTGAATTCATATACATCGATCGTATATATATCTCATTAGGTACAATCACAAAAATCTACGGTTCATCAACTAATCCAAGTACAAAGTTGAATGATGAATTTATTTAATAAGATTTTTTTTCACCTTGAGATAGTCCAGTCTGTTTTTCCAAGTTTGTGTTTGGTCTTCCATCACTGTAAAATGGAGTAACATATATCAACTTTTTCATTTTTCTTTTCTTTCCTATACATATATCACTGTAAAATGGAGTAACATCACTACACGGGTTTTAGCCACGCATAATTTGTGACACATAATTATATGTGGAAATATACTCACACATAATTAAATATGTGTAGGTAAATTCATTAGACAGTTTTAAATAGTTAATGACATTCAATTATGTGTAGGTACGTAAAAATATTTAGTCACATTTATTTTTTTATTTTTCATTTAACTCTTAATATATTTAATGCTAACGTGGTAGTTTTAGCCACACATAATTATGTAGTAAGATAAGTAATACAATGAATAGTTATTGTATCATTAAAATTGATCTATCTCTAGGATGATGTGAAGTTGTTTTTCAAAAAAAAAAAAATAGCGAAATAAAATAAGGTTTTGATTTTATCTCAAGCCCTCTTAATTAATAAAGATCTACCAAATATGCATTTAGTATGCGACTACGAATTTTCATATCATCCAAAAAAGACCTACGTATGATAAAAGAAAAAGAAAGAAAGTAAATTTCCAATAATAGAAAATGTTGTAGATTCTTATGAAATTGTGAATTCAGAAATGTAGGCTGCGGAAATAAAGGTTGGCTTTCAAGGAAGAGAACATAGCACGATCCGTATTTTCATGCAGATTTAAAGCCTCAACCACAAAAACTCATTTGAATTTCTTGCATGCTGACTTCACATATACTACATATTTATCCATCTCCCATTAAAGACCGTTTAACTGCAATATATGTATTTATGGCAAACAATATTATTTATCATTTATATATAGTCTGTGTATTTTAATGACAAACATCTTTTTTGGAATCATTTCTAACACCATCTACATTTGGTTGAGTTAATGTTTGATTCATTCATGCTCCGAACCTATTTATAAGTCAAATATTGACTCATCATGTTGACTCATATAAATTATTTTAAATTTTTTTACTTTTAATTTAATTTAAATTATACAAATTTAAATAAGACGATTACATAAATTTAAAACATGAAAATCAGTCATCTTCAGCTCTCCTTCTTACAAGAATGTCAGCCACCTGTTGCTCATGTTACTATTGGGAATGCAGCTTAATGTTTCTAAATATATAGCGCCTTTTGCGCCCGACTCTACCCAAGCCTGCATCGGGAGGCTCATTGTCGAAGTTGGTGGACGTCGTTTACCACCGAATAATTCCTGCAATCTTGCCAAGAATTAAATGAGTATAACAATAGGAATAAGTAGGATCGAATCACATAGAACGGGTATGCACTCAATTTCCTAAATATCAAGTTTAGTGTAGCAAGATTGATTATAAACTAAGAAAACAAGTAATATAGCAAATAAAAAATTAATCAAGAATAAAATGGACTTGATTCCGAATAAATTCACATTGGTCACTCCTCTGATTATAGACGCAAAGATAAATTAATTTTCATGGACCAACCACTGTTATAGGATACCGTGGATACTATGAATGCAATGGACGTGCCCCAATTCCCACTTACTTTCTCAAGAGTTAGCTGTAGATGTCAGGTCCAACTATTTTCCTTATTAAAACATAACCTAATTAAAAATGTCAAACCTAAATTTAATGTTTCAATAGCATTAAGATGAAGAGACCCGATTTAGACATATTACTCAAGAAACACAAGCAATAATTCGTCTATCAATTTATTCTCTACTATCAATCCGATTCCAACAATTACAAATTGAAGGAACTAATTGACACTAATCTGAATTAATCTAAGACGACCGGGCTCAAGAAATCAGATTAAACAAATTGAAATGTATAGATAAGAATAATATTATAAAAAAAAAATACGTGAATTCAAACTACAACAATTCTAATTAAAACGATAATTCAAACTCCGAAAAAGATCAATTAGCTACGCAAAATTCTCCTCCAACCGCCAAACTCCAAGCGCTATGTATTGCGGCTATTGCCAAAGTCAAAGTATCCCTCTTAAACTACTTAGCCTATTCTAATTAATGCCAACTGCCATGAGTTCATGGCCCAAAATTAAAAGCTTAATTATACCCCTAACCCAAGAATTGGCTCGCCACTTTGAAGGCCTAAATATAATATATTATTATATAACAATAATAATATTCTCTCCGTGCACAAAAAATGACATTTTTGCTAGATTGAGTGTCCATAAAAATTATGGCATTTTCTATTTTAAAAAATAACTCCACCATTTTTTTCTTATCTTTTATCCTAACAAACACTCCTTATTTACAAAAAAATCATTCTTAAGTCGTTTTCAAACACTCGTTTCAAATTTTGATGGATCCCTTTCTTCACTATATAAAAATCATCACTAATTTTATTAAAACATGTGCTCATTAAAAGTGTAATACTTTTGGTGAACGGAGGAAATAATAATCTTCTAATTTTGCACCAAACTTCTCTTCTTCTTCTAATTTATTTCACTTGACTCCGTCGACATCGAACTCTTCAATTCCTGCATCAAAAAGCACCTCAATGTGTATCTTAAATTTCATTAAAGCATAACAATTTTAAAATATGAACAATACACATCAAAGGCCGGAAAATGAGCCTCGGCGATATGGGTGCTCTAAGCATGCTTCAATTATACTGCATTATACTCGTTAATTTATTTTCTGGAATACAAAAAGAGCACTTATTGTCAACAATTAAAACAATCTACTAAAAGAAATACAGATTATCTTCGAATTTTAATTTCAATTTGTCATCCCTGTTATGGTTTTTATTTTTTTTAATCATATTTATACATCACAAATAGTAAAATAAAACATGTACATACTGTATATTTTTCTTGAATATATAGGAGATAGTGTTTGATCTTATAAATATTCAAATTGAAAATAAATCTCTAATCTTAATTGTCTGATATGTAGTCAATTTATCTGATATATCATTTCATTTAGGATGGCTATGTTTTTTTTTTTAATTTTAGGATGGCTATGTTAAATTGTTAAGTAGTGATGTAGTTTGATTTTATCTTTTATTTTTCAATTGAAGTATGGGTAGTATAATATATTACCTTGTCCTCATTACATTATAATTTTAATCGGTTTACAAATATATATACTGAAATGAAACTTAATGTACAACAGCAAAAGGAATTCACATTTTGTATGTAATTGAAATAAAAATAAAATATATCGTGTCTTGCTATAAATACATGTTATTAAGTCGATTTGAAGCACAACACATCCTCCACCCTTGGGAAAAATGAAGCTACCATTCCTCCTCTTATTGATCCTATTTGCGGCGGCGATGAGCTGTGCCGCCTCAAGAAATGAACAATCCTCCCCGCCACCACTATATGGCCATCAACCACCTCCACCCTACTACCACCACCCTCCGCCTCCAACATATGCTCCTCCCCCCCACCACGGCCACCGCCCCCCTTCTCCGAAACATGCTCATCCGCCCCACCATGGCCACCGCCCCCCTTCACCGAAACATGCTCATCCGCCCCGTCACGGCCATCGGCCACCTTCTCCGCCGCCTACTACAAAATATGCTCCTCCGCCCCATCACAGCCATCAGCCACCTTCTCCAATATATGTTCCTCCACCCCATCACGGCCATCGGCCACCTTCTCCGCCACCTACTCCAATATATGCTCCTCCGCCCCATCACAGCCATCGGCCACCTTCTCCGCCGCGTACTCCAAAGCATGCTCCTCCGCCTCGTCACAGCCATCCGCCACCTTCTCCAATATATGCTCCTCCGCCCCATCACGGTCATCGGCCACCTACTCCAATATATGCTCCTCCGCCCCGTCACGGTCATCGGCCACCTACTCCAATATATGCCCCTCCGCCCCATCACAGCCATCAGCCACCTACTCCAATATATGCTCCTCCGACCAGCCACGGCCATCCGCCACCTTCTCCACATGCTCCTCCGCCCCATCACGGCTCTCCCTACACGTACTGAGTACTTTCGCCGCCGCCGTAATTTCTCAAAAATAGAGGCGATTCCTACGTAGTTTAGATTCCAGATATTATATGTATGTTTGTTGGCTTGGTTTGTATGCAATAAATTGATCAAAGTCAATTACTATAAGAGGGTCAATTAAGCCATATATATGTTTTTATAGTTTGCACAAATATTCCTTAAGCCAAATGTTTTTATAAATGAAAGAGTAAACCCTAGACATGAAGTTCTTTTTTCGTTTTTTAAGCCAAAGATGGAAAAACTACACCGCACAAGCGGATTGAACTCAATACCTCTTATAAATGAGAGTCTTTGAATGCTCAGTTTGCCATTTGAATTAGATTTCATTGGCAAATAATAAATAAAATATTCTAACACTTAATTTACAATTTAAAAAATACTTCAAATCGATATTGACAAAGAAAAAGAAAGATCAATTAAATTTTAGATATGAAAATAATTAAATGATGAACAGAGTCAAGCTTAAGCTAGCATACGTAGAGACAAGATATGTATACAACCTTTGATATGATTTTCCCTAGAAATAAAAACCTCATAAACTCACGTTATTTTCTCTCTATACAACCTTTGATATGATTTTCCCTAGAAAAAAAACCTCATTAACTCACGTTATTTTCTCTCTTTTTTTAATTGAATTTTCCAGCACAAATTCATTTAAATTGAATATATTTCATACAATACATAAGCTTTATAAATTCCTCAATAAGGGCCTATCCAAACACCCTGCAGAAAGTGCAACAATAAAATAATAATCGCAGCTAATTTGTTAATATTGTGGAACCTAGATTAAAAAGAAAATTCGTCCATACTCATAACTGAAATGTCACAGAAAAGTTAATCAAGTGCAACATTTGCTATACATATTTTTAAAAATAGCCCCCTAAAAAAAAAGAGCAGGTGTTGTACAAACTACAAAGTTGTAGCAGAAATTGATAAATTGGAGATAGAAAATTGGAACATCAACTTCACAAAAGCAGCAACAATCTACAATTGTAATTGCGATATATAGAAGTGTATTTACACCGTCAAATCATAAAGTCGTATAGAGAAAATTAAAGAAAAAAGTCTGAAGAAAATTAAAAATACAGAGCTTACAGCCTTCTAAATAAGTCCTTCTGGAAAACCTCAGGGCAGTGAGGAACAAGATCACCTAAATCGCCCTGGATGGCAATGGAACACTCCCGTCTCTACATTCTACACAGATTAAGCCGCCGGCTTAGTCTGAGATGACCAGACCTCTGTACATGGTAAAAGAACACATGATGTACAATTCGTGGAAAATGATAAAGACAAATCTCATGATCAATACTTGAATAAGAACCAACCAAAAACGCCCGTACAGCATGCAGTAGTAAATACTCAGTTCATACACAAATTTCTTCTTGTAAACCCCATTACTGCACAACATAATCAATCTTGTAGAAGTCTTACTTAATTCCTTTTCATTTATGTTTAGTTAGGGTTATAATTAGTATTTAACTATAGATGGGTTTAGTGTTTGTGTTTAATATTTATCGGGCATTCAATTTTTATTGTTGATGAATTAGTTGGGCCAAAAAAAGGGCTTAACTAAGCCCAAAAACCTTGTATGCTGCTTTTTGGTGAGGCGAGCTTCATGCCTTCAGGCATTTTACGCCTCAGCTTGAAAAGGTGTAGGCCTCACCAGTATCCACAAAGGCGTAAGCCCTGAGGCATTGTCCCATAGCCTCATCTCGAGACAGGCCTCAAGGCATAAGCCTCAACATCTTTCTACAGCACTGAACCTAATAGCAGGTTACAAATCCTCAAGTCCTTTTTCAACCTATCCGACCATAATAGGTTAATTTATGAGTTCCTATCAACTAGTATTTAGCTTTTGATTAAGTTATTCTTTGCATAAATATCTGTAGCTTTTGATTAAGTTATTCTTCTTTGCAAGAGAATCCCATAAAGGTGAAATTCAAACCTAAAGAAATTGAAAGTGGGGTCAGCATTAAGACATCTTTCATGGAGTAGACAAAATCAGATATTATCCAGTAAACCCAACAAAAAAGAAAAGTAGATCTTGAAGCAAGTAACAGTATAAGATGCGACAGTAATTAGCATGTAAATCTGTCATCCAACCACAAAGACACAAGGGGGGAGAGAGAGGCTGCCAGTGCCATATTATGCAGGTTCAGGATCTTAAAGGATTTTTGAGTGATAAATGAATTCTTTATTAGCAACTAATCATCAATTCCCAGAAAAGTTCCATGTGTTCATGTGAACTATGTTATTTATTCTTTTTTCCCTTTCCTTTTCTTTTGGGTGAGGGGAGCGGTATAAGGAAGTAAAAGAGACGATTAGAAAACAAAATCACCACAAACCTGGGCAGTTAAGGAGTGAGACAGGTGTTATCATACTAGCTTTTACAAGAACCGCTTTCTATCAGTTGGTTTCAGAATCTGAAAAGAGCACATCAAACTCTCATCAACACTCATCATGGCACCAGCATTATCGAATTCGCCACAATAGTTGGGAGCAGAAAATATTGTAACCAGCTGCCTATCGGCAAAAAACTCATATCCATCTTCCACAACCTGGTCAAGAAAGTCTCCAGTTAGATGGCAGAAATAGCATAAAAGAGAATTAAGGGAAACAATCAAAAGAAAAAGAAAAAGCAATGCCTGGTGAGCACGACAAACTAGGTCCATATCGTGTTGCATCAAAAATTCAGCCACCTTATCTGCACCAAAAGTGTATGATACTCCCCTATCGTTCATTCCCCAACCTTTAATTTCTCTACTGGGATCGGACCAAAGTAAATCACAAAGCAGACCAGAATCTGGGACATCAGATGGACGAGGTAAATTTCTTATTTGGTCCAAGTTTGTCAGGTCAGGAGAGAGCCCACCATGCATACAAAGTATCTTATCATCTATAAGAGCTGCCACAGGAAGGCAGTTAAAACAATCAGTAAACACTTTCCAGAGTCTAACATTGAATCGACGTTTACATTCATCATAGAATCCATATATCCTATTGATGGAAGCACATTCATGATTTCCTCTTAAGAGAAAGAAATTCTCAGGATATTTGATTTTGTAGGCAAGAAGAAGGCATATAGTTTCTAAACTCTGTTTGCCACGGTCCACATAATCCCCTAAAAACAAATAATTGGCCTCCGGCGGAAAACCCCCATATTCGAATAGCCTTAGAAGATCCCCATATTGCCCATGAATGTCACCTGAAATCCAAAAATACAAAATAAAAATAAAAAAATACACATGTTCAATCACATTTTTCTCAGTTAGACTAGAAAAATAACAAGAGAATAACACACATATACACACACAAAGACGGTATCTCTTACTTTATTTTTTCTCTTAAAAAACATTTGCCCCATCATACATGCTAAGTGATATTTCTCCAAGGTATGTTGGAGGCTAACTTTAAATAACAGGAGCACTGAAAATTTTCATTAAAGCAGCTATTTGCTACTGTCTTAACAAGAAACAATAAATGATACTGCGACAATCTTAAGTTCTTAGTTTCTTACATCCGGTGACAACACCAGGAACATCAATAGTTAAATATGGTGTTTGCCATTTTCAAAA
The DNA here is from genome assembly GCF_028751815.1 of Salvia miltiorrhiza. Classification (NCBI taxonomy): domain Eukaryota; kingdom Viridiplantae; phylum Streptophyta; class Magnoliopsida; order Lamiales; family Lamiaceae; genus Salvia; species Salvia miltiorrhiza. Next base: position 5,704,760 of record NC_080393.1, read on the forward strand.
AGTTTTCAAACATAAAGCAAGAGGAGTGAAACGTGTATATGCTCAATAAAGACAACATTGTACATCCAAATAAGTTTCATGAATCACATGACAGAGATAAAGATAATTAAACTAAAATTTAATAGCAATAAACATGATAGTATCCCATAATTTAAACATATCTATTAATTATTACTACAGCACCAATTAGATATAAAAGGAATACATAAAATCATCATTAAGTAATATCAGTTAATCTAAAAAAATCATAGCTTAGATTAGTTTCTAGTTAACATGTAGGGGAGAATTTTCATTTGATTTCACATCGTGTGTGTGTGTGTGTGTGTGTGTGTGTGTGTAGAAATTCCAAGATATTGGGAATCAATGGCAGTCATCCCTCCTGCCCTTGCTCCGGGCCAACCCTGACTACAATTAACATTTCACCAAACATGGTGGAAGACTAATGCAAACTAAAAGATTTAGGGGAAAAAACATGTTTCAAACATTCAGTAGAGCCATTAAATTTTGGCAATATGGGGGCATTTCCTCTACCTCTCATTCAGATGGAGATTCGATCCAGCCAATAGAACACATATTCAGGGGATATCAGATTCACCCAACCAAAATTCTGAATAAAAATCACATTCAAACTTGAGACAGGAGAAAACCACTAGTTTGTAAAACATAAATGAGAACACTGACTCTGAAGTATCCAAACCTTGACAAGTGTATACTTCCGAAAATGAAGACAAAAGGTGCAAAAGAACATACGAAGTCACCTTAGAATGAGATATGACGACAAACTCTTAAACGCAGGTATTCGCCATCAGTGTAGCTAGAGCAGAAGTACAACATCCAACTCATAACTAGCATCTAGCGATTTTGAATAATCAAATGCAACATTGGTAAAATATGTAATGCATGTGGGCTCAAGGCCAAATGGTTCTGCTCATGAAATTCGATACAAAACAAAATAAGTGCGCCCAAAAATTTCAAAAAAACAAGAAGAAAATGCGCTCTGTACGAACCAAATTCCAGAAAATAAGTGCTAAGATTTGAAATAAGACGGAAACGCACTTCTTACAAAGCCAAATTCCATTTCAAGTGAGTGATTGCAAGGAATGCAGCTAAGGAAAAATACATTTTGTTTCCACATTAAATCCAACCTCTTACAACATAAAATCAGACAACCAAACCATCTAACTCTTCAGGAAACAGCACAATCAAATCACATGCAAGTCCACAGCGCATGAAACGTACATAACAAAAAAAAAAGGCTTTAAAAAATAAAAATCATAACTCATGAACCATGTTCTCATCAAGAAAAGGCCCAAACTTTGACCCTATATTAATTCATCATCAATTATTCATAAGAGGTCCCAGCCCAATAACGACACCCAGGACGTCAAACAATTCAAACGACTCGAAAACGAAGAAATCAAGGCGAATGTTATACCGCATATCTTTATCGGAGCTTCTAGCTCGAGAAGATTAGGCTGAGAGAGGAAGATTTCCCGCGACGTAGTACAGAGAGCACGGATCTCGTTCTCGGAGAGCTGCACCTGACGCACAGTCCGCGCATTGCGGAACTCCAGCAACCGATTGATTATGTCATCCAACAAGGCAGGCTCTATCCCCTGCCCATTCGCCGCCATAGCTTCCCTCCCCTCAAATATCTTCCGCGACAAACCCTAAAGAGGAAAAAAAGGATCAACCCAAATAACAAACCCTAGCTTCCTAATTAACACAACTGGGCCGAAGAAATCGAGAAAATTCGTCAGCTCTTCATGGAGAGAAGCGAATAGGTGGGTGGATAGAGAGGAATCTCGATTTAGGCAGGGATGAAATGAGGATTTGGATTTTGGAGAAAAAAGAGAAATAAAAATGGGAGATGAGGCGGAGGCGACTATATCCTATGCCTATGCGAGACAATGGATTAAGGTAATAATTAAAACAAAGAAATCATCGTCGCAGTCGATAAATCCGGTGCGCTCGTGTGGTTGTGTATTGAGATTTTTGGACTTGACCCCTCCACTTTCCCCTTCTTCCTCTTCTCTCTCTCAACTGCCTGCTTTTGCTCCCCAATTCAAAATTTAGGGATGTCTTTCCAACTTAATTAATTCCGTTTTCGTTTAATTTCATTTCAATGTCGATATCAATATGTATATAAAAAAAATCCAAGGCTCCGCGTTTCAAAGTTTTAAAGCTTGACTGTGTTAAAAATATAAAGAAAAATAAAAGGAGGCTTGAACGAATACAATAAGAAAGAAGTGATTTTTTACGAATTTTTTTACTCTCATTATAAAAATAACGATTGCAAATTTCCACAATAACATAATAAAAAATGTAATATACAAATTGAATGATAATAGGATCTATGGATAATCTCATAATTAAACAAATGAGCTATTTGGGATTATTTCTCCTGTGCATGTAAAACCATTCTATGTTTATATGCATGTGTTATGTTGTGAAACCGATTCATTTTGATATTAGTAGTATTATCAAGTGACAATATTTTAGCTATGTTTCATTGTCTTTTGGCAAAACCTATAGCATTCCCAAATTGTCATCACAATACAATTAATTACATGAATTCATAACTTTCAGTTTATATTCTATACACTCATATGTATTCTTATGTTAAGACATGATTTTCGAGGTATCAACATGGATAATTCATAATTTCACATTATTACTTTTGTAATATTTCAAATTAATTATTTTGAATTGGTAAATTCGAAACAAAGAGGAAGGGAAAACTGATCGAATAATATGCACTCATATAATTACAACTCTTAATTAAAAGATGTATACCAATTAATACTAATAATACTGAATGAATCAACCACTCCCAGTGTGCATAAAAATAAATAATGGAGTCTTATCGAAACTTCCATTGGTCGGCTTTGTGCTGACAACAAATCTTGAGGAAAAAAAATTAACAAATTGCAGTTGAAAATCGAAAATAAACATGTAAAGATATGATTATACAAATATAAGATATAATTTGCATCTCTAAGCAAAGCAAGAAGCATGTGGTATTCAGTTTTGAACGCATCAAGATTCCAAAATTGCAATCATTAATGTCGAAAGAGAGTTTGCTTCCATAAAATGCTCAGAAATTAATATACTAACTTATTAAAAATATGCATCAGAAAAGCTGTGGCCCTTTGAAAGTGTGGGCTTTTCGGGCTATCTGCAGGCCTACAATTTTTGGGCCGGATAGTTTTTTATAAATAGGGTGATTTTGATTTCATATAATAATATAACTTATTTTTACTCATTGTAGCTTCATATTTAAATAAAATAATTAAAATATTATTAATATACCACTTTGTCCCTATAGGCTATAACCCCATCTTAAACTTTATTTTTGAGGCACCCATTTTAAAAGGTGGATACTATACGAATTAGATTTTTATTTTTATATTTTACATTTCTACTGGTAAATCGTTGTAAGTACTCATTAATTAGAAAAACGCCTTTCAAGTTTTCAAATTACAACATGCAATTTTCAAACGCTACAACTTATAATCAATACGTGAATTGAAATTTTAAAGTTGAAGAAGCTCATTATAAACTACACACTACACATTTGATAACTAATTTAAGAGTACTATTTAAAAAAAACTTTTAATCAAGCAATAGTTATTAATTGTAGTTGTAGCAAAATTTAGATTTATTGGTCTCCCTCTGAATTGATGAAGCGAAAGTGCTCGCGCGGTTTACTCAGACTATTCGTGGTGCAGGTGAATGCCTTTGACGGCGCGCCGCCGCATGCTTGTGGCTGCGTCTTCCGCGGTGGCGGCGGCGGCGGTGACTCGGTGATGGATGATGATGTGAGCGCTCATCACCGTGATGAGGCGGATGAGAAGACTTCGGGTGGCCGTGATGCGGAGGAGAATGCTTTCGGGAGTGTGAATGATGGCCGTGATGGGGAAGAGGAGAAGGCACCGGCGCGCCGCCGTGATGGGGTGGAGGGGCGTGCTCGAGGCCGTGAGGGTAGTGGAGGGGAGAGGGCGCAGTGTGCTTCGGTGGTGAGGCTAGTTTTTGTTTCTTTATTGGGGCGGCGCCGCTGCTGGCCACCGCAAAGAGCAGCAAAGAGAGGAGGAATAGGAGCTTCATTTTGGTTCGGGGTTGATGTTTCTCGAAACAGCATAGGTCACATATATATATAGGTAGCTAGAAACCTGGGGAAGCGTTGGAAATCTTTATTGCAAAATGAGTTTCATAATGGTTTTTTACGTTAAGTTTCATTTGAGTATTTGACTTGTAACATATAATTTATTTTAATATTATATTATAACATGATTGAACAAAATGTAGTACTAACTCAATATGAAGAATAACTAGTAAACATTGTGGGTTACTTGAAGGGTATGCGCAACAAACAGGGTCGGCCCTGACATTTCGGGGGCCCTAGGAGAAGAGGAAAAAAAAGAACCCGTAATAAATGAAGCTTCGAGAAGTTGTAGCAAATTTGAGATAGCTATGCACATGTAAGAATACGCAAAATATCTACCAAGTTGAAATGTGAGATTATACTCTCTTGGGGACCATTCTCTATCAAAATATCTCTAATTTGAGTATCAATATTATCCCAAGTGCTTGGATCAAATACTCTTTAGGCCATTGCCCCACAAAATACACTAAAGGGCAATTAAAGAACAAACTAAAAGGGTGTTTGGCTGAGCTTATAAGCTCCTCAAAACAGCTTATAAGTTGTTTAGGAGCTTATAAGCTCCTCCAAAGTGTTTGGCAAAATAAGCTCCCAAATAGCTTATAAGCTCCCCAAAAAATAAGTTCATCAACCTCAACTTATTTTTTTATAATCTCATATGCAACAATCATTTTACAAATATTTTTCAACTATAATTTATTATTTTCATTATATACAATTCAAGTTTATTTTTCTTCGATTTTCTCTCTCTAACAAAAAATTCTCTCTTTAGCTTATAAGCTCAATTATCCAAACACTTTGACAACTTATAAGCTCTTAAAAATTACATCTTATAAGAGCATCTCCAATGCTTGTGTCTTAGAGGGGTGTCTTAGGAGTGGGCCCCACCTAAGACACACCCCTCTCCAATGCATTGTGTCTTAGGTGGGTGCTTAGATCCCCATTTCCACAAAATTCACATTTCTATACTTTTAATTTTAAATTTCAAATTTCATTAAAATTAAAATTCAACATTACAATAATTAAAATAAAAATTAAAGACACAATTAAAATACGATAATAAAATAAAATTACAATAATTTCCTAGGGCTCAATCGGACAAAAACGAGACCAACTCACCCTCTTCGTCTTCGATGATCATGTTGTGTAAAATAATGCACGTGAAAAGCTAAAATAAAATATAGAATTTTAAAATTAAAAATATTACAACAATTAAAAATTAGGTGAAAATTCAAAAAAATCAAATAAAAAATTGGGATTTTAAAAGACAAAAAAAACAAAAACAAAAATTAAAATCAAAAGCAAACCAAAAACGAAAATTTTAAAAGCCTACCCCACCCAGCCGACATCCCCTCTTCTTCCCCAACCCACCTTTTTTTTCTCATCTTTCCCCCATTGTTGCACTGCTTCTTTTTCTTTCTTCTTCTTTTTTCGCACTCTTCATTTATTTATTTTTTTATTAAATCGGCGCGTGTAGCGCACGATTTCGCCAAAATTCGCCAACGACCCGCGTCTTGCCTTCGACGCCGCCTCGCATCACGCCGCGTCTCCAGTGCGGCACACCCGTCTTCGCCCCGCGTCGACCCAGCGCTCGACACGAGCGCTGGGGATGCTCTAAGCTCTTTAAAATAAGCTTAGCCAAACACCCTCTAAAGCTTCTGTTGCGTGAGGGTGCAAACAAGCACAGCAAGAGTTCTTTTCGTTTTGGGGGGATGCAAGACAAGAGTCAAGTTCTACTCGTAATTTCGTCATAGTTTACTATCAGCGGTTGATTTCGTAATTTCCCCTGGAAATTTGTATATCAGCGGTTGTTTGGACTTTGGAGAATTTGAAGGTTATCCACCTCCATCTAAGTCCAAATTAATAAGCTTATTATTTTTCACACACAACAAACAAATCAAGATCCAAATAAATTTCACATTTTAATGATATATTTGTAATTATAAATATATACTAGCCATTGGAAAACAAAAAATTCTACATGTACACATAGTACACCACTCTCACGTGCTATAAGTCGACTAAACTTTCGCTGCTTGGAAGGAAATTCCAAACAACCGGTTACATACTTAAATACGTACAATTACAAATGAATATAAATAAAAATCGTGATATCAGCTAAAAAACCTTACAATCTCTGATCATTTTTGTTATCCACATTATCAAAAGAACTATTATCCTTCAACAAATGGAGTGTTCTAATCATCACATAAAAACACAAACTATTCAGCGGTTACCGTACAGTAACTGACCCATCTTGCTTCATCTTCATAAGACCATTCTCAATGTTCCGCAACACAGGTTTGTAGCTGAAAAGCACACAACACTTTCAGAAAATCATAAGCATGCGCACACGCACGCACACATGAAGGGGTAGAGGATAAAACGTACAGGCGCATGAGTCCATTGTATGCTTGTGTTGCTTGCTGGAGGCGAGTCGAGAGCTGCAATACATCCGCAGATAGAGCCTCTGCTCTGCTTTGCTCTTTAGCTAGCTGTCCCTATTACAAGTGAAAATAAGAAAACACGCAGGTTACCCCAAAGGTAGACGTACTTACAGGAACTAATGGGTATAACAAGGGCACTGATTCACAAAAGAAATGCTAAGAACAAAAGAAATACTAATAGAATGGTTTCAAAGGCAAACCTTTAAGGAAATATATTCAGCATTGTATTGAGATTCAATTGTATGATCACCTCTGCTGGAGCCAGAAAGTGCCTGGAAAGCTTTATCATTCAGACCTGGTAAACTGGCTTGCTCCATCCGCAGCTTGTCTAATGTGTTGCGAAGTTCCTCATTTTGTTGTATATGAGCTTTAACCTGTAGGAAACACATAAAAGGAAACTCAGAATTTGGACTATAAAATATAAATAAAGAATGCCACATCTCAACAGGATGTGTAACACAGCATCTGAATGTCAGAGGAACTTTCAAGAAGGTATATGTATCGGCAACCTAATGAAAATGCAAAGCAATGCAAAAGGTGGTAGTACAGATTTATTGACATGGCGTGTTGCTGGTAAAAGTAGCCCCAAATCCTTAAATAAAGAGACAGGGGTCTCGTTCACCTAATAGTAGGAGATAACTAGGATACAGTCGGTCATCCTGCTAACCAGTGAATGACGGTACAAGGATGTGAGTAAAACATGAGCCAAAAAAAAAAAAAACACCTGACTCTCCCAGTTTGCTACAAGTCCTTGTGATTCTTGATAAGCAGATGACAGACTTGAATTTTCTTCAAATAATCTCTCTATTTCCGAAGATTGGGAGTCAATCTGTAGACAGAAACTGATGTAAAATGAGTTGTAGTTCTTGATGCTAAATGAGCAAACAAAAATCATTCACCTCCATTAGAAGTTTTTGTCTGCTAGTTTCTAGTCTCTCAACAGCTACTGCCATATCGTGCAATTGCTTCTCAAGTCTCTCCTTGTCTTCCTGCAATCATATGTAGCATATGTGTTTAGATCGATGCAAACCGCAAATCCATGAAACCACAAATGGATGATAAACTTAAGAAACAAAACCAAAATCAATCAGAATCAACCTATTTAAACTAATTGCAGGGATAAGAAAAATTCATCTTCTATGCAACATCACATCTGATTTGCCATACAGTTAGTTGGAACCATGTATTTTCTAGAACTAAACAGGATCAATCCAAAAATTCATACCAGTGTGAACGCCCTCTGGTGCCCCTGTTCTGTTTCGTTTTCTGCACTAGGACAGGCAGAATTAAAAAGAAAATTGATGGCAAATAGAAAGAGAAAAGAGGTCAAAAACAATAGTGACACAGCAACTAGAAGCAGGACATAATTGCATTGTTTAAAAATGTTATAGCCCGGGAAACAAAAATCATTTCATTGGAAGTTCCTCTATGAAGAGGTTATAGTAGACATCATTATGATTTTACTAATTAGCCGGAGGAATATTTGTAAATTGTAAGTGTCACAATGCCCAGATGAAAAACATGAAAAAGCTTTGTCAGATACGAAAACATGGGAATGTTTCAAACAGACAAAGGCTCTACATCCACCAGCTGAAAAACAAAAAGCTTCGTATCTTCTTCATAAAGATAAAGTCTTCCACCTCAGGTAATCAGTTCAGAAGTCTAGGTTTCATGTACTATTATGACTAACTAATTCCTAAGGCGAGGAGATCGAACCACTGCAGCTTAAAACCCAGAATAGCAATGGTGATACCTGAAATCCTTTTAGAGGCAGAGGCAAGTTTTTCTTCCAACTCTTGCTTCTGAATAATGAGAGCAGATGTACGGGCCTGCTCCTCTACTAAAACTTGATGCTCTTGTTGTCTAAGTATTGCTTCTTGCTTTAAATATCCAAAAACAAAATAGAATATGAGATTTAGATGACGATAATCTTATCAGACAAGCAAAAGAAGTCACATGACAAGCTGACCTCAAGCTTAGACCTCAAATTAGACAATTCTTTTTCCATCACTTGCATCTGATCAACTGAATACCCAGTCGCATTGACACCACCTGAAGGATTGTGCATTGCTTGCTGTTGCAACGCGTTTAATTCGGCTCGTAATAAAGCTGCATCCTCTTCCGCCTAATGCAAGAGGATCATAAGCATATAAAACAATGGGGTGCAGGGGAGCTAATGTTTGTTAAATCAGCCACTCGGGCTGCCACTGACTTACTCTATATTGTTCTTCTTCTGCTTCTTTTATACGTCTTTTCAGTGTGCGAAGCTGGGCAGAGAGATCCTCCTGTAAACGTATAAGGGAGGAGAAGATGAGAATCGGGAATCTGTAGTGGCCAGATAGACTAGAAGTGCAAATTGATACCCGTGCAACAACTGCAGCATCTTTTTCCATCGCAACATCCTTGAGTGCCTTTCTCAGTGAAGGAACTGTGTTCTGTTCCTGAAAATATAAAGCAGAAGCAGTTGTTCACCCAGATGTCCACTGGCCTTCAAATCTATACTGGGATATCATGATATAACATATCTATATAATTATCATAAGTAATCTATTACCATGACTATTTTACGCTTAAATATCTTAGAAGACATGCATACAAATACCAAATTGAAATCATAGGATCATTAAATCCGCCAAAGTCTCTTGATTGCCAAATATTGCAAAAACTGAAGTTAAAACATATCAAGCAATTCATAAATTTACGTTAAACCGATACCAGATCATTTAGTCGCCTCTGCATCATACTGTTCTCCACTTCTTTCTTTTGAAGCTGAAAGAAATTAATCATAAATACACATAATCAAATGGTTCATCATTTATTGTATATATATCTGTTGCGTATTAAGATACCAATGAGGTGAATTCCTTGTTCGCTTCCTCGAGCTCTGTATTCCTCTGTTGCATGTCTTTCAATTGAGATAACAAGCCACTGATATCATTCTGCCATTATATTATCGAAATCACCAAGACATAGTGCTTAGATCGTGCAAAGAAGAACATATAAAGCGCAAATTTATCCGTTTTCCCTTTGAAAACTAGCAAAAAAGATTGATACCTCCGTAAGTCGATTTGCACTTTCCGATTTCTTCATACCAGTAGCATCTAAATGCAACAATAACAACAAATAAAAAGATGAAAATTAATAAAAACATAGTATAACAAAAATGTAAAAACAGAGCTAATACCGGTAGGGTTTTTGGCGAGATCTGGTCCGGATGAGGTCTTGCTCATTCTCTCTGCTGCTGCGCGCTTCTGTCGAATGTCTTCCAGCTGCAGAAAATGACACAATTAAGCATACGATGATCGGATTAATGGCTGAATTTTACAAAATCAGACCGCAAATATTCAACAACTTTGTATATTCACAATGAGAGGAAGAGATCAATACCGTTCGTCGACCGAGAGATGCATGACGAGCCTCCATCTCTAACTTAATTTTTCATAAACAAGCGATTCCCGCGGAAGAGAGGATAGAGAGAATGTTCTTTCCGCCGCCGGCCGACGAACCGTCGATTGGGAGAGAGAGCTGTGAGATTTTGGGCTTCTGATGGGCCGTTGTATCTCCAAAGGAGAAATTGTTCGTTCTCCACGTCACCGTGCTTACGTGGTGAATATCCAATATATTGCTAACACGTGGAAAGTAAAAATCCTAATCAGCTTTTTGAGAAAAAAATAATGGGGTTGTGATCATAAAATACAGGAACTTAAAAATATGTTACTATGATTTTCAATTAAACTTTCAATTAAGTCAAAAAATACGTGAATTTATATTTTTATTGCAATTTTCATTTAAGTTTGGCTTTCAACAAAATTATAACTTAGTTGACAGTCAAAAGTTTCTAAATACTCATCATCCTTAGAAGTTAGACTAACATCAGATGAGCTTCCGACTGCCAACTAAGCTTAAATTTCGCCGAAAGTCAAACTCAACTGAAAATTGCAATTAAAATATAAATTTATGTTTTTTTTGTTGGCTTAATTGAAAGTTCATGTGAAAATTATAATTTTTTCAAAATTTGTGTATTTTTTTACCATAATTCCAACTATATTGACATATATGGTTTTGTGATACAATAAATTTATGCAGGAACATGCTAGTTAAATAGCGAAAATTTGATTCATTCTATTTAATTTTTTTAAATTCAAATAATTTAGTGATTTTAATGTAGATACATTGTAGCTATTCTTTTAATTTTTTATAAATGTATTTTTTATTTTATTTAAAAAATTGTGATGGTTTTAGGTGAATAAATCATTAACACACCATTCAAGTTTAATAAATAAATTTCGAAATCTTAGCTTAGAAATGATTTCATATGATAGAAAAACATAGGCATCGAGATTACATGTGACTATCAACGTGGATGATGTTATAAAACAATGTTGTCTTCCAATTCCATGACTTATTATGATTATTTAACTTTTTCGAAAACGGATCACTTTTAATGAATTGGGCTAACGCAATTGAAGGTCAATTACATACTATTAATCACTTTTTTACAAAAATGAATTGTCCGCGCGATCTATCGTACCAATCATGTTTTTAACTTTGTTTCTTTAATTATTATTTCTTTTTGAAGGAAATCACTATCATATGACTAACTTTATGTCGTGAGGAATTCATTAATCTATACTATATTAAAACAGCAGTTTTCAATTAGAAATTGATTTCAAATCAATTTGAATGGCAATTTTGAAAATATATTCAACATGAAGGTTACAAATAAATTATATCCCACTCACCCCACTATCTCACTTACACATTAACCCATTCAAAAAAATCAAATAAATCCACTAATATATTATAAAAACTAACGATCAATTATATAAACAATGCATAGATAATATTATGATTATAATATACGATCAATTGAGTATAGTAAATCAATTGAGTATAGTAAATCAATTATAATATTTATAACTATTATAATTGATTTACTATTTAATATATATATATATATAGTATATATATCTTATTATATATATATACAAAATTATTTTCGTGCATTGCACGAGGGAAAATACTAGTTTTAATAATCTCTCACTTTTTAAGTAGAAATTAAATCAATTAAGCTACATTTGTTTGTTAGCACTCAACAGTTATGAATCAACTCAAACGAACAGAGGCATTTACATATGATATAATTATGTCAAACAAAAATAATATACATTACATAGTCCATACAGAGGGCAAGCAAAATCGATCGACCTTGAACTAAACAATTTGTGATTTTTGGAGGTTGCATTTTAGTTAGAATCACATTTTCTTGCTAAGATAATTGAGTAACAAACTAATGATTGCATGATAGTCAATTTTAAAAATTTCAAGTTGGATCACACCCGATTCCTTTCAAATTAAACTGCCACAAACAAACAGTGGCGAAATCGCATGGTGTTTTTTAGTGAGAGACTGAGAGGCTTAAAAACCCTTACCATTTTTTTTCCCATTGTTATAAAATTGTAAAATTATCAAATTTGTGCACACTTAATCAATAAACTGAATTGATTAAATGGAAATCATCTTCTTGAATATTTGATCTTGAAATATAGAAAATAGAGCTCGGATGCACACTTATACTAAAAATCCATGAATTAAGACAACAATCAATTCATTTTGGATTAATAGTAGTATTTTATATTCCGAACTTTCAATATTTCCACAAAATGTCTCAAACTTTCGTTTTCTCCTAATTTTTTTTAACTTTCAGCGTTTTACATAAGGTGTCCTGAACTTTTAGTTTTTTTTCTATAAAATGTCTCGAACTTTCATTTTATCCTAAAAAATCCAAAGTTTTCAACATTTTCTATAAAATATCTTGATATACAAAATTTGGTGACAGAAAGATGATTCTTCTCAAATTGATTGTAGTCAAGTTGTGAATCTCATACCACTATGTTGATGATTTGAGACTTCTTTGGTGAAACGAGTCATTTTCAATCACCAGATTTTATATAATGTGACATTTTTATTGAATACGGCGAAAGTTTGAGGTTTCTCAAGACTAAAAAAATCAAGACAATTTATATAAAATGTTGAAAGTTCAAGGTTTTTTAAAATAAAATAAAAGTTCGTGATATTTTATAGAAGAAGTTAAAAGTTCAGAATATTTTAAGAGAAAACTAACTTTCGAGATATTTTATGAAAAATGTTGAAAATTCGGGACATAAAACATTATTAATCCATCCATTTTTCAGCATCAAAAGTGCATTGCCAAAAAAAAAGGTGCATTGCAAACACTCTATATATATGATCCATTCACTTCAAAAGCTAACGAGAACATGTGCATAGAATAAACGCATTGCTAAAGATGTGGAGCAGAAAAATCTGCTTTTGCTTCACAATCTGTAGAGCTAAAAAGAAGGAATCTGATGATGAAGATGGATCCAGCGCAATCAAAAGAGGAAACCGGAAGCGTAGCAGCGGCGGATCACCGCCTGACGACGACATCCATGCTGGATTTGACAGCGCCGGAGCTGCCGTAACTGGAGCAGGCGCTGTGGCGGCAGCAGCAGCGGCAGCTGGAGCAGTTGCTGCGGCCCACCACGCGTCCGAGATGGGCGGCAGTACTCACGGTGGTGGCGATGGCGGCGCTGACGGTGGTTAGTGGCCGGTGTTTGACGTTTATTTGACCTACGCTGTTTTTTTTTTTTTTTTTTTTTAAAGATTTATTTGATGCTGGTTTTGCTATGTGTTTTTTTTTCTTTGTTGTGAGAATTGTAATTTGTGTCTGAGTTATTATTGGAAGTTTTTGAGTGATTGTAGCGTGAATAATATTTGAAGTGCTATTTATTATGAAAGCATATAGTGTTTTAGTTGGTTGATTATATAATATGGTTATTGATTTTGATGAATTATGTAGTTGAAGTGAAGAAATGTGGAAATTTTTTATTTATTTTTCGCCACATTAATTTACTTCATTTTGTATTTAAACCTACAATTTTTGGTAAATTCATTAAATTATAACACTATTAGTATTGTTTGCTTTACTTTAATGGAAAATGTATATTTTCACTATTTTTTCGCAATTTTCACCATTTTCACATGTTTAGAGATTTAGTGTCCCACAATCTTATGTGTGCCACTGTGTCCCATGCTTATATCTATTATTTTAAAAATATTTTTTATAAAAATTAAATTTATTATAATTAATACAATGAATTATATTTAATTTTTATTTCAAAAAATTAATTTTTTTAAAATATATATACCATGACTTTGAATTTATCAACCTATTATTAGCTAGTAAAAGTGAAATTAAATGATAAAAAATAATTATATACCCTAGATTGATAGAATAAACCCTAATTAATAATCACAAAATTAAACTAAACCATATAAAGCTGAAATTGAAGAAAATATATATAAGAAATTAAATGAAATTGAAAATAGGACACAAAGTGGGATATAAAGTGTGGTACACTCTACACTGAATCTCATTCCGTCTTGGGATGAGATTCAGTGTCCCATAATTTTATGTGTGTCACTGTGTCTCATGCTTATATTTATTATTTTAAAAATAGTTTTTATAAAAATTTAATTTATTATAATACTATGAATTATATTTAATTTTTATTTCAAAAAATTAAAATTTTTAAAAAATATATATACCATGACTTTAAATTTATCCTATTATTAACTAATAAAAGTGAAATTAAATGATAAAAAATAATTATACACCCCATTTTCATTTTCAACCAAAATTTACGTGGCTCATTCCTTCAAATTGTGTCCCTTTTGACTAGTATAACGACTGTCAATAGTTTTTCTAAATGATTAGGTGCAAATAAATTTCTCTATTTTCATTAAATTTTATTTTTTTCATATAATTTTAAGTTTAATATAATTATTGCGGAGTATTAGATTATTAATTTAATTTAATTTTATTATTGATTAAGATTCCGATGAAACTTATTATTAACATGACTAATCAACGTTATTTCATAAAAAATTACATCATTTTCACCAATCGATCAGACTATAACGATTATGTCTGTCATATCCCGACTTTTAATCACTGATTAAAGACTGAATTATTAATAATTAGGTTCGGCATCCATTAATAATAAAACTGGTTTAATTTATTTAATTGTTATATATGTATTTTGATGTGCTAAATTCTTATTATTATTTGAATCCGTTTGAGATTTAAAGAATTATTGAAGCAGTCAATAATTTATTTTCTAATTTAATAATTGACTTAGCAAAGTCAAGTTATTAATTTATATACGATAAAAATAGTATTTCTATTATTTAATTGAAGTCGTGATTAATCTTCGACTTATAAAACGAGTTATAAAATATGTAATTTGTAGAGAGTTATAACGAAGCTTCGTTATATGAGAACCCGAAATTAGTATTACAAATACAGAATAAGGATTTTATTCATCACATTCATCTAGCACCTACACATTTCCACATCCATCTTACTCTTAAATAAATTGATGGTGTTGGAAACACTCATCATATGCCAACCATCCCACTAAACACTCATCATATGCCAACCATCCCACTAAACACTCATCATTCCACTAAACACTCATTATTCCACACACTCATCATTCCACTAAACACTCTTTACACCTTCTTTTGCCAGCCATCTTCTACACCTTTAACATCTCAACATGCAATTAGCTTTTATTTAATCAAAATCAGCAGCCAACATTCCTCCCATTCCTCCTAACATTCTGATCCAAGCTATACGTTCTTATGCTTGAATTATAATTCACTGATTCTAGCTTTCCAAATCAGTTTCCAAGATTTCCCAAAACAAGAAAGAGGTAATAAACGTCCATTAATTCTTCCAATTCTTTCATAGTTTTCAGATCCAAAATTTCATTGTTAAGCTTGGCTGAATAAATTCGCAGATCCAATTTTGGTGAATTCAGAAAGAAGATTTTCCTCATTTCCTACTCATATCAAGGTTACCTCCTATTTCCTCCATACTTACTGTAAAATTCGAACCATCAAGAACATCAACACACGCACTCATAATCATTATATTTCTATCTATTACAAGTACAGATCAGTTTTTGTAAATAGAAATGATGAAAGAACAGATTTTTAAAACCCTAACTTGTTCTATATTTTGAATCTGGACTGAAAAATTTGGGGGTTCTTGTGTCTTTGCCTTCTGTGTATATCCGGGCATGGAGAGTTGGGGGTGAGAGCAGCCGGCGGCTGCTCGCGGCCGGAGGCGGCGCGGCGGCAGCCGCCGCCTTTTTCCTCTTGCTGTTGAAACGAGAGAGAAGGGAAAGGGGGAGAGATTAGATTATAACAAAAAGAGAGAGAGAGAAAAAAAGGGGAGGGGAAAGAGAGATAAAGAAGGGAGGGTGGAGACTTAACTTCCGGCGACGTTGAACGGCGGCGGCGAAACTGCCGATTGTCTCCGATCTGCCAAAAAGGAGAAAGAGAAGAGGGTTTTCAGCTTTTAATTAAAATGAAGAAGGTGGTAGGAGAAAATGGAAAGTAGAGAGGGGGTTAGAGTTTACCTGCTTCACGGCGGCGGCACCACGGTGGTTGCTTCGCCGGAGGTCGAGAGAGGGAGAGGGAGAACAGGGGAAGCGGCGCGGCGACGCTCGGCTTTTCACAACGGCCGGAGAAGGCACATGCAGCGGCGGAGAGGCCTCTGCCACCCTGTTCCAAGGCTGGGGACGACCAGGCGGCGCCGTGCTTGGCCACGGCGGAGGCGGCAGTGGCACGCGAAGGCGGCGATACGGCGGTGGGAGCACCGGGCTGGTCCTGCTCGGCCGGAAAAGAGGATAAAATGGGGGAAACTCAGATCTAGTTTTAAGAAAAGAAAAGAGGAGGAAAGAAAGAGATTTAGGGCTTACCTGTGAGAAACGATGCTCGGCTTCTCCACGGCGAGTTCGGACGGCCGGTGAAGAAGACGACCAGTAGATGACAGGGGCTGAGAGAGGTGGCCGTGTTCTGTCATGGCGGAGGAGGCGGGGTAGCACATGTAGGAGGCGGCGTGTGGTTGTTTCCGAGAGATAGAGACGGACGAAAAGGGAAGAACCAAAGGGGAAAGAGAGAATAGGGGAAGGGAAGAGAAGCGGCCGGCGAAGCGGCGCTCGCTGCTGACGGCGCCGCTGACGTCCGGCGAGGGAGAGGGAGGCAGACCGAGAGGGAGAGAGAGGGAGAGTGAAAGGCGTGCTGTGTGTGTGCGTGTGTTATGTGTTTTGTGTGTGTGGTATATGTTGTATGTATTAGGGTTAAGTTTAGAGTGGGCCGAATTTTTTTATGCTGGGCAATTTATTTTAAATTTCAGTGGGCTTGAGTGTGGGCCGATTTATTTTAATTAGCTTGGGCCGAAAATTTTAAATAAAAATGGGCCGATTTTTTTTATATATACTGCTGGGCCTTCTTGCTTTAAAAAAAAAATTGGGATTAAACCCTCATTTTTATAATATTTCAAGGCTTTTTGAGTATGGATTTTAAATGGTTAAAATGTTTTATTTCATCTCAATGGATTTTAAAATGTTTTATTAATTATAAATGAATAATGGAATTTCTTATTTATTTACATAAAAAAAAATGTATAGAATATTATAAATATGGTTTCTTTTTAAAGAAAAAGGATTAAATTATTTTATGAGTAATTCCATTATAATGGAATTAAAATGTCCTATTAGAATGGCTTCATGTTTTAATAAATATTGAGACTATTTATTTACATGATAAAAAAATGTGGAATTGTGTTATAGAATGATTAAGTATATGATTTACTTGATCAAATGAGCTTGGGATTTAATTGAGATATTAAATTACTAAGCATGTGTTTATAAATGATTTATTTATTTAAGTGATGAAAATGTGCGAAGTATGAGAAAGCATGATTTATAATGATTAAATTTTCAAGGTGATAATATATGGCTTGTTCTTAATTGATGGAGTACTTGACTAAATGACGGGTGTAGAGGGAGGTTATGGATTATGTACATGTTGATGTTCGAACAAATGGGTTCGAACCTATATGATAGTTACATGATAATTGGTTACATTTTATTGATTGAATGAAACGAGATTAATATGGATGCTAGAACCCTAAAACATTAAAAGATACCTTAGGCACGTAGAATTAGACTTTGTCTTATGACAATTTCTTCACGAACTTATCGACTCTTCATTAATGAAGGTCCGGGCGACAGAAAGTGAAGCAGAAGAAGAAACGATTCCACGCCAGCTTTAAGAACAATTGAGGTGGGCATTATTTTATTATTACGTATATAGAGATCCCCTGCGTGACGTAGGCCTCATATGCGAATATATATGCATGATATGTTTTGACTATTTATTCAGTTCTTATAAAATGCTTATATGTTCAATGCCCTTTATGAAAATGAAAATGTTATGAAAATGAAATGTTTATGAAATGATTGACTGCCAAAATGTTTGTGTTTTTATATGTATCCTATCTGTGTTGGTTCGCCAACTTTAAAGGAAATCCAATTGGGATCCTATGCTAGACAAAGGTCGCTAGCTAGGGTTAACGTGTACACTCATGGAGACCGCGAGTCGCTTGCGACCGGTCTTGGCGTCCGTGGTAAGGAGGCCTCCTTCCCGGCGCGTGACAGAAAGGACAGATATGGATCATATAGACTGAAAATGGGATGCATCCACCTTTATGAAAATGAACGAAATGTTTTAGTAAGCGCAGGTCATTTATGAAAACCCCTGTGTGTTACTGTTATGGCAGTTAAATTTATATATGTATGCATGTTGTATTTTCGGCTTATGTCACTGAGTATTTTTATACTCAGCCCTGCATGTATTTCTAAATGTGCAGGTTGAGCAGGCGATGGAATGGATTGGTGTTGAGCGGATTTCCCTTTTGATGTTTATGTAATGAAACCTTGAGTATGCATCTCCATATGCATAACTCACACGTTTTTCCGCTGCAAACACTCTGAATTTGTTATCGTATTGTGGAACTTATTACTCCTTCATTTTGTTTAACTTTCATTTGGGGTTTAGTCGTTATGGCTGGCTCATTTGTTAATTACCCAAGTGGTTATATATATATATACCACTAGTTTGTTGTTATTAATGTTGGTTATTTAGTAAATCCCTTTTTAATTTCCATTTCTTATTGTTCACCCAAGTCAACCCCGGTTAACCCGTCATTGGGATAGTGGGCTGTGACAGAGTGGTATCAGAGCAGTTCGTTTGCTCTGGCCCTAGAAACCATTTTCTAAAAAGTCATGTCTAGTTTGATTCACTAGACATATGTGGGATCATACGACACCGCTCAACACTCCATTGCATCGTGCTCAATCAAGGAAAAAGGTAACTGCAGTTACAAAGTTTTAAAGATGTTATTATTCTAAACTGTTTCATGAAAATGTTTATGCAAAGAGCATGCTATGATGAAATGTTGAATGTTTTGCCTTTCATTGAAATGTTGAATGTTTTGCCTTTCATGACATATCATTGCAGTTATGATGTTATGATAAGAAGAATGATAGAGAATTGACACATGCTTTCCCCAGAAAACATAGATTGCTATAAGTTGCATGATCACTATTCTAAAAGAACATAGACTGCTGGATTAGTAGGATATCTCTACAATCTAGATTCTTAAAGTGATGATGTAGAAGAATGAAAAAGAACTTAGAGCATTTCAGCTTCCACAATGAAACAATGGTTCTTTTGAACTACAAAGAGGAATGAAAAGACATGTACGCGTTGAAGGAAAAGCACGGGATGATGATACAAGACGAATTCAAGGCAAACGCTGCATCAAGGGTTTGAGCATAGTCTCTACGTTCAAATGTTCACACGCGATAGAACACTGAATCGACTTTTAGTACACGATAGATTTTAAGAACAGTATGCTTTGCCTATATATATGTATATATTTGTGTACATGTTATACGTGGGGGTTTGGGTTCAATAGGACATAGAACTTTAAATTAAGCTTTTGGTTTGCCAGTACGAACTTGAGTTTTATTATTATGAATAGTTGTCAACGGCTTTCTAAGTTCAGGATGATGTCTCCCGTGTGACTGGAAGGTGATGATGTTGGACCTAGCCAGTCCACATGATCCAAATATCAGTAGATGTATTTTGGGTTGAAAACCCATGTGTTTCAACTTTCGGTTGAAAAGCCAGATGAGTTTTTACTCTAGATCATTTTGTTCGACCTAGTAGTTACTCCTTTCTACCATCTGGTTATTCGTTTGAATTTCTCAACAAATTTTTCTGCACCACTTTGTTTTAATATCGTTCAAGAATTGAGCCTTACAATTGTTGAGTTGTCCTAGTACCCTCTTGTGATCAATAAGGATTTAGATGTTTTGTTATGATGCTTTCATGATTAAATCAAGAGGAATATGTTATGAATTGAGGTAAGGAATATACTGAGGATCTTTTATTTTTGAAGCACAGAATGCCTCCCAGAAGAGCCCCAAGAAATAATGTGGGAACCGCAAACGAACCCCCACGAAGGGTTGAGGAACTTTTTCTTAAACAAAGCCCGCCAACATTCAACGGGACCGGCAACCCGACTGATGCCGAAATCTGGATTAGAGCAATGGAAAGGATTTTCGACTTTCTTTACTGTTCTGACCAAGAGAGACTCTCTTGTGTTGCATTCCAACTAACTGGGTCGGCAGATTTTTGGTGGGAAACCAAGAAGAGGGCAATGACCCTCGAACAATTGGAAAACCTGACTTGGGAAGACTTCAAGACGGAGATCTACGATAAATACATTCCCAAGAGCTACAGAAAGAAGAAAGAGACGGAGTTTTTCAATCTGAAACAAAACAAGATGTCCGTGACGGAATACGATCGCGCTTTCTGCGACATGTCTCGCTATGCCCCTCATCTGATCGACACTGATGAAAAGATGGCCGAGAAGTTTCGTTCAGGCCTTAGGCATGAGATCAAGATGGCGCTTGCTGGTCATGGTAATCTCACCCACTCTGAGGCACTTAGCAGAGCCCTGGATGTTGAAGCAGCCATGCCTGAAGACCGCCCAACCCAGACTCAAGCTTCGGGAAACAACGATCGTGGGAAGAGAAAATGGGATGGCAACAACAACAATAATAGGGGTTACTACAACAACCAAGATAACAAGAGGCCATGGCAAGGAAACATGATGCCACAAGGGCAATGGCAAGGACGACCAGTCAATCCAGGATCAGCTGGAAACAATCAGGGCCAGCTCAGGGCACCTTTGTGTCCCAAATGCTCCAAGTCACATCACGGCATATGCTTGGCTGGCAGCAATACCTGCTTTAAGTGTGGCCAGAAGGGCCATTTTGCCAGAGACTGCCAAGGAAAACCACAAGGAGGAATGAGAGGGCCGAATCAGCCGGGCCAAGTACAACCACTCAGGGCTATCCAAGGCCAACAGTTACTCTACCCACCACCACAGCAGCAGTATCGACCTGCGGCACGTCCACCGCAAATTCCACAAGCAAGAGCCTATGCCTTGCACAAGAATAAACAAGGAAACAACCAAGGGAATTTGGCAGGTATGGGCACATTACTTGACACACCTGTTATACTTCTGTTCGACACGGGTGCCTCGCATTCTTTTATTGCAAGTGTATGTGTAAAAACTTTAAAGCTCCAACCTGAAAAGACTAATCAGGACTTGAGAATTTCTTCACCAATAGGAGGAATAGCAGTAGTAGTAACACACGCTTGCTCGAACCTAGAACTGACCATAGGATCGTTTAAGGTTATAGCAAACAACTTGCATGTTATATCGATGGAGGACGTTGATATAATCCTGGGAATGGACTGGCTAGCGGAGAACTATGCCACGATATTGTGCCAAGAGCGGAAAATCGGTTTCAACTTTCCAGGAAGGGACGCTTTGAGTTTCCACGGAATATGCAGGAGGAACAGAGTGCCGACTATTTCAGCTTTACAGGCAAGGAAGATGATGAACAAGAAAGACTGCCAAGCCTTCCTCGTATACCTGAACGGGGGAATTGAGACCGAAAAGACAATGGAAGATGTAGAGATCGTGCGGGATTTTCAAGATGTTTTCCCAGAAAATTTGCCAGGATTACCACCTGACAGACAAGTAGAATTCACCATCGATCTAGAGCCAGGAGCGGCGCCGGTATCAAAAGCACCGTACAGAATGGGCCCGAAGGAATTGGAAGAGTTGAAAATCCAGTTACAAGAGTTACTGGACCTAGGCTTCATCAGGCCTAGTGTGTCCCCATGGGGAGCGCCGGTGCTGTTTGTCAAGAAGAAAGATGGAACCTTGAGATTGTGCATCGATTATCGAGAGCTGAACAAGCTAACGCTTAAGAACAAGTATCCATTGCCCAGAATTGATGATTTATTCGACCAACTCAAGGGCGCGTGTGTTTTCTCCAAAATCGATTTGAAGTCTGGGTATCATCAGTTAAAGGTTAGACATGAAGATATACTCAAAACGGCTTTCCGAACAAGATATGGTCACTACGAGTTCGTAGTTGTACCGTTCGGACTAACAAATGCACCAGCTGTGTTCATGGACCTCATGAACAGAGTATTTCATCCTTATTTGGATAAATTCGTCTTGGTGTTTATTGATGATATCCTCATTTACTCCAAGAATGAAGAAGAACACAGGGAACATCTGAGAACTGTTTTGCAAACTCTTAGGGATGAACGCCTTTATGCCAAATTCAACAAATGTGAGTTTTGGCTCAAAGAAGTTACATTTCTGGGACATATTGTATCTTCAGAAGGTATTAAGGTGGACCCCGCCAAAGTGGAAGCAGTACAAGGATGGAAGTCGCCAACTACCCCAAACGAGATCAGAAGTTTCTTGGGATTGGCTGGCTACTATCGAAGATTCATTGAGGGATTTTCCAAGATAGCAAGGCCGATGACGCAATTGCTCCGAAAGGGAATTAAATACACATGGACTAACGAGTGTGAAGAAAGTTTTAAGCTGCTCAAGGAAAAGCTAACTACAGCGCCAGTGCTAACAATTCCGGAACCAGACAAGGAGTATGTGGTCTACACGGATGCATCAAAGAACGGACTAGGATGCGTTTTGATGCAGGAAGGCAAAGTGATTGCATATGCATCGCGGCAACTTAGGCCACACGAATTGAATTATCCGACCCATGATCTAGAGCTAGCGGCGGTAGTGCACGCACTAAAAATCTGGAGACATCATCTATATGGTGTCAGGTGTGAGATTTACACCGATCACAAAAGTCTAAAATACTTTTTCGAGCAAAAGGATCTCAACATGAGACAGCGAAGGTGGCTCGAATTAGTAAAAGATTATGACTGTGGTATAAATTATCACCCGGGGAAGGCCAATGTAGTAGCCGACGCATTGAGCCGCAAGGTCCCATTGAAACTGGGATACATCCTTACAAAGGAAGAAGAGCTCATACGAGATTTTGATAGGATGAAATTAGAGGTGATAAACCCACCTGCTACAATAGCGGGGGTGGTCGCGATTATACCCAATTTGAGGAAATTGGTGGTAGAAGCTCAAAGGAAGGATGATAAATTGGAGAAATTACGAGCTAAGATAAGAGAAGGAAATCTTAAGAACTACCACGAAGAAGCCGATAATGCTATTTTCTTTGAGAGGAGAATATGCATCCCTCATGACGAGGAACTCAAGAACAAGATCATGAGCGAAGCCCATGACACTCCTTATGTCGCCCACCCGGGAAGCACTAAGATGTATCAAGATCTAAAAGAGAATTTCTGGTGGGAAGGAATGAAACGAGACGTGGCTTTATTCGTCGAAAAGTGTCTAGTTTGCCAGCAAGTAAAGGCTTTACACCAACGACCTTACGGCGAGCTACAACCTTTGGAGATTCCAGAATGGAAATGGGACGATATTGCAATGGACTTTGTTACAGGATTGCCAAAAACAAGACGAGGTAACACGGTAATATGGGTCATTGTAGACAGACTCACAAAGAGTGCACACTTTCTGCCTATCCCTATCACGTATAGATCAGATAAGTTAGCCCAACTCTACATCAAAGAGATCGTGCGTTTACATGGGGTGCCGAAGACAATCACGTCCGACAGAGATTCTAAGTTTACCTTCAGATTCTGGATAAGCTTGCAGAAGGAATTGGGAACAAGGTTGAATTTCAGCACAGCTTTCCACCCGCAGACCGACGGTCAGTCCGAAAGGACAATTCAAACGCTAGAAGATATGTTAAGGACTGTTGTGCTAGATAGAGGAGAAGATTGGGAGCGTGTGTTGCCACTAATCGAATTTGCTTACAACAACAGCTATCAAGCAACTATCGCCATGGCACCTTATGAGGCGTTATACGGGAAGAAATGTAGATCGCCGCTTTACTGGGATGAAGTCGGCGAAAGAAGAATCTTGGGGCCAGATACAGTAGGCGAGATGATTGAGATCGTCCGTCAGATTCGACAGCGTATTAAAGAGGCCCAAGATAGACAGAAGTCTTATGCCGACAAACGTCGAACCGACTTGCAGTTTGAGTGTGGGGATAAAGTCTTTTTGAAGATTTCTCCCTCTAAAGGGATTACAAGATTTGGCGTAAAGGGTAAGCTTAGACCCCGTTTTATAGGACCCTATGAGATCCTAGAAAGGGTGGGCCCGGTAACTTACAGGCTGGCGTTGCCGCCAAGCCTTGGGAATGTGCATAATGTGTTTCATGTGTCGCAGTTAAGAAAATATGTTTATGATCCAAAACACGTGATCCAAAGGAACGACGTTATCCTCAGCCCAGATATGAGCTATGAAGAGAGGCCCGAATCTATTATAGATCGGAAAGTCCAAGTACTAAGGAATAAGTCGATACCCTTAGTAAAAGTCCTTTGGAAGCACCATGATCAAGAAGAGGCGACATGGGAACTCGAGTCTAGCATGAAGGAGAAATACCCAGAATTATTTCCTGAGGTACAAATTTCGGGACGAAATTTATTTTAAGGGGGATAGTATGTCATATCCCGACTTTTAATCACTGATTAAAGACTGAATTATTAATAATTAGGGTTCGGCATCCATTAATAATAAAACTGGTTTAATTTATTTAATTGTTATATATGTATTTTGATGTGCTAAATTCTTATTATTATTTGAATCCGTTTGAGATTTAAAGAATTATTGAAGCAGTCAATAATTTATTTTCTAATTTAATAATTGACTTAGCAAAGTCAAGTTATTAATTTATATACGATAAAAATAGTATTTCTATTATTTAATTGAAGTCGTGATTAATCTTCGACTTATAAAACGAGTTATAAAATATGTAATTTGTAGAGAGTTATAACGAAGCTTCGTTATATGAGAACCCGAAATTAGTATTACAAATACAGAATAAGGATTTTATTCATCACATTCATCTAGCACCTACACATTTCCACATCCATCTTACTCTTAAATAAATTGATGGTGTTGGAAACACTCATCATATGCCAACCATCCCACTAAACACTCATCATATGCCAACCATCCCACTAAACACTCATCATTCCACTAAACACTCATTATTCCACACACTCATCATTCCACTAAACACTCTTTACACCTTCTTTTGCCAGCCATCTTCTACACCTTTAACATCTCAACATGCAATTAGCTTTTATTTAATCAAAATCAGCAGCCAACATTCCTCCCATTCCTCCTAACATTCTGATCCAAGCTATACGTTCTTATGCTTGAATTATAATTCACTGATTCCAGCTTTCCAAATCAGTTTCCAAGATTTCCCAAAACAAGAAAGAGGTAATAAACGTCCATTAATTCTTCCAATTCTTTCATAGTTTTCAGATCCAAAATTTCATTGTTAAGCTTGGCTGAATAAATTCGCAGATCCAATTTTGGTGAATTCAGAAAGAAGATTTTCCTCATTTCCTACTCATATCAAGGTTACCTCCTATTTCCTCCATACTTACTGTAAAATTCGAACCATCAAGAACATCAACACACGCACTCATAATCATTATATTTCTATCTATTACAAGTACAGATCAGTTTTTGTAAATAGAAATGATGAAAGAACAGATTTTTAAAACCCTAACTTGTTCTATATTTTGAATCTGGACTGAAAAATTTGGGGGTTCTTGTGTCTTTGCCTTTTGTGTATATCCGGGCATGGAGAGTTGGGGGTGAGAGCAGCCGGCGGCTGCTCGCGGCCGGAGGCGGCGCGGCGGCAGCCGCCGCCTTTTTCCTCTTGCTGTTGAAACGAGAGAGAAGGGAAAGGGGGAGAGATTAGATTATAACAAAAAGAGAGAGAGAGAAAAAAAGGGGAGGGGAAAGAGAGATAAAGAAGGGAGGGTGGAGACTTAACTTCCGGCGACGTTGAACGGCGGCGGCGAAACTGCCGATTGTCTCCGATCTGCCAAAAAGGAGAAAGAGAAGAGGGTTTTCAGCTTTTAATTAAAATGAAGAAGGTGGTAGGAGAAAATGGAAAGTAGAGAGGGGGTTAGAGTTTACCTGCTTCACGGCGGCGGCACCACGGTGGTTGCTTCGCCGGAGGTCGAGAGAGGGAGAGGGAGAACAGGGGAAGCGGCGCGGCGACGCTCGGCTTTTCACAACGGCCGGAGAAGGCACATGCAGCGGCGGAGAGGCCTCTGCCACCCTGTTCCAAGGCTGGGGACGACCAGGCGGCGCCGTGCTTGGCCACGGCGGAGGCGGCAGTGGCACGCGAAGGCGGCGATACGGCGGTGGGAGCACCGGGCTGGTCCTGCTCGGCCGGAAAAGAGGATAAAATGGGGGAAACTCAGATCTAGTTTTAAGAAAAGAAAAGAGGAGGAAAGAAAGAGATTTAGGGCTTACCTGTGAGAAACGATGCTCGGCTTCTCCACGGCGAGTTCGGACGGCCGGTGAAGAAGACGACCAGTAGATGACAGGGGCTGAGAGAGGTGGCCGTGTTCTGTCACGGCGGAGGAGGCGGGGTAGCACATGTAGGAGGCGGCGTGTGGTTGTTTCCGAGAGATAGAGACGGACGAAAAGGGAAGAACCAAAGGGGAAAGAGAGAATAGGGGAAGGGAAGAGAAGCGGCCGGCGAAGCGGCGCTCGCTGCTGACGGCGCCGCTGACGTCCGGCGAGGGAGAGGGAGGCAGACCGAGAGGGAGAGAGAGGGAGAGTGAAAGGCGTGCTGTGTGTGTGCGTGTGTTATGTGTTTTGTGTGTGTGGTATATGTTGTATGTATTAGGGTTAAGTTTAGAGTGGGCCGAATTTTTTTATGCTGGGCAATTTATTTTAAATTTCAGTGGGCTTGAGTGTGGGCCGATTTATTTTAATTAGCTTGGGCCGAAAATTTTAAATAAAAATGGGCCGATTTTTTTTATATATACTGCTGGGCCTTCTTGCTTTAAAAAAAAAATTGGGATTAAACCCTCATTTTTATAATATTTCAAGGCTTTTTGAGTATGGATTTTAAATGGTTAAAATGTTTTATTTCATCTCAATGGATTTTAAAATGTTTTATTAATTATAAATGAATAATGGAATTTCTTATTTATTTACATAAAAAAAATGTATAGAATATTATAAATATGGTTTCTTTTTAAAGAAAAAGGATTAAATTATTTTATGAGTAATTCCATTATAATGGAATTAAAATGTCCTATTAGAATGGCTTCATGTTTTAATAAATATTGAGACTATTTATTTACATGATAAAAAAATGTGGAATTGTGTTATAGAATGATTAAGTATATGATTTACTTGATCAAATGAGCTTGGGATTTAATTGAGATATTAAATTACTAAGCATGTGTTTATAAATGATTTATTTATTTAAGTGATGAAAATGTGCGAAGTATGAGAAAGCATGATTTATAATGATTAAATTTTCAAGGTGATAATATATGGCTTGTTCTTAATTGATGGAGTACTTGACTAAATGACGGGTGTAGAGGGAGGTTATGGATTATGTACATGTTGATGTTCGAACAAATGGGTTCGAACCTATATGATAGTTACATGATAATTGGTTACATTTTATTGATTGAATGAAACGAAATTAATATGGATGCTAGAACCCTAAAACATTAAAAGATACCTTAGGCACGTAGAATTAGACTTTGTCTTATGACAATTTCTTCACGAACTTATCGACTCTTCATCAATGAAGGTCCGGGCGACAGAAAGTGAAGCAGAAGAAGAAACGATTCCACGCCAGCTTTAAGAACAATTGAGGTGGGCATTATTTTATTATTACGTATATAGAGATCCCCTGCGTGACGTAGGCCTCATATGCGAATATATATGCATGATATGTTTTGACTATTTATTCAGTTCTTATAAAATGCTTATATGTTCAATGCCCTTTATGAAAATGAAAATGTTATGAAAATGAAATGTTTATGAAATGATTGACTGCCAAAATGTTTGTGTTTTTATATGTATCCTATCTGTGTTGGTTCGCCAACTTTAAAGGAAATCCAATTGGGATCCTATGCTAGACAAAGGTCGCTAGCTAGGGTTAACGTGTACACTCATGGAGACCGCGAGTCGCTTGCGACCGGTCTTGGCGTCCGTGGTAAGGAGGCCTCCTTCCCGGCGCGTGACAGAAAGGACAGATATGGATCATATAGACTGAAAATGGGATGCATCCACCTTTATGAAAATGAACGAAATGTTTTAGTAAGCGCAGGTCATTTATGAAAACCCCTGTGTGTTACTGTTATGGCAGTTAAATTTATATATGTATGCATGTTGTATTTTCGGCTTATGTCACTGAGTATTTTTATACTCAGCCCTGCATGTATTTCTAAATGTGCAGGTTGAGCAGGCGATGGAATGGATTGGTGTTGAGCGGATTTCCCTTTTGATGTTTATGTAATGAAACCTTGAGTATGCATCTCCATATGCATAACTCACACGTTTTTCCGCTGCAAACACTCTGAATTTGTTATCGTATTGTGGAACTTATTACTCCTTCATTTTGTTTAACTTTCATTTGGGGTTTAGTCGTTATGGCTGGCTCATTTGTTAATTACCCAAGTGGTTATATATATATATACCACTAGTTTGTTGTTATTAATGTTGGTTATTTAGTAAATCCCTTTTTAATTTCCATTTCTTATTGTTCACCCAAGTCAACCCCGGTTAACCCGTCATTGGGATAGTGGGCTGTGACAATGTCGGTACCCTAATTATTCGGCTAACCATGCCAACAATAAATTTGGTCAGAATCTTAATTGGTAGCAAAATCAGATTAAATCAATAATTAATTAGTAATTACCACGCCAAACTTTAAAATTTGTGTATAAAATTTAAATTTGATGAAAGTTCAATAATTTATAGACAATTAATCTTTTGTAAATAACAAAGTATTATATTTGTGTTTATAAAAAAATAAAATGCTCCCTCGATCTCCTAAATGAGTACTTGTTTAAAAATTACACGAGTTTTAAGAAATTTGATTTAGTGTGTAACTGAAATAAGAGTTTCATTTTTTATTGTGAGAGATACATTTACTAAAAAGGGAAATAACTATGTTATTGAGTCATTGGGGGGGGGGGGACAAATCAAAAATAAAATATGGGTACTCATTTGGAGAATGAATGGATATTATATTCGTGATTCTGACTTGGAATTTTGTTTTATTACATATGTTACGCATATGTATAATACTCCTTATGTCCCACTGAAATTGAGTCGTATTCATTTTTGGGCCGTTCCAACGTAAGTGAGTTATTTCATTTTTTGGTAAAAATTAGAAAATTTAAGACTCTATTAATAAAATTAATTACACCCTTATTTTTTAATCACCCTAATTAATTCTCGTTCCTTATTTTTGAATAATTTTTTTAAAAAATTAATTATATATATAATTAAATATATTTAATACACTAAGCAACAACTTCTTAAATCCCGTACTCAAATAAATTGCTTCATTTATGGTGGGATGGCTCGAGCCGTGCTCCAACGAGCCCGCTGTCGTTGCCGCGCCCAAGGGTTTGAAGCCCAAATAGGAACATCGCACAAGACTCTTAAGGTTTTGTGATTTTAATTTTAATTTAATGTAGCTTCACTTTCATAGTATATTACACATTGTAGATACGCTTGCAATCTTTAATATAAGATTCAATACAAAATCAATTTAATGTAACTTCTTATTTCATAATGCATTGTGCATTGTAGAAAATCATACACTTTTCGAGGTGAGATTCATTACAAAATCAACTTAATGTATATTTTTTTTATAATGCACTACACATTGTAGAAAATAAATGCGCTTTTCGATGTGAGATTCAATACAAAATCAACTTAATGTAGTTTTCAAATAGTTTTAATGGTAATTTCTAATCGCCTTAGCAAAAATTTAATTGAACACATTTAGGAACCATTTGGTGCGATCCGACCATAGTCAAATTAATATATATATATATATATATATATATATATATATATATATCATTGGATTTTATTTTAATTAATTTAATATTAAAATTTTAAATTTAATAAAATATTTGATATTTATTTTGTATTCCCTCCGTCCCGCGAGTCTTGACACGTTTGGGTTCGGCACGGGAATTAAGGAGTTGTAGATTAGTGTTTTAAGTGTGTAATTAATAAAGTATAATAAAATTAATAAAGTAGGAGAGAGAAGGTAATAAAAGTGATAAAGTAGGAGAGAGAATATAATAAAGGTGATAAAGTAGGAGAGAGAAAGGTAATAATTATTGCCCAAAAAGGAAACGTGTCAAGATTCGTGGGACGACCCAAAAAGGAAAACATGTAAAGATTCATGGGACGGAGGGAGTACTAAATAAAATTGATTATATAGAGCCAGTTATAAAGCTCCCATTGCAAAGAATGGGCCTGTAAGTGAGATCCACACCTATAGAGCCCCAAAAGGGCTCGTACGATGTGAATGCTCTTACATGCTTAATTCCTCAAGCCCAACATAAGCAAAAATGAGACAAACCACGGTCCTTGTTTCCCTAAAATTAGGGTGATTCTGTATTTCTATTCACAGCCGTCATTTTATTTATTAGTCACATATTTAAGTATAAGATAAAATACAAGATAAATTGTTAATTACCCCCTCCGTTCATAATATCGTTTTTCATTTTGTGGACAACACGAGTTTTAAAAAAATGGTTAATAATAGTTGATAGTAATGAATATTATTATGAGTGGAGTTTGGATCCTATTATTATTGTGAGTGGAGTTTGTGGACCCTACTACTATAAATAAAAATGAAAATAATATTATGAACATATTACAATGATAAAAGTAAAAACGATATCGTTCACGGATGATGTTAGTTTAGATAATAAGTATAAGAAAGTAAAATGAGAACTATAAATAAAATCACCCCTAAAATTATGCTACGAGACTATGACGTGTAAACGGGCTTCAAATGGTCCCTATCATAGGCCTAAATCATACTAAAATCTTTTGTCTCTATCATAAGCCGAAAGTCGAAGTAAAATGAAATAAACACATAAGGCCTAAGGTCCTAAACATACCATCATTCGTCATCATTCATATGGTTGCAATGAATCCACGCTCCGCATAAATATTTATAGATTGCTTCATTCCCCCTTTTTATTGTCCTTTTCTTCTTTTAAATGTTAAAAACAAATTTATTTGTCCTCTATTGATTTTTAAATTATAGCAATGGTAACAAATAACTTTGACTTTTTTGCGATGAAAATATTGATTTGAGTATTTGGCAATACAAATTTAATGTGATTTGTCACTCATTTATCAACGGGGAAGATTTTCATTGATATATACTGGTCAATAACATTACATCTTAGGCATAATAATATTGGATTTGAACTACTATATTATTTATTACATATTCGTTTGATTTTCATTAAAGGATTATGTGGGATAATTTGTAATCAAGGCGTGGATGATGACAGATTATTAATGCTGAGTTGGTGTTTGCTATCATGGCTAAATACAGAATATTTTGATTTAAGTTAATTCTAGGGGGAGGTGGTATTATTAATCTTAAAAAATCTGAATTAATAATACTGGGTCATGGAATTAAACCGGATCATCCGCATTATTACTAAATAATACCAAATACTAAATTGATCTGTACTAAATTAGTTAATACAATGTATTAGCCAATATCAAACATGGTAAAATCATTTATTGAGTACTAGATTTGATAAATATGATTTACTGAGAGAAATTATTTAAAATAGCATATTCGTAGGCGGTCTCGGTTGTAGGCTGTTGGGGTCGTTTTCAGAACCAGAAAGTTCCCTTCCCCGCCTTTTGCTGATTTTTATCGCATGACGTGTATCATACAAACGCAACTATAATTAAATCGCGCACACACACACATACACTCACATATTTGCAGGGCTGGTGCAGATATAAGAGAGCTCTCAGATTCCCCCGTGACAGTCTGTCGTTTCCCCACTCTCTCTCTCTCTCTCTCTAGCATACACTCGTCACTCATCTCTATCGACACTGTCTCTCATTTTCTCTTCGTGGAGATCAAGTCAGGAACTGCGGCGCATTCGCCATGGCGTCCGTCGTCGACTCCGCCTGGACCGTAATAAATTCGTTTTTTATTCTTTGATGTGCCCTAGATTAACGTCATTGTGTCTCGAATTATTGATTGATTGCGTCGGATTCGTGATATTTGTCGTCTGATCTGCTTTTTGCTTGTTAGCTGTGTCATTTGCATTTTTATTATTATTTTTTTAATTTGAGATTCATTGCCGGTTGTGAATGATGCATGTACCTGAATTTTTGTGGTGTTATATAAGCAACGTGGATGATTCTTCAGATGAATATTTTCTCTATATATTGGATTGGTTTTTCTCGTGACATTTAACCTGGATAAAATGGCAGTGTTTCGTGATGAAGTTTTCACTCATTGGAATATTATGTAATTAAAATTGTCTTGTTGACAGACTCAGTATTTTAGGACAAGTGAATCAGGTCTTTAGGGGCTCGAATGCTGAAACTTCTGCTTGGGCACATCACACAAGTTTGCTGAAGTGTGAATAATATGGGGCTGGGTGTTGGAGATTGTCTGTAAGATGAAATAAATGCCATATCATCAATAGAACAGTTATAACGGGCTAAGTAAATGAGAAGTATTGGACATATTCTCCTCTAGTCGAGTCAAATTCTGCATTGCAATAATGTTAGTTGGGTTTTATAAACAACTGGAAAACAATTGAAATGACACCTAAGTATAAAGGAAATTATAAAAGCATTTAAGAGGCGAAAATCTTGATGAAGCCTTGCTCCAAGCTTGTCTAGGTTGATTATTTGACTCCCCTTCTTCAAGTATGCAGTAAGAAGTTATACTTTAATGGCTAAACACGAACTTGGCGTGATATAATATGATACCTGCTCTCTCTTTTAGGCTAGTGACCTTTTTAGGCTAGTTGAGAACTTGAGAGGAGGCTATTTGAGATGTACCTTATGCTTATGTAGAAAATCACTCAATGTTAAGAATGATTTTCATATTGTCCTTTTGTACACCACCCCTAAAGCTAAATAAACTATGCTTTATTGTGTATCATGTGCTTATCTTTGGGAATAGAAAGAATCAAAGGTGGACTCTAGAAATGATGTCTTCGAATTTAGGACATTAGTAAACTATCATTTCATGGGTTGTGAAGGCATGGGTTTTACATATATACATTGCATTTGAAAGAGCTCATCTCTACTAATCAAAGTTTCAATGAAATGTTGTTATGTATTGGAAAGGTGTATAACTTTTGAATTCTTAGTGATATCCTCGATGAATATTGACCTGGTTTTACATTCTTTATGTGTAATTTAATCATTAAAACTCCTTATGATGATCTGCTTTCTATTTTGTTGTTGCAGTATCTCATAACCAATTTTAGTGACTTTCAACTGGCATGCCTTGGAAGTTTCTTTCTTCACGAGAGTGTATTCTTTTTGTCGGGACTTCCATTTATATTCCTGGAAAGGGCAGGATGGCTGAACCAGTACAAAATTCAGGTTTAATATAGTGATTTCAAATTTGAAAGTTGTTTTGTGACATTGATTCTCTCAATCACGTTCCATGATAAAAACTCATTTAAAATAACTTTATGCCTGTAATTCTTAGAACAAATTCGAGTTTGCCTAGCTTTTAATACGAGCAGTGCTGCAAATAAGGAGACAAGGAATGAACTGAAAAATATCTCAATCACTCACCTTAGTGTTTTCTGTGAGCATTTTGCTACTTTGTGTCTTGTTTTTACTCCTTAAGAACTGGTGTCTTGTTTTTACTCCTTAAGAACTGGGAATTTCGGAGTAAACATCTTTCACAAGAACATTTAAATATTCTCTGCTCACTCAAAAGGCATGGGTGGAAAAAAATTTAGGTTTTGACTTTCAGTTTTAATAAAAAGCTTCCCATTTAGAGGCTATGAGATTGATATATTTCTATCAGATTTCAAATCCTCCAACTATCTCAGTTTTGCTTATCCAATGACCAAATAAATTATTTTTCACTATTCTTTGATTATTGAAACTTTATGATATGTACTTCTTTTGCGATCTAGTTGCTGCCATGTTCACTGTAAAAGTTTCAGAAATTTTCTGGTGAGAGGACAAGCAGAAACACTAATAACCTTAGCAAATAGTTGGTAATTTCATATGGTTGATCCCAACTATTAGTTATTGGTGGTCCTTTTTCGTAGTCATTCGTAATAGTTTTCTTTTTCTAATTACTTCCATTCAAAACCAATTTACTTTCCCTAACTTAGCACAAAAATCAAATTGAAGAGCAAAGAGCTAAACATTGTAATATTGTTGAGGAAAAAGAAAGGAATGGATGAGGGGAAGGGGTGATGCAGATTTGTAATTAGACATACTTGTCGAGCATCGAAAATTTGCTTCCTGTTTCCACCTTTTTGCTCGTCTTACATTATCACATGGAATATGTGATCATTATTATGTGATGCTTCCTCTGTTCGTGCAGACTAAAAACAACACAGTTGATGCTCAAGAGAAATGCATCACTAGGCTATTGCTCTATCATTTTTGTGTCAATCTACCTGTTATGATCTTGTCATATCCCGTCTTCAGATTCATGGGCATGCGGAGTACCCTTCCGTTGCCATCCTGGTATACTCAGGTTCCTTATACTCTAGTGCTTGTGGACAGTCTTTACTTAATATGATAATCTTGCTCTGAAATAGTTTCAGACTTTAGCATGAATTGAACCTCTGGCAAACAACAATTTGTTTCTCTTCCAGATGCTATTCTTTTTGCCCGATTCCCTGTTCACTGATTTCTTGATAACGAAATGATTAATGGTTGGTGCCCCTGTATTGTCGGTTCTTTCAGAAGTTATACTGATATAAAACGGAAAAGCATAGTGTAATCTAATTTTGCTGCCTGTTTGTAATTCAGAATATTGAATAATTTGGATTGAATTCCACTCACGCATAGAGTTGTACATCATGGAAGGTTTAAATGCAGGAAGAATTAGAATGGGGTTCAGTTTATAATGTATGAGGTTGAGGGATGTTTTGAGGGGTGGTTTTTTTTTTTTTTTTAAGGAATGTTTTTTAACTTCCTGTTTCACACAGATTAAGATAGGTTGCCTTTGTTTGCTGTTTACTCATATTGCATGCTTCTCCAGGAAAGTAATATCAACTCAGATTCTATTCTACTTCATCCTGGAGGATTTCGTGTTCTACTGGGGTCACAGGATTTTGCATACAAAATGGCTTTACAAGCATGTCCACAGTGTCCATCATGAGTGAGTTAACATATGATTATGCTCTAATAACTAAATTCATTCCACTGGCTGTAAGAAGTCAGAAGTGTCACATTTTTATGCCAAAAGCATTTTATCAATATGCTCAATGCCTATGCAGATACGCAACACCATTTGGATTGACTTCTGAATATGCTCACCCTGCTGAGATTTTGTTTCTTGGATTTGCTACAATACTTGGTCCTGCAATCACAGGTCCCCATTTAGTAACACTCTGGTTATGGATGGTTCTTAGAGTGCTTGAAACCGTTGAGGCACATTGTGGATACCATTTCCCGTGGAGCCTCTCAAACTATTTGCCTTTATATGGAGGGTTCGTACACTTGTATCTTTTCTCTTTTGAGTACTATGAGATTCTTCGTTTTTCCTGTGTTTAAATTGTTTCAAGTTCATAATTCCCTTTCTCGGTTCCAGTGCTGATTTTCATGACTATCATCACCGACTGCTGTACACCAAGAGCGGCAACTATTCATCAACTTTTGTCTACATGGACTGGTGAGGTTTTTAATTCTCTGCTTTCTTATGTTCACTTTTTATATACTATCTTGTACTTTTTTTTTGAGGCAGTACTATCTTGTAATACTTGGTATGACATTTGTCAAACTTGTTAGGAAATTGAAAATTTTCTACCATCATTTTCATATTGCCTTACTATATAACAAATCAAAGTATTATGGCTTCTAACATATAACTTTGCAGGATATTCGGCACTGACACAGGTTATAGAAAACTGAAGGCGCTGAAAAGTGAAGGAGAAGAGATGGCTATGAAGGACATGTAAAATCGACGATGATTCTTTGTCGGATGCATCATAACATGATAGAGTACAGTCTTGGAGCATCATCTTCAATTGTGGGATATGGTTCCAGATCATCTTGGTTGCAGATTGAATTTAGTTTTTTTTCTCGTGGCTTTTTGATCAACAATTTGTGCTGTGGAATTAGGTTGTGGCTTGTTATGGATTTTGTGTCCTGCATAAAACCCACACGAATGGAATTCCACCTTTATTCTGAACCATTTATTGGACCATTTTGACTGAATATTCAATTCAATTCATGTAAATTGTGAATCTTATAAAGGCCAGGATGTTAGAATCTCCAGGATCAAATTGCACATCACTCAGTTTCTAGAAATTTTACATGTACTTTGGATAAAAGCCATTTACAGACATCCCACCATCAACACAGATTATCTGGCCAGTGATAAACGACGACGCAGGTAGACAAAGGAAAGCCACCGCCGATGACACCTCCGTTGGATCTCCAAGCCTCCGCATTGGAGTTCTGTGGTACACTTCTTCCAAGTATTCTTTGTTGCCCAGAACCTAGAGCACGAGAGTGGGATCATAAAGACAACGAAAAACTGATACTGAAAAACCGGAAGACAAGGAAACATGAAACAAAACCTACTTGCTCCACCATGGATGTCCGAATGTACCATGGCGCAACAGCATTCACTCTAATGCTGTCCCTCGCCCACTCGCATGCCAGATTCTTCGTGAGCTGGTTGATTGCACCTAGAGACGATGACATACTGCTCGTTAGGTAAGTACTTATAACTCCAGCACGAAGTTT
Organism: Salvia miltiorrhiza; assembly: GCF_028751815.1. Taxonomy (NCBI): domain Eukaryota; kingdom Viridiplantae; phylum Streptophyta; class Magnoliopsida; order Lamiales; family Lamiaceae; genus Salvia; species Salvia miltiorrhiza. The sequence goes on from NC_080393.1 coordinate 5,741,592, forward strand.
TGAGATGAGCCAGTATTACCTTTGGATGCCCCATGGACAGACATATTCTTCAATGATACAAAACCAGAGACTGAAGAGGTGAACACGACGGTTCCTGCACCCGAGGCTTTCAGTAGAGGATAAGCAAGTTGGCACATGTGGAAAGCAGATCCAAAATTCGTTCCCATAACCAATGAGAATTCTTCGGATGTGAAATCAACCATAGGTTTCCGGATGTTTGTTCCAACATTGTTTATCTACTGAAGCCAGATACATAAAAGCAAAATAAGGCTTATGCAGAAACTGATTCACCACAAAGCTACATGATACTTGAGAAATGTCATGTTCTCAAATGATTTTCGCATAAAAGATACACAAGAAGATGATAACTCGAGTGAACTAGATGATTAACTTACAAGAATGTTGAGCTTCCCATTGAATACAGAGTTAACATTGTCGAGTAACCTTTCCCGGTCAGGTTCAGAAGATACATTGCACACCGAGCCCGTAACTCCAAGACCCTGCTCTTCCCAATCCCTCAAACTTCTCTCCAGCTCATCTTCGTTCCTTGCACACGTGTGCACTGTGGCACCAAGAGAAGCCAATTCCTCCACAATTGCATGCCTAGAAGGTCAAAATGCAAGAGAACACCCACATTAGAAATTGCATCATTCCTTAACCATCAACAAAGGTGATAAGCAGTGATGAACACCGTCTACTTCAGTGCTTGATCCCACACCTTCTGAATAAAGAACAGACCTAAACTGCACAGTCAAAGTCGAACTACGATCTCAAGAATCAATGTTGGAATGATGTTAAGCAACGTGTTTCAGCCTCGACTCACAAACTACAGTAACTGTAACTGAGTAACTGGCAGAGAAATGGTGGGATGGAGTAACTGTAACTGAGTTTTGCAGGTTAACAGCATCCCCACCTTCTTCCTTTGTTTTCTCTATTCTATGGTCTATTCTTTACTTCTTCCTTCCTTCAACCATTGCTCATCGAAATCCAATTCAGATTACACTCAAACTTTTCACATAGTGAGAATTTATGCAATTTTTCAAAATAAACAGCCAAAAATAATGCTACCAAATCAAGAATAAACATTAACTGAATGCTCAAGCGCAATGGAAAAGCCAGGAATTTGAATCTGACTCGACTAAGTTATAAATAGAACTATAAAGCACACCCCATTGGTGTGACAGACCTAGCCATACCCGATTCCCCTGGTGCCACCAGTAACGAGGGCGGTGGAGCCATGAAGAGACCAGCGGGAGGGTTTCGCGGCGGAGGCGGCTGTCGTGAAGCGCGACAAGCGGCAGTTTACATGTGAGGAGTCAGCTGACGGCATGGATTTCGTAGAATAAAGCTTGAGGGAAGCGGCGGCGCCGGAGTAAATGGCCGGCGGCATGTTTCCTATGTATTCCGTGCTAAAAAGGCCTTGTGAATTCCGGTGGCGGCGATATATTCAAACAGTGGCAATTTTCATTTTGCCCCCTAAACTTTATTGAATTTCCCCTTTGGCCCCGAATAAATGCAAAATGTAAATTTATTGAAGTTCGAGCACTGAATTACAATTCCTTTAAAAATTCTAGACACCAATAATATAAACAATATCCTTAAATTTTGTCTAGCTGACTAAAATAGAGTTAGTCGATTATATTGTATAAATTACAAAAATATTTAAATATGAATGCAAGACGCAATCGTTGTCAATATGATAATTAAAAATGAAAATCTTTTATATGCAAAAATTACATATCACATGACTTTGGAGAAGTGAGAAGGAAAGTTTTTTTGTTTTTCTTTATTTGGGGAAATAAAGAAGATATAGCCACCAAATGATGCCACGTGGAATTGAGGCATAAAAACGGATGCAAACCTATTTATATTCCACTCTCTATTCTCCCTTTCTGTTCCGCCCTTGTCCGTCTCATGCCCCTCCTCTCGCCGCCTTTCTCTCCCCTCGCCGGCGACCTGCCTTTCTCTCTCTCTTTATTTCCTCCAATTCACACCTTAATCTATTGATTTCACTTTCGAGGCTTTCGATTCGGAGCTTCTGCCTTCGCGTTGCTCGATTCTAGTTTTTTCCGAAGAAATGGCGAGCACCGGCACCAGCAATATCTACATCCACGTAATCGAGGACGTCATCAACAAGGTCCGAGATGAGTTCATCAACGACGGAGGCCCCGGAGATGCCGTCCTCGCTGAGCTCCAAGGAGTAATTTATCCTCCGCTCTCTTTTAATTTGATGAGATGCTGAATTTTGAGCTGTTTTAGGGTTTAGTGATGGACCTTTGTTTTGTGTGTGGTTTTAGGAGTGTGTTGGGATTTATTTCATTGAAGGATGATTGAGTAGTTTCAGGGTTTTGAAATCGTTGGATCTGCGGCTGGAATAGTATTGTTGATTGTTTTATTTTTGGTGGGATTTCGCAGTTATGGGAACTGAAAATGATGCAAGCTGGTGCAATTTTGGGTCCGATAGATAGGTCGGCGAAGCAAAAAGCAGCAGGAGGTCCAATCACGCCGAATCCCGTGCATGATCTTAACGTACCTTATGAAGGCACTGAGGAGTATGAAACTCCCACTGCTGACATGCTCTTTCCTCCGGTGAGTGCTTGGTATCATTGTTAATGGTGAGGATCAAAATGATGATATTATGCCTTTGACTTTTTACTGTTGATGTTTTTGCTTGGGGCTTCCAGACTCCGTTACAAACACCCATGCAGACGCCATTGCCGGGGATGGCCCAGACACCATTGCCAGGAACAGCTCAGACTCCCCTTCCTGGAACAGCTCAAACTCCTCTTCCTGGAAATGACACCAGTCCGTACTATAACATTCCCACTGGTGGCACCCCGATAACCCCCAACGAATACTCCTCTAATAATGTTAATGGGAGTGAAGGTCAGATAAGAGCTGGAGCTGGAGCTGGAAGGCCTAGCCAATATATGGTATCATTATACTGAACCTTCTTTTCTGGTGGTGGGTGTGACTGTCACTTTTGGCTGACAAGCTTGTTTTCTGCAACCTCATTTGCTCATCCTTTTTCATTTTAAGATGAGAATGTTTCTGATTCTTTTTCAAATATATCTATGTAATCCGGATTCATATTTTTATTAAGTTCACTAGCAATATCTGCATTCTCTTTTCCTTTCGGTGGTAGGTGGTTCAACTGAAATCTATATTTTACTCTTGCAGCAGCCACCTTCATCTTGGTTGAATCAAAGGCCTCCTCTCGATGTGAATGTTGGTGAGTGTAATGGGTGAAGATTTATAACAATGTTCTCTAAGTAACTATGTAGATGTCAATGGTGGTAGTATATTGAAAAACTTATAAATTGCTGGAAGGCAGTGTAATCTTCACTAGTTTCAAATTCAATTTTTCTTCTTTGTAGCTTATGTGGAAGGTCGAGAAGAGGGTGACAAGGGAGCACCTAATCATCCATCAACTCAGGTTATTGTCATTTGCGTTCAGGTTTATTTCAAGTTTATAATTGAATTAGATGGATGCAGCCCAATCAATTGTAACATAGATACTCCCTCCGTCCACAAAAAAGTTGCCACATTGTGGGCGGCACATGTTTTAATAAATGGTTGGTAATGTTGTGAGTGGAGAAGGGTCCCATTTTAAATGGAGAATAGAAGGTAAATAAGATGGTGAATTGTGTGTACCATACTACTATAAATGGATGTGGCAAACTTTTCTTGGACTGACCGAAAAGGAAATTGTGGCAAATTTTTCGTGGACAGAGGGAGTACTATATATGCCCAATAATATGAGAAAATTACCCATGTACAAATGTTTCATCTATGCAAATTGCATTGTCCTATTTCCTTGGTGGGAGTTCGACAAACAATCTCTTTTTGTAAAAGTTAAAAGTGGAATCTTCTCTCTGAAGTATTCTATTCTCTCATCGAATGTAATAGAGTGGTGCATCTGATGTTCGGTGTAGTATTTACTTATAAAGCTAATATCGTATAAATAACCCATTGGTTTGACTTTCTTATGACTCAACTAAGTGTGAATTCTAATTGAATCAGGAAGTAATTGACTTGACAACAGAACACCAAAATTAAATCAGCTCTGCCTCATAGTGGGGTAGAGATTTGGGCAATTGAATAGTAAATGTAATGAGGTGGTGTTTCATTTAGTTAGCATGCATATGTACTACACCCACACTTTAGTTTCGTAGGATATTACATTAATCTATTGGCTGGTGATGTCATGAAAAAAACCAAGTTACTGTCATCCCTTGATAGTCTTGTCAACTATTATTCTACTGAATTCTGTGGTAACAATGATCTGCAAATGACCAAATTCAGTCTTCTGTTTGAATGAATTTGATTGTTGTATGTCCCAAAAACTGCAAGCAAACATTGGTACACATGCTTCTTTTATAAGTGCACACAATCACTTGTAAAAGTAATGTTGCAAATTATTCTTTCATTTCACTCAGTACAGGATATAACAGTGAAGAACTCAATGCAGGATTTTTTCTTGATGCCTTCTGGAAAACGGAAACGCGACGACATTCCTCCACAATATCATTCTGGTGGATACATCCCCCAGCAGGATGGAGCTGGCGATATTTTCCCAGAGGTTTTGAAGGTGAAGTTTTGATTTCAAGCCACAGCCTAGCAATGATTATTTTTCCACTAAGTTGTCTCAAAGATTAATCCAGCCTCCAGGCAGTTGGTTGATAGAATGCACGGTGCCTGAATAAACCCCTATTTTGTTCTTATACTTTCAAATTGTTATTTGAGAATTAGAAAATTGCTCTAAAACAAACCTTTCTGGATTGAGGAAGCTGTCTAGATTCATCCTCTTTACACCTGTTGGTTCTCAAGCACGATGTCTATTTTCATTCACATGTGAAGTATCTAAAGTATACCTTATGTTTACATAGAATCTCCTCAATGAGTTTTTACATATTAAAAGGGTTATCTTGTAAAAGAGGAACATGCAAGCATGTCTTGAAACAATTTATAGACTTTATTACCAAGGAAGGTTAGGAATATGACCTTGATCTTTAACGATTCACCCGCCTTCACTGTGCTAGCCACTTCAGTGGACTGTTAGGCATTTCATACTTGTAGGACATTTGTTTTCCTCTATTTGTAACTGAGACTTCATACTTTTGGCAGGTGGGTCTAGGGAGCACTGCACAAATGCCTGTTCAAGAAGGATCACCATCTTGTAGGATTCCTCAGTTGGACGGACCCATACCAGATCCATATGATGATGCGCTTTCTACTCCCAATGTGAGTTTACCTCTGTGTGAGTCTTATTGGTTGTAGTCTTTGAACTAGCATGCAGTTAAATTTAATTAACCTGTTTAGGTGGCTATCGCCACCTACTGGTAGTCGTTTTTTATTTTGCTCCTTTGCAATTTTCTGAAGGGCTGCCTCCCCCTGGGGTGGGGGGTTTGGCTTCTATCGTAAGGACTTCATATAACCCACCAATTTTTGGGCCTTTCTGGTTCCAGAATCAGTTGCTGGATGCTGTGAGAAATGAGAATTTGTATTTATCTTTGTTTACATTTTCTTTTTCTATGTCAATATGATTGGATGTAAATGGAGATTTCAATATTTTCTCGAACTCTTTCCTTAACCAAAGTAGCACACTTGTGGGATCAAAGTGTTGAATGTTCTGCAGATAGATAACAACCACAAATATGTCAGGATATCTCTTGTAGTTGTCTTAGAGTTGATTCTCACTATGGTCTTCTAGAGAAATGAAGTTTGCATAACTAATCTTTATGTTAGAAAATAGGATTACTTAACCAACCTTCCGTTAGACTTCTTCTTAGAAACTACTCCTGTAAATTTATGGGTTAAACATGCCTGATGGTATTGATTCCTATTTGTATCACTTATACCTTTTACATATTTCATTAATCAATTATTACTTTCTCTCTCTCTCTCTAAATGCATATTCTCTAAACTAACTTGGTTTCTTATATGGCTTAAAAGATGTACAATTATCAAGGAGTCATGAACGAAGACTACAACATAGTGAACACACCTATGCCCAATGGTAAGTTGTCGCCTAAATTGAGTGCCTCCCACATGTTAAGAACTGTTAACGACCCATCTGTATTTCTAGAGATGCAAGCAGCAACACCTGCTCCTGTTCCAAATGAACCTGTAGACGATGATGATGATGAACCCTTAAATGAAGATGATGATGATGAGTTGGATGATCTGGAACAGGGGGAGGACCTGAACACGACACATCTGGTTCTAGCTCAGTTTGACAAGGTACTGAGCTGAACCTGCAAAATCTTATTGTTTACTCTGGGTTTTCCCGATGATGGTTATCTCATTCTGTTAGCAATATCTTCTCGATATTCCTAAAGATATACTTGTATCTACAGGTAACACGAACCAAGAGCAGGTGGAAGTGCACATTGAAGGATGGCATTATGCACGTAAATAACAAAGACATTCTGTTCAACAAGGTGCATGTCGTGTTACGATTCCTTTCTATTTATAAAGTATGCTTCTCTTACGTGTTCTTTACCTGTGCTTGTGTGAATTTTCTCTGTAATGGTTCGGGTATTGGGCTTTTCACCAGGCAACAGGAGAATTCGACTTCTGATTTCGTTGGAGAGATGCATAAGCCGTCAGATCTCTCAGGCGCTGGTTTGAGTAGAGAACAAGATTATTCACATTGTATTTGGTCTCTTATATGGAATGAAAACTAGTGAGAGGAAATGTTTCGATGGCCACAATGTACAGAAGGGAGATTTTGTCTCCAACTACGAGTTTATAACTTCAAAGGATGGTTGTATAATTTCATTTTTGTGTTCAGGGATATATGTTATTGATATCTTAATCTTCTTTATTAATTACTATTCCGATATATACCTACATTTTAGTCTTCGATTCCCTCTTGCAGTCTGTGCATTTGAATTTTGAAATGCAGGTGCATGTTTCGTATCTACCCTTTTTTTTGCTTGCTTCAATATTGTGAAAAGTGTAAATATTCTCGGATGCAGAATTCATATTAAGCTATATTAAACATAATTTTGCTGCTTGTATCGATGCTGCACGTGTATTGTTCCATCGTTATCTACTTGAATCAACAAGTATGCCGATACCATCACATATGTTGGTATATCTTTCTCTACTAAGTTACGATTCTCTACTAGTATTTTGCAATTTTAAAAGAACGTCTTTTATTTAGTTTAAAACAAAAAATATTTCAAGAAAAAGTGTAACTATTTGGTGTCAAAATAATGGAGGCGCATCGAGTTGCAATCTGATGTAATTTCAGTTGTTAATATCGAAACGTCATATACCAAAAAGCAAAAACTTCCATGATTGTTCATCCACAGCGGGACCCGATAGAAGTCACCCCCGAAATTGGGTCACCCACTGCACGCCTGGGGGACTCGAGGTTGACCTGTTCTACCAGGCTTGGCCTGATGGTTGTTGGCGTGCGCGCTCAGCACGCGCCAATTAAAAAAAAATCAAAAAATTTTAAAAATTCAGCCGTTGCCTATTAAAAACAATTTTTTTTAATTCGATCATTTCACCGTTATTCCTTTTCCTTTTTTTTTTTAAATACTTCTATCTTTTTCTTCTTCTTCACACATCTTCTCCTATCTTCTTCTTCTTCTTCACAAATTCTTTCAAGAAAAAAATGGATCAACACAATCCCAATTGGTACGACTCAAATTGGGTTCCCGACCTCTCCGGCGGAGACGATTATCATCCTGATTTGACGGGCATCAACTTGGAGGAGGAACCTCGTCCAAGCGGCAAGGAGGAGATGTCGGCCGCCCATTCCGCGTCAAAGCCCAAGAAAGGAGGGCGGCGGAAGACTATGGTCTTCAAAGAGAAGGCACCGGCTCCTATGCTGGAGGAAGGAAGAGCCACTCGGCACACCTACACCCAGGAGGAGACAGACCTTATTGTCCGTGTTTGGGCAGAGGAGACCAACGATGCCGTCCGGGGTGTCGATTAAAAGGGAGAGGCCTATTGGGGCCATATTCTAGAGCGGGTAAACTCCCCCCTCGGAGTCGCCTTCAAACCCTGCCAAATAAAGGGACACTTCGCCCAAGTGGCTGCAGAGGTGAAGTTGTGGGAGAATGTTTGGGTGGAGGTTTGCGTGAAGTGACCTTCCGGCCATTCCGACGACATGCTCCAACAAATGGCCCAAGTCATCTTCTATGGTAGGAGCCCCATTTCTAGCCCCTTCAACTACAGGAATGCATGGAAGATGCTTTGCATCAACCGAAGGTTCAAGTCCATATACTTTGAGGGCGACGTCCATTCCTCCAAGAGGACGAAGACGTCGGAGACGAGCGAGTTCGCCACCTCGACGTCGGGCGAGGAGATCACGTCTTCCCGCCCAATTGGAAACAAGGCGGCGAGAGCGGCGAAGGGGAAGGCGTCGCAAAGCTCGGAGCCTCCACCGCAATACAAGGAGAGGTTGGATAGATCGGACGACAAGCTGGAAAAAATCATCGGTGAGTACATCAAGAAGAACGAGCTGAAGAGGCAGATCCACGACGATCGAATGATGTTCATGAAGACTTCCAACATGACTCCCGAGCAGCTCGAATAACACAAGCAACGGGTGGCAGATCATAGCTCGACAAAGGGCCGGTGGAAACTAGATAGGTTTTAAATTAAGTAATTTTAAATTATGTCTTTAGATTTTTTTTTTAATGTAATCTTTAGGATTTTTAAAATTAATGAAGTTTAATTTGAAGTAAATTGTGTTACTTAAATTTCTGCAATTAAAATTAAATAAACAAATACAATAATCAAAGCTAAAAAGATTAGGTCAGCTATCATGTCATCCCATTGCAGCCTCCTTGACCCAATATGGTCCCCCTCTATCAGGTCAGCTATCAAGTCACCCCCACTATGGATGCTCTTACTTTCAGAATTTATTGTAAATGTCAATGCACAAACAATAAATTGTGTGTGTGGCTAAGCGATAAAGGGCTTAATGCTTAAAGCCGAAGATTTTGGGTTCGAGTTTTTCTGTGGTACGAGCTTAATTTTTTTTTTTAATACTGTTAATTTATCAATAAAAATAAAATAAAATAATTACCTTACTAATGATATATCAATTCTAATTACAGTCACACACACAAATTACGCATACAGTATATTCGTTTGTCAAAACGTATGATGCCTTTCTTCCCTTCCCTTCCCTTAACCCCCTCTACTTTTAATAAGAAAATGAAGGGTAAACAAAATTCTCTTTTAAATTCTACTTTTCTTTCCAATCATTTTTTATAATAGATAATTTCACATTTTTTTCATTTTTAATTTTCAGTTAAGCTTAATAGGGGATAATATTATCACACCAATAATGAAGAAATAATACTTATTTCTCCTTGTAGTGGAAAAGATAAATGAAAAATGATCAGATTCTCTTTTATAGAAAATAAGAAATTTAAAAAGAAATTTATTTTCTCCCCCATTTACTCATTGATAAATTTAAAACTAAAGAGAAGATATGAAAAGAAGTGGTTGGCCAAGAAGTCGATCTGCCTGGTTGGTCCAAGAAAAAGAAATAAACCCAACAAGGCAGTCGCAACCATTATAAGGAGAGTTTTACAATCTGCATAACTAAAGCCCAAGCAAGAATTGAATATACATTGATGTCGTGGAACAGCACTCACCGAAGTGGCGCTTCCAACATCAGAAACAAGAGAGAGTCAATACACTTGGTTGGTGAATTAGGACGAATTACAAACCAAATGCTACGTCGGGACAGCCTCAGGTGCAAGAGGCGCAGCTCCATCATCCTCTGATGTACTCTGCTCCTTCTCGTCTTCCTCCAGAAATCCGTGCTTGTATCTATCGTAATTTGTCCTCTCGGCCGGTTTGAAGGGTCTCTCACCGAGCACCCGCACCATGTCCTCCTGGTGAAGAGTTTCCTTCTCCAGCAACAACTCGGCAATCTTCGCCACTTGTTCCTTGCGTTCCTCGATTAATTGAATTGTCCGTTGGTATGCCGTGTTAACCCATTCACGGACTTCAGTATCTATAAGATTTGCTGTTTTGCTGCTATATGGTTTGCTCATCTCAAATCCATCATCCCTCTGAGGGAAAGAGAGAAGTCCAACTTTGTCGCTAAAACCATATACCGCTACTTGTGCATATGTCATTTTGGTCACCTTCTCCAAATCATTCTGAGCTCCAGTTGAAATTTTTCCCAGCATCACCTAGAGTTGGACAGGAAAATTTGCACCATAAATAAACTCACAGTGGTAGGAGTAATGAATGTTTATCTTTTGAAATACCAAGCTTATAAGCTTGCTCAATAACATAGAATGGTTGAAATTAAAACCCAACTAGAAGCTGTTCATCATCAGACATAATTACTGAATAATAAAGTTATATGTAAATAAATCAGATATAGATACAAAAAAAGTTGAAAATCAGGAAATCCTCACAAGGCAAAGCAAGCTCTTTAAGTATGGAATTTATATTGTTTTCATAGTATACTCAGGAAATTCCTACCTGTTCAGCCGCACGTCCACCAAGAGTCATGCAAGTCATATCAAGAAGCTGCTCTTTCGTCATCAGAAGATTCTCGTTAGGAACATACTGTGCAAAGCCAAGTGCGGCAGTACCACGAGGAACTATAGTAACCTTCAACAAAGGTTCTGCATGTTCTAAAAACCAGCCGGCCACAGCATGACCTGATTCATGATAGGCTACAGTCCGACGTTCAATTTTACTTACAACCTGTTAAAGGAACAGAAAACACAAACAAGTCATAATTATCCTTTTTATATCATGGTAGAACTGAGCAAAATCATCCAAGAAAATATCAGCATTTTTCAACTTACCCTATTTTTCTTCTCAAGACCACCAATGATTCTGTCTATGGCTGAATCAAAATGTTCCATTTTCACCTTTGCTTGGTCAGATCTAGCAGCAATTAGAGCAGCTTCATTGCAAACATTTGCAATATCAGCACCTGCAAATCCAGGAGTGAGGGCTGCTAGTCTCTGAGAGAAGAAAGAAGGTTCATTGTCAAGTTTAATCTTCTTCAGATATATCTGGAATATTTGCTCCCGACCCTTGATATCTGGTTTGTCTATGCTAATTTGCCGATCAAATCGACCAGGTCTCAACAATGCATTGTCTAAGATATCTGGTCTATTAGTGCCAGCAAGAACAACCACACCAGCAGTTGTTCCAAATCCATCCATTTCCACAAGCAACTGGTTAAGAGTGCTTTCACGCTCATCATGGGAACCAGACATTCCGCCACGTCCCCTAGCCCGACCAATTGCATCAATCTCATCTATGAATATGATACTAGGTGCGCATTGCCTTGCCTCTTGGAACAAACTTCTAACCCTCGACGGCCCAACTCCCACAAACATCTCCATGAAATCAGAACCAGATATGGACAGAAAAGGCACACCAGATTCACCAGCTGTTGCTTTTGCTAGGAGAGTTTTACCGGTCCCAGGAGGTCCAACCAATAGAGCTCCTTTAGGGATTTTTGCCCCCAGCTCCTCATACTTCTTTGGATTCTTTAGGAAGTGAACAAACTCCATAATCTCTTGCTTTGCTTCATCACAACCAGCAACATCTTTGAAGAAAACCTGGAATGCAGAAAAGAGAAAGTCAGAACCTAATGTCAGCATCAGACTGGCTCCTTATAAGATGGGATAGCAAATGAAATGCAAGTAGATACTCATGATCTTATCAGGAAAACTTAAGAGCAAACCTTATTTTTTGCATTCTTATCCATCTTTGTAAAGTGAGCTTTTCCAATGTTAAAAATTCCCCGACCACCCTTTCCACCTCCACCACCCACTCCGAATCCAGCTTGCATTTTTCGGCTTATGAAAAGAAGTGATCCCAATAACAGAAGAGTGGGTCCAAACCTCATCAACTCTTGGAACCAGGCCACTTCAGAAACATATGTAACGGGTATATAATCATGTGGGTCTATGCCCAATGCTTCTTGAGCTTCCTCCAATTTTTCTTCAAATGTTTCAACACTTCCAATGTTGAAGTAGTATTTATATTGACTTGATTTTGCTTTTGGCTGTGTGTCGCTAACTGGAGTATCAAAGTCAGATACTTCACTTGAATCAGGGCTGCTACTAAGATTCTGCGGCGAGCTTCTTACATAAACTTTGGCAACAGATTTATTCGAAATAACAATATGGTCGACTAAACCTGGTTCCAGAAGCTTATTTTTGAACTCTTGAAAACTAATCTGCAATACAATGAATGATAAGTTAAACCATTAAGTTAATGGCGACAACCCACAGAAACAAACAGGAAAAACAGAGTTCACGTCATACAGTCCCTAAAAGTAAGCCACCTAATCTGGCATGAAGATGCAAACCAAAAATACAAAACTGGTATGAGGAACATAATTACGAAACAACTAAAGATCGAAAAATATATTCAGATGATCGACCTAGTAAAGGTAAAAGAAACTTCAATAGAAAAATGATAGATAGATAGTAAATAACTTATATGACCTTCAGCTGCTTAGTATTTGCAGATAACACAATAAGACTTTTTTGGCATGTTTTTATATGTCATAATTAACAAAGATGCATTTTTTGTTATAACTTTTCCTTAAAGCAATTTGGGTTTCACCTAGGGCTGATAGCACAACCTCAAGAAATTTATATTAAAACCCTAGTGTTAAATTTGCACCTGGTGGAGGGACGGACAAAAAAGAAAGAGAATATCTACTAAAAATTAACAAGAGGCAGCCTTAAAAACTAGACAGCTGGAAGGCATTAAACTTAACATAGCAGTTTTAATTAAGTCCTATTCACAATTTCATGTGAACAAATAATATTGCACTAACTCGTAAATAAGCTAATTGTACACCTGTTTCTCTCCATTCGGCTTTGATGACATTGCTGACGAGAACAACCCAATCACCAGCAAAGAAGCGATTATGTTTTGGAGATCCATGGTAAATGTCATAGTATTGCTGTCACCATCCTCAGATTTCTTCTTTTCCTCTAAGATAGTATAAGTTTAATCAGAAAACTCAACTGAGAGACCTCTCTAAAGTATTAGGGTAATGATTGGTCTGTCTAAATTGTGTAAGCAAAAACTTCCAATCCCAACCCCTGAAGCAATTTGCGTCCAATAAACAGTTGTAAACGATAAAGATCATAATGAACTGAACTCCAAACATACTGATGCCCTTGTGATAAAGCTGTGCAGAGACAAATGAAACTCTGGCAACATTGACACTCTACTTACTAGTAATAGAATGCAAAATATATACTTTGACACAAGAAAATATCTGTTAATTGGATAACTACTTGAAGAGCATTTGATTTTAAGACCTCTGTGTCACTCTAGTTTGATTTTTTTTTTTTTTTAATGAACAAAAAGTTACGAAACTTCTTTCATATAAATAGTACTAGTATTTACTAATTACTCCGACTTCTGCTCACAAACCTTTGGACTCCGACTTCTGCTCACTCTTTTTCGGAATCTCCTTCTTGTCTTTAGGATAAAAATTCTCATAATCTGCACAAACAGAAACAAGATTATAAGCTATCGAAGTAACCAAAAACGGAGTCAATTGCCAAGAAACTGTGCTTCCTACTCTTCTTCTTTGGCGCTTTACTAGAGAAAAATCTATAAATTCCAGGATTTCCAGCGAGGTATTTAAAATCTGATAAAGAAGCCCTAGAAGTCGATCCTTTATGAGCTCCAGCAGCAGCTAAATACCCTCTCGGAAACTCTAATTTTCCCTCGAACTGATTGAGATAGCCATTCAAACTATCTGAACTCGGATCCCCCAAGCTCTCTTTACTACAAATGAGGGCCCTCCCCTTACTAGCTCCGCTAATCACATTCTGTACAAACACAAAAAGACCCAAAATCGCGATAAATAATCTGGACAAAAAAGAAAAAAACGTAACAAAATATAAATAAACAATAAGAAAATGGAATCGAAATCAAATTCACACAGTGAGAATCACATACCCTGTAACGAGAGGAGCGAGATAGCGAAGCTCCGATTCTCGAATAGATCATTATACAATTTTAACGATTCGCGTCAGTTTTTGGCTCCGCTTCTTCCTTGAATTATTCTGAAACTCAGTGAGCTGTGTGTGATGAAATGAGATTGAATTGGAATTGGATGTTATGCGTAGGGTTTTTTCGATTTTGATGATATTCTGATTGCCCGAAATTATTAAAAGGAATAATTAATTATTTTGGGGGTAGAAAATGATTTTAATAGATGAAAATTATTTTGGGAGTCCAAACTTGGGAAACAAGACAGGCAGACAGCGACTTTACTTTTGACGATGAAGCGGAGTCTGTTGGTAAGACGTTTCCCCTCCAACCAATAGGTCGGTGGTTCGAGTCACCCTAGGAGCTAGAATGTGAGTGAGTTTTTTCCTTTCTTTTGTTGTAACAAATTAAAAAAAAAAAAAAAAAAGACAGGCAGACAACGAATAATCGTATAAGCGGGTCGGGGTCAATGATCCGAATACAAAGCGGTTAGATATTTATGGTCAAGTTTTCTAATCGTTGCAAAATCTCTCATACTAGTTCGTCCTAGTGTTGCCATGGGTTAACCGGAAAACCGGCCCAAAACTGGCCCGGGTCAACGGTTCTGATTATAAGTTATTATATTATTTAAGTTGAGTAATTTAAAAAAAAAATCAACATTTATAAAGTAAAAAATTTCAAAATTTCAATCCATCTACGTGCGACATAATTTCTATTTTGGTATGGACAGTGGTTCTGCCTATGTGCGTTGTAGTTTTTTCACTTTTATAAAATATTGAGGTCCCGTTTACGTGTAAATAGCTTATTTGATTATATAATAGTTCTCTCTTTTGATTATAAAAAAGGCATGATATCATGGCGATCTTTTGAGAACAGTAACTATGTATTTTGAATTTTATAAATTAGAGTTGTTATATGGCAATTGAATTTTAAATATGTATTTTATAATAATAATAATAATAGTTTGTTTTTTTGTAGGATTAAGAATGCTACACGAGTCATCATGATTCTAATCTTGAGTATCATTAATATGCAAGAAGCAAGTGTCTACGTTTCAATTAAAGCATGTGATTGCACTAACAACACGATAGCCTCACTTTAATCGTAAAAAAATGTGTGAAAGTGTTAAATTACAAACGGATCAAAAATCTAAATAACTTATATTTTAATGATATATTCATAATTATATTTAATATTTATACCAAAAAATATGTGGTTAGATCATAAGATTCCTCTTAAAGATATAATATGCATTTCTTTTAGAAGAATAAACTATAATAAAATGCCTAATTTTCCTCAAAATAAACAAATTGTCATAAATCTAACACCTAGCAACATCTCAATTCTCAACGTTCTCTAAATATTTACTGAAAAAAAAAAATACACTTTCACCTAAAAATAAAACTATAACGAATTTAATGACTAGCATGTGACTTCATTTAATAACGAAGATATATTTCAAAGGGCCGTGTATCACCAAGTTTTAGCTTTGCCATTATTAGTTGATGGCTCAAAAGTTGTTATGATGAAAGGGAACATATATTTTAGTTTGAATTTTGAAAGGCCCTTCTTTTTTTTTTTTTTTGGAAAGGGAAGGCATGCCTAAACCAGACATGCCAAGAACATATATTAAGAGATGTCCTTCGAGATCAAGTCACGAAGCCAAGCCGGAACCTCGTCAACCCAGCAGATAGGTTCCGTACATGAACGCGCAAAATGCGCGAGGTTATGAGCAACAATATTCGCCTCTCTATACATATGATTAACGCTAAGAAGCATAGACAATCTAGCCAAAGTAAGAATCTCAAGAATATCATCTGGCAAAAAACGACCCTCCTCGTCCGGACAGGCCATGATTCTTGCCACCATCATCGAATCAGTATAAAGCTCAATAGGAAATAAATCATGCTCCACACACCAAGTAATGCCAGCCACCACCGCCATGATCTCCATCATTAGTGAATTCGAGCTTGCCTTACTCGGCTTCGCCGCCGCCAGCTGCACCTCCCCCAGGTGATTCCGAACGACCATGCCAACCCCATACTGCCGCCTCTGAGGATCAAAGAGAGCATCAACATCACATCGGAGCCTCCCCGCCTTCGGAGCTATCCATTTCCGCTGTCCAAGCTGCATGCCCATGATATTCTCAACGAAGAAGGTGGATTTGGCATCCCAAAACGCCTCTAGGGCCACCTTACTGTCAGCAACCGAAGGCACCAACTCCAGCTTAGTGTTGCCATGATTCACCTCACAAATAAAACACCACAATCTTCCAGAAAGTAGAATTCTTCCATGCTATACGAACGGTTGGGCAAAAGAGCAGACTATGTTCCGTGACATCCCACCTGCTATGACATCGGCTACAAATACCATCCACCGGCACCTTATGCTGCTTTAAATTCACGCCCGTCGGAATAATATTATTGAGAGCTCGCCATAAGAAAACTTTAACTTTCGGCGGTAGGGAGGGACTCCAAACTAGCTGAGACCAGCGTTTCCGATCACCACCACTCTGATAAGGGTTAGTATCATAATATCCTAGGGCCAACAAATACGCCGTTTTCACCGAGAACTCCCCTCGCGGCTCAAAACGCCAACTCATGTTATCATTCGAACCAAATTCAGCAATCGGGGTTTGTAAGACATCCTCAACTTCATAGGGCCAAAGCCATTTAGTCAATAACTCCTTATTCCATTTCCGATTGGTGTCAATAAGTTGATCCACCTTCAAGTCTCGATCACCCATTGCACCCTTACCACACACTTTCCCATCCGACATTCCATGCACCCAAGAATCGTGGAAAACACTAATCTTCGAACCATCGCCAACACGCCATTTAAGCCCTTTTTCGAGCAACGGCTTACTCCAGATTAAAGATCTCCAAATATAAGAAGCATTAGTCTTATTTTGCGCCTCCATAAAGCTGCCATTCGGATAATACTTTGCTTGGAAAACACGGGCCACCAAGGAAGTAGGCTTTGTGACCAACCGCCAGGCCTGCTTAGCAACAAGAGCTTGATTGAATTTCCTGATGTTGCGGAAACCCATACCACCCCACTCCTTGGGCTTACACATGGCCTCCCATTTTTTCCAATGTAGACGACGTTTATCGTCCTTATCACCCCACCAGAACCCAGCTGCTAGTCGATCAATATCATCACAAATGGACTCCGGCAGCCTAAAACATTGCATGGCATACGTCGGAATGGCTTGAATAACAGCCTTAAGCATGACTTCCTTCCCTCCAGCCGAAAATTCCCTCTGGTTCCAGCTTAGGAGCTTCTTCTGGATTTTTTCAATGAGATAGCCAAACTGGAGACGCTTCTGCCTTAAGGAAAAGGCAGGTAAACCCAAATATCTTTGCAAACCATCACCACTTCGCACCCCCAAAGTATTTTTAACAACAGTCGCCATTGCTGTAGTCGTATTTGGGCTGAACGTAATTGAAGATTTCTCGAAATTTATCATCTGGCCCGAAGCTCTCTCATAGCATTGAATAATTTCCTTAATAGCCGCCGCCTCCTCGCCATTAGCTCGAAAGAAAATCAAGCTATCATCAGCGAAGAAAAGATGGGAGATGCTCAACTGCCTTGGGATAATAGGGACTCCTATAATACGTCTCATTCTTTCAAAATCACCAAAGAGAGACGAGAAGCCTTGAGCACAAATAACGAAAATGAAAGGAGACAAATGGTCCCCTTGTCGTAAGCCTCGAGTAGGAGTGATAGTGCCATAAACACGTTGGTTGAGTAAAAAGGAGAAGGAAACTGAGCGAACACAACGCATAATCAGATCACACAGCCCATCAGGAAAGACAAGGCGTCTCAAAACAGCCTCGAGATAGTCCCATTCCACCCTGTCATATGCTTTACTCATATCTAGTTTGAGTGCAGAGAAACCCATCTTACCCGTCCTCTTCGCTCTCAGCCAATGCTGACACTCAAAACTGATAAAAATATTATCAGTAACTTGCCTTCCCTTAATGAAGGCACTCTGTGCGTGATCAATGAGCCCATCCAGAACCAACCGCAGTCTATTAACAATGACTTTTGACACAATTTTATAAGTAGTATTACACATGCTAATAGGCCAAAACTGAGCCACCCTCTTTGGTCGATCCACTTTTGGTATAAGAGCGATAATAGTTTCATTCCACTGCTTCATATCAGCCCCATTATTCAGAACAGCAAGCACTTCTTGCGTAATATACGGCCCCATGGCTGGCCAAAATCTTTGATAAAAGCGAGCACAAAACCCATCAGGCCCCGGGGATTTTGTAGGGTGCATATCGAACACAGCTCGACGTACCTCTTCCGCTTCAAATCTCCTAGACAACATATCATAGTCTTCCCGTGACAGCCGCTCCTCAATCTTTGAGCAAACCCCAGCAATATCTTGATGATGCGGCCTGGCAGTCATGAACAACTGTTGAAAATAATCCATTATGATCTGATCTTTGTCATCCTCCTCTTCATAACTCCTCCCTGTGTTATCCTCCAACATTTGTATAGTATTTCGTTTCTTTCTTTTAGAAGCTCTGATATGGAAGGCTCGTGTGTTTCTATCACCATTCGCAAGCCAATTTACTCTTGCACGCTGCTTCCAGTGGCACACATCAATCTCGACGGCATCCTCAATTTGTCTAGAGATTCGGTCAATTGTTTCATCGTGAGTTTTGTCTCCAGCATTCTGCATCAACTTCGTTCGTTCTTTACGGAGCTTTTTCAAGTCTTTAGGCAGCCTGTTGAACTTCTTCCCGGACCATTTCGTTAAAAAATTCTCACATCGCTTGAGCTTAGCAGGCAACTCCCCCACCCCTTGTAACGCCGTCCACTCACAAAAAAAGTCCAGAACAAAATCTTTTTCCATGAACCACTTCTCCTCAAAGTGAAATCTTCCCTTACCCCGCCTTTCCACTTGCCGTTTCCCATCATCAAAACCACACACAATAGCTCTATGGTCCGATCCATAAAAGTCACTAGTTATAGTGAAGGAGTTTGGAAAAACTTGTGTCCACTCACTATTGCACACATAGCGATCAAGTCTCTCCATAATAATATCTCCATTCTTTTTCACTCGCCAAGTGAGGCTCCTATCAGCCCGAGGTAGCTCTTGTAGCCCACAGTACAATAGAGCATCTGAAAACCATCCCATCTGCCCTTGGGGACGAGTTCGGCCCCCCACTTTTTCCGATGACGCGATAATCTCATTAAAATCTCCTCCCACAAGCCAAGGAAGATCATTCGCCACTCCTAAATCACCGAGCCGACGCAGAAGATCCCAAGAAAATTTACGTTGGTCCGTCTGAGGGTTTCCATAGAAACCCGTGAAGCGAAATTTTCTATCATCCATACTCACCATGCAATCAACATGCCCCACAGAATAAGAGAGAATACTAACATCCAGGGGCTCTTTCCACATCAAGATAAGCCCCCCGCTTTTTCCGACCGCATCAACTACAAACACACCATCATAACCCAACAAACTACGCCAAAGACCACATCTTGATGTTACAAGTCTTGTTTCGCAGAGAAAGACAAGTAACGGGGAAGCCTCGGTGATAAGACACCGGAGTTCATGGAACGCCCGGGGACTTCCCAACCCCCGAGCATTCCAACATAGGCAACTCATTGTGCTCGGCGGGGCTGCTCAGCAGCCTCCACCGTTAGTGCATTTGAATCAGTTGTTTGGACACGAATTTGCTTAGTCACAGGAGAATCTAGCTCCGCATCATCACTAGCTCTCCCCTTTCGTTTCCGAGACGAATTCTCGCCCTTTGCCAGTTCATTCAAACCATCATCGCCAACAACCTTCCCCACCACCTCCTGGCCCTCTTCTCCATCCAAACCCCCTTCTCTCCCCCCATCTCCACGCCCTCCCCTACCCCGTCCTCTTCCCCTTCCACCGAACCCAATAGGCCCCTCCCTTGCCAGCCTTTTCCAACTAGGGGATTTCTGAGTCTTCAATCCCTTTTTAGTACTCTCTCTCTTACCTCCCTCAGCTCCCTCACCCCCTTTCTTAGTAATATTTCCTTTATTCTGTACCCTTCTCACTCCATCCCCAACTTCCAAAACAGTCCCCCTTCCACTCTCCCCACCCCCTACCCGACCCTCTCCCTTACTGTTTGTCACACTTGTACCAGGCATCTCCACCACGCCCTCCATCTGTCCATGGTGATCATCCTTCTTATTAGAAGGTTGGTGCTGAGAAGGAATAATACCCATTGTATTCTCATGAGCCGAGTTCCTACTCGGAGTGCTGGACGCACTTGCTTCCGAGTTTTTGGAATGAGAATACTTCTCAGAATTGCGGGGCGGCACGCCTACACCTCCCTTGCATCGTATTTCATTAGGCTTAGGTGCCATAATCCACGTGCCAAACTTGAGTTCGCCCCCACGTGGGGTGTTAGGGTCCTCACAATATCTCAACAGATGCCCTATTCTCCCACATCCGAAGCAGAAATTTGGTAATTTCTCATATAACAGTAAAACCAACGCGCCCACCATCTCTCCGTCTGGAAGGAGTCTAACACATCGCTTGAGAGGGTTTTCAATCTCCCATCTAACCCTCACACGCGCAAACCGACCCATGCACAGACCACCTGCTCCCATATCAACTTCTTCAACAACACCAATCTGCTCCCCAATCCGCCTTATTACTTCCGGATGCATGCACGCCACAGGAAGATTATGGCACTGCACCCATCCCGTAAAAAATTCAAACTTCACATCAGTTGGGTTTTGAAAACCTTCCAGTTCTGAGAACAGTAGCAGATCCTGGAAAAGATGCCACGGGCCTCCTACCAACGCATGTTTCTTATCCATCAGGGAAGTAAAGAAAGCCACAAAAACATTCGCACCCACTATCTCCACATCAACTCGCTGTTGGGACTGTAATATGCTCGCCAGATGAGTAACCAACAATTCTCGATTAACTTGACGGCTCGCGAAAATTTTTCCCACAAGGCAAAACCTGGAGTTCTGCCTTAAACTCTCAGTTAGTGATGGTGAAAGCGTAATAGTGCTCGTATCCGCTTCCTCTGAAAGTTGTAACTTATCAATCAAACGTTGAACTTCATCATGGTCCATGCTGTCTCCGTCGCAAAGTCACCGGCTATCCCTGAGAACGGGAAAGAAACGCGCCTCCAAGGGGCGCAAACCTACTCTCTCAAAAAACCCTAGAGAAACCCTAGTGTATTTTTTGGAGAGAAAATCGATTTAATGGAATAGATGAATCTTAATTGGGGTAGATGAATCTTACATTTAGATATTGATAAGTTTTTCGCGTTAAAATATACACAATTTGCGATCCAAAATTATTAGAAGTTACACCTTGCAAGATGAACTTTTTTTTTTGCAAGATGAATTGGTCAAATGATTATAATTTGTTCATTTAAACCTTTTTTTTTATATCTACTATATCAAATTAAAGTTCTTGTCATGATCTTTAAATTTAGATGTATATTGAATATATTTTCATTAACGGAATAACATAATTGTACAAAAGAATAAAATTATAGTAAAGAGAAAAAAATAAAGAAAAATTAGAGAAAATATAACATACATGTTACTATTATTTATTTTTTGTTGATAAAAAATATATATATTATTATAATCACAAAATTGTCACTTAATTTTACAACTAATTTCAAATCGACAAATACTCCAGTAACTCGATCTCATAGTGCGCAGGAATTGGGTCGGCCCGAATCCCATTAGAACTCTAATCCAAACTTTGTGTGTTTGACACACGGCCCATTGTATAAAAGTGTCAATTCATCATATAAATAAAAGTAAAAGTGATAGCTCGTGAATAAAAAACTAAATGAGTCAAATCCGAATAGTGTTTCGGGTCGAACCCAGGTCCAATCCGCGTGCACAATGAGATGGAGGTACATGAGTGCGTCTCTTTAAAAGTGATTTCAAATAAAAAAATCATGTTTTAGTATATAGTAATAAATAGATTGTAGTATCAGTTTTATTAAGAAAATATATAGGTAGGATGATATGAACAAAAATGTCAATGGTAGGAAGCAGTACTCAACATGAATCCAACACCTACACCTACATTTCATGAATTCAAGAAACAAGCTTCATTTTTCCTCAAGGAGAAGATCAAAACTGCACGATTGGCCCTCACCGATGTCACACCAGCACAACTGTAACTCATCTCTATCTCTATCTCTACACAAAAATATTTTCAAACATTAATTCATCATCTCAAATTAATTTGTGTGAAGATTAGTGTTTTCCACATCTCTTCATTTCATATTTAGTTGCAAGGTTTTGATTTGATTTTCTCTGCAGTTTGAGTGTCGCAGTTTGTTGCAACAATAGTTATTCAATAATTGAAATCATACTAGCAGAAAAAACGTACACTGTACATATTATGGAGCGCATGGGCTGATCTACTACATGACTGCACTGTGAAAGCCCAATATTTTCTCCTATATATATTATATAATCCAGCCCATATTTAAGCCCATAGTCCAGGCCAACCTAAAACAAAAAGAGTACTTCCCAACATATAGAATTAAGGTGAGTCAGTATGCAAGTTTTTGAGCAAAAATCAGCATGGCACGAGTTCTTATTATTGTGTTCAAGGTATGTAGTTCAAAAATCCTAATTTAGAATTAATATTAAGCTTGAGTTATTTTATTTTATTTTATTGAATTTAGTTTGACAATATTAAAGTTTTAATGTTAAATTATCGATGTTGAATTTGAGTCAATTTTCAAGTTAAAGTAAAATTATCAATTATTAATAATGAAAATTAGTTTATTTTTTTAGAAGACGAAACAATATTTAAAAAAAAAAACACATAGAAGTAGATTTTTATATGCTTTTGATGTACTTGTTGTTGAAGTAGTGGAATTGGAACAACTATTTATTATAGTAAGTGAATAAGTTCTAATCTTAAGTCCATTAATATTAATACTTAACATAAAAATAAACTCTACGGAATGCTTAAATTTTTTTGCCACGGGGGCTCCAACCCCAAACCCTCGTACAAATAATTTTAGACATCATACTATAACAACAATTCCTGGATCCGCCCTTGATTGAATGTCGGCTTAATTGAAATACATTTTTTTAGTATACTATAGAGCGCATGTATTGTACACACATCCATGAACTTCACATTAATAAATTACTATTAGGGTGTGTTTACTTTGCATGCTTGATAAAATAGATGATTGAATATTTTTATCCTCAAGAGTAGGATTACTCAAATCCTACCATTTTGATGGGATAAGAATCAAGCAAAACTATCTTAAATTATAAAAATAATCAAGAGCCTTGAGATATCTCAAAGTCTCAATCTAACAAAGTAAATAAGGGATCAACTCTACTATTTTTATATATCAAGACTAATACTCCAAAGTAAACGCCCTGTTAGAGGTGAATATTTGTATTAAATTTCAAAAATTAAACTCCCTCAGTCCATGAAAGAACTTCCTAGGAGGGAATGACACTAGTTTTAAGAAAAAAATTTGTTGAGTGTATTGAGAGTGAAGAAAATGTAGTTGAGTGTATTGGGAGCGATGAAAGGTATTATAATTGAGAGTTGTGAAAAGTGAATAGTAAGAGTAATTATAAGTGATGGAGGTATAATCCAAAAATAGGTAGGAAATTTTTTTTGTGGACGGAGGAAGTAATATATAATACTAATTAATATAAATTTTTTTTGAAAAACTTCTTTTCATGGTTAATGTAAAATTGGTGATAGATTTTTAATGTACATTTAATTGGTTAGTTAAACACACATTGTAATAGACATCATACTCTCTCTGTACATTAATTAATCGAATTGAACACTCATGAATTCAAAAATTAAATAAGATATTCAACTAAAAGCACTCATGCGAAATTCACATACTTATTTAAGATTCTTGTGCATATTTTTTTGAAGATATGATAATATGGTCAAAATTAGTGATTATATTTGATAATCAGCAGAACTTATTAAGCTTCATCACATATATGCATGTGATTTTTTTAATAAGTCGCCTGCCCCTTTTTAGATGCTTAGGCAATGGAACTCCATGTACAAGACAAGGTCTAGAGTTTAATCTCTATAGTTCCCATCTTTCCAATAATATATAGATATTCTTAATTGTTTTTTGATTGATTTCTTTGTTCTTAAATAAATTGACGACATAAAAGCAAAGCAATATGATGATCGCTAATGTAGCAACTTTTGAGAACCAGGAATTTCATAATCAAAGCTGATGTAGCAGCTTACTCAAAGCTATATATATACCACCATATATTTTCAAAAAAAATTGCACAAGAATCATAAATAATGATGTGAATTTCGCATGAGTGCTTTTAGTTGAATGTCTTATTTAATTTTTGAATTTATGAGTGTTCAATTTGATTAAGGTATTGGGTAATGCTAAACAGCCACATTGTAGCCACCCATAATTTACCTAAATAAAAAATAATTTAATTATTTAACTTATTTTTTAAAATAAAAATAAGATTTAGCTATTTTATCATATTCTCTACATTGTAATTATTTTTTTGTAATTTTTTGCTAACTTTTTTATTTTTATTAAAAAATAAATAAAAAATGCAAAAAAATGCAAAAAAAAAAATAAGTACAATGTAGAGAATATAGTAAAATAACTAAATTCTATTTTTATTTTAAAAAATAAATTAAATAAATCAAGATTTTTCTTATTATACTAGTGTGTGGGTGTCCACAATGTGGATTTATTGTAAGGTATTTGACAACTTTGTAATATTCTTAATAGCATAAATGATGTAATGTGTACTCTTAACATCATATTCTCTCTCAAGTTTTTCAGAGTTTAGTTTCACTCTTAACATAATTGGTTATTAAAATAGAAATTAATTATTAAAAAGAAAATAAACACACATTAAAGACAAAAAAGAAAACGATAATTTAAGATGGATCATTAATGACTTTTTCTTTTTATCATCTTCACACACACACACACAAAGTTCACAAGCTTTCTCTCTCTGCAAAACCATGGATGGAGGAGGTGTGTCTTCTGCAGCCATTGAAGTTCTTGTTCAAAACCTCATCAACGTGTTCAAAGAAGAGAGGTCTCTACTTCGAGGTCTCGATGGAGAT
The DNA here is from genome assembly GCF_028751815.1 of Salvia miltiorrhiza. Lineage (NCBI taxonomy): Eukaryota > Viridiplantae > Streptophyta > Magnoliopsida > Lamiales > Lamiaceae > Salvia > Salvia miltiorrhiza. The sequence continues at coordinate 5,766,676 of NC_080393.1, forward strand.
GCCCAACAGCTGCAGAGGACTTTGGTGATGATTCAAGCCTACTTGAATGACGCTGAGAAGAAATCAATCGCCCAAGATGCCGTCAAGATCTGGTTGAGGGAGCTTGAAGCTGTGGCTTTCGATGCTGATAATGTTTTTGAGATTGAGCTTTGATAATTTGTCTTCACCGTCACTCAAGAAGTGCTTCACATACTGTTCAATTTTCCCAAAAGGTGGCAAAATTGTGAAGCAGGAGCTGATTGAACAATGGATGGCAGAAGGTTTTCTTCAGCCAAATCGAAGAGATGATATGGAGTCTGTGGGCGACATGTTCTTTAATATTCTTCTACAAAACTCTTTGTTGCAAGTTGCAGAGAGAGATGATATTGGAAATGTGGAGAGTTGTGTGATGCACGATCTTGTGCATGATCTGGCATCTTCTGTTTTGGGTGGTTCTAATAATGCAGATGGCTGCAACCAAATCAGATACATCACTCTTCAAGGGTCAAAGCCTGTGCCAAAACAAGTGGCAAAACATTTGCGTACATTGTTCTTGGAAGGTGAAGAAATTCCGGGTAACATGTTGTCCAACTTGGAAAGTCTGCATGTTCTTACTCTTAAGAGTGATGGAGTTGAAGAGCTGCCCAATTCAGTTAGGAAGATGATACATTTGAGAAATCTTAATATTTCAAATACGAGAATTAAGAATTTGCCAGACTGGATTAGTGAATTCCATCACTTGCAAACATTAAGAGCCAAGTGGTTGTGGAATATATAGTCCGTTTCTGCTGCCAAGTACGTTAAAGTACATGATTAACTTAAGGCATGTTTATATCGACGATGGTGTGAAGTTGCCTGCGGAAATTGGGAGATTAACTTGTCTCCAAACCCTAAGGCACTTTAGAGTGGGTGACCACAAGGGCTATCGAATTGAAGAGCTGGGAAGTTTGAAGAATCTCAAAGGAAAACTAAAGATTAGTAGTTTGGAAAAGGTGCATAGCAAAGAAGAGGCAGAGAAAGCAAAGATATTTGAGAAGCCAAACTTATTTGATTTGGGGTTTGAATGGGATGAGAAGAGAGAAGGTGAAAGAAATGATGATGAGGGTGTGTTGGAAGGCCTGCAACCTCATGCAAATGCCAATCTGAAGAAGTTAGAGATTGATGGATTCAAAGGCAAAAGATTTCCAGAATGGATTGAGAAGATGGCAGTACGGGATGGGCCTCAAGCCTCTTGGCTACCACTGACCAACTTGATTCAGATAACACTCGAGAGGTGCTCAGAATGTGAGGAAATCCCACAGCTGGAGCACTTGCCAAATCTCAAATCTCTTTCTTTGATAGGATTGGAGAAGGTGAGGTTCATAAATTCTTCATTCAATAATTTAACATCCCTCAAAATAGAAGAGTTGGAGGGATTGGAATGTCTGCCAGATTGGTTATTCTATAAGAATCAGAATCTATCAGAGTTGGAGATATGGAAATGCCCCAGGTTGAGAGAATTACCAGATGGACTGGACACCCTCAATTCTCTGGAGAAGTTGACTATTTATGAATGTCGAAATGTGAAGTCAATAGGGAATCCAAGTGGCAGAGAAGGACAATCACAAGGAATCCTACGCGAACTCAGGATTCAAAGTTGCGAAGGGTTGATGGTTTTGCCACGTCAAATGCTAGAGTCATGGGCGCCAACAATCGAGTCTCTGGAATTGAATGGATTAAGCAGCCTAGAGAATCTACCGCTGGTAATTGACTGCCTCGCTAAAGCAGCGAGTCTCAGAGAATTGACAATTGTTGGTGTTCCTAAATTCTTCATGTCTACTGATAGTGTCAAGAGTTGGGGTTTAGGCTGCTTAAGAGAATTACAAATAGATGTGAGTGAGGAGTGGTCAATGGAGAGTAGTGTTGGCATTAAACAGACTGTGGATGCCTTATTGCAACCATGCTGCAACTCACTCATTAGTTTCGAATTAAAAGGGGTGGAAAATTGGGAGTGGTTACCAGAATCAATTCAACATCTCACAGCTCTTGATTGGTTAGAGTTACATAATTTAGGGGTAGAAGAATTGCCTGAATGGTTGGGGAACCTTCCATCTCTAGGGTGGTTATATATAAATAGTTGCAACAAGTTGAGGCGTCTGCCCTCTTGCTGGGGGGATGCATTGGAGGAATTACATATTGACAATTGTGGGGAATTAGAAGAATTGCCTGAATGGTTGAGGAAGCTTCCATCTCTACGGGTCTTACATCTAAATAGTTGCAACAAGTTGAGGCGTCTGCCCTCTTGCTGGGGGGATGCATTGAAGTGGTTAAATATCAAAGATTGTGGGGAATTAGGCATTGATCCTATTCCTGCAGAGTGGCACAACAACTTTCCCAATCTCACCGTCTGGGTTGACGGCCGCAAAATTAAACCTTGCAGCATGCCAGCAAGTAAGTTTCATTTTTTTTTCGTTGTTTAGGTTGTTTTTCTTGTAAGTTCAATTTTGCTAGAATCCATGGAATTTTAAATTAATTAGGTAAAAATAGAACTTAGAAAATAAATATGAATTTCATATGAATCTTTTTTTTTTTTTTTTTGGTAAATATCACTTTAAACTCCAAACTATTTTTGCACTATCAATTATATCCTGAACTACTGAAAATAATTTTTTAAACCTTGAACTATCAATTTTGTATCAATTGTACCCTTTATCTATTTTTCATCCTTTGAATTAGTAATGAGTAATGCATATAATCACGTCGTTTTATATAATATAAGTCAAAAAAAGAATGATTCTAAATACATTGTAGTATCCGGTGAGCCACATCAAATTTTTGAAGCTAAGAAAATGACGAATGGTACAATTGATACAAAATTGATAGTACAAGGTTTAAAAAAATTATTTTCAATAGTTCAAGATATAATTGATAGAGCGAAAATAGTTTGGGGTTTAAAGAGATATTTACCCTTTTTTTGTCGTGTTTTTCTTAATGATGTCAAAATTAGGTGATGCTTAATTAATTAAGCATCTATTATTTATATTAAATTTAGATGATTGCTTAATATTTTACTATAATTTTATAATTTTCAAATATTATCCAATAATTAGTTCAAAAAATATATTAAAGTAATAAACGTTACTATGAAATGAAATAAAATATAAATTTATACTCATAATTTTTTTTATTAACATAAGTTTTTTTACACACGTCATCTCCTTTGCTAGTCTTATAAAAATGTGTTTTCTTCTCAAATTTGATTATTTATAATATCCTTACTTATTTTAAATCTTAAGATTAATAAAAAAAATTGTAATAAGATTTATCTATTTTCTTTCTGTAATATATATACATATATGAGGAATGTTATGCTACGTACCTTATGTGCGCACCTTATGTGAGCACCACTCACGTTTAGTCCTCGTTAACATTTTTTTTTTTTAGACATTTATTTTTATTCTAATACTTCATAAATTGTTATTATGATCATTAATTTTATAAATAACATAAAAATCAAAGTCTGATTTGTTCATGTTCCCTTTAACTTCAAATAATTAATAAAAAGAACAAATTAGACTTTGATTTTTATGTTATATATATATACACACACATATGCATATATATATATATATATATATATATATATATATATATATATATAGGGGAGAGTTCAATGGAGACCACTCCCCTATATAGAGAATGAAGACCAAATCTGGTTCCTTGATCTAACTTAATCTAATGGTGGTAATTTAATTGATTAAATTTATTAATTTTCATTTATTTTATAATCAAAAGGTTAAGCATGTCATTTTCTATTTAACCCTAATCTCACTCGCTCTCTCTCATTCACGCTCTCTCTCTCTCAATCACTCTCCCCTCTCATTCACGCTCTCTCTCTCTCAATCACTCTCCCCCCTCCCCCGCCGCCTCCCCAATCCCCTGCTGCTCCGCCGCCTCCCCATCTCTGCTGCTCCGCCGCCTCCCTCCCCGCCACCTTCCCAATCGCCTCCATCTCTCCTGCTGCTGCTCCGCCTCCATTGCTGCTCATGTTTTCAGACCTCTAATATCCGTCACGATTTGAGGACCTCCCACCCCTGCCACCAAACTCGCCCCTGCCATTGAAATCACCCCTGCCGTAACCCCTTCCACCTCCGTAGTTCCCACGTCCTCTTACTCCCTCATTTCTGAATCCAGAACCCCTTCCAGATTGAAATCTCCCCTTGGCATTTCCTCGAGTGTTCGTAGACCTCTTCTCCTCAACAAATGATTGGCGTACACCAATTGTCACTGGAGAAGCCTGAAATGTCAAATTGAATGTTCTTAGAGAGAACTCCATTAACATGGAGATTGATTCCTGAATAGAGTCTTATGAAGGCTTATGAATAAGTTCCAAAAACGGGCTTATTTCAATGTATAAGGTGATATATCGAATAGATATGAATAAGCTTATTCAGGAATATGCATCAAGATTATTCAGGAATTTAATCTCGATTTTTTTGTACTGTGTTCGTTGAAAAATAAATGAACATGATAATGTTCGTAGAAAAACAAATGAACATATAAATGAACATGATAATGTTCGTAGAAAAACAAATGAACATACTAATGTTCATCAATATGTTCATAGGAAAACAAATGAACATACTAATGTTCACCTATTATGTTCATTGGCGGATCAGGTCCCAGAATTGGAAGAGAGTAATTTTCGGGATTTGCTCAACCAGATGCCATAATTCGTGGATTTGAGTGGACGTTTTTGCCCTTTTTGGATTAAATAAATGTAATTAACCATTATTTAATTACATGAAAAATCAAATCAGGAAATAATCTGGATCATTGATTGGATTGAGATGAATGGCCTTGATTTGGTCTTCATTCTCTATATAAGAAATGGTCTCCATTGAATGCGATCCTATATATATATATATATATAGGGGTGGGCTACCGTGAGAGCACATCTTAAAATAAGAAATAAGAGCAATTTTTAATGTATGAATTTTATGTAGAACACGTATGAATTCGTTGTATAAATGTATGAATTGTGAAAAATAAATTTTTGCTACCTTTGGGATTCGAACTCAGGACCATAAATCCATGACCATAAATCCATCCAACAGGATAATAAATCAACCGTAGATCTTGATGATCTAAGGGCTGAAAATGATTCTTATTTTAAATCTTAAGAAATGCTCTTATTTTAGCCCTTCCCTATATATATATATATATATATATATATATATATAAATCCAATATTTTTACTTAGGTAGCATGTACTAGAATATAGCCTTGTATATAATAGTGTGCTATCGCCTATCATAGTATATTGATATTGATTGATTTGATATTAACTAAGATTCTGTATTGTATTGTTCAGAACTTCAACAATGTTGAGTCGATGCTTCCGCAAGAGAAATTGAAGCTATAGATAATGATTGTCCATTTATAGAGTTGCTTTCTTCATCTACACATTTTTGTTTTACTATTTGTCAATTTTTTTATGCTTGGTTGTTTTTTTCCTGTAGATTTTAAGAATGCAAACTACAGATATCATGTTTCTTGAGCATTGTTTTTCTTTTCTGTCTTTTGAGGAAATAAAAGGTGTTGAAGTAGCTTTCATTTTAATAGACATTCATTTCGAACATTCATTTCAAGACATGAAAGTAGTTAAGGTGTGTGGATGGCATTATAGATTTTTTTTATATTTTTTTATTTAAAGGAAAACATGATAAATTGATAATGTACGAAATTTGTGATGTATATATATCTTATTTGCTTTATGAAACTCATTTATTTTGGAAATTGGACACTTTGTAGATAGCTACTTTAAACATTTCTTGAAAGTCAAACTCGTCTAACTTTATTTTTATTTTTATTGTGAATGAAAATAAATAAGATTGAAAGTTGTACAACAAATGATTCGAACTTGAAATTTTCGGCTTCAAACATTAACCACAGTCTAACCACACTACTATTATACTAACACATGCACGCTTGCCTTACAATTTGATGTTGGATATATGGTATTATAAGGAACGAATTAAAATCATCATTAAGGTCACAAATCAAGTAACATAATGGATACAAAACAACCGCACATTCAAAATAAAGAAAATCTACATTTGGAATATTGTATGAAGAGAACCAACTCAATAAATTCACAATTAAATCGCTAGTGTTAGTTGTGTTATTAATGATCTTAAATCAATGTAAAGTGAGTTTGTGTTGTTAATTTCACAACTTTTTTTTTTTTTCACAACTAACTCGATAAATTCACAATTGAATTGCTAGTGTTGGTTGTGAATTTAAGATATAAAACTTGAATTTACAACCAACACTATTTTCAATTATGAATTCAAACTTTAAAATTGGAATTTGCAACTAAATAGCTAGTGAAGTAACCCAACACCCCGCCATCCCAATATTTTCTTTCTTCCCCAATTTTTCTCCTCCTTCTCTCTCTCTTTCTTTCTCCTGCAACTAGTCTATTTTTTATTATTTTTTAAAACTTTTGTGCGTTGACACCACGTGTAAACATAAATTTTAATGTATTCAATTTAATGAAATACCAAAATGTGTACAAATCCAAAATATATAGATTGAGATGAATTTGTTGCGGGTTGCGAATCTCTACTTGATTTTCTGATTATCATCTTCAAATGTTACTTGAAATCTTTGGAGGGAAGTATGCCTTCTTGATCTCCTTTGATTTGTATTTGATTTGATGACTTAAATTTGGCTTTGATGACGTCAATCCAGAGGTCTTCCACCTTATTTCTGAATTAAACGTTGACTTTGATGAAAAACTCGTTGACTTCCTTGTAGAATGCCTTGATTGTTGGAAACGACTTTGTTGTAGTGAATTACTCCTTCAATGCTTGAGTTCTCAAATGATTTGTGTATGTATGAGCTTCCTACATCTCATATTTATAGTTGTAGAAAAAGCTAATTAAGGAAGCTTAAGATTGGGCTTCAAAGCTTTAGCCCGTAAATCTTGGGCCTAGGGCTAAGGTGGCATAATATGATTGGATCCTCTTGATTTATTTCCTTTTATGCAAATTTTGACACAAGACAACTTCTAATTGGTCAATAAATCCACATAATTAAATATCAATTATATATCTATTTAATTTGTAATTATATTTATTTTAATTCTAAAATATAAAATAAAATATATAATTTAATATTTAATTTATAATCTCCACATGACACGATTTAATTGGCCATAAATTTTATTTGCCTACACCACGCTTTCTGCTAAAACACCCAAAACATCGTATTCTCCCCAAACCACCGAGCACACATCGTCGTGGCACTCCAGCGTGCGGTGCGTCTCCTTCTTCGGCACGACCCGACTCTCCAGCGCTAGATGCTCTAAAATCAGCCTTGATTGGTCAACTCTTTCAATATCAGTATTAACTGGTCAATCATCTTATCAAAGTCAGTCTTGAGTCTTGACTAGTGAGCTTTATTAAATCTTAATTGAATACTCCCTTCATCCACAAAAAAGTGTGAGGTCGAGTGGAGGACACGAATTTTAATAAAAAAAAATAAAAAATGTGATTTTAATGTTGTATGATAGTATTGGACTCACCAAATTATAAAAGTAAAGAATGGATATTATGTAAATATTTAGTGTCAACGGAGTTTAAATTATAAAGGAGGTTTTTAGAAAAGGAAAACACACAATCTTTATGGACGGACGAAAATAGTAATAAACACATAATCTTTGTGAACGGGAGAGTACTATATAGAAAAATTATCTTAAATTGAGTACAAAAAGTTAAAACGATTTCTCATTCAAGTTCAAAATAATGAATAGCGACTTTATGAGGTGAGTGATCGAGTTTCCAACTTTTGAAACAAAAAAAATTCAATAGAGAAACCTTTCTTTGTAATTCCAAGCTTTTCAGCTTAACAAAATAGTATCGAAGAGCAACGAAATTGAATTCCTCAATCAGAACTCTAATTTTGACGAAATGTTAGAACTAGAAGAAGAAATTATCCTGCGCCACAATCCAAAATGGAAGAAACCTTCCATAATTAGTTTTTTGGTTTCCTTCATCTCAGTTTCTTTCACACAATTCTCCTTTTCTTTGCTCCCTCTCTTCCTCCCCACTTCATCCTTTCTCTCTCTTCTTCCTCTCTCAGGTTATAACTCCCTTAATTCTTATTCTGATTGTGTAGAATTCTTCGTATTCATGGGCATCGAGTTTCTCAGGTTATTTCATTTTTGTTGGATATTGTAATGAACATGGAAATCATGATGGTGTTAATTGGCCTATGCCGGTAAGTTTCTTATTTGCTAGTGAAAGGATTCTTACATATTCCGGCTTGAGATGTAACAGAAATTTGAATTTTGTGTATCTCAGCATGTGTGCATCTGTGTGTTTCTTATATCTTGTGGTCATGCTTAAAACGGTAGTATTGTTTTTGTATAGGAGTTGAAAGTTTCACCTTCTGTTGCACATCAAGAGTCCCAAGCTGAAGAAGTATATATAATGTTCCTTCTCTCTTATCCTTATTTGAAGAGATAACTATAACGCCAATTACCATCAATGCTAAGTCTAACTAATTTGTTCTAATATATCTGAACTGACGATTTAAAATTATTAGAAGTCAACTGGGTTACTAATAATATAAATATAAGAAATGGGGCTTCCTCATCGCACTTTGGACCAAATAATAGCTATTGGGCTTATCTTAAAACTGGATCAATATTCATAAATTGGGCTTTGGTACTTTATATTACTAAAATCACTGACCCAAATAGTATTGGGCTTTATAAACATAAAAAAAAAAACTTTCTCTACATATTTTACCTAATCAATTAATCTCATATAGAAATTGACTTGCTAAAATTGTCTATTCAATAAATATAATATCTCAACTTAATTATACATATAAATAATAACATAGGGGGCTACTACATTTTTCCATACAGGCGAGAAAATCTGGAGGAAACGAACTATTTGAGAGACGATGAATACTGACTTGTGATCGTTTCCAGTTTTCCGTGGAGAAAATGAAGGGTGTTAGAGTCTTGATTCTGAGCTCACAGCAGCTGGAAATGAGGCCTGTGAGGTTCTGCGAACCGGCTCTTTGGCCCTCAGAGTGTTGCTCAAGACTTTCAAAGCCAAACAGAAATGGGACGATTTCAACATATTGATGAAAGGGGTACTCAATGTTTATGATTTTTGTTTGATTTGATGCATCATCTCTATTTAATACAACTTCATACAAGATTATCGTTTTTTGTGTAGATTTAATTGTCGTTTGAAAGTGTGAGAGAATATTGAGGTTGCTTGAGAAAGGCCCTCTTCTCAAAGAGGAGAGAGACAAGGCTAGAAAGATCTCAAGAAGGATTTGGTAGCTTCTGCCTTAGAGCTTCATCAACTCAAGAAATTAATCAAGAATCATCGTCAAAAACATTTGAAAGATGCAATTCTCAGTTCAATGATCGCTCCAATCAAGATGTTTTCACACTCACCTCAATTGAGATAGATCATCATCCATTTGATGGTCTAACATGTCTGTCGCTGCCTCCAACTGCACAAACAATTGAAAACAGTGGATTTTGAGACGATTTAGTTGGTGAAGTGAATGTGTTATAATATTTTAATAGTTGTTGAGTTCCATATATGTCTTCTTGATTGAGCTAATTAGAGGACATATTTCCTTTCCAAGATTGTGTTTTCTAGGTATTATGAACACATGATCATATATAGCATGTGAAGTGTGTGAAACATCTCTTCGTTTCATTTATAGTTGCAAGATTTTGATTTGATTTTCTCTACAGTATAAGTATCGCAGTTCGTTACAACAGTAGTTATTCAATAATTTGGAATCATATTTGTGAAAATTTCATGCTGAGTAACAATGCGATACATAATTCCACAAACCTTGTAATTCAATAACATAAAAAAATCCTTTTGAATTGACTACAAAAGTGAAACAGGATTTTTCATCTTTATATGATGTAGATGTCATTTGGACATAGTGGTAGAGGTCCCTTTTGCAGCTTATTTGATTAAATCAATCATTTATAAAAATTTCTATAACCACTTGACGAGCCCAACGAAAACTTTGGCCCAAATCCAATTTCCTCTACCACAGACTACTCTTCGTTCCCCAAATCTTCGAGCTTTGATTCCATTCCATGTAGATAGAGATTAGAGAGAATGTTTGAATGGTCATCCTCAACTTTACAATAATTCATCTTCACACACACAAAAATTAATTAAAAATAAAAATAAAAATCACAAGCATTCTCTCTCTGCGAAACCATGGATGGAGGAGGTGTGTCTGCCGCCGCCATAGAAGTTCTTGTTCAAAACGTCATCAACGTTTTCAAAGAAGAGCGGTCTCTACTTCGAGGTCTCGATGGAGATGCCCAACAGCTGCAGAGGACTCTGGGCATGATTCAAGCTTACTTGAATGACGCTGAGAAGAAATCAATCACCCAAGATGCAGTCAAGATCTGGTTGAGGGAGCTTGAAGCTGTGGCTTTCGATGCTGATAATGTTGTGGATGAACTCAGCTATCATCTTCTCCACAAAAGAGTCAACAAAATGAAGACACCCAAGGATAAGGTATTATCATGCTTCTCATCCTTGAATCACATCTCACGCCCACGAAATATGGCTCTTAGAATCAAACAAATCAATACGAGTTTTGAGAATATGAACAAAAGGGCAACCGAGCTCGGCCTTCAGAGCATAGTGGTGAATGCACCTGCTGCTGCTCTGAATGCTTCCTTTGAGACTGATTCATTCTCTATTAATCCAATCTTTATTGGAAGAGATGATGATGTGCCTAAACTAGTTGAGATGCTGATCCAGATCAGCCCAGAGGAACGGACATTCTCCACCCTTGCAATTGTCGGAATGGGAGGTATGGGGAAGACCACGTTGACCAGGAAAATCTTCAATCATCAAAGGGTAAAGAATCGATTTGGATCACGCGTTTGGGTTCATGTTTCTCAAAATTTTGATCCAATGCTTCTTTTCAAGAAAATTGATAGATGTATCAAGATAATGACTCTTTCGAGCGAGCCTTACTCCAACAAAGAAGGAAGATCACAAAAGGATAATTCTCATTGATTGAAAAGTAAAACAAACTCTGCAGCTAAATAATGGAGCATCACAACATCGAATGAATTTTATGGATGCATTATAATTGGATTAAACTTTCCGTCTATGCCGTGCACGCAAATATTTTATATTGGTTAAAATTTTACATTATGCACAAGTGTTAATAGTTTTTAAATTTATGAATTATAACAAAAAAGTTAATATTGTGACTTTGATTTAATTGTTAAAGTATTATTTTAATCGTGCTCATATATTGAACCAATATATATTTTACTTTTTTTTTAACTTGAAAAAATATTTTAAAAGTCCTTCATCAGTATGTAAATACAAATGAGATTTACATTCACATTCCTTCTATCGTTAAAGTATTATAAGAAGATAAAAAAAAAATACTCATATAAATTTTAATTTCCATCAAATTGTTTTTTTCTTACCTGCACCTCTCAATCTTTAAAAGATAAATAAACTACACATTTTATCTTTTTTTACATGCACTTCAATATATAATTTGCACCAAACTATTTTTTTATTCAAGTATATGAAAATTTTAAATTGCATTTTTACTTTTCGCACATACATTTCTATAGGAATTTTTCTAGTACATACACTTCTACAAATTTTATTTTGCACCAAGTATCTTCTTGTATTTTTTTCAAATACATACGATTATATCCTTGAAAGACGATTAAACGCCAAAACACCAGAATGGCGTCCATCCTATTTGATTCCTTGTTATTTAAAAAAAATTATTATTTCTAAAAAAAATTATCCTTTTATAGATATAAAGATATAGACCAATATTACGGGCAAGAATACACATGAACATTATTATTTATTATTTTAAAAAATTACTACGTTTTATTTATAGCTACCAATCATTAACTTGGAATGAATCGATTGTATTCCTAGTGCATACCAAGCACGAAAATCAACCATTCATTCTCATTCATCTCCCATCATTAGTCCATTCAATTCCTACTATTTCCATGCTAAATACCTAATCCCATTCGTGATCATCAAAATACTACTACCTACCTCGTGACAGCCTCAGGCGCAGCTCCACCGCCGTCTCCTCCTCCTCCCGTAGTACTTTGCTCCTTACTCCCCTCGTCGTCTCCTCCTCCTCCCGTTGTACTCTGCTTCTTACTCCCGCCGTCTTCGTCTAGGGACCTGTCGAAGTTGTACCTCTCAGCCGGCTGGAAGGGCCTCTCACCAAGCACGCGCACCATGTCGTCCTGGTGAAGAGTTTCCTTCAGGAGCAAGAGCTCAGCAATCTTGGCAACCTCCTCCTTGCGTTCCTCTATCAATTGAACCGTCCGCTCGTACGCCTTTGCAACCATTTCACGGACTTCAGTGTCTATAAGATTAGCTGTTTTGCTGCTATATGGTTTGGTCATCTCAAATCCATCATCTCTATTGGGGAAAGAGAGAAGACCAACTTTCTCGCTGAAACCATACACTGCTACTTGCGCATACGTCATCTTCGTCACCTTCTCCAAATCGTTCTGAGCTCCGGTTGATATTTTTCCCAGCAGCACCTACAAGAAAATTTGCACCTTAGGTGGTAACTGGAAAACTCCCAGTAACATAGTATAGTCACATAAAAAGCAGCTTCTGCTCATCCTAGGTCATAATTTCCCGACTTAAAAGTGGGTACCTGTTCTGCCGCACGTCCACCAAGAGTCATGCAAGTTCTATCAAAGAGCTGCTCTTTTGTCATCAGAAGATTCTCGTTAGGAATATATTGTGCAAAGCCAAGTGCAGCAGTGCCACGAGGTACGATAGTTACTTTCAACAGAGGTTCTGCGTGTTCTAAAAACCAGCCGGCCACAGCATGACCTGATTCGTGATAGGCTACAGTACGGCGTTCAATTTTACTCACAACCTGTTCAAGGAACAGAAAAGGCAAATAAGTCACGATTATCCTATTTTCTATCATGATGGGCAAAATCATCCAAGACAATATCAGCTATTTCCAACTTACCATATTTTTCTTCTCAAGACCACCGATTATTCTGTCTATGGCTGAATCAAAGTGTTCCATTTTGACCTTTGGTTCATCAGATCTGGCAGCAATTAGAGCAGCCTCATTACAAACATTTGCAATATCTGCACCTGCGAATCCAGGAGTGAGGGATGCTAGTCTCTGAGAGATCTGAGAGAAGAGAGCGGGATCACTGTCAATTTTAATCTTCTTCAGATAGATCTGGAATATTTGCTCACGGCCCTTGATATCAGGTTTGTCTATGCTAATTTGGCGATCAAATCGACCAGGTCTCAACAAGGCCTTGTCTAAGATATCTGGTCTATTAGTGCCAGCAAGAACAACCACACCAGAAGTTGTTGCAAATCCATCCATTTCCACAAGCAACTGGTTAAGAGTGTTTTCACGCTCACTATGGGAACCAGTAGATCTTCCACGTCCTCTCGCCCGACCAATTGCATCAATTTCATCTATGAATATGATACTAGGTGCGCATTCCCTTGCCTCTTGGAACAAACTTCTAACTCTCGAAGGCCCAACTCCCACAAACATCTCCATGAAATCAGAACCACATATGGACAGAAAAGGCACGCCAGATTCACCAGCTGTTGCTTTTGCTAGGAGTGTTTTACCTGTCCCGGGAGGTCCAACCAATAGAGCGCCTCTAGGGATTTTGGCCCCCAGCTCCTCGTATTTCTTTGGGTTCTTTAGGAAGTGAACAAATTCCATAATCTCTTGCTTTGCTTCATCACAACCTGCAACCTCCTTGAAGTAAATCTGGAATACAGAAAAGAGAGTCAGAAAATAATGTTTAGGATCAGAGACTGGCTCCATATAATGAAAATGGGATAGCGAACGAAAAGCAAGCAGACAATGGTCTTATCAACAAAAGTAAAGAACAAACCTTATTTTTTGCATTCTTATCCATCTTCGTAAAGTGAGCTTTTCCAATGTTAAATATTCCCCGACCACCCTTTCCACCACCACCACCTACTCCGAATCCACCTTGCATTTTTCGGCTCACAGAAAGTATTGACAGTAACAAAAATGTGATGATCGGGGAACCAAGCAAGTCTAGGAGGTGGTTCTCTCCTGAATCATAAGTAACAGGTACATAATCATGTGGGTCTATGCCCAATGCTTCTTGGACTTCATCCAATTTTTCTTCAAATCTTTCAACACTTCCAATGTTGAAGTAGTATTTGTATGTATTTGATTTTGATCTTGGATGTGTGTTGCTAACTGGAGTATTAAAATCAGATTCTTCCGTTGAATCATGGCTACTATCATTCTTCGGTGAGCTTCTTACATATACTTTGGCGACAGATTTATTCGAAATAACGATATGGTCGACCAAACCTGGTTCAAGAAGCTTATTTTTAAATTCTTGAAAACTAATCTGCAAATTGATAATCCAATGAATGATATGTTAATCATTATGTAATGGTGAAATCTCACAACAACATACGGATAAAAATAACAATAAAATAAAATAAAACTCTCATCATACAATCCCTAAAAGCAAGCCACCTAACTTTGCATGAGACACTGCAAACAAGAAGTAGTACTAGAAAGGTATGAGGAACATAATTAGGAAACAAGTAAAGATCAAGAAATATATTTAGTCAATTGACCTAAAAGTAGAGACGAGTAAGGGTACAAGATAATTCAATTAAAAAAATGACAGATAAAATAATTTATATGACCTTAATTTGCTTAAGTATTTGCAGATAGCCAGATATGAACTTTTTCGCATGAAACATCCAAGCAGTGAAGACCTTCTGTATACACCGAGAGGTCTAGGGTTCCAAACTCCACTGCTCCCCATCCCTAAGTCTCGCCCCCCCCCCCCCCAAAAAAAAATCCCCGAGTGTGTCGCCTAGGGAGTATTAGTACTAGCCTACTACGCTAAGCTTTTACCTAAAGTTAAAGCAACATTCAACTTGCACCTGGAAGAGGGGTGGGAACTATGAAATTACAAGAGGCCATGAATACCAAAATAAAAAAGGAATACATAGAGAGCGATGAAACACGTTTAACAAAATCTACATTAGGTAGCTTAAAGATTAATTAATGTTTAGCCTAACATTATAAAATTAGACAATAATTAGTACATCAGCACTGAAAAAATTAGTGGTTCATGAGATCAAGAAACTGACTAGAAAGCTGGAAGCCATTAAGCTAATAAAACAAGCTGTACGGAAAATGTCAACAAAAGGAGCTAAAGTAAACAAGAGTTTTTTTATTGTCTGCCTGAAAGATCAACAATCTACACAATGTTCAAGAATTATGCTATCAGAACTTGATCGACCAGAGACTCAAAAACACACCAACTCTATTGCTCTTGAGCAAAATCAAGATCTGAAGCGAAACATAGAGAACAGACTCGTATGTCTGGGGCCCTTAACTTGAATTTTTAAGATAAAGCATAAACGGATGATAGCCAAAAATGAATTCAACGGTGATTGTACTTCTTTTTTACTTATGTATATTACTAAAAGAGTACTTTTGTAAATAAAATAAAACATTAACTCCAATAAAGCATATGGTGTCATTAATTTGTTTAGATCTTTTAAGGAAAACTTACACCATGGTGGAAATCTTTAAAGTACAAATACAGCTGAATTAGTAATTATTAATAAATTAATTAATCAGGGGTTAACTAATGATTAATAGGGTTTAAATTAGGGTTTATTAATCCCCAAACTAGGACTACTAATCATAATTAGGATTTAATTAGGGTTGATGCCCAGGAGTGTGCCTCTTTGAAGAATCGAAATATATGAAACTTAAATACCAGTTTCAAAAACTAAGTCCTGCTATTCTCTATGTCATATGAACAAGTTAAATTGCATTAACTTGTAAATAAGCTGATTGTATACCTGTTTCCCTTTAGCTGGCTCCGTTACTATCGATACTAGCAGCGAAAGCACCAGCGAAATAATGATCATATTTTGCGTACTTAGGTCATCCAATTTGAAGTTAAACCGAGTGTTGCCATCATCCTCAGATTTCTTCTCTTTCTCTAAGATAGAATAAGGTTAATCAGAATAACTCATCACAAAAACTTCTCTACAGCGTTATCATAATATTTTCAGCTCCCAACGCTTTGATACAGCTGTACAGAGACAAATGAGACCATGGAAACGATGAACAGCAATATTTTCTTTGGCACAAGAAAAATGTCGAACTAATTGAGGAATAATATTTGATGTTTGGACCTCTTATGTCAAGAAACTTCTTCCATTAATACTTGAACACGAACCTTTGGAGTCCGACTCTTGCTCACTCTTTTTCGGAATCTCCTTCTTGCCATTGGGGTAAAAATTCTCGTAATCTGCAAACAGGAAAAAATGTAAGAACTACGAACTACATCGTCAATTGAGAAGAAACTGTGTCGCTTACTCTTCTTCTTGGGCGGTTTACTACAGAAAAATCGATAAATTCCCGGGTATCCAGCGATGTATTTCAAATCTGACAAAGAAGCCCTAGAAATCGATCCTTTATTAGCTCCAGCAGCAGCTAAAAAACCTCTCATAAACTCTAGTTTTCCATTCAAACTCACTTTGTTCCAAATGAAGGCTCTCCCCTTACTAGCTCCGTTAACCACATTCTGCTAAAAAACCAAAATCACGCTAAACAATCAGGATAAAATTTCGTAACAAAAACTGAAGAAACAAAAAGGAAATGGAAATGAAAAATCATATTCACACAGAGAGAATCGCGTACTCTGCAACGAGAGGAACGAGCTAGCGAAGCTCCGATTCTGGAATAGATCATTCTTCAAAATTCCAACGATTCGCGTCGGTTTTCTCCTTGAATTTCTTCGAAAATTTCAGTGACGAAACTATGTGTGAATTGATTATATGCGTAGGGTTTTTGCGGTTGGTAACTCTGATTGTACGAAATTAGAGAGGTGAAGAATCTCTTTCTGTTTTTGGTTTTTTATAGATGGAATTGTTTAATTTTTTTTTATTTGAAGTTGATCAAATTTGTGTATATTAATTATTTTTTGAGATAATTATTTATTCTATAATGAGATGTAAATCTACCAAAAAAAAATATCCGATCAACTAAAACGAGATCTTATAGGATTATTAATTTATGTATCTTGTCAATTAAGAAATTAGATATATTATTAGGAAATTACATTTAGCATATAATAATAATAATAATAATAATAATAATAATAATAATAATAATAATAATAATAATAATAATAATAATAATAATAATAATAATAATAATAATAGTTGTTGTTGTTAATTTTGTGGGATTGAGAATGTTAGACCAGTCATGCAATATCATGCATGAAGCAAGTTGGTACACTTCGACCAAATGCATGTGATTAGTGACTACACTCACAAAGATTATATGCATTTTTTATTGCATACTCCGTACTTTCTATTTTCGTCTCATAACTGTGTCTATATACTCCCTCCGTCTCACTGTAAGTGAGACCTTTTTTTTAGGCATAGGAATTAAGAAAAGTGTATTTTGTGTGTAGGTGAAAAAGTGAAAAGGTGTTTAAAATGAAAAAAAATTACCCAAAAAGAAAAGAGTCTCACTTACAGTGGGACACCCAAAATAGAAAGAGTTTCAGATACAGTGGGACGAAGGGAGTATTTTTTTACCATTTAAAAATATTATACTAGTATCTAATAAAAATATATAATTTTTTTATTTTTAAACAGTATCTCACCACAACTAGTGGCGGAGCCAGGGATGGTTGTAGCTGAATCCACTCCAAATTTTGACTTTTTTTTCATAAATAATTTTAGGGTTAATTGCCCATAAAATACTGAACTTTCGTCTAATTTTGGTTTTGCACACGAACTTTGAACTGTAGCGTGAAAATTACTAAACTTTAGATTTTATCTGTTTTTGCTACTTATCCAAATTCCGGTCAAATATCAAGCTAATATGATGTGCCAATATTTGACGTGACGTATTTATTGTTAATTTCTTATTAATAAAAAAAGAACACAAAGCAAATAACCAAAATTGTCAATAACTTAATATATCAAATCAAATAATAGTATTTTTTTTTTATTCTCAAGTTTAAATCAATTTTTTTCTAATTCACACAACTCAAGTAGAAGTCATTCAAATAGTATAAATATATATAGTTTATAAAAAAATTAATCTTTAGATAATGAAAATTTAATAAACTTTATTACTTAGCTAAATAAATTTTTGTATATATTAAGTTATTGATAATTAAAAAAAAATTGGCTGACACACCTAAATTTGAAGAATCCCCTTACTATTATTTTATTTATTTAATTAATTAATTCAACTAAAAAAATATACTATTATTTGATTTGATTTATTAAATTATTGACAATTTGAGTTATTTATTTGTGTTCTTTTTTTATTGTTAAGAAATTAAATAAAAAATATAATTTTGCCAACCAATTGTCACACAAGAATAAATACACCACGTCTAAATTGGCACAATATATATATATATATATATATATATATATATATATATTAGCTTGGTATTTGGTCGGAATTTGGATTAGTAGCAAAATCAGATAAAATCAAAAGTTTAGTAACTATTACGCCACAATTCAAAGTTTGTGTGTAAAACCAGAATTGAATGAAAATTCAGCATTTTATGGGCAATTAACCCATAATTTTAAAATGTACTATTAATTTGTGATTCAAATTCTATTGTTAGATAGAATATAATTGTTAATTTGTGGTGAGTTTGTGAGGTATAATTTGTCTTTAATTTGTGCATCTGCTCAATTTGTGTCGATTTAATGTAATTAATTTAAAAGAAATTTTGTTTGTGAATTGATTAATATCATTTTTTTAAGTACCACTAACATAAATTAATCTACTTTAATAAGAAATGAAACGATATTTTTTGGGATTTTGGCAAATAAAATCACGAACTATTTTGAATTTGTAATTTTAACGTGATTTTTGAAGTATGACAAATTAAATCACCACCTTTTCAATTTTTGCAATTTCATCTCTCCAATTTTATTCGATCGCCGAATTATTGAATTGGAGTTTACGTGGATTAGTTCGCCATATACATAATATTCATGTTACGACGTTGTTTTCTATAAAATTGATGAACATTGAAAATCATAGTGCAAACATAGGATACAATCTCTTTATAATTTGGAGAAAGGTTCAATTGAAATTGTGCGAAACGACGTCGTTTAAGTCTCACAAAAACGGTGCCGTCTTTACTAATCCACGTAAGCTCCAATTCAACACTCTGGCGATCGAAAAAAAATCTGGGGGACGTAATTGCAAAAATTAAGAAGGTGGTGATTTAATTCGTCACACTTCAAAAGTCGCGTTAAAATTGCAAACTCAAAATAGTTCGTGATTTTATTTGTCAAAAGCCCATATTTTTTTTCCAAAAACATAGAAGTGGGTGGACTATACATAATGCATTAAGTAAGAAAAAAAAATAATTGTGTGTATAATGCCCAAAATGTTTTGACTCGGATGCTACCGCCCCAAATCTCGTGCAAGTCCAACTCCCAATGAAAATTCCCAGCTCTATTAATTTTTTTTACCCTCATTTTATCAACTTACTAGCATTTGCACCCCGTGCAATGCACGGAAAACGTTTTTATATTTTTATATATATAAATTGATACCAGCTCAATTATCATATTTATAAATATAAGAAAAAATTAATTTTCACTTAATATATTTGAGTTGAATATTCAAAAAATAAAAAAATAAAGAAAAATTCACAATAATAAAAATTGATATTGTGAAAAGGCATAAATAATAAGTAAAAAGAATAAAATAGAAAAAAATTGATTTATTCAAAAAAAGAGGAGAGATGAGAGAGAATTTTTAAAAATCATTAATCTTTAAATAAATATAACTCTCCGTTTTAAATCAAATATTTACATAAAATATACTCCATCAAATTAATGCTCTTATCATGATATTTAATTTGATATATTTCTATAGCATGTGCATTATTTAGAGTATCAATTTGAATTTAGGGTTAAGTACCAAATACCCCCCCAACGTTGGGGCCCCTATCGCGTATAGGACCCTATAGTCAGGGTATGTGCTGTTTACTACCTCAACGTGGCTAAACCTAAGCAAATCCCCCCCCAACGTGCCTAAACCTAAGCAAATCCCCCCCTGCGTTAAGTCACTGTTGGGGGGGTATTTGGTACTTCCCCCCAACGTTGGGGGGGATTTGCTTAGGTTTAGCCACGTTGAGGTAGTAAACAGCACATACCCTGACTATAGGGTCCTATACGCGATAGGGGCCCCAACGTTGGGGGGGTATTTGGTACTTAACCCTTGAATTTATAATTTGTTAATATGGATATACATATATAATCAAATAAAAGGCCATTCAAATTTAGTTTTAAGAATTGCTCGTTAGTTTTTATAATATATTAGTGGATTTATTTGAATTTTTTGAATGAGTTAATGTGTAAGTGAGATAGTAGGGTGAGTGGGATATAATTTATTTGTAACCTTCATGTTGAATATATTTTCAAAATTGCCATTCAAATCAATTTGAAATTGATTTGAAATCAATTTCTAATTGAAAATTGCTGTTTTAATATAGTATAGATTTACAATTTTACCATACATGATCCATTAAAATCTTTTTAAGTTATCTCACTATTATAATAAAGTAGAGGTTACTTTGGAGAATTAGACTTGATAGATAAAAATAATAAAACTATTAATTTGTTTGCTTTTATGGATTGAAGTTCTGGATATCACAAGGCCCTTGATTAGTTTATCATTTAAACTAGTTTTGTTTTGATTTTTATCACACGAAAAAAAATGAGATTTGATAAACTTTATTATTGATGATAAAAATACTCAAACATTTTTATCAATTTATCCACTTGTAACACATTCAACCAGTGTGATCAAAATTGATGCACACTTTTGTGCGACGAAGGCAATATATGAAACTTTTTTTTTAAATCAAATGCATAATTTGTTTGCAAAACAGCAAACAAATCTTTGTGTACAACGATATGAGATGAATATAAGAATATGAAATATAGTTGACGGTCTCTTTTTAATTTAAATATAAATGAATGCGACAAAAGGAATGAACACCACAGCTCCAAACGTCTTTGACATGCAGATATAGTGAGAAATGTGGATGTAAAATTCAAAGCCAAATGTATTATTGTAGTAGATAGTTTATATCCAAACATAAAACTTATTCCTTGAAAAGGTTTTTTTTTTTTTTTTTTGTGATTTTCGTTTTGCTTTAATTCATATAATTAAAGCATATCGTGTAGGCATCAGGAGTGTTATTGCGCACTTTATATGCAAAATTAAAATATCCATATTTCGATCATGTGTTGATGGAATTATGGAAATAGTCATGAATCCAAGTATCCAACACCTAGCAACATATGCTCAACCATCTCCAAATGTTTATAGGAAGGATCATACTTTTATTTAAATAAAAACAACAACAAATTAAATTCAAATGACCGCATGCTACTTGAATTTTTGGCAATCGCATGCTACTTGAATTGATAAGTATTTATATTCAAGAGCCATGTCACCGAGTTTAAGATTTGTGGTTTTTTTTATGTCATTTATTTTAAATTATAATCACAAGAGATATCAAAATATAATCAAATAACTAAATATTATAAGATTATTATTGATGACTCAAAAAGTTTAATTTATTTGAATCAGAGCGTGGGTTGTTCATAACTTCATAAGTAAATACTTATTTTTTAACAAAACGTGCACACTTTAGTTACAATCCATTTTTATCCTCTATCCCATTTTTAATATCCCATTATAGTATTTTTCTTCAATTTCAATTTATTATGTTTTTCTATATTTTTAAGATCATAAAATTAAGATTAGTGTGATTATTCATACCACATAGTATGAGGCAATATACATAATACAAATTTTAATTATAACAGATAATGATTTATTATTGATTAAATTGCCCTAATATTAATTACAATGTCGTTATTAAATAGTTTAATTACAAGGGCATTTTATGAATAAAAATTTTATATATAATCTTACATCATGCCAAACAATATACTATATTTTACATATATTTTAATGCATTCTACCAAACATGCTAATAATTTTTTTTGATGGGAAACATGATAATAACTTAACATAGAATAAAAGACATCCCAATCAAATATATCATACCTTATCATATATCACATACCAAAACGAGCTTCTATTGTATTAATATTTCTATTGATTTTTTATTTATTTAGATTCATCAGCATACAAGAAAAATATTTAAGATAATAGACTGGTATATAGCTTGTTATAGGAAAAGTTATGGGTAAAATTAGCAATTAATGTGCAAACAAGTAAAATATTTGCTTCGTTCCAGCTATCTTCAGACTTTTCTTTGGGTACGAAAATTTAAAAAAATATACTCCCTCCGTCTCCAAAATAAGTTCATCTTTTTTTTGGGACGTCCCCTAACTAAGTTTCTCTTTCTTTCTTTTCATTTTTGGTCAACTACCCCACAACTAATAATACTTTATTTATTATTATTTTTCATTTTTCATCACTCTCAATACTTTTTTTTTTTGAGGAATCACTCTCAATACTAATTAAAACACTTTTTCACATTTTCACCACTCTCAATACTAATTATAACATATTTTTCTCCACTATCAATACACTTTACCATTTTTCCTTAAAACTCGTGCCGTCCCCAAAGATGAACTTATTTTGGGGACGGAGGGAGTAGTATTTTGCAAATGAGATTCAGTGTACCACACTTTATATATCACTTTGTGTCCCACTTTCAATTTTGTTTAATTTCTTATAGTATATTTTTTTTCAATTTCAATTTTATATGCTTTAGATTAATTTTGTGATAATTAACAAGGGTTTATTCCATCAATCTAGGGTATATAATTATTTTTATCATTTAATTTCACTTTTATTAGCTAATAATAGGTTGATAAATTCAAAGTCATGGTATATACTTTTTAAAAAATTTAATTTTTTGAAATAAAAATTAAATATAATTCATAGTATTATAATAAATTTTATTTTTATAAAAAATATTTTTAAAATAATAGATATAAGGATGTGACACAGTGGCACACATAAAATTGTGGGACACTGGATCCCATCTGAGTATTTTATGTGTAAATGTAAAAGTAAATAAAAGGTAAAATTTTGTCAAATAAGGAAATGTCTCAAGACAGGTGAGACGCCCAAAAAAAAAATGTCTTAAGATACGTACCGAGGGAGTAGTTTGTTTTAGGGATAATTAAGTGTATGATTGAACAGGACCAACATGCTATATTTTTTAAAAATATTATTTGTATTTTAATGTATCATAAATTATTATTGTTATGATCAAATTCGTAAATAGGAATATATGATGTTAAATTAAGGATTTTTGAAAAAAAGTTAAATTAAGGAAAATAAATTGATTTGAGGGGTTTATATAAATATTTTGCCTTTTCCCCAACAAAGATCAAATCTCAGGTTAAATTATTAGAGAGAGAGAGAGGGAGAGTGAGTATAATTCTGATACACGTCCAGAGATAGAGAGGGAGAAGGAGAGACCAAAAGGCAGTATAAAACTCACAGCTGTAGCAAGTTTATCGCCGGCCACATCACGTGCTCTGCAAATTCTCTTCGTCTCTCTCTCAATTTTTCGATTGTTTATGCTCTGAATCATATCGGTCTTCTGATTCTCCCTTTTCCCCAATCTGAATCTCCGAATTGTTCCAATAATCAGCCCTAATTCTTACTGTGAGTATCTGTTTTACAGATTTTGTGATTTCTTAAGAATTCTTAATCTGAGGGGTTTTGATCGGTTTAATGATTGGTGATTTCAGATGAGAGAGAGGAAATCGGCGAAGTTGAATCAACAACAGCAGCAGCCGCAGCTGCAGCATCATCCGAATGGTCACTTGTCTCCGTTTAAATTGGCGAAATTGTTAGATCCTGATGCTTCATGGGACAAGGTTTCAGCTCTTTCCGATTTCTTGCTAGTTTTGTGAGTTGCAGAACTATTTTTGTTATGCTTAACTAGTCGATTTTTAAGCTCAGATGATCAGCATTCAAATTGAAAAAGTATTGTCTTAATTGAGGTATAGTATCAGAAAGAGTTATGCAATTTATTCATGAATGTTGATGGGCTGAGTACTTTACTGAGAGCAAGAAGTTGAGTAGTGCATGGGTAAACGAGCGTAGTAGCTTTTCACGTAGGATATCTTTGAGTAACAACTAGAGTAGAACGCATTCTGGTTGGGTTCGGTTTCCTCAAGTCCGTGTCAAGTTGATTTTATTTTTAGGAGTATAAGGTTTTTTTTTTTTTTTTTCTATACCTCGTGGTTGTATCTGGAAAAGATGGTAGTAGTTTGGCTAATTGCTATACTGGAATTGGAAAAGAATCAAAAACGTATCTTTTTGACTAATCCTAGTTCAGATGGACATAGGTAAAGTTAATACCTATCTGATTTATATCTTCTATATTGCCTATGTTTTGATTAGGAAACCTTTAAATTGTGTTAAAATTAAGTAAAAGAAAAGGCATATGAGCTTAAACCCTTGGTTTTACACCTATCCTTTTGGAAATCTCCACATTGGATCTCTTTGTGTGTTTATGAACAGTCATCATTAATGAATGTGAGATAGGTGGTGAGAGATACTACAGCTCATCTTTAGTAGTTTCAAGAATGGGCCTAACCAAATTTTGGAATGAACTTTATTATGTGAATGTGTGACAGGTGGTTATTGCAGGTTCGAAAACATCTTATTCTTTCATAAACCTGACTATTTAAGAACTATTATTGTTCCGCTTATACATCTAAAACTGCCATGTTAATTCAAGTATACTTGGCACAATTTCTAATATCAGTGATTGATGCAATCAATTTGGAAAGTCACCTGATACTTGTCCCTTAAAACTTTGGGTTGTCTATGTTAGTTATTGATACAATTGATTTGGAGTACGCTGATAATTTATTATTTGATCTGCACATTGCAATTCACATGAAATCGCTGTTACTATATGTTACAGGATCAGCTTGGAGACGTGCTACATTGGATTAGACAAGCATTGGGCCTTCTTTGTGGATTAATATGGGGTGCGATTCCTCTAGTTGGGGGAGTCTGGTTTCTCCTGTAAGTTACTCTCATCTGGAATCTCATTCTGTTTGAGGTTGATGGTTCCTGTTAGTTGGTTGTAGTTTCCATATCAAAGCTTTTATAGAGTTTATTTGTAAATCAGTTGGCAGCATGATATTATTGATGCATTTTATATTTACACTAGTTTGTAAGATATAATTAATCATTTGCTTAAGTGTATCATTACATGTCTAAAGAATCGAATCAGTCCATCGAACTAATGTTTGTATAGTTTCTTAGAGGTCCTTCATCTTTAATAAATTCTGAGGTGTCTTTACACCCTGATAAATAGGATGTTTCTAAAGGTAGTGACTAGTGCCCAGTCATCTGAGGTTGATGGGAATGTTCTGGTGTTGTTGCATCCAAATTGAATTAAATGTCTGTCAGAATAGTAAACTTTACAAGGCCATTTACCAGAGAACTTCATCTAGTTCTCTTTGGTTGACATTAATGACACTTGAAGATTCTATTGACAGTCTCTGTGAAGTATTACACATCCATGTCATTGTCTGGTTGATGGCAAAGCCAGAAAAGTGTGTGTGAATAACAAAATACTATTGCTTACAATTTTGAATGGATCATGTTATAATGTAGGACTGTAAAAGGTGGTTATTGACAAAAATATGTTTTTCCACCTCAAATACAAACAGTCCTAACTGCAATTTATGGAAAAAAGTATGAAATGGCAAAAAGAAAAAAAGAACAAAAAAAGATAACGGACTTGCTAAATCTGGGTGAATGATTATATGGTGTTGCTTGTTAAAGTTTTAGCAAGAAAGCTGAATTTGTGATGTATAAAAGTATTAGTTTATACGTAATCACTTTTGTGCACAAGAAATATCCTTTTGACTATTCATGGTATTGATTTTGACATACAGGTTTGCAGTGTTATCTACGGGGATTATCTATGCATATTATGCCCTTGTTCTAAAAGTTGATGAAGAAGAGTTCGGAGGTCATGGAGCCCTTCTTCAGGAGGGACTTTTCGCTTCAATGTCCCTCTTTCTGGTATAGTGCACATTTTCCTCGTGTTCATTCATTCCCATCATTGCAGTAGGATGTTTCCAAAGTTCTTCGTGTGCTAACTGCCAATTTCACTGCTGTTCAGCTTGCGTGGATTCTAGTATACAGTTTGGCACACTTTTGAGTTTTGACCGCTACTTGGATCACGGTGCTTTGCTCTCATATGCGGACAACGGGGATCGGGCCTTTTAGTTTTGATGTGTTATGAAGTGAACCTTCTATGCCTTGAACTCATCTTGGGGAGTCGAAGACTTTGTTGTATTTGTGGCTCTTCTCGTATTAGCTCGCTAACTCACAGTATAGGCTTGTCTTTTTTTTCCTTATTATTTTTGTTATTAAGATTTTGTTTCTCCTTTTCTTTATTTATTTTGAGGTATAATTTCTTAAATCGCACTCTGTGCATCTACACGGAACGTGACCTATTATTCTCCCACAATAAAGCATTCACTATTTTTATATTTGCGTTTCTTTGGCAAACTAATTGATCATTCTATTCGATGAAAATTTGTATTGGTTAAATGTCACCATTTGTAGATTAATGATGCTATAATTAATTTGTTATAAACATGATGAACAATAAAGTCGCACTGTAATGCCCAGATTTGTAGGTTGAATACATCCTTCTAATAATTTGGAGGCTTCCACATTCGGCAGATGATGCTGAAATCACAATCAAGACAATAATACACACATTCTTGTTTAGTTTCATAAAATACACCGAATGTCTCATTCACAATTCGTACCAAAACGACAGAAAGCCTTAAAACAAGCTCGTAAAATCCAAGAAAATATTGCTCCTCTGCCACACCATTGCCAAGTTCCAATCTTCTCTCGTAGTAATTTCAAGTGAAGAAACCACCTCCGAAAATCCCAGAAAAAATGGAAAAAATCGGAACACGAAAGCTACAAGTAATGCTAGTGCCCCTCCCTCTCCAAGGGCACCTAACACCAATGCTTCAACTAGCAAGTGTTCTTCATTCAAGGGGATTCTCAGTCATAGTTGCACACACCGAGTTCAACTCTCCCAACCCGGGAAACCACCCGGATTTCGCCTTCATCCCTTTGCAAAACGGCGTCTGCTCCCCTTCGGGCAACCTGCTGGAGATGATAGCCACCATCAACACAAACTGCAAGGAGCCACTTGAAAAATGCATTGTGGAGCTGCAAGGCCAAGTTTCTTGCATCATCTATGACTCCCTTTTGCACTTTGTCGACACCGTGGCTCATCATTTGAAGGTTCCCACCATCTTCTTCCGTCCTTCCACTGCTGTCTATATGCAATCCTATCATGCCCTTCTATCACTCCATGAAAAGATGATCATTCCCTTGCCAGGTTTGTGTCTATGTATAATGTGTGTATTATCGTCTCGTGTTATGATCTAACAACCAAACTGTTGCAGAGTCTCACCTTGAGGAAGCAGTGCCAGAGCTTCATCCAGTAATCAGGTTCAAGGATCTGCCTCTTTCAGTCTCCTCCAAGATTCGACAAGTAGTGATAGATTTTGTGAAGAGTTTCAGTGATATAAAATCTTCTGTAGCAGTGATATGGAACAGTGTGGAAATGCTAGATGATTTTTCCCTTCAGCATCAATATCAAGTGCCTTTCTTTCCAATAGGCCCTCTTCACAAAATGGCTTCATCATCATCATCAATGCAAACTAGCCTACTGCAAGAAGATGCCGGCTGCATAGCCTGGCTCGACAAACAAGCCCTCAAATCCGTGCTCTACGTGAGCTTGGGCAGCTTAGCTACGATGAATAGTGAAGCACTAGTTGAGACAGCAATGGGGATTGCCAACAGTGGGCAGCCCTTCTTGTGGGCTATCCGTCCCTCATCCGTTGCAGGCTCAGAGTGGATCGAGTGCCTGCCCCAAGGGCTGAGGGAAGTGATCCAAGAACGAGGGCTGATTGTGAAGTGGGCCCCTCAGAAGGAGGTGCTAGCGCACCCTGCGGTTGGGGGGTTCTTGAGCCATTGTGGGTGGAACTCGACTCTTGAGAGCGTGTGCGAGGGAGTTGCAATGATATGTAGGCCTTTCTTTGGGGACCAAATGATAAATGCAAGGTTCTTGATCCATGTGTGGGAAGTTGGTGTGGAGATAGGTAATGTGGCTGATAGGAAGAGCATTGAGGAGGCTGTGAGAGTGCTGATGGTGGACGACCGAGGGAAGGAGACGAGGCGGAGAGCTGCCGAGATGAAGCATAAGCTGCAACTCTCTAGGGTTAAAGATGGCTCTTCTTGTAAAGCATTGGATGAGTTGGCTCAGTTTATCACATCATTATCACCTCCAAAGTGAAAGTGGGCTTGTTTTGGTTTCTTAGCCCTGTTTCATTGTGATGAAATCTTGAAATTTATGTATCAAATTAATTGTTTGTGTGATTGCTGCTAGAAATCAATATATATTGTGACATGATCAATGTAATGTATCTTGTTCATTATAGAGATTTACTACATTTGCTTTCTATGTAGCACGTAATAAGTTTAATTGAATGAAGTTTAAAATATAATTTATGCAACGAACTATCAAAAGTTAAAAACAATATTTGAAGAGAGGTCTCGAATTCACTCCCCTTACAACGAGTCAACAAACTCTAGCAAGTGATCGAGCGACTCCGAGGACGAGCCCCCTCGTCCCATGCAGCGCTCGATCTCGAGTTTCATCCCCGCCGCTCTCTCTCTCATCTCCCTCCCGCAGTCGCTTTTCATGAGCATCCTCACGGCCTCCTCCACGCCCTTCTCGACGACGCTCCCAAGCTCGACCCCGACCCCCCACACGTGGGTCAGGTACCTCGCGTTGACCAACTGGTCCGCGAAGCACGGCCTACAAATCATGGGGACGCCCTCGCATAGGCTCTCGAGAGTCGAGTTCCAACCACAGTGCGTGAAGAATCCCCCCACGGCGGGGTGTTCCAGGACCTTCCTCTGTGGGGCCCACTCCACCACCAGCCCCCTCCCGCGAACCACGTCGCCGAAATCCCCCGGCAGAGACGCGATCGCGTCCGAGCCGTTCAACAGAGAGGTGCGCACCACCCACAGGAAGGGCTGCTCGCTCCTGGCCAGCCCCCGCGCCATCTCGCACAGCTCGTCCTCGTCGATGATCGCCATGCTGCCCAGGCTCACGTAGATCACTGAGCCGGGAGCTCGTTTGTCGAGCCACGAGAGGCACATCGTGTCCTCCTCGATCAGGCTCGTGGGCAGAGGTGGGGCCATCTTGTGGAGAGGGCCTATGGTGAAGAAGGGGACGGGCCATTGTCGCTGGAGCTGCTGCAACGGCCATTCATCGAGTGCTTCCACAGTGTTCCAGATCACAGCTGCAGACGATCTTATGTTCATGTAGCTTTCCAGAAATTCTTGCACAGATTCTGGGATTTCCCGTGTTGGGTGGAGAGGGAGGTCATTGTACCTCAGCGGATGCAGATTCGGAACGGGAAGCTCCAGTTCACACTCTGCATAGAATTCATACATTTTAGCTAGTTAGTATTTTATATGTTAAAAAGTGTTTATACCTTTGATCTCCCATATATATATACCTGGCAAAGGAATGCGTTTGTGGGCGGCGAGGTCAAAGAGGGCGAGGTGCGAGTGCATGAAGGCGGCGGCGGTGGTTCTGAGCACGATGGTGGGGAGATTGAGGCTGTCGGCGACGACGTCGACGAACTTCATGATATTATCGTATATGACACACACTAGCTCCTCCCCTTCCTCCTCCAGCACGTGCAGCAAGTGTTCACGAAACGAGGCTTGGCAGTTGGCGTTCATCTCGGAGATAACGTTGAGCGCGTTGTAGAAGGACATGTCGCGGCCTTCTAGGCCGTCCGACAAGGCGGCGAATGCAAACTGTGGATAGTTTGAGGTGGTGGGGGAGTTGAAGCGCGTGTGCGCCACCGTGATGGAGAAGCCGCGTCGGTGGAGAAGGGCGGCGAGCTGGAGCATCGGGGTGAGGTGGCCCTGGAAAGGGTAGGGGACGAGCACAACGCGTCGTTTTAGTGGCGCCATGTGTGGAGGGATGAAGATGAAGATGAAGATGAAGTGATGATGAGGATTTATGAGATATATATATGTGTTGCAGTTGCATGTGTGGAAGAAGCAAGGAATTGACATTGTTGAAATATGAATGTTTTGGAAGTATTGATTGGGTGAGTGAGACCGGCGGATTCGGAGATGCTGTCAAAATTTGGTCGTCTGTTTGTCTGAGATGGTTTTAGGTATTTTCAAGTCGGCATTTATTTTTTATACATTATTAAAAAAATACAGTTACTTATGTTCAGATTTTGCATGCAATTTTTAATTAGGATTGTTCGTGCTTGTTTGCTATTGTGCCAATTGTTGGGATTAAAGGAATTGGTTAGGGAACGTGTTTTATTAATTAAGGAGTATTTTCAATTTTATACTATTGCATTGGTGTTTATTTGGCTTAAGACTATGTTTATTAACCATTTACACCAATTCAATTTTTTAATTAAAAAAATAGTTTTCTAGATCACACACACAATTTATAATTCAACTAAATTTATAATTTTATATTGGGTTAATAGCCGAAAAATACACGAAATTTTACCAAATTTGCGTTTTGCACATGAGCTTCAAAAATAGCCCCACAATACACGAACTATTTATTTAATTGCAAATTGCACATGCGTTGACCATATCCTAAATCCTAGATGACGTGGCTCCCGGAATTTGCATACGTGGACGCACCGGCGTTCAAGTAATACGACGTCGTTTTGTAGTTATTTTTAACACTCAAAACGACGTCGTTTTGAGTGATTATAACTAAAAAAAAAAATCCCCACCGCCTGAATCTGCAATCCCCCCGCACCACCACTGCGTGAATCCAGCAACCCCAATCCACCGCCACCGTCTGAATCGAGTTGTCGATTACGAATCCACCACCACTAGCCACCCCAATCCACCGCCACCAGCCACCCCAATCCACTGCTACCGTCTGAATCAAGTTGCCTTTTATGAATCCACCGCCACCAGCCATCCCAATCCACCGCCACCGTCTGAATCAAGTTGCCTATTATGAATCCACCGCCACCAACCACCCCTATCCACCGCCTGCTCAGTCACAAACCCTCACAGCATTCCTAAAACTATTAAGTAAAACAAAAGGGTGGGAGAATCGAGTTGCCTGTTACGAATGTTGCCGAGAATTGCGCGAACGAAAGGGGATCGAGTTGCCGAGAATTGCGCGAACTTTTTCGAGCTTCTTGGCGTTGCCTGTTACGAATGTCGCCGCCATCATTCCCGCTCTTTGGCTTTCTTGCTCTCTGGCCGTGAAAGAGAAATAGATAGAGACAGAGGAGAGGGGAGAGAGAATCGAATGAATGGTGACTGGAATTGGGGATCTAGGGTTTGGGAAAATGGGGAGGCGGCGCCACCGCTTGAGATACATACAGGTGGCGGTTGGTTTGTGCCGGAGATACTGGCGGTGGTTGGTTTGTGCCGGAGAAGCCCAGGCGGTGGTTGGTTTCCTTTTAGTGTGGTGGAGCCGTGGAGGAGTTCTTCAATTTTTTTATTTTTTTTTGTTTTTATGAAATTGTTCAAATTATCAAAAGATAAGACAACTTAATTTCTATTTAAAACGACGTCGTTTTGCCAACGTGTCGTGCCCGCTTGTAATAAAAGCCATGTGTCATGCCATGTAATATTAAATATTGACCACGTCATCGCCGATCAAAATTAATTTTAATCGGAACTTCGCCGTGTGCAATTTGCAATTAAATCAATAGTTCGTGTATTGTGAGGCTATTTTTGAAGGTCATGTGCAAAATGCAAATTTGGTGAAACTTCGTGTATTTTCCGGCCATTAGCCCTTTTATATTTTATCAATATTCGCTTCAGTGTAAACATATTTTCTTTTTCATGATCTATTATTGTATTTCTAATAATAAAATATCAAGTACTAATATTTTTTCATTTGATAAAAAAGGTTGTTCAATGAGTTGGCCCGCATCCCTTTTATACAACCAATTGTTCATTTTAAAGCATTTTTTTTTTATCTTATTATAATGATCGATTGATGCGGCTGTCAATAGATGTTGATTTTTGATGAAATTAGTGAACAATTGGACAACAATATCGAGTTATCTAGTAAATTATTTGAAAACCCACTTTTTCTTTTTTATTTCTAAAAAGAATAACAATAAATCTATACAATTATATTATGACTAGTCATAAATTAATTAGATAAAAAAATATTTTATTTATTTTAAGAAGTAAAAAAACTGACAAAAAAAATTATAATGTGAACAATATAGAAAAAAGAAAAACATTTAAATTTCTTTTATTTAAGAAAATAAATAAATGAGTCAATTTTTTATTTTAATTAATTTATGACTAATCATAATATACGTACCACCACTCAAAACAATTAATTTATGACTAATTAATTGTGTTACAAAAATACTTACTCTCAACTTTTTTTTTTCTCTCTCTTTACAAAAATACCCTCTTTGCGTCATCTTCTCCACTCTCTCAGTGCTGCAGCCTCTCACACTCAACCAAACCACAATCTCTGGGCAGCATCAATGGCGTGTAGAGTTCAATACTCCATTCACAACAGCCTCCGCTTCTTCTCCTCCTCTCCATCGTCTCTCAATTTCTGCTCTTCTGCAAAACCACACAAAATTCGCTTCAGAAATTCTAAGTATGTCTCCATTTCTAAGGGCGCGCTGTACTGTACTTGCAGCGCAGACCCTTTCGTCCTCACCACTCCGCTTTATTACGTGAATGCCCCGCCCCATATGGGCAGCGCCTACACCACCATTGCCGCCGACGCCATCGCCCGTTTTCAGGTAAAATTCAACACTCAGTTTTTTTATTTTTAGCTGTGCATGTTTCTAGGGTTTTATGTTTTCGGTTCTTCATAGAGGCTTGTTGATTTATCATTAAGACTTAATGGGATTGAATTAATGAAAATTGTGCTATTGATAGGGATTTACAATGTGCAAAGTGATAATTTTTTCTGCAACCATGTGTAGTTAAAGGTGATTAATCCAAGCTGCAGATGTGTAGCGTTAAGAGGGCTGCTAAGTGGAAATCATTTTCCTAAGTGGCTTTCTGCTTTGAGAATTCAATGTTCATTGTATACGTGATTACTGATTAGATTTTTCTTTGAACTGTAGAGACTATTAGGCAAGAAGGTCATATTTATAACTGGCACAGACGAGCACGGGGAGAAGATTGCTAGTGCTGCCATGGCCAATGGTTCAAGTCCTAGCAAACATTGTGATTCTGTCTCACAAGCTTACAGGGCACTATGGAGAGAGGTGTTCTCCTTCGCCATGTTTGTTTCTGTCCAACTTTTGTTTTGAATCCACTGTTTGACTCATCTTCTTGACAGTTAGACATATCTAATGACAAGTTCATTCGCACAACCAATCCCAACCATGAAGCCATTGTCAAGGAATTCTATTCTAGGGTTCTGGCAAATGGTGATATCTACCGTGCTGACTATGAGGGACTGTACTGTGTAAATTGTGAGGAATACAAGGTATTTTCTGCTACTGAAACAAATTTTCATGGCAGTCTCTTATTCAATCATTTAATTGTTGTTAACACCTGTAACTTTGACTGTGTAAATCTGTAAATCTGAAGGATGAGAAGGAGTTGTTGGAAAATAACTGCTGTCCTGTGCACCTCAAGCCATGCCTCGACAGGAAGGAAGACAATTACTTCTTTGCATTGTCTAAGTACCAAAAACAATTGGAACAGATTTTGGAGGAGAACCCGGATTTTGTACAACCTTCTTATCGTTTACATGAGGTTTGAAATTATGAAACATTATCAACTTCTAATATTTTAATGTGTTGGTACTTGTGTCACTCTTATAATCAGTTCAAATATATATATATATATATATATATATATATATATATGTATATATATATATATATATGTTCCGGTATAAAGGTTTGTGCTTTATTTGATAATATGAAAGACCATGTCCATGATATTTGATTAAACTTAAAATTTTCATTGATAGGTGAATAACAGGATACTTTCTAAAAACATAAATAAGTAACTTGTTAATCACTGTAAAAATAACCCACTTTAGCATTTTTACAAATTTTGCATGCCTTTCTAACAGTGACCCCACATTCTTTCACTTTATTGCATTACAATGTTTAACCATATTTTTATAAATTTTACAATGATGCTATAGTGACCCGACCCTGTGATCATTTCTATACATAGTTCTATGCTAGTTTCATTTTCTTGTTAACTCTTGTTTTCTTGATGAACTCTCTTAGGTGCAAGGTTGGGTCAAAAGGGGCTTGAGAGATTTTTCCATTTCTCGAGCTTCAGTTGATTGGGGCATTCCAGTTCCTAGCGATGCTAAGCAGACTATATATGTATGGTTTGATGCTTTGTTGGGGTAATTTGTTGTACCTTATGTCTTGCTCTATTATAGTATATTCTGTCATAATATTTCTAGTATGCAAGTACTTTGCCAATCTGTTTACTCTGCCTTTCTCTTATGATGTTATGTCACACAGTTACATATCTGCTCTTTCGGAGGAAGAGGAGCAGCCTAGCTTACAAAATGCAATTTCCTCCGGTTGGCCTGCATCGCTGCACTTGATCGGCAAGGTAGTGTTTTACTCACCGTCTGGAGTAGTTGTAGTGCTCATCTGTGTTTTATTTTGGTCTTGGTTGCTGGGATGGGGTATAATAATATTATGTATAAACCATTACCATCTTATAGCCCTTTAGTCTTTCACTACTCAAGAAATTAATGAGACTAAAGTGTTCCAATTATTGTCTTCTTTACCAATTTAAGTATTTAGATGACATGGTAGAGCCAGACCTAACAAAAGGTATTGAGTTCGTGTTCCAAGTTTCACTGCTATGTATTTATCGAATAAAGTCATTCATTAGGCAGCAAGATGGAATAATCAATATTATATGATTAATAATTCCCTCATTATGTAGTCTTCTCAATAATGGGCCATGTCTAAAACATTGTGATAAAACACTTTCGTGGAAATTTTTGTAATTTTGAGGGTAGCAAAATGATTGATTTAAGGATATTCGGGATGGTAAGTAAGGTAAATGGTCTAAATTTAGACACTTCACGTTTTTATGTCTAGATCTTTATTTGTTATACTACGGGGATTGTTTACTTTGAGTGATAGGATATTAGGATGGATTGACAAAAATAATCCAAGCTAATCAACCATTTACTTTGATGGACTGATTGATTTTGAACTTGTTTGACCATTTTATCCTTCAAATATTCAATCCTATATCAATCTATACTACCACTCAAAGTAAACGCCCCTTTAGGAAATTCCTCAGTATTGGATCACTATTGTATAAAGTATTCTTCACATAACTGACTCGCAAACAATTTATTCTATTCAAATAAGAACATCTGGTTTGATATATTATTATTAAGTCAATTGTACAAATTATTTGCAGGACATATTACGGTTTCATGCAGTTTACTGGCCAGCAATGCTGATGTCAGCTGGAGTAAGCCTCCCAAAGAAGGTTTTTGGTCACGGATTCTTGACCAAGGTATTAAAGTTAGTTCCAGATAATAAATTGTGCCTGTCTAACTATGTCGTATTCCTTATTTTTTGAAATGTAATAGTTTGTAAGCATTTGATTCATACCTTTTTCTCATTTAGTTTATTTAATTTAATGAAGTCTGAATGTTTTAGGATGGCCTGAAAATGGGGAAGTCACTGGGGAATACCCTCGAACCTACCGAGTTGGTGCAGAGATTTGGACCTGATGCAGTCAGGTATTTCTTCCTTAAGGAGGTGGAATTGGGTAATGATGGGGACTACTCAGAGGAGCGTTTCATCAACATTGTTAATGCAAATCTTGCAAATACAATTGGTACTACTTTGACTTCTGTGCAAATTCATAATTGAATTTCCTGCCCAATTTTGTTTACTGAACCCTTATGTTGGGAGTCATAACCATGGCTATAAAGATTGTGTAAAAATGAACTTCGTTGAGCATGTAGGCTATTCATTCATGGTGCTTCTATTACAAGCCCCATCAAGATAAGTTTGTTTCTTCATTTTTTTCTTAAATGAGTAAGTTTTATAAGTTCTCATGTTTTGAAAGGAAATTTATGGGAAACGCAGGGGCTTTATCTAAACAAATTAATATCTGTGAGAATTAAATTCTCTTTGTCAATATTCTTTGCTTAAATCACAAGAACTAGTTTGTGCTAGTTGGCAGCTGAATTTAAAACAAAATTCTATATCAACATCTGGCAGGCATTATATTGTTTCTTCACAAATTTTCTAGGAGTTTAATCTTGTCTTTCCTTCAGGTAATCTTCTTAATCGTACGCTTGGACTTTTGAAGAAGAATTGTCAATCCACCATTGCTGTTGATTCAGCAATTGCAGCAGAAGGAAATTCACTCAAGGATGCAGTGGAGAAGCTGGTAAAGTTCACTTACAGCACGATCTAATTTGAGGAAATATGTCAGTAGGATTTCTGTTAATGGGCTATACTCAAAATTGACTGTTTTAAAGGATATCATGTGACCAATAATCGTCCTTTATAGTAACCCACCCAGTAACAACTGAACCTGCCTTATTATCAGAACTAATTTATTTTTCATGTCTTCTTTATTACTCAACATGGCAGTTTCCATAGCTAAAACTAAGAGAAGGTTTCGTTCTTGATTCCAACTCCATGTAGGTTGAGAAAGCAAGACAGCACTATGAGAATCTTGAACTGTCATCAGCTTGTGCGGCTGTACTAGAGATCAGTAGTGCTGGAAACGTATATATCGATGAAAAAGCACCATGGTCTCTTTTTAAGCAAGGGGAGTCTGGGTTCGCAACTGCATCAAAGGTTTCTTATTTAATGTTCTCCGAATATATTTCTTTTATGTTCACTGGAATATTTAAACATAAAGATGAACCCTAGCTGGATCTTGTACACCATACCCATACATTCTGACTTGTATTCACATAAACTCTAACCGGCACTGATTAGAAGATCTCGATTCTGATTTCTTCAAGTTGTTTGTAAACTAAGTTGAAAGGTCAAAATAACTAATTCATAATCTTTGATTTTCTGTGCCTGAGAATATTTATGTATTTTTTTTGGTTTACTAAATTATTTTTCCTTTGTAGGACCTAATAATTGTACTGGAAGCCATAAGGATTGTGGCAATTGCATTATCCCCAATTACTCCGAGTCTATCTTTCAAGATTTTCACCCAGCTCGGCTACTCGGAAGATCAATTCAGTAACATTACTTGGGTCTCTCTCTCTCTCACACACACACACACACACTGACATGTGTTAAAAGCCTTCCATAATCTCTAATATAATTGTTTGCAGAGTGAGACCAGATGGGGTGGGCTGAAGCAAGGCCATGTCACAGCTCAGCCAAAACCAGTTTTCTCGAGAATTGATCTTGAAACCGAGCTGACCGATACAACTGACGATTCTAAGAAAACAAGCAAGAAAAAAGATAAGCAGAAGACTCAAAAGGTAGTTGAAGCCTAGAAATTTTTGTTCTCGGAAGATGGTTTAACATCTTTATTTGTACAAAGCTAGTACGTTGACAATGTATCATGTTAGTTGAGCTGATAAACATTGTTGGATATCTCCCTGGGCACTTATCACTGAATTATAAAAAATAAGGAGTATCTGTGCTCGGGATGATGTATTTTTTGACAATCATTTATAGAACGAATTGCATTTTCAGCTTATAATTCTGTGTGTGTGTGTGTGTGTGTGTGTGCAGATATTCTGAAACTATATATGAAAAGCAAGTGTAAAGCAGGTGAATAAATGAAAAGGAACAAGGCATTTTTTTATTTAGTACTTTTATAAATGAGTGTATAGATTACATAATTTTGAAAGCAGAATACAGTTAAATCACATAGGTGCTGGAGCACAATCATCAGAGGAAAGTGTGGTGCTTGAGACAGGACCATAAGCGGGAGCCGCAGATGAAGAAATGGGACCAGAAGCTGCGGCACCTGAACTCTGGAGCTGGATCGCAGAACGTCGAGAGCTTGTTGTCTCGAACTTGCACAGGTCAGCCAGAAAGACTCCTACAGGTATGAAGCAAATACTAAAAATATCTTATGGTGTAACTGTTTTTTTCTTTCTTTTTTCCCAAGTATTGAAGTTTGCATTAATCTGTGCAATATTTAAAAATAGGTTTGAAGGGGAAGATTTACCTTCTGCCAGAGCCAAGTTTTGGTAGAGATCGACGATGTTTGGGCAGTTGTAGTAACACTGTGGAGAGCAGAGCTTGAGGGTGAAGCGAGTCTCGAGGAGTGAGTCGGAGGAGATGCCAACAGACTTCCTGTCGAGCCCACACGCGCTCACGCACTCATCAGTCTCTATGTATGCCGGTGGCACATTCATGGCCATGATCTCAGAAGTCTTGCACTGCAACTCCACAACCCCAGCATCCGATTGGAGGGTTTCCAACACGCATCTTCTCCCAGACGACGCGATGGAGAGAGAGCACATTCCAGATGGCAACTCCTCGCACACGAGCTCCCCTACACAAAAATTGAAAGTGAATCAAGGTACAAATATATCATGCAACAGGAGAAGAAAAGAAAACATTGCTCAAATGTACCAAGAGCTCCTTCGAGGATGAGAGCAAAGGCGAGGAAGGCGATCAGACGGCTCATTTTCGATGGAAGGGGAAGTGATCAACTTGGTAAGGCAGAAGGTATGTATGTGTATTAGAAAGAAGAGATGGGATGTTTGTTGTGGTTGTGGAGAGCAAGTAGGGTTTATATAGGGAATGGCGATGCAGCATGCGGGAAGCGTTTAACGTTGTCGTTGACATCGAACGTGGTTGCTGGGGGATCTTTGGCGTTGAGTTTATTAGTGAAGGTCGAGGCAAAACATGGGTCACTTTTTTGTTTGTGTTGTTCACTATCTTGATGCTAAGTTTGTTGGTTTGCACAGCTGGTTCGAGCAGTCAATAGAGTGAAGATGAATTCATCGACGTTGTTTGGTGCTATATTCTAAATCTGCCGTCTGCACTCAAATTATCATAAACGAAACAGCATTATGCTTTACTAAGAGAGACAGGTGTAATGCCGTTTGTGGTGGCGTTGTTAACAAAACACCCCAATATCTTGCGCTCTGTTTTTTATGTGAGAAGGCTGTGTATTTCAAATAAATACTAGGCAAAATATCAAATAACGTCCCAACATTCTGATGGAATACCAAAATGTCATAATATTTTCAAAGTAACAATTTTGCAAGGTATATAATTATAGTAAAAATATCCCAACAATGTTTATAATTATAGTAAAAATATCGCAAAATTGTTACTTTTGAAATGGTTAGCCAACTTATGGCAAAATTGTTACTTTTGAAATGGGAAAAATCAGACGAATAGTGCGTGTCTTTATATTCAAAAAATAAATCTTCGAAAAAAAAAATCAGAAAACGCTGCTTTCTAAAAAAAAAGTACAAGAAAATGCTGAAAATTTATGTATTTACACGCAAATAACCCATAAGTTAATTATCTCACCGCATATTATCGTAAACTTCACAATTTCAAGCTTCTTTGATTGTGAATTGGATTTAATCTCAAAAATTGTTTCAAATTTAATCTCGAAGTGAAGAAGATTATGAATTGGAATCAATCAATCCACATATTACGCAAATGGAGAAATATATCAAAGCTTATTGTGAATTTTTAATCAGAACTTAAACCCCTATCGTTCACTTAATACATCAAAGTCCCCTTTCAAAAAAAAAAATACATCAAAGTCAAAATTTTCAAACAATGTAAAACAATTTTCGTTGATTTTCAATTTTTAAAAACGCATTTCAAGTACAGGCTTGAAGCTTGACTTTGATATCTATTTCTCAAATCAATTTGAGTAGGATGAAAAATTTAATCTGAAAAACAATTGAGCTAAAAAGCCACACATGTGGTTAAAGCTAAACTAAGAATAAGCCTTTTTAAGTTTACTTATATAAACCAAATTAACACAAATATTTAAACTTTACTCGATCAAAACAAAACTTACAGCAAAAAGCAATCTGAGTTTCCAAGGCAAATACGAGTAAACTGAAACGAGCAAAATATTAAATGCTTCACATGAAGAAACTGAAGAAATTTAATTCTCCATAAATTGCAGAAACGAATTCAAAAGATGCAACATATGCATTTGAGTTTTTTTGATACCCCCTGGTTTTTTTTTCCATTCCATATTTGAGCCGTTGCTCAACTGGAAGTTGAGATTACAACCACAGTCAACAGCAACTAAATCCTAAAAACAACCCTGACTTTCTCCCCCAATCACTCCTGGTACTCCTCTTCTTCTTCATCCTCGTACTCACCCTCCTCGTCGGCCGTCGCATCCTGGTACTGCTGATACTCCGCCACCAGATCGTTCATGTTGCTCTCCGCCTCCGTGAACTCCATCTCGTCCATCCCTTCCCCGGTGTACCAGTGCAAGAAGGCCTTCCTGCGGAACATGGCCGTGAACTGCTCGCTCACCCTCCGGAACATCTCCTGGATGGACGTCGAGTTCCCAACGAAGGTTGAGGCCATCTTCAGCCCAGTCGGGGGGATGTCGCACACAGTTGATTTCACGTTGTTAGGGATCCACTCGACGAAGTAGGAGGAGTTCTTGTTCTGAACGTTCAGCATCTGTTCGTCCACTTCCTTCGTGCTCATCTTTCCTCGGAAGATGGCTGAGGCAGTTAGGTAGCGGCCGTGGCGTGGGTCAGCGGCACACATCATGTTCTTTGAGTCCCACATCTGCTGGGTGAGCTCGGGGACTGATAGTGCTCTGTACTGCTGGGATCCACGAGAGGTGAGTGGGGCAAATCCCAACATGAAGAAGTGCAGACGTGGGAACGGGATGAGATTGACAGCAAGTTTACGAAGATCGGAGTTAAGCTGGCCAGGAAACCTTAGACAGCATGTGACACCAGACATGGTGGCAGAGATAAGATGGTTAAGATCACCAACTGCAAACGCAAGGAAACATCAATCAATAAATGCAGACGACACAAAATGAATTGAATTCGCAGTGTATGATAAGGGCAAAACAACAATTATAGACAGAGCTTTTTGAACCGGAGGAGCTTACAGCTAGGTGTTGTGAGCTTGAGTGTCCTGAAGCAGATGTCGTAGAGAGCCTCGTTGTCGAGAACCATGCACTCATCTGCATTCTCCACGAGCTGGTGAACGGATAGTGTGGCATTGTAAGGCTCCACAACAGTATCCGAGACTTTGGGAGATGGGAAAACGGAGAAGGTGAGCATCATCCTGTCTGGATACTCCTCCCTAATTTTTGAGATCAACAAAGTCCCCATACCAGATCCTGTTCCTCCTCCCAAAGAGTGACACACTTGGAATCCTGCATAGCATATTTCGTTGTCATTAGAAAACGATAGATGCTAGTGTATTTTTTTCACAATTAAGAACGCCATAGTCATTTAATTAGCCACAACCAAAAGGTTTCATTTGTTGAGATCTGGCTATTTTACCATATTCATTCATATAGGCATACAAACAAACATGTAGAGCGCAACATTTCAAACGACGGAAATAAAATTCGAAAGGGGATCTGAAATTTCAGACGATTGTAGAGAAAGTGGAAAGGGGATCTGGAAATTCAGACGATTGTAGAAAAATTGGAAAGAAGATCTGGAATTTTTGACGATTATACAAACACGAGATCTGCATCTAAAACGAATAAGCAAAAAGAGAAATAATTCACGATTGATATACCTTGCAAACAATCGCAGTTCTCTGCTTCTTTCCTGACAACATCGAGAACGGAATCGATCAATTCCGCGCCCTCGGTGTAGTGACCTTTAGCCCAGTTGTTCCCGGCGCCTGACTGGCCGAATACAAAATTATCGGGCCTGAAGATCTGGCCATACGGGCCGGAGCGAAGGCTGTCCA
The DNA here is from genome assembly GCF_028751815.1 of Salvia miltiorrhiza. Classification (NCBI taxonomy): domain Eukaryota; kingdom Viridiplantae; phylum Streptophyta; class Magnoliopsida; order Lamiales; family Lamiaceae; genus Salvia; species Salvia miltiorrhiza. The sequence continues at coordinate 5,808,750 of NC_080393.1, forward strand.
TGGTCCCGGGCTCGAGGTCCATGAGGACGGCCCGAGGGACGAATCTACCGCAACTGGCTTCGTTGTAGTAGACATTAACCCTCTCCAGCTGTAGATCTGAGTCACCCTGGTATCGGCCGGTGGCGTCGATGCCGTGCTCCGCGCACACCACCTCCCAAAACTTAGCGCCGATCTGGTTTCCGCATTGGCCGCCCTGTATGTGGAGGATTTCACGCATCTTTTCTTCTTGTTTAGAGAGAGAGAGAGAGGAGAGAGAGAAGTTTTCTGAAAGGGAGAGAATTTGTGAATCGAGAGAGAAAGGAAATTAAAAATGTGGTGGGTGGAGGGTGACGAGGGGTTTATATGAGAGAGAGAGAGGAAAGAGGAGAGAGAGAGAGAGACAGCGGCTAGATATTTGTTTGGTATTTGAAATTTGAAATTCGAAAGAGGGAAAGTGGGAAGTGAGCTGGATTTTCCCGAATTTTAACGGGTCAAAGCCAACGGATACATTAATCATAATTTTTTATTCTTAATAGAGATAGAGATAGGTTACACTAATAAATTAATAATTAATCCGGCAACTGATAATATTATTTGGTTCATTATTTAACTAGATTCGTTAAGGTGAATATTGTTTGCGGTTTATCAAAGAATAAATAATCGTTTTCTCAAAAAAAAAAAAAAAAAAAAACATCGTCGTGGTAGTTAGTCAAATATCTACTATCTGTAGATGCACGATAAACAATGGTTGTCAAATTATCTGTATTTGATCTAACTTGGAATAATATCCTTATTAGTTTTTTTTTTAAGGAAAACAATATCCTTATTAGTTTTTTTTTTAAGGAAAATAATATCCTTATTAGTTAGAAAAAGCTCTGAGAAATACTGAACACGAAAGTTATCATTTATGTAAGATTTAATTTAATTCTTCACATTTGTAAATAGTACCTTGTGAAATCAAATCTTAACAATTTTTAATGATATTTTTATTTTAATTTCAAATTTTGTAAACAACAAATTACAATTTGATAGAAAGAAATAACGGTGGTAAGGAGTGATGTCAGGCGCTTTATCAGCACATGAAAGTCCATTTGGTCATTTATTAACAAAGCTATGCAAATCATCTTACAGTGATTTAAATAAAATACTGCTAATATTTACATATTCACGCTCTCAAAAAAAACAAATTTACATTTTCACAACGAAAAGAGTTACTTCGAAATTTCAATACAAGACGAATTCAAAAAAGTATAGCATGCGATAAATCAAGCTATTACTGTTTATTCTTAATATTTTCTCCACAAATACTATGATACATCTCTAACAAAACATAAAAATCATGAATTCCTAACTAAATGAATCTATTTTATAATCCTCAACAATTGCCTGATCAAAATAGGCTCCATAATACAATCACAGGAACCACACGACATAAAACGGCAGAAACTTCTAATCTTGTCAGCCATAGAAAACAAACAAACAAACAAAAAAAAAAAGCAGCTGCAACTAGCTCCCTGAAATAAACTACACTTGAAGTCATGCTTGCCGACTGGGGCGCCAAGAGGCGAAGTGAACGACAAACAAAGGAAGGACGACAACTCTTGCATAGCTAATCCTAAAAGCCAAAGGAAAACAAGCTACACCGCCAAGCTAGGCAGTGCATTAGCATGAAATATAATCAAAGTTGATTTCAACTGTAATCCTAATACTACACAGAGCATAGTTCATGTTAGATATTTGTGTTTAATTGGCAGAAGATTGACCTATGTTCATCAAATCCAGTCATAAATCCATAATGCTGCATAAGGCACTTTCTATGTTCTGTATTCATGTTTTCTAGGTAGATGATAGTCCTACATCATAACCAAGTCAAAAGTAGTCGCGTTTAAAGGACTTAGTTCCCGGATAGCCAAGTAATCATAACCAGATTGGATTATGGAGATACCCGCCTTGAAGGCAGTGTTCTGTGTATAAGGTGCCCAGTATGGGTTGCGAGTAAGTGCTGTGATTCTGACATAAGAATCTCATCATGAAATCTTAAAAACTAGATATTATCCTACAATTGTCTAAACAACTCAGTTTCTTTGTAGGTCTACAGAAGGGCCTAAGACGACTACAAACCAAAAGACTGTCAGCGGGAGATGAAATTGTCAGTAGATACCAGTTTTTAAGGAAATGTACCAAGCTGCTCGTATTTAAGCCCCGAAATAATTCTCTTTTTTCAGTAATCCATTTATATAATCATATTAGGCTAAATCATATTTCTTCATTAATAAAAAGAAATGGAAGTAGGTTAAAAGATAAAAGCAAAAGTAGATCAAAAGCAAAAGGTGGAAAATTAACAAAACCCATATAAGGCAAAAAACAACTATAGGAAACTATACTATACCAGTTTCCTGGAAGAATGTTGTGCTAGCAGTAGCAAAATCTATTATGTCCTATTAATTCTTTTAAAGTAACTCAACTGAGAAAAAACATAAGCAAACAACAAACAGGAATAAAACCCACACACAACTCAAGAAGTCAGCAAATAGACATGCATCTTGAGTTACGTTCAAATCTAGATTTCTAGGCCTATCTGAGCGCTTCTATCTCAGTCATCATCATCTTTTTTCTAAATCTTTCACAATGCCATTTTGACGTCATAGCTTATCAGATTAATTAGTCATTTTTGGCTAAGGTGTAACCAGAGGTGACAGTCTCAGCCAGCCAAAGCCAAGTCTATCTATCACCCCATCTCCATATTTCACATTGTTTGAGTGTGTAATATTCAAGAATCTTGATTACACATGAATCAGCAAGTACCAACAAGGGAGATATTGTGAGCACATTTGAAGAAATTTGTCGGTGGAGATACCGCATCTTAAACAAAACCCATGTCTAGGGAAAAACTAAAGTAGGACGGGGTCACTAATTATACATTATCTAGAAAAGTCTTGAGAATGTTATGTGAAAATGAATGAAGCCTAAAGTAGAAAATTTGAGTTCAACAGTTATCAGAATATATGTTCAACTTCAAATAACGTAAGCAAGGGAAGTCATCAGAATTGTTCAACAGTCAAATTTTCATGACTGTCAAGTTTGAGGTCCTGACAACGTAAGCCTCATGGCATCTATCAGAGAAAACAGCATAGATTTTTCTGAAAAGTATCTGTTTATTCTAGCAAACTGAAATTATTTCAGTTATTATCTTGTTACGAGATGAAGTTTCGCCATGCAAGACAAACTTTAACTCAGCAACTAAATTATCAATCACCAACCTATTTCAAATTTTCACCCAAGAAGTGTGTAACATGCTAAAAGTCCTTCTCTAAGAGATCGCACTACTATCTACAAGCTCAATCTCATGACTGAATCATCAAACTGCTTCACTAGCTCTTTATATAGTAAAACCCGAATAAAATTATGATATACTCTCATTTCTACAGAATCAATTTTCTCCATATGTTCTCGTGTAAATATGGAGGCTTGTCTTTTAAAAAGCCACCAGACCAAAGACACTATGACCCAACTCAACTTCCAGAGACATCATAAAACCCACTATAATGAAGATATTATTTTCAGGACCACTACAGTAAATTCAACCTGAAGAATAATTCTCGTGAGCTCGTAAGATATTAACGTATAATAGCAAAAAATCAAGCAAAAATTCGCTATCAAGTAAACTCTGTGCACCAACCATGTCCTTACCCCCAATTCAAAAGCGAGCAACCATCCTGCTTAACTTTCAGCCTTTTTACTCTTCTGCTTCCCCGAAGAAAAGACAGGTTGAATTGAAATGATCTATTATAGGAAATTCCAACCAGAAAAAACAATCAACCTCAAATACTTCAACTCGAGAAGAATATAACATTATCAGGATTAAGAGTTAGGTCTCAAACCATATAAAGAATGTTTTAAAGAATGAATCAGAAATAAAATATATATATGAAATGTTAAAAAAAAAAACCTATATGATCCCTCATCCAATTAATTACCCTGCCTTTCATCAAATTACCAGGTAGTTAGAGATATTTGTCTCCTAAATACTACTATACATGGTTCAAAGAAAATGCAGCAAGGGTAAATAATCTAGTTTAAGTCCGACATTGCCACTAATTTGTTGAGTTAGTAATTGTTATTTTAATTTAGAACAGTCAAGGGATGATTAAAACCATGATCAGCTTTCAATAGAGCTCTCTAGACTGTTGAAGAGTGAATGAACCTCAAAAATAAAATTAAAAGCTTAGAAAATATTATGGCCATCTAAAATTCTAATATAGTGACGAGAAGTTTTCTCTTGTAGGTGCAGATTACTCTTTAGAGCCGGATATAACAGAAAAATCGCCGATAGTAATGGAATTCCATAAGAGTACTAAATAGAATAATAAGAATCAGATTGATGTAACCTACCAATTTTCGCACACAGGCATTTTCAGCACTTAATGTTATGAGGCCACCCTATATTGGCTGTTAACTTTATTGTGATGATATATTCCAAGGCTAATAGTATGTGTTCACGAATGTGCAAGACAGAGATGCTTGTTATATGGTTCCAGATAGACATTTTGAATATGAAAACAAAACTAAGTAAAGACTCGATATAGTTATAGAAAACATTGCGCCAGAGCGAGGTCTATAGGTGCTTAATTACATACCCACAGTAAGCTACGATAGGATGTCTATCTGATTCAGCAAACAATTAATGCCACCTTAAAATTAGTGACAACTTAATGTTCCTACTCGCGCTATCACACACCCACCAACCAATTAGTCATCATTAGGCATATGTGGCCCACATTTCGTTTAAGGACAAAATAGCATACCAGAAAGGAAGTTAATAGTGGATGCATAGCTGTCAGTAGCCAGATACTATCTTATTTCTAGTTTTAATGTCCTAAAACTGAAAATGTCACGAAACTCTTGCGCTGTTTCATTTTTAGCTAATATTTCTAGCACTCTGTACTACTCAATGGAAAACAGATCTAAAATCCACCACCATAAAAAACATAGACATAGTAGAGGGGAATGACTTGCTTTTTCGCCCATTCCTATGGACCATTCCTAAGAAATGAGATATTAGAGTTCGTGTAATCTAGACATGTGGAAAGCATCAAATGATAAATTGGAGAAAAATTGCCGAACCAATTGGACAGCTCGGATAGAGTCAGAAGACAATAGGAGATAATGACAGAATGAGAAACTCAAAATTTTTAAGAGAGACCCCTCACATTTATTAAGGGTCGGGCCCACTTATAAGGGAAAAAAAACACTTCGTCTCCCACCCTAAGGCTCTTTTAAACAATATGCCACCCAGGCTCTTTTTATTTCTGATTAAAATACACATCTAGTGTTGATTATTATTAAGGTTATCTTTTCCTTTAGCAATGAAAAATTGGATTTTGAAACTAATTACGTACACTTCACAAAAACTATAATTATTAATGTTATAGAAATCAACTATCACTCACCACAAGTCTTGTAGCTTAGTGGTATTCCTTGCCTTTGTAAGGGTGAGTTCTAGGTACCAATCCCAATCCCCCAACCCAAAAAAGAAACCAACTATCACTCACGAAACAATGTAAATTACATTGACGACCAATGCCAAATGAAATTTGGACAAAAACAAACAATTTTGTGGCGAAGTAATAGCTTACGCAAAGTAAGGAGGCATATTATAAAAATAAAAAACAAAAAACAGGATACACATTCTAAAAATAACCATAGTTCAGTTGACAAATTATTTATTCCCCTACTATTCTAGATAATTTGCAGCACTTTAACTTTCATAAACTACCTAGTATATTTAATTTTTTTTTTACCAAGGTGAAGATTTCTTACGAGTCTACGTAAAGGTTATGTTCAATAAAACAAAAAATCATAACTTTATTTATAATCATGACAAAGAACCAATCCAGTTCATCATAATCCATGCAAAAAGATTAGTTGAGCTTATTAATGACTTCACAACTTCCAAAAATAAATAACAACCTCGAAAGATATTATGTTTTATATTAAACACTCATCTTAACAAAGGAACTAGGATATTTTAGGGATAGACAACTGAGCAGCCAATTAGTTCAATTTCCATATAGGACAAAAATATATTTAAAACGCTTAAAGGGCATTGTTGTCAATACATCAAAATACTTGGAAACCTATTTGTTTCGGTGTGAGGAATCTTTTTGGTATTGAGATTTCAAAAGTGGATATTGTTTTACGACCATTTTAGATGGTAATTCTTCTTCTCTGGAACTTATTCTTCTTGGCAGTTAGCAGTGATTCCATTTCCACTATACTCACATTTTGAGTCTATGCACGATAATAGCATAAAATACAAATGAGTTCTACATATATGAACCTATTGTGAGATATATTTAATCCTTAAATTAGTGGAAACATGAAAAAGAAATTTGATCAAAGACAATAGGTATCTAAATATCATACGAATTTGGACCAGATCCTAGAGATGTCATTACCCTTGACCAAAATAAATAATAATCAGATTTCCAAGTTGTGGTACAAATGAGATTAGGGGTTGCACTCCAGCAGTTAAGTGCAGCTATAATTAAGTCACATAATTTTTTCTTCGAAAAGAATAAAAAAATAAGATTTTTAGGTCGAACTGAGAGGCATTCTCACAATTTTTTATATCACTCATGAGCAGCAAAGAAAGCATCCTTAGTTCTTTAAGTTCATCCATACATCCTTCTATATGTGGACTAGTTTTGGGGTCGAACTGAGAGGCATTCTCACAATTTTTAAATATAAGTTATAACATTTAACCACCAATTTCAGATCATTCAATTCAGGAATGCATATACTTTAAATACTCGCAACTTAGTTCATCATCAACTGACATAGGCTTCTCCATTCTAATACATGCTGATCTCGGTTTCTTTAAAATAAAAAGAGAGATATAGATCCCTAGCATATATGTTACACCAAGTGCACTTTGCGAGAAGATATGGAGAAAGTTTTCAACTTCAGACCAAGTTTGCTCTGGAAGCCATGCTGATCCAAGAAACAAAGGAGGAGGCTGTTAAAGGCTAGATGATCACACAATTAAATATTCTGATAAAATTATAATAACTAAAGTGCAATACAATTTAACTAGCATAATAGGACCATCAGAAAACTATCCATGCTTGGAAAGTAGGATGTTCAGAGTCATAATTGACAAACCTAACTGCCAAAAACCTTCAATTCCGAAATACCCCAGAATGAAAGCAGCACCCTGAAATGATGAAGTCGAATAAATGAAAGCTTGTCAAATTCAAAGCATATCACATGCTAAAACAGAGAATAGAAGTCCTACCAGAATACGATTTCCAGAAAAATATACCAGGATCAAGGCTTGCTTCCATGGCCAACAGTGCCCACTTTTCTAGTTCTGCTTCCTCCTTCATGTACCATGTGGCCACCAGGAGCTCTGTGCAACAAATATGAAAATTGAGGATACTACACTGCATTTAGTTATGCTACAGAATGTCACAATATCAGGTGATTATTACCTCTGCCTTTTATTTTGCAATTTTATACGTTTGACCATATCCATAGCCATATTCTGGTGCTCCCTTGTCTGTGAATGCATCTCCAATCCTTCAACTGTTTCACAATCAAACTCACAAATCCTGCACCATCCGTTGCTTATAGGCTTCCTCTTCCTGGACTGATTGAACGAATCCAATCCACCCTGAAAAAACGAATAGCATGTGACATGAAAATGAGTTGAAGTTAGTTAACACAAAGCAACCAGGCAATTTTAAAGCTTACAGAGAAATGTACAGCATTTGGCATTCCATGGTATGGATAGTTGCTCCTCATGGGTGGCTCCCCAAGATGCATGAAACTCGGCATGTCGCCTCTTGCAGATTCAGGGAAGGGAGGACGAGGAAAATTCCCTGTAGCTTCTCCTGCACGACCATGACCAGGCAAGGTACCTGGTCCAGCAGTCTCACCCCTACTGAAATGACCAGACAAATATCCTGGGCCTGAAAATTTTCCTTTCATTGTATGGCCCGGTCCATCTGGACCAAAAACATCATCTGCGCCAATTTGGTTGTGGAGCAAGCCAGGGGCCCTATGCTCACCAAATCTAGAATTCCCAGGGTCATCAATGTCACCTCTTCGTAGGTGACCAGGCAAAGGAGGAAACCTGCCATCACCAAAAGGATTTCTAACCAAATCAGAAGAGAGATTGAAAGACCTGGAACCTTCTCCAAATCTATGTGCTTCCCTGGAATTAAGATCTTCGAAAGCTGAAGTGCCACGAGGGAAGCTGGAGGGCCCCCCAAATCGATGGGATGGAGAGCCATGATAATCCCTACCAGGACTATGATAAGGAAATGGTTTCAAGTGATGATTGCCAAATTCAGGGCCAGGCCCAAACATGTCCCCATGCCCATGGCCACCAGATTGATGATGCGGCAAGAATCTTGAATACGGGCCTGTAGGATCCAACTTAGATACAACATCATAACTATGCCCATGGAGAGGTTTATCAAGCGACCTTGGCGCTGCATTTGAAGAAGTGGAGGATCATCTCATAGAAGAGCAAAAATAAAACAACCTGAATATTACAAAGGAAACAAATTTGAATATCTTTTCAATAGTTTACCTTGGTCAAAAGGGCGAGTTGGCTCCCTAGCAAAAGCATTTAAATGCTCCTTGGGCATGTGATTTGAATTTTCATCTCTAGAACCAAACATAGCGGGGTCAGGAGCTGCACCCCCATTCACTTTCACATGATTTGGCTCGTCGGAATGAGATTTGGTGAGAGGGCGCCATTCACCAGAGCCTGACATCTGATCACTCGACATCGGCCTAACAACATGTTGGGAACCATACTGACTTTCAAAGGGAGGTTTTCCCATAGTCTCACGTGCCTCACCAAGAGTATTTAGGGAAAGTCCTTGCTTGCCAGATAGAGATTCAAAACTCTTAGGGAGACCACCCATATTACTAGGCACCTTCCCTTCAGTCAAGTTAATTGATTGTCCAGCATGAGGCAAAGTTCCTGGGCCTTGTGCCCCTAATGTTGATGAAGCCTGCCCCTGCAACTGTGCTTGAGACCTTTCTTGGTGGGAACCATGAGACCGCGGGGGGTAATACATGCCCTTCTGCACCAGATACAGAGATACCTGAGAAATTTTCATTACCGAAATTTCCAGATGAAGGACCAGCAGTTTTTGACAGCTTCATCAGATTTTCAGGGTCTGCTTGCTTCAGTGGAACAGAATCTGATAATGTCCGGACGTCTTCTTCGTGGTTTTCATTTTCCACCCCTCCAGCTTCAATGTGTTTTCCCTCATTTGCATGCTCTGTGGAACCCATGAAATCACTCTTTTCCTGCTTGATGACAGACTTCATCGAACCATCCTTTGCAGAATTATCAGCATCCTTAACAAGTGTTCCATTAAGTCCGATACCCGCTTCCTCTTTCAGGGAGTCACCTTCAAATCCTTCTTCTGCCATTTCCTTTTTAGGAGATCTAATTTCTTTAACTGTTGCATTCTGCTCAAGTGCAGCAGGCTTTGCATAATTTTGATTTTGATTAATAGAGGCCTGAGTTGAATCTCCATGGGCAGGTCCAGAATGACCAGAAGCACCAGATGACAACGGGTGGCTTTGAGGAGGTATCCCCTGATTTGGCATTAAAGAAATCCCAGGATAGTTTTGGGATTGTTGTGGTTGAGGGGGACCAGGTGGACGCATCTGCATCTGAGATTGCATAGGTGGCTGCTGAGGGAGATGTCCATGTTGGTGAAACTGACCTTGAAACGGAGCAGAAAACTGCTGATGGTGAGCATAATTATGAGGAACTTGTTGAACTAGCTGCATGACTGGACGATGCTGAATTAGATGGGCAGGTTGTTGCCCATGAGGTAGAAACTGCTGGTGTGGTGCGTGAGGAATGCCAGCTACCTGATTTTGCAGTGGCAACGGTGCAGATGGCAGTTGTTGGGAAAATGAACCGTGAGATTGGGGCGGTCTTATAGGTGTAGGTTGCTGTAGGGTTTGAGCATATACTTGAACTGGATGCATAGACCCACTTGCCGGATGTGGAAGCACTGCATTCTGCTGTGGAGCTCCTGGCTGCATTTTCTGTGTTGTCTGAGGTTGTTGATATGAATGATGGCCACTTACTGGAGGATGTGGTGGATGTGGAGCCTGGGGAGGGGCGGCAGGAGCTGCAGGCTGGTTTGTTTGAGAATGGAAAACAGGATGTTGAGGTTGTGACTGATAATGTTGTGCCTGGGATTGACTCTGAACATTTGACTGGCTTGATGATTGGACATAGCCTTGAGTTTGAGGATGCATTTGGGGTTGTAGATGAGCTTGGGAACCTTGAGTATGATGCATCTGCCCTTGACCTTGCTGGTATTGTGGCGCCTGTGGATGCTGTGCAGGAGGTCGCAGTCCTACTGCCTGGGGAAACTGAGGTGGTTGAGAAGGGTGAACTTGAGGAGGAGGTGGTGGTAGAGCCTGCGGAGGAATCTGAGTCTGAGGACGCATTGCAGGATGAGGTTGTTGCTGTGGGTTAACCTGATAGTTTGGAGCTAAAGCTTGACCAGGTGCATTAGCCTGGGCTTGCCCTTGAGGTGCAAGTTGTGCCTGAGTTTGAGGCGGCGGCATTTGGAGTTGAGGCTGCGGCGGTGGTTGAGCCTGCCCTTGAACCTGCGGTTGCAGATGAGACTGTTGAGCCGCTTGAGAGACAGGATTGGTCTGTTGCGGTGGCTGAAGCTGTTGCAGATGTGGTTGTGGCTGCACCTGGGCTTGGCCTTGGGGCTGGGGTGGCATTACAGCCTGGGAGTAGACATGAGACTGGTGTTGACCCTGCACTTGCACTGCAGGTTGCTGGTACTGTTGAAATTGCTGTTGCTGAGGAGGGTAATACTGTTGCTGCTGGTAAGGATCATATCCTGCGTATTGCTGATAATATTGCTGATATTGTTGTTGATACCACTGATCGGGTGCTGGCATAGCAGCAGAAGCAAAAGCTGGGGCTTGAGTGTTGGCATTTGCCTGCAGATTAGCATTTTGCCCGGGCAACTGACTCGCAGAAACATTTTGAGGATTCTGGGCCTGAGGAACAGGTGCTCCTGATGTAGCAACAGTCTGGTTCGCCACTGCAGTAACTGCAGTCGAAGTTGTGGCAGATCTGGTAACGCCTGATGCACTGGCTACAGCCTGTTGCCCATCATAACCGCCCTGACATTGAAACTTAAATCAGAATCAAATAATCATCATAATCTCTTCAAAATAGGAATGTATGCACTTATTTACTTACCGGGCAAATCTGAGCATGATCATGTACTTGGCGATGGATAATCTGGATCCCACACCTGTTGCATATGACGGGAGAATTTCCAAAGGAGCACCCAGCACAATGGGACGGGCAATCAGATAAAGTACCCTCCCATGTGCATCCACTCCGGAAGTAGAGACAGTGTACCTTAACTTTCCCAACCTTTTCTGCTAGAGCTTTATCAGACTCTGCTAGTGGCTGCCAATAATAAACAATGTTAGCAAATGAAGGATAACAACTGAATGTCATTCATAACAGTCATTTCAAATAACCTTAGAATCAGATTCTGTCACCAGGTATCCATCATACGGGCAGGCCTTGCTACCATTTGCAATGTGAACTAAGCACGGTTTGCAGTATAGATGTGTACACTGTGCCTGAAATGCTTCATTAGGATAAACAAGTGTGCGACAAACAGGGCAAAAGTATTCCCCTGGATAGGAATGAATATCAATTATGCACTCGATATCAAAACCCATGGCGGCTCAAGCACAAAATACACACTGAAAAGCTCCGCCACCCTGCATTAGCATATATAACAATTAGAAACAAGGTATACTTAGGATACAAAAAAAAAATCACTTTCATCAAGCAAATATCCAGAAGATAAGAAATAAATAAAAGCCGGAGTAGACCACAAGCACGTGTTAAAAGCAAAGCAAGGGCCAGGCGTCAAAAGCGAAGTAGGAGCCAGGTGTCAAATACAAGCAGGGGGCAGGTGTAAAAACAAAAAAAAAACAGGCGCGTGGCAGGAACAAAGAAGCAGGCGCGTGCCAACAGCAAAAAAGAAGGCACGTGCCAACAGCGAAGAAGCAGGCGCGTGTCAAAAGTGGAGCAGTGGGCCAATGTCCGAGTCCGTTAATACCGTTACCATGTCACCATATACGGCAGCTAAAAAATGCATGTGTAAGCAACTGTAACCCAATTGTTGCCATATTTATCCAAATAAATTATGACACCTTGTGTTATAGTTAAAAAGAGGTATCAAGTATCAAGTAAATTGATGTGCCTCTGATTCTTTCATGTCGCCTCATAACAGTTATCCACTCTGCAAAGGCACAATTAACTGAAAAACACTCGAATGCTTAGCTAAGAGCTGATTAATTAACATTTTTTATTCCCACATCTTTCCCCTAAAATCCATGCCTATTTTTGCTAATCAAAGCAATAGATCCGAACAGTTAAGGAAATTTCAAGGTAATTCGCTTCTTTCTTAAGAAGTTTACACATGCAATTACTCCAACCAATAGAAGATCACTTAAGATCCTCATTTGCTGTTTTTCCATTCGCACCCGAAAAAATAAAACAAAGAAAAACAATCGTGATCGCCTCACATCGAGAACAACACATGCAGGTAAGAAGCACAAATGTAATGAATTAAACACATTCAATAAATTGGAAAATGGGCAGATTTTTGCTCAAACCCTCATCTTGAAAATTGAAAATAAACCCCAAAACTCCGAGTTATACACTGAATTTACTTTCGTTTCGTTACCTCAAACGGATGTACAGCAGCAATGGTGAATGGACGATGAAGTACAGAAGGCGACTGCTAGTGAGAGGACAGAGGGAGTGACGGTGGATAGAGAAGTAGAAAGAGAATTAACTGAAAGCAAAGGTGGTGATGTTTAGGGTTACCCCCCTCACAGAGTTATATATTTTCGCGAAAAAAGTAAACAATTTTACCCCAAAAAGGGATTTACTAAAAATGTCAGGTGCCCCCTTCTTGATTATGATGAATTGCAAAGGCGCCCTTTTTCTTTTTAAGAATCTAATTTGAGTTCACGTTTGTATTTATACCGCCATTAGCCGTTAGGATTCTCATCCGCGTTAGATCTTGATCGTTCATCTCTAGTCTCTACACAGCAGCTTTCACGGCACCCTTTTTTGTATTTTCTCACAATTCTGCGAGTATTATATTCTTTTACATTTTGTTTTGCTCAAATAAGACAATATTATTAGATATACATGTATAAAGAAAGGATTAACTAAGAGTGATATCTTCCGCGAGAAAGCGAATTGATATCAATAAATTTTTTATAATGCACGAATAATTATTTAAATCTGAATTCGAATTGAAGGGGATGAATTTTTTTTATAATTTTATATAAAGATCTGTAAAAAAATCTATATGCAAATAAGTTAAAAGATATTCATCTTTATAAATGATCACCAACAAATAGGAGGTTGTGAATTATAATTTTAAAATTCAAATTAACAATTAATATTATTTTTTAGTAGGGAATTTTAGCTTTAAAAATCGCATTCACAATCAATTTACACTCAAGTTGTTAATTATAGTTTTAAAACTCGAACTCACAATCAAAACAACTAGAAGTGAATTATAGTTTTAAAAAGTTATCATCAATAGATTCGATCTTGTGTTACATATAAACAATTTTTATCCACTCATTAAACACACAATGAAATTTTATTAAAATATGTGTTGTCTCCCCTTAGAAAGATGTTTAAGGGACAAAATGAGTATTTGATAAACTTATAAATAAAAAACAAGTAAATATTTGGGCCATGGCATTTAATTGATATTATTGGGTCGATGAGGCTTATTAGCGCATTATTGGGTCAAATGAGGCCCATTAGTGCAATATGAATCATTTCACATGTCTGAAAATAGAAATAGGCCCCAATTTGCTTTATTTTTTACTCTTCTCGTTCCTTAAAAGTTTGCCCAAAAAAAAAAAACAGACAATATGAATTTTAATAAAAGTTGGTACAAAGTTATTGATGATCATATAAAAAAATAATATTTAAAGAATTGTAATTATAAAGTTGATGGTGGAGTCATGTGGAGTATAAAATAAAAAATAAATCGCTTTAGGCAAACTTTTTTTGGAGCACCTCAAAATTAAATTGGGGCAAACTTTTTATAAATAGAATGAGATTTTTTTTTTTTTGAAAAAAAGTTATCATCAATAGATTTGATCTTGTGTTACATATAAACAACTAGTATATGCTCATTCGTGCGATGCACGACAGACATCGAAATTAAATGATAAATTAAAATAATAAAATAATATAAAAATACAAAATATGTATTAAAATAAATTATAATACATCAATTACTCAATAAAAATCTGAATTTAAAAATATAAATTTTCAATTTATACAAAGTGTAATGATATTATAGTTATTAAATAAATTTAAAAATGATTCGATAATGAAAATTTGCATTATGCATATTATTATATAGTATTATTAATCATAATAAATAATTTTCACATATAAGCATAAATAAAAAGTTGTAAATTTTAATGAGGAGATAGAAAATAAAATATTTTAAATTTTTCATAACTTACTCATTTTAAATTCATTTTTGATAATTTTTATACTATATTAAATTTAAGATACATATTGATTTTTTTCATGAATCCAATTTGATGTGTTTAGAAAATAATTAAATTATAAAAAAAATAAAAAGAAAAATAGTAAAATTTTTGGTGGAAGAAGAGAGAAAAAGAGAAGGAAAACATGGAGGGAAAAAAACTCATCTTTTATATATTATATAGATATAGATATAGATATATAGAAAATACCTTGAATCATTGTCATTATTCATGTCATTACTAGTATGCGCGCCCGTGCGATGCACGGTTAACGTCAAAATTAAAAAAAAATTTAAAATACTCCCTCCGTCCCACGAAGCATGACACAGTTTCTTTTTTGGTCTATCCCACGAAGCATGACACGTTTCTAAAAATGGCAAAAAATTTACTCTTTATTCACATTTTCACTTTTTCACCTACCACACTTAACACACAAAATATTAATTTCTTAATTCTCGTGCCGAAAAGAAGTGTGTCATGCTTCATGAGACGGAGGGAGTATAAGTAAATGTAAATCATTTGTTTAAAAGTGAAATAATTCACATTAATTGCTTAATAAAAAATATGAATATAAAAGCATATGAATTTTTAATTTTCAATATTTTCAATATTTAATTTTAATTAATAATGAGTACAAATATGTAAATTTATCCGGTGATAAAGTTTCCAAAAAATTGATTTTTCAAAAAGAGATAGGATTAATTTTCATAAATAACAATTGCCAATTAATTACTTAATTTAAAGAACTTTAAATTGAGCTAATATAATAAAAATAAAACAAAATTACTATATAAAAAGAATAAAGATAAAAAGTCGTAACATTATATTGAAAGAAAGAAAAAAGAAGAGTGGAGAGAGGAGAGATGAGAGAAAAAAAAATGATTTTTATGATTTCAAACGATTCTAACTTTTTCGAGTTAATTTTTTATATATATAAATTTTACATCAATTAAAGATCTTTAATTTAAGATCCATATTGAATATTTTTTATTAATCGAATTTGATGATTTTTAGAAAAAAACAAAAAAAAAAAAAGAAGTGAGAGAAAAATTCATGGAAATCATATTTAATCAAGGGTTAAATAGCAAAAACAACCTCAAGGTTGACCCGTATTTTGCAATAACATCCCCAACGAATCGTAAGTGGCATGGAACACCTTATCGTAATATTTTTTAAAATTTTTCGTCCAACTATCTAACAGCCGTTACCCTTTCTGTTAACACCATTTTCGATCAACCTTGAGGTTGTTTTTGCCGCCGTCGATGATGGCGTCGTCCGATGGGGCGTCGACTCTCTTTCTCCGCTCCCTCACATCTCTTCTATGGTCTCTCTCTCACCTATCCCGATATCTCTCTCTCTCTCTGTGAGTAACGATGTCAAGATGACGCCAGTTACGGTGGCTTGTCGCTGGCAACGTAGCGGCGGCGATAGACCTACCGTTGTTTCCGATCTGCCAGAGAATCAAAGAAAAAGGGAGGAGAGAGAGTGTAACCACATCACCCTCTCTAGTTGAATTCAACGCCCGTAACCTGTGAGCATGAACATTGGTGAGCATGAACATTGGGCTTCTTCACCCCCAACGTTTGACAGCCACTGCATAAGAAACAACAGCGGCGGCAATCGACTGCGCACCAGCTGGAATTTTTCCATCTGCTGAAGTATTCTCAGCAACAGGAAGAAGGGGAACAACCTTGTCTGTCGTGTGAGAAGCCATCGTAGAACCAGCCAACAAAGTCGCCGGTCCCGCTGCCATCGAAGCAGAACTCGCAGGAGCAGTAGGGAGATTGAGACCTCCCGGAACCGGAGCAACTCCCTCCGCCGAGACATGTGCAGGCGCCGAACCAGCATCCAACCCTGCAACCTCGTCCAAGTCAGGGGCCGAATGATTATAGTTATGTTGCAACTCCTGAAGGGCCGCAGCATTCTCGCCTAAAAAATGATCCCGCCACTCGCGCGAAGAAGGAGAAGAAAAATTATTCGATACCATGGGGAGATTTAATCCCCACTACTAGACAGACCGATAAGAGGGGTACCGCCGTAAGCCATCGTCGACGGCGTAGGCGGCGCAAGGAAGCGTTAGGTTTTCGTCTGCAAAAATTAGCGGCAAAAACAACCTCAAGGTTGACCGGAAATGGTGTTAACGGAAAGGGTAACGGCTGTTAGATAGTTGGACAGAAAATTTTAAAAAATATTACGATAAGGTGTTCCATGCCACTTACGATTCGTTAGGGATGTTATTGCAAAATACGGGTCAACCTTGAGGTTGTTTTTGCTATTTAACCCTTTAATCAAATACTAATATGGATGTTAAAATGGGTGAGAGAACGTGTAGATGAGGGAGATAGGAGAGAGAAAGTGTGATAAAATAGGTGATAGATGAGAGAGAAAAATTGGCGCAAAAAAAAGAGCCGTTAGAAACTGATGTTTCATATATATAGATATAGATTTCTTTGATATTTTTTGTTATAAAAAATGTTATTTATAAATAATAATTTACATTTAAGAAAAATATTTTTTTATATTATATTTTATGTGAATAATTTCAGTCATTATTGAAAAAACCATCACTTGTTATTAATAAAAATATCTTTTACGTGTAATATTTGGATGGAGTAGGATGAGAAGGGGCAAAAAAAAAAAAAAAAAAAGAACGCATCAGACTAGACATGGCCAAAAAAACCGAAACCGGGAACCGGACCGAAACCGGCGGTTCCGGAACCGGAACCGTTAGAGACGGTTCCGAACCGGAACCGAACCGGCTCAAACCGGTTCGATTACGGTTCCATTTTCTGGAACCGCCGGTTCCCGGTTCCAAACCGGAACCGAAACCGTGGAACCGTGGAACCGGCCCGGAACCGCCAGAACCGCCAGAACCGCCAGAATCGGTTTACCTCGATTTGCGTGCGCTTTTGACTGAAAATTAAAGTGTGATGGGCTGGCAGCATAGTGAATTGATTGGCATGCTTTGCAGAGCATTGTCTGAGTCAGTAGGAGCGTATGTTCCCATTTTTCAAATTTCAAATTCAAACACCAAATTCACCTCAAATTCATCTCAAATTCACCTCAAATTCACCTCAACATCTTCCTATAAATACACACCCCTAATTCTCTTCATTTTTCCTCACACCAACTATCATATCCTCATTATTTCTCTGCAATTCTCTCTACAAAAATTATCTCTATATTACTTTCTTACTCTCTAAATTAGTCTCTGCACTCTCTTTCTCTCTATATTACTTTCTCTATATTACTCTCTTTCTCTCCACAAATACTCTCTCTCTGCACTACTCTCTCTACTACTCTTCTTCCTTCTTTCATCTCACTACAAAATGGCTGCTTCCGGCTCTGGTCGTAGTGGTGGCAAGGGAAAAACTCCCGTTGACTACACTGCTACCATTGGAAATAAACCCCGTGCCCCTCGACGCCAACGTGGGGTTGTTATTCGAGATCTCGACGAAGCAACCTATATTGGGAGTGAGAATCCTACTTCTCATTTCCAAAGGGTGCCAAATCGCCGTGAACGAGAAGAAATAGAGGATGAACAAATCCGTGCCGATGCGGAAATGGCGGAGCGCCTTGCTCAACAACAATCCGATGAAGAAATTCCATCCACATACCAAGATGAACAAGCCGATGCCGAAGCCATCGATTTGGAGGACGAGATGAACGAGATGGACGAGATGGGACCGGTCCTACCTAAACGATCGACACCGAGCAAGAAACAACGAGCTCCGCGGTCCAAACGTCTTCACGGTGTACTTCAAAAAAGTACAAGTGAAAGACCCCGAAACCGGCAAAACTGTCACGAAGGCCGTGTGCAACCTTTGTGGCAAATCTTATGTTTTCAACGCGGGAAATGGTTATGGCACCTACAACAAGCATATCACAAATGTGCATCCTCCCACCAAAGGCAAAGGTAAACAAACGCAACTCACCTCTACCCTCGGCGAGCAAGGTACGCCCGAAATCTCTCTTTTAAGTATAACGATATTGTTGCTAGGGAAGTTATGGCGAGATTTGTTAGTACGGAATCTCTTGCTTTTCAATTTGCCGATAGCATGAGGTTTGAAGGCGCCATGAAATTAGCATATAATCCCTTAGCTAGAAGAATCCCACGTACAACTATGACTAGAACCATAGTTAAATTAGCTAGAAGATACAAAATTCAATTGCGTAATATTTTGACTACTTTACCACATAGAGTTTCTGTGTGCTCCGATATTTGGACATGTTCATTTCAACATAATTCCTATATGGGTATGACTGTTCATTGGGTCGATTTGCAATGGAATTTGAACAAACGTGTTATTGCTTTCAAAAAATTCAATTGTGCTCATACCGTCGAAAATATTGCTCTTATTATCTTGAAAATTTTGCAACAATTCAAGATTACTGACAAAATATTTTCAATTGGTTTTGACAATGCAAGCGCCAATACCGCTAGTGTGCCTTCTTTAATTTGTGCATGTAATCCTTCGCTACAAGGTAAGTATTTTCATACTCGTTGCATTGCTCATATCTTAAATTTGTGTGTTCAGGATGGCCTTAAGGCTTTGGATAAATCAATAAAACCAATTAGGCAAGCTGTTGAGATGTTACGTGATAAGCAAAAATTACATAGGTCATGGCTAAAATTTTGTAAAGCTCAAACTGGACGTAGCAAGTGCTTTAACATAGACGTGTGCACTAGGTGGAATTCAACATATGATATGTTGAATTCAACATACGAATTTAAGGATTTATTAGTAAATTTTTTTACAAGTGAAGTGAGCTCTATGATTTTATTGCCATCTTATTGGGATGATTGTTATGATCTTGTGCAATTACTTAAAGTTTTTGAGGCCGCTACTAAAGATTTATCGGGTGTTTATTATCCTACTTGCTCACGTGTTCTTGTTCATTGTACAGTGATTATGGCTCAATTAAGTGTTTGTAGTAATAAAAAAATTTTACAAAGATCCGTTACTTTTATGGTTTTGAAATGGTTAAAATATTTCAAGTATATTCCTAACATTTTTTTAATTGCAAAATGTTTAGACCCGTCTTTCAAATACGAAGGTGTTTGTGGCCTTTTAGAAATTTATTATCAATTTTTTAACGATATAAGATATAGCGAGGGTGTTACTTATGATGCTTTGGATATGCCGAACTTTATGGATATCAAAACTAGTCTTTATTGTGATTTACAAAACCTTTATCTAGATTTTACTTCAAAATATGGTCCAAATATTTCTCGAAAACAAACTGTGAGGAGTACCGGGTCTTCCTCTTATGGATTTGACACTAGTACTCAAGCGGGTCAAATGCTTCAAAAAATTTTCGCCAACAAAGGTCATAGTGGTGGTCATACACAATATTCTGAATTAGAAGAATACCTTTCCGAGCCAAAGGGAGGCGAATTGCTTAATGCAGGGCCAAATGACGTGGACGTGTTGAATTGGTGGTCAATTAAGCAAGGCCAATACCCTATCCTTGCAATCATGGCGAAAGAAGTCTTTTCCGTCCCCGCATCAACTGTAGCGGTCGAGCAAGCATTTAGCGAAACGGGATACATGCTCGATGAACGAAGATCCCAAATGGCACCGCATAATCTTGAAGCCCAACTATTGCTCAAAGATCATACATTAGCCGAAGCAAGAGAGCAAGAAAATAAATGGGATGATTTGTTCGTAGAGTACCCCATATCCACGACCGAAGGCGACACCACCGATGTGAGCGAGTCATCTCAATGCACCGAAGGCGAAGACTTTGACGATGACTTCGACTTCGACATGTAGAAGACTTCATGATTATGCGGTGTCACCAAAGGTAAGACGAAGGTAAGAGAACTACGTGGACTTTGATTCCTTCGGGATACGTAGGCAACTTAATTATAACTTAAATGTTATAATTAAGCTCAAGTCCTATTTCCTTTATTTCTTTTTTCCCCCCAAATTACAAGTTGTAAATTAAGAGTTGTAATTTTATTTTAGCATCCAAAAGTTGTAATTTGTAAATTATACTAATAAGAGTTGTTATGTGTAACTTAAATTATATTTGTAAGAATTGTAATTTATAAGTGGTTGATTCAAATAAAGTAATTATGCAATATTTGTAAGAATATATTTGATAGAATATTTGTAAGAATATATTTGTACTCCTAGTTAAATATATTTGATAGAATATTTGTAAGAATATATATTTGTTAGAATAAATTGCAAATTTGCAATTGCAATTTTTAAGTTAAATATATTAGATAGAATGTAAGAATATATATTTCTAAGAATATATTCTTTGTAAGAATATATAACTTAATTACATAACAATATAAGTTAATTAAATAAGTTAAGAATATATTCTTTGTAAGAATATATATAAGTTAATTATTTTATATTTGTAAGAATTAAATAAGTTAAGAATATATTCTTTGTAAGAATATATATAAGTTAATTATTTTATATTTGTAAGAATTACAACCTTTATTTTATTTAATTAAAGCATATTTAATTTGAATACAATATAAAAAAAAAAAAATTAAAGGCGGTTCGGAACCGGAACCGGCGGTTCAGAACCGAACCGGAACCGCCGGTTCACGGTTCGGAACCGGAACCGTCAAAGGTGTAACTCGGTCCGGTTACGGTTCCCGTGTTCGGAACCGTGGAACCGCCGGTTCCGGTTCGGTTCGAACCGGGAACCGAACCGTGGCCATGTCTACATCAGACTGACTGAAAGAATGCAAATTTTACTCGGACCACATGGTGAGGAAGACCGACTAAAAAAAGAGAGTTTCTCTCTTTCTTTTCCACTATTTATTTTTCTCCCTAAATATCCTATCAATTTTCTTTATCCTCTCTTTCTCCTCCTTTTTTTTTTTTTTTTCTAGTTATTGTAAAATTTGATGCATGAAAAAAATATTTTTAAAATTTAAGTTTATAACAAGATCTTTAACAGTATGATATAACAAATTTAAAAAATGAATTTAAAATAAATAAATTATGAAAAATTTAAAATTTAAAATATTTTATTTTCTTTATCTTCATTAAATTTTTACGACTTATGTTTGTTTATAAAATATTTATTTATTTATTTATTATAATGTTTAATACTCTATAATAATAATATATAATGCTATTTTTCATTATTAAATAATTTAAAATTATTTAATAATTATAATTATAATTACACTTTATATAAAGTTGAAATTTTACGTTTTTAAATTCAGGAATTTATTGAGTATTGATGTGGATTATTTTATTTTATTTTAAAATTTATATTTATTTATATTTTAATTATATTTAATATTTATATTTATTTATTTAAATATATCATTTAATTTCGATATTAATATAAAACTAATTTAACAATTTTATAATGTCTGTGAACAATGTGATAATGTCGATGTTACATTAAAAACAATGTAACATAAAATCTTTGCACCACGTCATAAATTCACCGAGCTAAACTGCCGCCGTGCCCCACCTCCAACCACCGCGCGCTACCGCCGCTCCACGGCTGAAGCAAAATGAAAAAGGAACGAGCACTACTGTAGCAGCAGCAGATTATATATAAGCACGTGGAGACTACTCAACCGAACCTAGCAACCCACTCACAAACTTCACTTCCACGCCAAGCCACCATTCTTTTTTCTCCCTTGCCCATTTTGTTCAGTTTCACTCAACTTGCACTTCAGTCAACTTTTCTCGCAGTTCCATCACGATTGCTGATTATACATGTGAGTGTTCGACTGAGCAATCCATTCTCCTAATTTTGGTTCATGCTCTTATTGTTGTATTTGAATTGACGCATTAGTTGGCGTATTTAGGTAACTATCGTGTTATCGTTTTCTGCCTGCTAATTTTGGTGGTTCTTGAACACAATTTTAACTTTTTAGTTAACTTATATTTTTTCGTAAGTAATTGCGTTGCCGTTGCGGCGCAGCTGAATCAATTGTCTGTTGCGGATCAATTTGGGTTTCCCCCTTTCTTTAATCTTAATGCTGTTTGATGTTTCTTTTGGAGGTTTGTTGCTTAAATTTTTGATGTTTATGTTGTTCATTTGCCAATGCTTATATGTGTATTTAACTGCTCCTAGCATTAATTACTAAATTCACGTATTTGCTGAAGAAATATGTGCAGAAGTGATTAGGTGGTCGAAGAGAACTGGCTCAAGGTAGAGGGAAGATGGGGAGATCAATTAGTATGATTTGGTTACCGATATTGTTATTGCTCTTTTTGGAGAGTGGGAGGGCTTCCAACCACCTAATTGGGCTCGGAAGCTATGACATCACCGGGCCGGCTGCTGATGTCAACATGATGGGATATGCAAACATGGAGCAGGTGGCATCAGGTGTTCACTTCAGGTTGCGAGCTCGGGCCTTCATTGTTGCACAGCCACAAGGGAAACGAGTCCTGTTTGTGAATCTAGATGCTTGTATGGCATCACAACTGGTGACAATAAAAGTTCTCGAGAGATTGAAAGCAAGGTAGTTATTGGGTAACTTACTAGCCTTGCAGATGTTTAGTCTTCATTATGCAATTGAAACTGGATATTGTTATGGTAACTTTGGAAAGTTTGCAGACCCCCCTTTTTTTTAGTTAATTTTATTTAAATTTTTAGTTAGCAGCAACTTTGCTTGATGTTATAGCCTTTAGCATTGGATTTGATTTAAGAGCCGGTCCTTGTTATGCTACTGCAGGTATGGAGATCTCTACACAGAAAAGAATGTTGCTATTAGCGGCATTCACACCCATTCTGGCCCAGGAGGGTATCTCCAATATATAGTGTATATCGTAACATCCCTTGGTTTTGTGCGCCAGTCATTTGATGCCCTTGTTGATGGCATTGAGCAGACCATCATACAAGCTCATGATAATATTAGACCTGGATCAGTCTATGTGAATAAAGGTAATGAAATTCTATCTGGTACTGGATTTTTAGTGCCACCTGAAAATGGGAAAAAAGAAGCTAATAAGCTGAAAAAGGACCTCTGTTTTATGTCAACATGTGTTAACATGTCCACCATCCTGCTATCGTCGAACTGATCTTAGAAGTTATAGTTTCTAATTTTGATTTTGTTAGGTTCTGTTGTGTGGAAGGCAAAGTTGGTTGCATTAGACATGGTTCATATATTCCTCATTTTGCTTGATTTCCTCACTAGAAGAGTGGTGTAGCCCTCTTCTCTTAGCCTGATGTCAATTTTCTCTGTTTGCTTATGTTCTTTTTGGAAATTCTGCTCATGAGTTGCAATATGAGTAACCAGGTAATTGTTTATTGTAGAGCTCTACATCATTCTCACCAATTTCTCCCCAATTACAGGGGAACTTTTGGATGCTGGTATCAATAGAAGTCCAAGTGCTTACCTTAATAATCCAGCTGCAGAACGCAGTAAATATAAGTATGATGTTGATAAAGAGATGACACTCTTGAAGTTTGCTGATGATGAATGGGGACCAGTTGGCAGCTTCAACTGGTTTGCAACCCATGGAACTTCTATGGGCCGTACAAATTCATTGATTAGTGGGGACAATAAAGGGACTGCAGCACGAATCATGGAAGACTGGTTTGATCAGAATAACGGTAGAAGCACATCATCTGATGTATCGCATAGCAGAATCCCCAGAAGAGTCTCAAACATTATTCCAATTGTTAACGACAATCGTAAGCATAATTTTTCAGTTAAGTTAGTAGTATTACATTATAAACAGAAGCACTTGCAAGTTATAAGGCGATCTTTTATAGAAAAAACTTTATAGAAGGGCCATAGGTAGAATCTTGTGTGAGAACTATGTTTGAGCTTTAGTTTACTATTTGACTGTAGACTTTGAAATATGTTTAGATTCCACTTGGCTACTATATGACTTTAATTTATCATTTATGCTTGTATCCCACTTGGCTCCTATATAACTTTGAAATAGGAAGGGCTGCTGTATTCCCAAATTGCTGAAAATTGAGCCCCTCTCCCTCCATGCAATTTTGGCAGAGGGCTTCTTGTGCCTGTGCTATTGCAGCACATCATAGAGAAAATAGTTATCAGATAAAATCTTCTACCGTTATTGATGAACCTAAGAGAATAAAGAGAAAATAGTTATAAGATAAAATCCTACCGTTATTGATCTCTCTCATACCCTCTAACAGAATAAAGAGGTAAATGACTGCAGGATCTCTCTCATGCCCTCAAGATTTCTTCTGTCTTGCCATAACTATATTAATTTGCTCTGCTAGGGAGCACTACGCTGAATATATGGATTTCTTGCCGTTTGAATGAGAATATATGGATTTCTTGCCGTTTAAATGATAATATATGGATTTCTTGCTGATTGAATGAGAATATATGGATTTCTTTCTTGTGTTCCTATTTTGACTAAGCCTTGATTTATACTAATAACAATACTGTAATTAAGGGGCTCATGCCAATAGTTAGGTGTAAATAAAAGGAAATGATCAATCACGTTGATTGATAACTTGATTGAGGCCCCAATAATCCTTTCTGAAAATCCTTCCTTCTTTCGGTTTTAGAGTAAAAAAGGAAGGTTTTTTATTTCATCTATCATCTGATTCATGTATGCTCATATTCTAAATTCTAAATGCAAGAAAAGAATCACCAATATGAGTTAATGATTAGTTTTTTTGGTGGATTAAATTAATGCAGATCATGAGTTACTAGAACTTGCTGCTTCTTTTGAGTCTTTGCCGGGTAAATCAACCACCAGGTTTTTGAGCGTTGCAAGACGTGTGCGGAGTATTCTGAGGCAGGCTGATAGGCCTAAATTTGTATCCGCATTCTGTCAGACCAACTGTGGAGATGTTAGTCCAAATGTGCTTGGTGCATTCTGTATTGATACAGGCGTACCTTGTGATTTCAATCATAGTACGTGTGGTGGAAAGAATGAGTTATGCTATGGTCGAGGACCTGGGTATGTCAACTTCCATATTCTAGAATTATTTAGTGTAATTAAAATCCTGATGTATTCTCACTTGCTTGTCAGGTATCCAGACGAATTTGAAAGTACTCGCATTATTGGACAAAGACAATTCAAGAAAGCAGTTGAGCTATTCAGTGCAGCATCAGAAAAATTAAATGCGAAGATCGATTATATCCATACTTATGTTAATTTCTCTAGTCTTGAAGTCACAATTCCAAAGGAAGGTGGAGGTACCACCACCGTCAAAACATGTCCTGCAGCGATGGGGTTTGCGTTTGCTGCTGGTACAACTGATGGGCCTGGGGCTTTTGATTTCAAGCAAGGAGATGACCAGGTATGTCAATTGGATTTGCTAAATGAGTCTCTGGCATGTTGCAATTATTAATCTCTCTCTCTCTCTCTCTCTCAGGGTAATGTGTTTTGGAGACTCGTCCGCAACGTACTCAAAACTCCTACCCAGGAACAAGCGAGTTGTCAGCAGCCAAAGCCCATTTTACTGGATACTGGCGAAATGAAACAACCTTATGACTGGGCGGTCAGTAAAAGTCCTGCAATAAATTGTTATTGATATCTTTGCAACCTTTACTTACTTTCTGAATAATGAGTCAAATTGTTGGTTAGTTTTTTCAGATAAAAAACTACTCTTTTTCCTGCTTGCTTTTCCCTTATAGAGCATGTTACGACCTCATATTGATTATATTTTTATCTCAACTGCAGCCTTCAATACTTCCAGTTCAGATTCTGCGGATAGGGCAGATGGTCATTCTTTGTGTGCCTGGTGGTAAGAGCTCGACTTACTTTTTCCTTATACTGTTAGTAAAAATATGCTTGGGTAACTTTCTTATCTAGATGCATCAGAAATATTTTTATTTGTAGTTCCTTCTTCTTCTGGAATTTTTAGAAGTTCCCGGCATTGCTATAATGCTCAAAATATATCTACTGCTTGCTGCTCTCTTCAGATCAAAGGAAAATTAGTTTTTATGTTTGCATCAAAATAAGAGAGATGGTATTTACAGGATATATGCCAACTCTAATGAGATTTAGCATGTTAATCTATTGACATTGTTTATGGAACTATAATTATCTTGTTATGCTGTAGGAAAAGAAAATATGTCTGCTTTGTCTCTAGTTTTAACTGTGAAATTTCTTGTTTCAATTCACCAGAGTTCACCACAATGGCTGGAAGACGCCTTCGAGATGCTGTGAAAAAAGTTCTCACAAGTGGAAGTAGCAAAGAGTTCGGTAGCAATGTGCATGTAGTGATAGCTGGCTTGACAAATACATACTCTCAGTACGTCACCACATATGAGGAGTACCAGATGCAGAGATATGAGGTGAGTTGCTTAACTTGCTTTTATTACGGAAAATAAGATGTTTGCATGAATTTTCAAAGTTTCTTTTGATTATTTTTCCAGAAAAACATTTAAGTTTTTTAGAGTTACACATGTACACTTGGTGGCTCGAACCTCGGCCTAATGGTCAGAAAAACATTTGATTAGTAACACTACATCTAGACCTGTTGAGAGTCTGCTAGTGATGAGTTGAGCTTCCACACAAATGTGAGAAACTGGTTCGAGAAATAGTTCATATAGAGAGACATTTATATAGATGTATATACTAAGTAGCTTGCATACTAGTAACCTTCAACCAAAAGAATAAGGTCAATACAAATTAAATTGCAAGATTCACGTGAAATACTTATACTATGCTTTCTCAATCTTGTATGTTCAATTTGAAACAAAGGCACATCTCAGTTTTCTAACACATGGCCTCCCCGTGTTCAGGGCGCGTCAACGTTGTACGGCCCTCACACACTCAGTGCCTACATTCAAGTATTCCAGAAGCTTGCCACAGCCCTCATCACCGGAAAGCCTGTCGAGTCGGGCCCACAACCCCCGGATCTGCTCGACAAGCAGATAAGCCTGCTCACACCAGTTGTGGTGGATGCAACTCCAATTGGCACACAATTCGGGGACGTGAGCGCAGATGTACCCAAAAACTCAACCTTCAAGAGAGGCGACAATGTGACGGTCACTTTCTGGTCCGCATGCCCAAGAAACGATCTCATGACTGAAGGGACTTTCGCGCTGGTAGAGATCCTCAGGGGGAAGGACTCGTGGGAGCCTGCCTACGACGACGACGACCTCTGCCTCCGGTTCATATGGTCGAGGCCTTCGAAATTCAGCGCTCGAAGCAACGCAAGCATACAGTGGATTGTGCCGCAAACAGCTGCTTCAGGTGTGTACAGAATTAGGCATTTTGGTGCTTCGAAGAGTCTGCTGGGAACGATCAAGCATTTCACGGGTACTTCTAGTGCTTTTGTGGTGGCATGATGATGCTTTCATTTGCCATTTTGTATCAACAAAGTTTAAGCTAAGTAAAAAACTACTATATGTTTTTTCTTTTTAAATTTGCCTTATATCTCGTAGGTAAAACTATTTGTATCTTTACCATTGTGGGAGAGAGTGGGTTAGGAAGTTTGTGTATACACATGGAAGAAGATAATCAAATGAAATAATTTAACTAAACACCTGGTTTCTTGAATCACACTTCGATGCATTCATTTCAATTAAATTCTAACTGTGATTATTGAATCTTAATAAATCTTATGATGAATTTTAATTAGAGTGAATGCACTGTATAGGTAGATGACACACATTTTTGGCTTCGAAGTCCTCGCATTTTCAAGAAAAAAAAATGATTAATTGGTGCAAATCATTAATTCCACCGACTCTTGTACAGGAATGTGTCCCTTTTTCTTGGTGGGGCTATATATATATATATATATATATATATATTTTTATCACTAATCAAATAGTAGTATCTATTTGGCCGAAAAAGACTAATGGAAATCAAAGAAAACGTCGGCTAAGAAACAATTAAAATATCTCTAAAAATTAAAACTAAAAAGGAAAAAAAATGTTAAATCCTAAAATTGGTTATCATTTATTTGATCCTAAAATATTATACATTTTAAAATGTTTGATTTTATACAACATCCGTTATTGTGTTACAGAAACTATAATGGTACATTGGCATTTGGCAAAATAAAAGCTTTATAACAAGTTTAATATTCATCTGGAGAAGATAAAGACATTACTGAAGATGGTGAAACTGATATTTAACGAAATTGAAGCAAATTATGCTTATCTATTCCACCATCGAAATCAATAAAAACACTTTTCCATCTCCTCAAGAATAATTGTTCAGTTAAAGTTCACCATTTGTCGTAAAATATAGACAAAAATCCACATAATTTAAATAAATGATCAGTGAAAATAAATATAATAGAGATTACAGACATGATAGAAATTACAAACATGTGAAATATATTTATGAAAAAAATCTCACATTTAATACTGACCTATTTTCATTTTTAAAAAATGCAACAACTGTCATTTCTTATATGCATAATGCAATTAATTATTTAATAAGACGTTTCTCTTCGGACCATTAGAATGGGGGTTGGAGTCATTGGATGGGGAAAATAATAATAATAATAATAATAATAATAATAATAATAATAATAATAATAATAATAATAATAATAATAATAATAATAATAATAATATGAGAATTTGATGGGGAAAATAATAATAATAATATGAGAATTTGAAGATGTGAATCAATAATAGCAAATATAATAGTTTTATCACATGTTGAATTATATAACTATTTATAATAATATATAATTAAGAAAACATATACATAGTATGTTTATAGATATTATACTGTTTACATGTAATACAATTTATAATATATTAAACATTATGCAAGTAATTAAATATATCCAACCAATATATATATATATATATATATATATATATATATATATATATATATGAAACTTTAAATAATTTTAACTTATTTATTTTAAATTTGTATTTTATATACCAAATATTTAATTAAAATTCTTACTGTAATATTTAATTAAAGTTGCACATTGCATATATTTTTCATGTATAAAATTGTACGAAAAAGAATGAAGGAATAAGAAAGAGGAATAAAGAGAAAAAATCAGGAAAAATAAATGTAATCAAAAGTATAAAATCTTTTAACTCCTTCTCATTTGACCTATTAATTGATCAACATTACTTTTGATAAATAAATGTTACTGCCATTAATAAATAAAGTTTTAACGGAAAAAAAATTGTGCTATAGTTAAAAATAAAATACATAGGCCGTAATAACATCTTATTCTTTTTAGGGTGCGTTCTCTTTGGTTGTAAAATTATCATGAGAAAATGATGGAAATGAAAAGGTGGGAAAATTTTATCATTTCCACTCTTGTTATCTAATGTTCTCTTTGATGGATTTTTTTTTTATCCTATACTTCATTTATCATATACACATGTTCTCTTTGTGGGAAAATGATAGATAAATTGTTAAATGACAATATTACCCTTATTATTGACTTACTTATTTCATGCCATACTTTTAATTTTATTTTATGCCATGCTTCATTTCTTTTTAATAATTTTTCTCGCCACCTCAACTCCCACCCACCCCCCCCCCCCCCCAAATTTTTTTTTTAATTTTTCTCGCCACCTCCACCCCACCCCACTACCCCACGCCCCCACCCACCCCCTCCCGACCACCCCCCACCCTCAATTTTTTTTTTAATTTTTCTCGCCAACTCCACCCACCGTCCCCTACCCCACGCCCCTACCAACCCCCCACCCCCGAATTTTTTTTTTTTTTTAAATTTTTCTTGTCACCTCCCAGGGACGGAGCCAGGAATTTAGTTCGGGGGGGGCTGAACCTGTACGGGGGTTCGGGGGCGGTAGCCCCCGAGAAATTTTTTTTGGGCATTCAGTATATTTAAGGTATTTTTTTTATTAAAATACGAGCATAATACTAATAATAACGAACATTATTTTCATAGATTATATAGTTTCAATATATCACAAAACTTTTTTTGGAAATTCCGTATATTTAAGACATTTTTTATTAAAAGGCAAGCATAATAATAATAATAACAAACAACATGTCCATAGATTATATATTTTCTATATATTACAAATTAGTTTCAATACATTATAATTTTTTTCAGCATTTCATACATATTAGGCATTTTTTATTAAAAGACAAGTATAATAGTAATAATAACAAACAATATTTCATAGATCATATAGTTTTAAAAAACGAAATTATCCTTAAATTAAGTATATATGAGAGAATATAATAACCAAATACTCTTTTATAAAACAAAATTATTTTATAATAGGTATAAACATATATCTATATATATTATTAAAAAAAAAAAAAAACTCAAAATTTGGGAGGGGGCTCTAGCCCCCCCTAGCTCCCCCCTGGCTCCGTCCCTGTCACCTCCACCCACCCTCCCCTACCCCACGCCCCCACCCACCCCCTCCCCACCACCCCCCACCCCCCATTTTTTTTTTAAATTTTCTCGCCAACTCCACCCACCCTCCCCTACCCCACGCCCCTACCACCCCCCACCCCACATTTTTTTTTTTTTTATCGCCACCTCCACCCACCCTCCCCTACCCCACGCCCCTACCACCCCCCACCCCCCATTTTTTTTTTTAATTTTTATCGCCACCTCCACCCACCCTCCCCTACCCCACGCCCCCACCCCACCACCCCCCCACCCCCATTTTTTTTTTCTCGCCACCCTCCACCACCCTCCCCTACCCCACGCCCCCTACCACCCCCCCCACCCCCAAATTTTTTTTTAATTTTTCTCGCCACCTCCACCCCACCCCACTACCCCACGCCCCCACCCACCCCACCACCCCCCACCCTCAATTTTTTTTAAATTTTTCTCGCCAACTCCACCCACCCGTCCCCTACCCCACGCCCCTACCAACCCCCAACCCCCCAATTTTTTTTTTTTTTTTAAATTTTTCTTGTCACCTCCACCCACCCTCCCCTACCCCACGCCCCCACCCACCCCCTCCCCACCACCCCCCACCCCCCATTTTTTTTTTAATTTTTCTCGCCAACTCCACCCACCCTCCCCTACCCCACGCCCCTACCACCCCCCACCCCCCATTTTTTTTTTAATTTTTATTGCCACCTCCACCCACCCTCCCCTACCCCACGCCCCCACCCCACCACCCCCCCACCCCCAATTTTTTTTTTCTCGCCACCTCCACCCACCCTCCCCTACCACCCCCCCACCCCCAATTTTTTTTTTAATTTTTCTCGCCACCTCCACCCCCAAATTTAATTTTTTTTTTAATGTTCGAATTAAAAGGTGGGTGGAGGTGGCGAGAAAAAAAAAATTGGGGGGTGGGGGGGTGGTGGGGTGGGGGCATGGGGTAGGGGAGGGTGGGTGGAGGTGGCGAGAAAAATTAAAAAAAAAAATTTGGGGTTGGGGGCGCGGGGGGGGGGGGGTGGGGGGGGGGGGGCGTGGGGGGGGGGGTGGGGAGTAAAATCAAAGAAAAAAAATTAATGGTTTCGATCCGAATAAGACTCACTCACTGACATTCATAGTGTTAAGGGCAAAATTGGAAGATCAAAAAAATATACATCATGGGAAAATTTTATCACACCTGCAGGTCATGATAATATTATCATAATTTGGGATGAAAATGTGGGAAAAGGGGCTGCTTGGGAAAATTTTCCTTCCTGCCCGAAGAAAATTTGCTAACAAAGAGAACACATGAAAAAGATGGAAAATGAGGGAAATTATTTGTTTTTCATCCTTTTCCCACAAAGAGAACCCAGCCTTAGTATAAATAGTCTTCTACCTTTAAATTGTTGTAACTCACTTACACATACAAATATTATTTCACGCACACACTCACGTATACATAGTATCTATATATATATATACATAGGGTGAGGCTACCATGAAAACAACCTTAAGTGTATAAAATAAGAACAAAATCCTACCATCCATCTAACTCAAATCAACGGACAAGATCGAATTTTAATAAATTAGACGATTCTTAAGACGAGATTGTCTAATTCGTAACCAAAACCTCCCAAAGGGTAAAAATGTAACATGCTTATGTTGACTTTCCGATTCTGTTGGGAATGGATATGGAAATTTTTTATTCCATATCAAAATTAATCTGTATGGAATGAATTGAATATAGAATTAATTACTAGCAAAGACATCCCTCCATTGAATCAGCCATTTTTAGTTTTACGATAGGAATGAGAATTTTATTATGAACTGGGAAGTGGGTGGTGGTTGCACGAATTTTATTTATTATGTTACGAATTAAAATGTGAGAAAGTTTGCACGAATTTTATTAGTTATGTTACGAATTAAAATATGAGGAAGTTTGCACGAATTTTAATATAGTCACGAATTATAAGTAATGCTATTACGAATTTCAGAGGTGCGAAGTTGATAATTTTATTATAATTCATGGAAAATTTTCATTCTATACACAAATCTGAAGTTCTTTTGTTACGAATTATATTTAGTACTTTGCGAATTTAATTTATGCTTGAACTGAAAGTAATGTTGTAACTTGGGAAATTTTTTATTTAGTCAAAGAATTATAAGTAATGCTGTTACGAATTTCAGAGTATTGTTTCAAGCAAAAATATAAGTAATGCTTTGAAGAAATAGAATGATGAATCCAGAATTATTTGCTTCCGTTAATTTTACACGTTTGATGATAAAGACTCTGTGTTTTACGTTTCAGAAAATATTATGATTTAGGTTAGAATGATTTTAATAGGTGTAAGACGTGTGTTAAATAAAAATTTGATATAAAGATTTGATATATGGAAATAAAGATTTGATATATTAAACAAATCCACTAATTCAAAATTAAATTGAGCAATTACATACTTAACCTTTTTTCCAATTAGGCGTGAATATGTATAGATTAGATTAGGCAAATCTCAAGCCATTAGATCAAACAATATTTAATGGACAAGATTTATCCATATTTTATACACTTAAAAGTGTTTTTATTATAGCCCTCCCCTATATACATATATTAATTATATTTAATTAAGTTTCTATATATATATATAATTATATTTAAGTTTTTTTATAAATTATTGCTTTATTTAATGGAGCTAGGTGCGGCGCGACTAGGACGTAACTTTTTATTGAACTATTGCTTTATTTATTGCATGCCACCGCATATGTTCAGCGGTTGCAGGAGATGCAAACAATCTCTGCAATCGGGGCGTCAAGGGAAAATAGTGCATCTGTTTGGCGGGCACTTGTTTCTTTCGGCGACTCCCAGATGCACGCAAGCTGTCCTTATATCGTGATTGGTCACAAAACATACAACTATGTAGCTCACTAGTTTCCCCCCAATACAACATGTAGGGCTGGGAATCGGGTCGGGATCGGGTACCCTATCCGAAAAAATCGGGTACCCGGTCCTGATTAAGGTGGAAAACCGATACCCGGTCCCGAACCCGAAAAAAAATCGGGTACCCTAATGCCCGACTCGGGTACCCGAGTCAGGTATTCGGGTACCCTAAATTACCCGGTCAAAATTGCATGTGTTCAGGTCAAACTGTGAAAATCGGGTATTTCGGGTATTAGGGTACCCGATTTTCCTTAATCGGGTATTAGGGTACCCTAATACCCGAAAATACCCGATTTTTTAAAAAAAAATTCAAAAATGTAACCCCTAATTAAATAATTTAATATATATTTAATAAAAAATTGGGTATTTCGGGGTATACCCGATACTCGATTTTTCCCCACCCTAAATACCCGATCCCGAACCCGGTCCCTAATTTTTCGGGTATAGGGTACCCGATACCCGATTTTTTCGGGTCGGGTAATCGGGTACCCTATACCCGAACCCTATTTTCCCACCCCTAACAACATGCAGTTATTAACACAGCAATCGATCTTCTCTACTGGCAAAACCCAAACCACGTAGATTTCTTTTCGTACTATAGAAGTCTTCTGGACAATTGTTACCCTCTGGTAAAACAGCTTTCATCATCGAAGACATCTGATTGTAAGTCCTCTCTGACATGTGGCTTTCAGTCTTTATGCTCATGAATTGAGTCATCCAGCTTAATTGTGTGTACGTGTCACATCCTGCGTACAATGGAGTATCTGCTGCATCCAACATGTTATAAATCTGTTGAGCGTCATTATTGGGCGGCTGCTCCAGATTTGGAGGATCTTGATAATTACTAGGTCCAGCATGGTCATGCACCATCCTTTCGTAGTTATTGTATAATCCATCATCCTCATTCATTATAGCATGTTCTATCGGCATATACAGCGGTGCTTCCCCGTGAGAAACCCAAACTTTGTAATTCAGGACAAATCCACGCCTACTAACATGTTTTCTGACCGTAGGTACATCTAAATACGCTTGATTCTTGCACTTCTTACACGGGCACCTAATGTTACCTTGTCCATCTGTGTATGCCGTTTGATTTCTCGCCCACTCAAGGAAAAACTCAAGCCCCGTTTCAAATGCAGTACGATCATTGTATCTCGCGTACATCCACATTCGATTATCACTCATTCTTGCAAATTCTAATTGAAAAAAACAAATAAAATATAATAAATTACTTGAAATCTAACAAAATTTCGACAGCATAACCCCACTATCCTAACTACCAAGTGCTCGACTCTACCAGCAACTATAGTGACCATAGTGGTCCTAATTTACTAAGCCTATACTAGGTCTACCCGGCCCCCCAATGTCGAAGCAATAATACAATACAAATAAAAGCAATAAAAATCAGGGTAATTAAATTAAAAACAATCATTTGTTGGGAGAAGATCCTTAAGAAATAATCAATTTCTATCCCAAAGGGAGAAGATCCTTAAGAAATTGATTAAATCTATCCCACAATATATATAATAACATAACATTTCATAAACACATAGCACCTAACATTTAATTTAACAAAATTATCCAACATATATAAATTATTCTAACAAACAACTTAAACTAATTGATTAAAATTAATATCATTTAAAATTAATCATGCTTCATAATTTAAAATTAAACTAACAACATATACTAATTGATTAATATAATTTAAAATTAATCATGCTTCAATTAATATAATTTAAAATTATTCATGCTTCATATAATTTATTTATAAACAAAGCCAATTATAAATTAATTATTAACTATATATAAAAAATAAATCTATTTAATTAACATATAAATACATAAATAAATTCATAAATAATTAAATAAATAATTAAATAAGAGAAGCGTATGGTGGTGGTTTCCGGCGGGTGTCGTGAAGAAAGCGGCGAAACGAAATCGTCGAACTAAAATAAAGAATATAAGTCAAAATTAAAAAATTATATATATATATATATAATTAAAATGAGATCTAGAGAGAGAGAGAGAGAGAGAAAGAGAGTTACCTGGGCGGCTGGGCACGACGGCGGTCGGCGGCGGCGGGGGGTCGGCGGCGGTGGTTGGCTGGTGGAAGCAGCAGGCAACAGCAGGGGCGAAGCGGCGGGGGGTGGGGGGAGTTTTGTTCTGCGCAAAAGTGAAAAAAGAAGGATACGGGTGCCCTATAATTAGACATTACCGACGGCAATTGCCGCCGCTAATTAGCGGCGGCATAATCGCCGTCGGTAATAGAGTTAAATTAATGTTTTATTGTAAATTCAAAACTTACCGGCGGCGTCGCCGTCGCTAATTACCGGCGGTGAGTTTGCCGTCGGTAAGTGGCCGGTATTTTCGAAAGTTCGGGTGGAATGCCGCCGCCGTGCCGCCGTTAATTACCGACGGCAAAGTAGCCGCCGGTAATTTTCGTCGGTAAATACACGTTTTTTTGTAGTGAGTAGTGGATCCACTAATAACAATATTGGTAAATAAAGGGTAATATCGAAGAGTAAAATTAGTGGGGTACATAATACAAAGGAAAATATATAATGAATATATTTTTTTTATGGACGGACCAAAATGGCAAAATGAGTTTTATTTTGGTGGGCAGATGGAGTAAATTTTTTGTTGGTCCCAATATGAGTATGTTCTGGTGTATGGGGGGAATAGTAAGCAGTGTAATTGTAGCAACAAATAGTAATCAGAGTATCGTATCCACGAGCACTGATAAATGAAATCACTCTAAATAATCCTAAAAAGAACTCTAACAATATTCAGGCAAAACACCAAGATGATGAACAATTAAAATTAAATTCAATAATGTAAAATATAAAAAATAAAAATCATGTAAATAAATCAAATATAGAAGACTCTGACCCTAGGGAATGTACTATTGTTAATCAAACACATGCATTCAACCTATTGATTCAATTACCAATTTAATCTAGCCCTGATGAAAAATCACAACACTATTCATAATCTTCTCTAACGAACAACTATGAAAGTAGATTAATAAACCCCTTATCGCATTCAAGACTCAAAGGAAAAAATTAACTCCAAATAGCATACAAATAATAGCTTCCTATAGCCCACCTATCACATTCAAGACTCAAGACAAAACTATATCATGCATTCCTGAATCGGCTGAACAGTTATCACATTCAAGACTCAAGCTGAACAGCTAGACATGTAAATTATTGATCAGAATTCACAAGAAATCAAGCACCAGAAATCATGAATCACAAGTTGGAGGGCAAATTGATATCAATAAATCAAATAACACATATTTAATCAACTATGTACAACCCTAGGTTCAGATAAAAGAATTAGCCAAACATCAGAAAATAAAGCAAAAGCATAATAAAGAAGAAAACAATAATGTGACAGTCCAGACTTGGGGGAAAATAAAATAGGATAAATAAAAGGGCTTATTATATTGATGGATATTGATGACATAAAACGAGTTCAATATATGAAGAATCCCCGAGGATTTAAATAGGTTTAGTTTCACAACTCTGATACTCTAACATTCAAACGAAGCAGCGGGCTAGAAATAAAGAGTCTGAGCTCAACATAATTAGACTAGATGTTATTCAAGAATATAGCTAGATTAGCTAAAGAGTATATAGTCGTTGGAATATGAAACACTCCCCAGCTCAGCACCATGCGCACCAGCCGCCTAACCTAAAAAACATTTGAAATAATTTGGGCTGAGTACTAATGTACTCAGTGGGCACAAGTTTTCGAAATATTTTATGGAATGATAAGGCAGTTTATCCAATATCACAATCATGACTTAGAAGGTTTTAAAAACGGAAATCTCACTTCTAAGCATGACAAAATATTTTCTTGTTGAGGGCGCCCATGTGCATTCGATTGTTACTCGCTTTCTTCCCCACGTCCATTTGATCTCGGGACGCACCCAGTCAGATCCGAAAATCTTCACTGTGCTTCGGATAACCTTCTGGCAAGCACCCATCCTTATAACGTTCTAAATCTGTTGGTGCACGATGGCGATCAACCCATCGAGTCACTAACCTTGTGTACACAATCCTCCTTTGACGTGTTAGGCCAAATGAGAATCTCGATCGATATTAAAACGAGCCTTAAACAATTACAGAACGCACATAAAAACATTTATATTGGATAAACAGATAATTTTCATGAAATATCAGAGCTTATGTAACTCAAGATACATTGTATGTAAAATAAAGCCCACCTCGAAAGTGCAGATTCAAGCTCAACTCGTGTGAAGCGTCACTGTTATTGGTTATTCGGACCTACAAGAAAAAATCCTTAAGTAGGTTCCGAGGTCTCATTCTAATTTCTAAGGAATGGGGAAAATTCCTAGCTATTGATACACTTTGCCCGAATATATATAATTAT
Organism: Salvia miltiorrhiza; assembly: GCF_028751815.1. Taxonomy (NCBI): domain Eukaryota; kingdom Viridiplantae; phylum Streptophyta; class Magnoliopsida; order Lamiales; family Lamiaceae; genus Salvia; species Salvia miltiorrhiza. The sequence continues at coordinate 5,846,923 of NC_080393.1, forward strand.
AGAGGAAAAGATTATGGGTAAATTTAGGTAATTATTGGGAAGGATTAAGAGTACAAAATAGTTTATAATTAATGGAAGAAAATTTAAGAATATAAGAACTCCAAAGATGTATAAATAATTGATGATTCAGTGGGATTAATAATGATATAAATAAATATGTATATATATATATACAATAGTATAATACAATAGCCGTTAATAATTAAACTTAAGTTAAACCTTAAAGTAGATAGAAATAAAAAAATAAAAGAAATGCAAACGAGCTCTTTCTCTCCTCTCACCCTCTCAACTCAAGCTTCTCTCTCTCCCTCTTTCACATTTTCTCAGCCTCTGTCTCTCTCGCGCTGCTCTTTCCAGAGCTGCTCTTCTCAGCTCTGCTCTTCCCAGCGCTGCCCTTCCCAGAGCTGATCTTCTCAGCTCTGCTCTTCCCAGCGCTGGTCTTCCCAAAGCTGCTCTTCTCAGCTATGCTTTTCCCAGCGCTGCTCTTCCTCTGCATGTGGTGGTCAGCCGCCTTGGTGACGATTTCACCGCAGCAGCGCTGCTGTCCCTCCCTTCTCTTTCGCGGCCGGTCGAGCAGCGTCGTGCTGCCGCCGCGTCCTCTCCGTTCTCTTTTTTCTCACGCGAATCTGGCAGCAGCCGACCCAAAAGGGGGCCGCCGCGCCGCCGCCATCTCATCTCCGGCAGGCTTAGGCAATCCACCAAAAGAAAGGAACGGGAATCCCCTCCTCAGACTCTCATCCCCCAGACCCACCCCAACACGGCAGAAAGAATGAAACTTTGCATATGAAGGGAAGGATTTATTCTTGATAAAGAAAATTAAACCTTTGGGAAAGAAGCCATAGTTTTAGAGTTAGGAAATGTTGAGTCTCTTGGTTCGTACAGGTTTTTATGAGATTTGTTCTCCCTCTTTCTTTGTGCAGGGATGCAAGATTGTTTCACTGTGTCCTTGTCTATGTTCTTGTGCAGGGATTCTAGTCCAGTGTATGTACGGTCTAATATATGTATGAATAGAGAGATATTTCTACTATCAATTTGCTTAGGAAAGAAAATAAAGAGATGGAACGAACCTTACAGATTTGTTTGGTGTGATTGTACTTTTGTTGTTGTTTTGCTGTAACAAGAATGAAGGAAATATATATATATTTAATGGAAGAGACAAACAAAAGTTGGTGGATTTGTAACAGAGGAGAATAGAATAATACTACCTTGATGTGAAAGGATTCTGGCCTTGGGTTCCTGCAGATTGAAGCAAAAGAGTGGGAGCGTTCTAGTGGGTCAGGTTGGATATTTAACAGGAGAAGAGTGAAGGTATCAGAAAAGTTGGGTTCTCGGGAGGGGAGAGATTTTGGCAGATTTGGGAGAAAAGGATTTCTCGGTAGATGTAAAAATGCTGGCAATAGGAAAAGAAATATGATTTTGTCGCTGCAGTAGCTGCCTTGGGCTCTAGAAAAAGAAAAAAAAAACTCAAGTCCACAATTGTTTGGGCTTAAGGACCCAAATAAATTAATCCATAACTATTTAATTATATCCTTATATTTGGGCCTAATAATAATAATTACAAGCTAGATGATGGGTAAATGAATAAATTAAAAAGAGTAAAATTTGAAATAATATCTCCCATATAATCCGATAATGGACTAAAATTATATCGATCGAAGATAAAAAATTGGGAGTATATTTATATCAATTTCCTTGATATAGTATAATTATTAATTATTGGGCGTGTTCTGGTCTTCTATAATTCCTATTAAAAAGTCCGGATATCACAAATAATAAGAACTGAATTATATAAAACTCGGAATGAATGTTGAATGACAGTTGGAATCTTGCAGGAAAACAAAGTTAAATCTATGAAAAACAATAAAATTCTAAGTCTAAAAGAAAGAAAATCTGAAAAGAGGTGAAGAGATCTCTAATAGGTCAAGCAAATGATCTATATAAAGGCATAGGGGAAAAAATACAGCTAGAACTCGAAAAAACACTGAAAAACGCATAAAAATAAAGTTTTCTGGACGCGCGGCGGGCTCGGCGGCGACCGCCACGCTCCAGGCCAAAAAACAGCATTTTCCGACGACCTTCTCGGAGATCGCCGCCGTCGCCGAGTTTTCGGTGACCTTGCCGGAGGTCGTCGCTTGGAACGCCGGCCATCACAAAATATTTGCTCTTCAGGCAGCGGTCGCCGCGTTGATCACCGTTGGGTCGCCGTGACTTCGCTGTTGCGCGTGAATTTCTTGTTTCGATCATAACTCTCTTGTCCGAACTTCGATATGCGATCCGTTTGCGCTACCGAAATCGTATCAAGACGAACTACAACTTCTATTTTAGACCATTTTTTCAAATTCAGACTCAATATTCCTATAAATTCCATCAAAGTTCGAGCACGTATCATATTTCACACGATAGAGCAATATAAGCACAAAACAACTATCCAACACTCAATTTCCTATAAAATTGACATTATATGAACACTAGAAACCATGGAAACATGAGTGTTATCACCCATCAACTGTGACGAAACATAAAGTCATGGTTATTGATCAAGGAAAGCACCTCACGTATCGTAGACGTATCAATGACCGGTTGGACATAGTACTGGAAGTGAATATCCCGCGAGGTATGTCTGCTGACTAGATGCAGAGCCGGGGACCTTGGGATAGAAGGTTGGTGAGGGGCATACTTGAAGAGATCGGGTATGTATACTATCTAAGGAAGAGTGAAGCACGGCTTTGTGACGGGGTGCATGACCTTCGAACTAGGTGACTACAAGGGACTCAACCATCCCAAGTGTGGAGTATAACCTCTTGAAACGCCCCAATGTCTTTGGGCCACGCATTGAGTTTATACGAAGCATGGACGAATCCTTAGTATGCCTATTATTGAATGCAAATATCAACAATGATCATGACCTAACTCAAATCTTACACCGTCTTATATTTGATATTCGTTAAGTTTATTTGTGCAAATAAACAAGTTGAGATCATGATAACTCAATTTGTACACTGAGAACAAAGTGTTCCTCACTCTTCGTGGGATTCGATCCTAACTTACCGCTAAGACTAACCAGTCCGATTGCGGGTATAAGAGTGTGTACTGTCCGTCTAGGGCATACACAAGTATTTTAATCGTACCATACGGCAGGTGCATGTCACTATCTATAAAATAAGAAAAATGAAGAAATTAAAATTTATAAATAATATTACAATAGTAAATTTTTGTTTTTCTTTGTATATTATATAATAAATTTAAAAAAAAAGAAATTAAAATTTTTAAATAATATTTCAATAGTGAAATTTTCAGTGGTTTTCTATTTAATTTGTTTGTTGGGAACTTAATGAAATATCCCAGCTCTAGTTTTGATGGTACCAAAACTCTTAGATTTTCTTTAAATAGACTAGAATTTTTCGAACTCAAGTTTTAGAGTTCATGTTTTCTAGTTAGACTGCTGTCCTGAAGACTGAAGACCGGTGAACTGAAGCCCTCTCAACTGAAGATAGCAAGAGAAAATACCAAGTCAAAATACTGATGTATTGACTTGACGAGGATCTCACTGAAGAATCAGTTATGACTGATTAACTAATGTTGACCACGTGGATTTAGCGGACTGATACTCAAGTCAAGTATCAGTTGACATTCTTCCTCGAACTGAATGTTTTAAGTTAAACGGAAGCCACGTACACTCAAGTACAGCTACATTAAATGCAGAGATCTTGAAGTTCGTCCTTTCCTGCAGATAATTCCTTTTTGGTGCAAACTTTTCAAAGGCGCCTTGCTCCCGTACCTGAGATGCCGTTCTTCATCAATTTAGGAACCTCAAAGATTGAAGCCTCAGCCAAATTCAAATTTCTCTCACAACGGTCGAATTCTTGAAGACCATCTTGCCAACGGATCTATTCAAGACTTCGCCTATAAATAGAGCTCGAGGAACACCATAATCTTCACCGATTCAAACGCACAAGTTGAACCTCTGCCAAAATTGCAACTCAGCCTTTCACTGCCTTCAAAGTTTGAATCGAAGAAGAAAATACTCAAAGCCAAAATCAGTTTACTGATTACTTACATTCTCTTAGTTTCTTAGGCACATTCTTTGTAATATGCAAAGCCTAAGTTCCCAATTACAGAGAGCCTATTCTCTATAATCTAGTTGGTAATTCGAACTCCTTTTCAATTGAGCGAAAAGAGAGTTTGAGAGAGTTCGAGACAGTGGTCTGAACTCAAGAGTTCTTAGCCCCCACACGCAAGACGAAGTGTAGTCTTTGCATTTGCGAGTTAAGAACGAGAAGTCCAATCCAGTGTATTGGCACTAAAACTTTGTTTCAGTTGAAGGTTTGTTGTGCACCCGCAAGCACAAGCCCAGAGTGATTGTCAATGTGTTTAACTGACCGTGGACGTAGGAACTTGTTCTGAACCACGTAAAAATTCTTTGTTGTTTATCGCTTTCAATTTTACTATTCTTATCTGTGCACAAACGTTTTCTTAACTGAAACTGATTAATTGCAAAATGAAACTTTATTTGACAACATGTTAATCACAAAAGCTATTTTCTAAGTTTAATTTTCCGCTGCTAGTGTTATTAGTCTAACTGATAAATTTTCGGATAATCAGTAAGATTCATAACACTCATCTGTTTACAAAATCTAAACTGAAGCCTTACGTGGTTATCAGTTAAAGCTTGGCGCTTAACTGAAATCAAAATACTGAAGTTATTTCAGTATCAGTCTACAATCCCTTTTTAACTGAAGTTTTCTTAAACTGCTCACTTCAGTCAAACTCCTTCAGTATCAGTCGATACTCCTTCAGTTATTTACAAAAGATTTTGAAAAATAGCCTACAGGTGTATTCTCCCCCCCCCCCCTCATACACTTGTTCAGTGACCCTCCGGGATCCAACATTGTTGTCAACAATTTTTATTTTTATTTATTTTGAAGTGTATTCAAAGTTTTGTTACTTTTGTATTTGATTGTGAATTTAATATTTTTATCTATATAGCTTTTTATAATTTTTAATTTTATCTATATATTTTTATAAATTACATATTAGTCCATAAAACTTTTAAATTTTATTTAACATATGTCATTTATATCATTGTTACAGTTATCATATTTGGACCCTAGCTATAATAGATAAAATTAGCTATGCTAGATAAGAGATAAAGTTAATAAAAGTATATGAATAATGCATAATATTCAATAACTCATATCTTTTTAGAGGAATAGCAATCTATGTAATATGAAAATTTTGAACACTTAATTGGATTAAGTAACCTAAAATTTAAAAGTCCAAACTATTATCAAATCAACATCCAATATTTTAAAAAAATAATTAAATTTAACAAAATAGGTCCTCCTTAATTTTATAATTTTGGCATTTTTAAAATAAAATTAATAGCTCACACTTCATATTACAAGTTTGGGCTCTTAAAAGTTCAAACTATATTACATCGCTCATTTTTTTCACTCTCTCATTTATCATTCTAATGTTTATGATCGTAACTCTCCTCTGGATATCACTGCTGCCAATGGCCAGATCGAGGTGGGAATTTTGAAAGTGTCTTACTTTATTTTGCTCAATTTTAGTTTTAGTTGTTTTTTTTTCCTTCCCTTTTGGGTTCTTGGTGTTTGTTTTGTGAATTTGGATTCTTGATTTGTGGGTTTTAGATTCTCTCATTGCTTCTCGACCTATCCGTGATAGTTCAAACAATCACACAATAGGTCCGCTTCTTCATCTCCCTTTTGTGTGTGGAGAGATCGATTTTTTGATAGTTCATTTTGATGAAAAATATTTGATCTTGACTGTTGATTATTTGTAGAATTGTGTGATTGTTTGATCTTGACCATTCATTAATTGAAAATTGTATGTAGACTCCATTGATGTTGGTTGCAATGCATGGCAAGATCTCTTGTGTTGAGAAGCTAATTTAGTCTGGTGCCAATGTATGTATTCCTCACAAATGTCTCTTTATTTACAGTATCAATCAAAACAGGCATCTTTGCTCATACCTAATTTTGATTCTATCTTGTTAGAATTTGATGTTTGATATGCTTAGTGGAAGAACTCGCTTGCACTACTTGGCTTACAGCTTACTACGGCCATTTCGATTGCCTTGAAGCCATTTATCATTTGTCAATTTTTTGTTTTGTATTTTTCAACTGATGATTTGAGAAATCATAATTTTGTTGGTTTATGCACATGTGATTATGATCTATGATGCATTTATATTGGCTAGATATGTTTTCATGGGGATTTTTTGTGATAGAATATGTTACCACAAGAAAAGTACAAAAGTATTGGCTAGATGTGTTTTCGTGGAGATTTTTTGTTATGAAAATAATTTAAAAGAGTTGGGGACTGTATAAAAGTAGTGATTTAATCTAACTTAATTGAGGCTATGAATAATAGGATAAAATTGTAATTTTATAATTACTTTTTGTTATTATTTTATATGAGGGCTATAGTGAGTAAAATGGGGATGCGAATAGAATTATCCAAAATTTATACTCCCTCCGTCCCACTGTAAGTGAAACCTTTTTTGGGGCACGGTAATTAAGAAAGGTGTATTTTGTGTGTAGGTGAAAAAGTGAAAATGTGTTTAAAAGGAATAACTTTTACCCAAAAAGGGAAGAGTCTCACTTACAGTGGGACGCCCAAAATAGAAAGAGTCTCAGATACAGTGGGACAGAGGCAGTAATAAAAAAAATTAACTAAACTTAACAATCAAAAGCAAAAGTCAAAATAAATAAATATAACCATTGTAAAATGAAAAATAGTTCTACCCTACTATCTCTAATGTTTGAGCCGCATCTTTTCTTTTCGTCTATTTTTTTCTTCTTCACTCTTAATCATCATTAATTTAAAAAAGGGATTTTTGCAAATAAAATCACGAACAATTTTGAATTTGCAATTTTAACGCGACTTTTGAAGTGTGGCGAATTAAATCATAACCTTTTCAATTTTTGCAATTTCGTCCCCTCAATTTTTTCCGACCACCGGAGTGATGAGTTGGAGCTTATGTGGATTATTTTTTTCCACGTAATTAATTTCTGACTAAGATTAAAACAAAATCAAAACCTAATTCTTTTATTTTACTTCTTTTTCGTCTATTATAAAAATATATTTGATGTGTATCTTAAGTTAAAGATCATGACAAGATCTTCAATTTGATTTAAAATTCATTAAATATGAATTTGAAATAAATAATTTATTATAATTTAAAATTTTAAAGTGATTATTTTTCTCTCTCCTATCTCTTTTACAATACTAGTATTAGTACCCGTGCGATGCACGGTTTATGAATATATAAAATTTTGCATGTAGAAATAATTAATACATAAATGCATATTCTTTCGTTAGGGTGGTCAACTCGTGTGAGGCACAATCTACGAATATGTAAAAAGAAATACTATATATTAATTAAAGCAGAAAATATATATAACAAAACAACAAAATATCTTATACAAATTAATTGCATGAAGTTCCATATAAACAATATTATTGAGAATCGGAATTTTTGAGTTTCAAATATCATGATTAGTAACCATTAATGTATGAACATAAAATTGACTATAAATAATAAATATATTTATTAAGTACAAAGTTAAACTGGATCAACATTGGAACTTGAATGGTAATATTAGATCTGATGGCGTTAACGATAATTGATGTATTAAAATTCTATACCCAACATTAAGTCTGCTCAACAATATTTCATTGAGAACTTGCAGACCAATAATAATCCATTTGATTCCATTACAACGATATAAGTTTTTTAATAACATAACAGGAGTTTCAATTTTGTAAAATAATTGATGATTAGGTGTATCTGAAGACCTAATTTCATTTAAAAACTCAGCCAGATAAATTTCATCAAACAATGTGCTACTTTAATCAAATTTACATACACTATATGAACTTAAATAATTTTGAATATCATATTAATTTATTGAAATTGATAGTGTATTGATTCATCATATCAACGTAGCAGCAAGTATAGCTTTATCATGTAAGTAAGAACCATCATCAATATATAGTGGATAAGTGTTTGACACTATTTCAAATAACGAATCTCCAGAACAATTGAGCAAAATCTCTTGGTATTTTAATAACACATCATACAAAGCCAAAATCAAAGCTGACCTAACCTTATAAAATTTATTAAACACCATCAACTTCTAAAAAAATAAAACATGTAATTTTTAACATTTGAAAATTAAATAAACCACCAAAAATATATTTAAAAAATAGTTACACAAACTCTCTTGTTAAACCTCCCTCACCGTGTAGACCAGAGCTCCACTCGTCAATCCGCCGTCGTCCCGCCCCACTATGTTCCATATATAATGTTATACTATTATGTAAATGACATTTTTACTAACTACAAACGATATTTTTATAAATGACACCAAATTATACTCCCTCCGTCCGCCAAAAGTATTCCATTTTGACCGGGCACGGAGTTTAATAAAATGTGTGACGATGTTGATGTAGTGGAGAAAGGGTCCCACCACTTTATGAGATGTGTGGTTGAGATTGAATTTGGGGTGGGTTTTTTGTAAATAAAGAGTGTTTGTAAGGATAAAATATAAAGGTGGATGGTGGGACCATGGCTTAAAAAGGAAAGTGAAATACTTTTTGCGGACGCCAAATATAGTAATTGTGGAATACTTTTGGCGGACGGAGAGAGTGCTTTATAAAATGTGTTATTTGCTATTATAAAAAGTATAGTTTGTATTTAAGAAAAGTAGTAATTTTTGTCTAAAAGAAAAAAAAAGTATCGTTTTGCATTATGCTTTAAATATATGGTGCCATCTTTTATTGATAAAAATATAATTTGTTGTTGATGAAAGCATTATTTTTTGTTAGTTTAGGTGTGATTTATATTATATAAATGAATTGGACGGAGCGGGGCAAGGCAACGGCGGGTCAAATCAAGGTGACGCCCCAAGCCACAGTTCGCATGGTGATAGAGACTTGACAGGAGTTATGCTCTAAGGCTGCATTCTCTTTGATTGTAAATTTATCATGGTAAAATGAGGGATAAACAAAATTTCACCCTTTAAATTCTTCCTTTCTTTTTCCTCATTTCTACAAAATAGAATTTGACCATTACTTATTCCTTCTTTTCACTACAAATGAGGGATAATATTATCCTTCCATTTTTGATATGATAATATTATCTCTCATTTGTAGTGAAAATGAAGAATACATAAGAGTTAAATTCTATTTTGTAGGAAATGAGAGAAAAGAAAAGAAGAATTTAAAGGGTAAAATTTTGTTTATCCCTCATTTTTCATGATAAATTTACAATCATAGAGAACGCAGCCTAATAGTTATACACAATAAATACAAAACTCTTTATTTTTAGAAGAAAATCATATTTTTCTGCAGCGACACCCACCATATTATTTTTTTTTGAAAGGACACCCACCACATTATTAAACACCCTAAATTTTCTATACTCATCTCTCATGTTTCTCAAAATATTTAGAACCATGAATTATTTTTTTCATTAAATTATTTAGTTAACTCATGAATTGTTTGTTTATTTCTAAAATTGGAATCCAATCCTTTTTAACTACTCCCTCCGTCCGCCAAGATTATGGCAAATTGCTTGGGCACGACATTTAATAAAATTGATGATGATTTTGATGTAGTGGAGGAAGGGTCCCACCACTTTATGAGATGTGTGGTTGAGATTGAATTTAGGGTGGGTTTTTTGTAAATAAAGAGTGTTTGTAAGGATAAAATATAAAAGTAAATGGTGGGACCATTGCCATAAAAGGAAAGTGACATAATCTTGGCGGACGCCCGATATAGTAATTGTGCCATAATCTTGGCGGACGGAGGGAGTAATAAATAATTAAGTTGTAAAACTATAAAAAAATTATCATTCATGCACCCTTTTTATTTAATTCAAATTTTATAGTTTGCTTTTTTGAATCAAATCATTTTTTTCCCTATGGTTTATATCTTTGTAATTGTTTATTTTACTAATATTATTATAAGTAAGTGAAGATGAATCATCAGATATCTTGTACAAAAATAATTGATATATTGATTAAGTAAATGAATTTTGATTTACATTACTACTTTCTTAAAACCCTCTAAAAAAATAAAAAATAAAAATAAAAACAAGACAAAACTACTTTCTCAAAATACATATTATTAATAGGTATCTGTACCTTCACTAATAAAGGAATTTGTATATTTTATTTGCAATTATAATCCATCATTTAAAAAAATACTCCCTATATTCCTTATTATACAACTTTCATATTTTTTCAATTATCTTTATATATATTTTTAAATTACATCTTAGCACACAAAAAACCTTTTAATTTAATTTAATGTATGCAATTTATATTATTATTATTATTATTATTATTATTATTATTATTATTATTATTATTATTATTATTATTATTATTATTATTATTATTATTATTATTATTATGATGATGATGATGATGAAATAAACCATAGTTATAATAAATAAAATTAACTATAATATAATAAGAAATAAAATTAATAGAAGTATATGATTAATACATAATTTTAAGTAACTCGTATTCTTTTTATGTTAATACCTCTAAATAACCATTTTACTTAGCAAAAAGTTAAGATTAGCCATAAGAATAAAAATATACCAATTATACTTAATTTTATTGAAAAGAGACAATTCTACCCTTCCAATTAATTTTCCAATTTTTATTGATTTTCGAATTATATATATAAAATTGCAAAACATAATTAAAATATAAAAAATACTATATCCTATTCATATTTTTTTTTTCTGTTCAATTTTTTTCATTTCTTTTTTGCTTTTGTTAGATTTTTTCCCATCTTTCTTTCTTCATGTTCGGTTTCTTCTTCTTCTTCCTCCATCTGTTTCTACCAAGTAAAAATGCTGAAGAAATTCTAAAGTTTTTTCCCCTTTATCCGGAAGAGCTTTGTATTACATGAAGTTTGACGATTTGATTGCTAAAAAGTTGATTGGATTTTTAAGTTAAATATGTTTATTTGTAATCCAATATAATTATCGAATTATTGGATATGTGAATCTGGGAGAATCGCATAAATCTAAAAGTAATACTTGGTTCAGTGAAAATATTCCATCCATTTCTTCTTCTTCTACTATCAGTTTCTTCTTGTTTGTTTAATTTTTCGTGCTCTTTTTTATTTTTATTATTCTCCAAAACTAAAAAAGAAAATGAACACAAACGCCAGTAACCCCAAAAATAATCATATTGCAAACAACAAATCTAGGGTGATTATGGCATGAGTGAGGAGCTATGCAGCGGCGAATCGCGATCGGGTGTGATAGCCCAAGACGGTTACTCAACTTGAAGAAGCTGCGGTGATGAGAGCGAGAAGCACTACAATAACATTGACGAAAGTTTAAGGTTGGGAGGTTTTTTAGGGTTTTCATTGGTTTAACAAATTTTAAACTTTTGTTAAAGATTAATTTTAGATTTTTAAAATCTTTCAAACTTTTAGATTTTTTTGTTAATATTAAATATATATACATATATAGATATATTTATGAAAGGGAATTTTAAATAATAATAATGGCTAAAATTATTATACGTATTTTTATTTTTGTGTTCATAATCAATAAGCAAAATGGTTAATTTAATATTTATCTGTTTTCTTTTAGGAATCAACAATCAATATTTGACATGATAATTTTTAATCTTTAATTGGATTAAATGAATTGTAAGCATACATGATTATTTTTTAATCTTTAATTGGATTAAATGAGTCGAAAGAGTAAATTATTGTTGGTAATAAAAAAAAAATTAAGTCCAAACTATTTATTAAAAAAAAAAGAAGCCCAAACTTACACAAACCAATATCCAATATTTTATAAAATTAATTACATTTAACAAACAACTCTTTTAGATTACAAACAAAAATAAATAAACAATAAGTCACCGCGTCGCTTCTTCCTCTTTTCTTATTTCTTCAACTGCATTGTTTTTTTTTTCTTCATCAACAATTCAACATTGTTCTTTTCTTTTAAAGACCATGTCTCAAATTAAAAAAAAATGGCCCAACTTTGATAAGTAAAAGGGCAAATAGCGTCAAAATCCCTATATTTTCCCCGTTTTCGCATATTTCCCCTGACTTTAAAAATTCGCGATAGATTCCTTGACCGTTGATTAATTTCGTAATTTTCCCTTAACAAAGTTTCCGGCGAGTAACTACAATGACGTCTCATTTATGTGGCATTATTTTGCTGAGTCATCTAACTAAGTTTGCTTAGTCACGTAAATCAGCCAAAAACGTCGTCGTTTTCCCGGTTACTAAGCTGCCGCTGTCCAAATCTGCCGGTTTGACTCCCAACCACATGCTCCAGCGGCTTATTCAGGCGTGGTGCGTCGCCAATGTGAAGAGCGGGATCGATAGGATCCCGACTCCCAAGTCCCCCCCACCGCTCCGCTGTCATCAAGCTCATCCGCACTGCGGGCAGCCGGCGGAGCAGATCGGAGAATCTCGAGGCCCTGAGCAAATTGAAGGAGCTCGTTGGCGACGAAGACGGTAAGAATCAACAGTGCATGGCGGAGGCCGGCGCCGCCAAATCGATGATTCTTATGTGATGAAATGTTTCGACGACGGCTGACTTGGTCCCCCATGGCAGAGAACAAGCAGATCGTTGAAGAAAAAAGCCCTCAATTTTTTCAATCGATTCTGTGGATTTTGAACGACAAATTAGAAATTTCAGCCAAGACTGATGCCCTAATTGTACTATAAATGCCATAGAAGTGACGAGTTCGAATTTTTTGGAGAAATTGAAGCCGTGTTTCTTTAAAGAGATGATGAGAATTTTGAGGTCGCAGACGGCACCCGGCGGTGAGGGCGGTTCTGAAAATTCTGATCCGGAAACGACGACGTTTTACGTTATTAAGTAAAACTACGTCGCTTAATACGTTGAAATTTAATTCTACGTGAATTTCCGGACTCCATGTCAGCATTCTATAAATCGCCGGTCATTTTTTAGGGAGAAACGCGAACGGGATTTAAAGTCAAGGATTCTATCGCGAATTTTTAAAGTCAGGAGAAATATACGAAAACGGGGAAAGTATAAGAATTTTGACTCTATTTGCCCTAAGTAAAATCAAGCCCAAACTAAAAACTCTCTCTTTTCCCTCTTCAAAAAAAAAAAACTCTCTTTTCTCTCTCTCATATACAATCAGTCTCCTTCCTCGTATCTCTCACTCTCTCTCAATCTCACAGATACGCACACACATCCCCCACCGCTTCCTCCTCCGGCGAAGGGCGCCGTCCTCGACCACCTACGCCACAGGCATCTCCTCCGTCTCACCTCTCGCTCCCTGTCTACCCCCTTCTATCACTCAGCGCGCACGGCGAGGCTGCACATGCAGCGCCGCCTCCGTCGCTACGCCGCCGCCGCAGTCACCATCTCCACGCCTTCCATCTGTAATTTTCGGCCTTGCTACCTCTCGTTTTGCTACCCGAGGTTTGCTATCTCAATTTTATTCAATTACAATGCTAATTTAAAAAACCTAAAACTTGAAATCCTTAACACCCAAACTCCCTTCACTCCCTAATTGATTGTCGCTGCTGTGACCACCATCTCGCCGCCCCTCGCACCTTCAAAATCACAGGTCGTTGTAGTTGCTGCTCTCGTCGCAGTTGCGCTCCTACTGGCGGTGCTACAGGTGCCGCTGCAACTGCCCCTGCTGTCGAAGAAAAGAAGAAAAAAAGGTGTGTGGAGGAGTTCTCTTTTCGAAATTCTCGTACTAATTGCATATTTTGTTTCTATTTTCTGCATTTTTTTTGTTGCTTTTATTTCAAGAAATTTTAGGTTTCTAAGTTATGTTCTTTCCCATTTGCACTATTTGTTGTGCAAATGATTTACAGAATCAGTTAAATACAAAAACAACAAAAATACAGAATCAGTTGATAAATACTGCAAAAATACAAAAATACAAAATCTTTGATGCCAACTTAGTACAAAAATACATCTACAACCTATGTTTCCTATAAATCATGAATATATATTTGAGAGATTCATTCATGCTCTTTTTTGTTGCTGTAGATCTGAGATTCGCCCTCCATTAACAGATTCAAATCTCATCTGCAGAGAAAGTTTAGACTTCAACAATCTAAAAATTGACTTTTGAAAGTATATTTTTTTAAAGAACAAAGCTTTCTTCAACAAAAATAACAGAAGATTTTTCGAAAAAATTTGATAGAATAATAATACAAATCTAAAAGAAGAGGAAATGAAAATTTAGCAGCTAAATATCTACTATTTATAGATGGTAAAAATTGAGTTAACAGATTCAAAAATCAAATTTGGGCTCCATAAATTGGAGCCAAAACTGCACTGCAACCTATTATCCAGCAGATAAAATTCTTCATGTTATTCAGTGGATAAAAGAAAGTGTGCATTGGCGGGAAACACATTCCCCTAGAAATCTTTGCTTTAATATTAGTATAGATAGATTAATCTGTGAATATAACAAACTATTGGATAAACAAAAAATTTGATGATTAATACTAAATACTGAGCTTTGGAGGTTGGATTCCAGAATTGAATTCAATTCTTAGCCTCCAAGTTTCACCCCCTATAAATATGAATTCTTCACTCCCACATTTTAGATTTGAGATTTGCTCCCACATTTTAGATTTGCAGTCGATTTACCTGCTATTAGCCGTTGGGCTGGAGAGGTGTCGATAGCTGCTACAGAGTTGCCGGAGGAAGCAAGACGACGGAAATTGATGGGTTGCACAGTGGCGCACTGAGGCGGAGTAGGGGCAGGCTTCTGCTACAGAGATTTCGAGGTGATGCGAGGTGGGCGACGACAAACGGAGCAGGCGAGCGGCATCGGAAACAGAGAGAGAGAGAGCTTGCAGACGAGAGAAGAGGGTAAGGATTTCTGGATTTGTGAATGCAAACCTAATTAAATTGCTGACTAAGATTAAAATAAAATAAAAAGAATTAGGTTTTGATTTTATTTTAATCTTAGTCAGCAATTTAATCTTAGTCAGAAATTAATTACATGGAAAAAAATAATTCACATAAGCTCCAGCTCAGCACTCCGGCAAAAACCCCCTTTAAAAAATCACAATCTTTTAACTTTTAATATAAAAAGATTCTCTTTATTAGATTTGCATTCACAAATCCAGAAATCCTTACCCTCTTCTCTCGTCTGCAAGCTCTCTCTCTCTCTGTTTCCGATGCCGCTCGCCTGCTCCGTTTGTCGTCGCCCACCTCGCATCACCTCGAAATCTCTGTAGCAGAAGCCTGCCCCTGCTCCGCCTCAGTGCGCCACTGTGCAACCCATCAATTTCCGTCGTCTTGCTTCCTCCGGCAACTCTGTAGCAGCTATCGACACCTCTCCAGCCCAACGGCTAATAGCAGGTAAATCGACTGCAAATCTAAAATGTGGGAGCAAATCTCAAATCTAAAATGTGGGAGTGAAGAATTCATATTTATAGGGGGTGAAACTTGGAGGCTAAGAATTGAATTCAATTCTGGAATCCAACCTCCAAAGCTCAGTATTTAGTATTAATCATCAAATTTTTTGTTTATCCAATAGTTTGTTATATTCACAGATTAATTTTCTGTTTACCCAACAAATTGTTGGATGTCAATCTTGAGCTCCAAGACTTGAATTCATTTTTGAATATCAGATTTCACTTTTAAATTATACAGTACATTGGATAAATAGTGATATTGTACTATATAGTATAGCTAATTACACATAGTATAGCACAAACTGTATTCCACTTTCTTGAACAGTTTGGATGTTCTATTTTTCTCGTTACAGTAACATGTTTACCAATGATCAGAGACAAAAGGAGCGTACTGGAAAATATGGAAGTCCAAGATTGCAATATCTCCAGGTGCCACTGCTCAGATTCCTCTCGCTCAATCAAAAGCTAACTTTTGCACTTAAAATTTTCCATCTATTCAATTTATCGTTTATTTAACACATCTTTTGAATTTTGATTCCTTAAATGATAAATTATCAATTGATGGAGAGTTTTGCTCCTTGTTAGCGCTTTAGCTTTCTTTTATTTCTGTATCACAGGAACTGGTTGCACAATTTCAAAATGCATCCGATGAAGGTATGGGTTAATAACCACTTGGTTATATTTGAACTCGGGATTCACCATTTATGTGATTTTAACAGGCTCCAGTTTACAAGAATAATCTATTAAGATTTAGAGCATCCACAGTGGGGTTACTTGATAGCTTACTTGATAGGAGGGGACCACAATGTGTAAAGAGGCCACAGTGGGGTGACTTGATAGCTTACTTGATTTTTTTAGTTTTGATTTTTGTATTTTTCATTTAAATATAATTGCACAAATTTAAATAATACTCCCTCCGTCCACGAAATGAGTACCCATTTGTGGACGGCACGGGTTTTAAGAAATATATGGAGTGTAGTGTGAACAGTTTAAGGATCCCACTTTTTGAGTGTATTAATTAAAGAGATGTGTGGGGTACACTTGCCAAAAAGGGAAATGGGTACTCATTTGGTGGACGGACGAAAAAAGAAATATGGGTACTCATTTCGTGGACGGAGGGAGTACAATTTACTTCAAATTTAAATTGCATTAATTCTAAAACAAAATGTAACAAAATAAAAAAAATTAAAACAAATTATATTGTGTATTTAAAAATAAAATAAAATTTATTTAAATAAAACGTAAGTAAAATGGAAAGCAAAACAAAAGAAATTTAAAATAAAAGGAAGAAAAGCAAAACATAAACAAACAAATGAATGTAAATACATATGGGACGCAAGAAAACAAGAAAAGAAATGATTTTTTTTTTTAATTCCATGCGTGCATGCACGCGCTCAAAATAAGAGAGAACGAGTCATATCCGATCTATCGAGTAAGCATCGAGTAGAAGGGGGCTGCAGTGGGGTACTCGATCCCCACCTTACTCGAGTAGGTGGGATCGAGTATCACAGTGATGCTCTTAGTGGACCCAAAATTAAATACATTTTCGAATTGCATGAGCAAACTTACTTTAGCTATAAATTTGATTGTTGGCTGTCATTTCTAACTAGATTTTATTGTTAAATGATGTTATGGTTATAGACCAATTGAAGCACATGAGAATTTATCCTCTTTAAAATGATATCGTCTCCTATCGTTGTTTCAGCATGATGATTGGTTCTGAGACGGGTACTCATTTTTTTAAGGAATGGTTATCATATTACATACTTTGATTGAAATTTCTCGATGTTTTTGGATGGGTCTCTGTTCTCCTTGTTTATTAACTGACAAGGAAAAACCTAGTGATTTCTGGTTTAACATTCATGAAAAGTGATTAACATTCATAGTGTCACTGCATATTAGAGACCTTTAAGGCTTAAACAAGTAGGCAGACTTATTGTTTATATTGGGAAGTTTATTTAATTTTGAAAAATCTAGTAGACCTGACTTTCTGGTTTCCGATGTCTATTACTCGATCTGACGACAATATGTGGCTGCTTTGTATTACTTTAGTAATTTTTTTAAAGTTTAATTTATTGATGAACTAGGGTAACATATCATTCTCACCTAGGGGTCATACAGTGTTAATTTCTGTAACACATACAAGTAGGTAGAGCTGTCTGAGAATTTCAATAGAGATGCAATGGAATCATTTCCTTTTTGTGCAGTACTCTTAGAACAATGTCTTATGTTTTCCGTGCATTAATATCAATGATTCAATGAAATCTTTCTAGCTCTGATAGAGAAACCTGCTCGTAGGCTTGTGCAAATAGGAGCTCTGTGTGCGTGCGCGCACGTTTGTGTTGTGTCCTTGACTTTAACTCTTTAGATCTATCTTTCATATAGTATGTAGGATTTGTTCTTGTATTTTATGCTTTTGGGCATTAAATATATGACGACTTGTTGACTTCATGATATTGCAGAAACAAAAGAGAAAATTGTTGCTAGTTTGGGAAACTTTGCTTATGATCCTTACAATTATACATTCTTCCGTCAGGTTTGTGCTTTTTCATATGTGGTTTAGTTGATTAAAACAGCTCTTGTATTGTCTACACAAACAATGATTCCTTTTTGTGGAGCAGCTAAATATTTTGGAACTTTTTCTGGACTGCTTAACAGAGTCCAATGAGAGGCTTGTGGAGTTTGCAGTCGGAGGAATTTGCAATGCTTGTGCTGGTAATGATCAGAGGCTATGTAGTTATCATTTTTACCTTGCAACATTTTCTCATTTAGAATTCTTTTCCAACATATGCAGATCCAACAAATGCTGCAGTAGTCATTCAATGTGACGGTGTTCCTCTTGTCATCCAATGCTTATCAAGTCCTGTTAGAAACACGGTAAAAGCAATAACATGGTATCTGAATTACTTTAAGAGTTTTGGCATGTGCTCTGAAGCTCATGAACTTACTTTAACTGCCTATGCATGCTTGCTCTGAGGCAAGTGGACTTTCTTTTATAATGGACTATTTCAATATGCCATACAACGACCAGCCTATTACAGACTGAAAGGTTTCCTGCTTTAGGTGCAGCTAGTCTATATACAACCACTTCATTTAGTTAGAACTAGGTTAGCTATGTTATCAGCGCCCTGATTGATTTTATTTTCCAGCTTACATCCAGTTTCTTACTGGATTCTGCATCTAAGAAATGTTATTTGAGCTCTTAATGCATTAGTACTGATCTCAATCATTTTTACATTGGCTTTACTGTCATCAAGAAAAGATTCCATTCAAGATTGTTTTGGTACTTTGAACTGGATTTGACTTATCTCTCATCCCATGGTGTACTTGAGGTTATGTTCATTGAAATTTCCTTAAAACACTCTACTTTATATGTAGGTGAGTTACGCTATCGGGGCTCTGTACTATCTGTGTAGTGAAAATGCTGAGCATGAAATTTTGAAACCAGAGGTACTGGATGCTATCAAAAGATTTGCAGCAGCTGGTGCAGTTAATGCAAGCTTTAGCAATCTTGCTCGGGCCTTCTTGGATAGGTATGTATCTAAAATTGACTGAGTGGAGCTTGCTGGTAACCTGCTGAATATTGTCGGGACAATGGATAACGAGTAAAACTGGACATCCGTTAGTGTTAATATTGGGTCAATTTCCTCAATGAAAAATATGTTAGTATTGCAGCATATAGTGAGAGCAGATTATTAGTTGATTTTCTAGATATCAATGAGATGGAGAAGTTATGTTTCACCTCTCTTATTACACTCTTGGATGTTTAAGCTTGTAAGTTGGTAACTATGATCCTGCAGTTTGTAACTGTGACATACAGAAATCCAAATGAAAAATCATGAATATTGAAACAGCAATTAGGGATAGTCGCAATAATCAGGCCTGATATTTTGGTATGAAATATATTGATTTTCTTATACCATCTAAAAGACTGTAGTCCCGTTTCTTTCTATTAGATCACTAAATAAGGGCAAATCCCAATCTTAAATGGCCTACTCTGTCAAGAGTCAAGACTGCAATGAGGCTAATGCAATATGAGCATGTTTAATTAATTTGATTTTTATGTGTTTTAGTTGCTTTGATTATAGTTTTTCAATTGTAGTTCTAAAGATTTTTCAAACAAAAGCTTCTGATGTTGGGGTTTATTTTGTATATTCCGACCCTTTGAATTGATTTTTAAAATATTTATGGGGATATACAGGATCATTATTTAACAGAACATACAAATATATACAGAGGCCAAACTAAGTTTATGGAACTGATGTCCATGGCTCACGTTGTGCGATTAAGATTAGCACACTATAAAGCTAGTAGTCATCTTCATGTAATCATACCCGTAGTTGCTTTAATGGTCTAACGATTTAAGCAAACACGATTCTCATTAATGTAAAAGTTTAAGATATGTATTTGTCGTGTTGGAACCGATGAAAATATTTACAATTTAAAAAATTCCTTAGTGATTTTGTGATACTATTGATCTAATAAAATAAAGAGAAGAAAAAATATCAAACAAAGAAAAGCATAAAAATAAAAGAATATCTACAAATAATAATAATAATAATATATGCCATTCAGACTGAAGAATGATGGAGGGCGCCTAGTCAACCGAATGTTTGCGAATTTATTGGGGCAAACAATGGAAGTTTACATCGACGACATGTTAGTCAAGTCCATCCACGCAAGGGACCACATAGACCACCTGAGGCTCAAGTGGACCAAATCGTGCCTATAGATGCTCCACCAAATCATCTCGAAGGCGAGCGTGCAACCGGCTATCCCGTAGTCCCTTGTGTGGTGGGCGCCATTGCCGATGAAGTGGACCGCTGCTTCGTTGCCCGAAAGAACATCATTGAACAATGACAATTGGTTGAGGACATTGATGTCATTGTTTGAGCCTGCGATGTCGAAGAAGGCGTGCCATATCCACACTATTATATGAGTTTGAGATTAGCACGTGTAGAAAAATTATTTTTCAATTGAGTATGTAAAGTTACACGTATATAGACTTTTTAAGGGTTAATTGCCTCTAAATTCTTAAACTATAGTCACTTTCTGTTTTTTTCCCTCAATCTTTGAACTTCCCATAAAAAACCACCAACTATTGATTTTTTCCAATTTTTCCATGACGGATTTTCCGACTAAATCCGATATCGGAACTATCCTATGTGGCATTATTCACTTAGTATGTGGCAATATGTGGCGTTGACGTGTTATTTTAATGACACAACACCCTATACGACGTCGTTTTGCCTTGGGAGTTTTAAAAGTCAGGTAAGAATATGAACGGTCTCTCCTACAATTTGCAAAACACATTAAGATAGAGGAGACGAAGGTCGAAGGTTAAGGCGTCGTTTCTCTTCCATTTTTTTGGGTGATCAGAGACGAAGGTCGAAGGTTGTGCAACGATAGAAAGAAAGTAATGGCAGAAATGTGTGTGCTTAGTTTTTCTCCGTAATTCTCTAAAATCTTTTTTTGTTATTTTTTCTTGATGTCTTTGAGTCCAATGAAGTGTTCTTTACTATAGGGTTAATCTGTTGATGGAAGAACATTTTTTTATAATTGATTCCGTATGTTAGGGTTTTAATGGTTGCATGTTATGTTTGAGGCAAATCAAAACTGAATCTCTTTGGTTTTTTTTGTTCTTGCAGTTCGTTCGATCTTTTTATACATCATGGTTGCTTTTTTAGTTGGATAGGAAGCCATCAAATTTATGTTGGTGGTAAGTCTGCACTGAGAGATGGACTAGATCAGGATAGGTTCGGTTTTCTTAACATTGAGGATGAAATGCAGAAATTAGGTTGTGGTGTTTGGGCTGCCTTGATGCTTCGAATTCCGCTTACGGAGGAATACTCAATCTTAAGGGATGACAGGGATGCGATGCAAATATTATCACATTTGTCCCAAAATCAGAGAACACTCTCTGTGTATGTGGATCATGGTTCGAAAAATACAGAAGAAACTTCTGATTTGGAGATGGATATAGGTTGTTATAGTTATGAGATTGAACAACATAATCGTGCACTGATTGATGGAGAAAGCTCAGAAGATGATGAGTACCAACCAAGCCATGAAGATGAAACAGACGATGACTTGGAGGATGTGGAATTGGCATATGAAGATGAAACCTATTCCTAAGGATGCCTTTGATAAATTGGTAGGTTAAGTTGAAGATGATGAAGAGTTTGAAGCTGACAAAAAAACCTGTTATGTCTGATTACGAGGAGAGTGATGGTGAAATAAATTCATCATCCACTGAAGATGAGTTTGAGGCAGCCATGAAGAGGACCAAAAGAGTGAGGTATGATCCGAAGCAAATTCATAAAGATCTTAACGTTGTACTCGGGATGAGATTTGAAAGTGGATGGCAAGCAAGGGATGCACTTACTCAGTGTGCAATAGAGAATGGTTGGTACCTTCGGTTCAAGAGAGTTAGTGCTACATTGATGGAAGTGAAGTGCAGCCCACCATGCTTATGGAGATGCTACGGTAGTACTACCAAGGGGACTGAAGGCTGCCATATTCATTTTGATTATAATATGCTTGACTCTTGTGTGATGAACTGGATTCTAAGAGATTGCAATAGCACTGGAGCTGTCGCAATAGATTGGGACTTCCTTTTCTTCGATCCCATAGTCCTTCAGTTGTTGGACTAGCCAAATGAGTTATGAAAAACAGCTTCCCGCAGCAACATATTCAGCTTCAGTTGTGAAAGTGGGGACTGAAGTCTGTTTCTTTGAAAACCAAGAGATAAGTTTGTTGCCTAGGAATTGACAAGTTCCCGAAGTTGATTTGCGATCAATTTTGCATCCTGCAAAATCTGAGTCTGAGTATCCGGTGAGCTTGAAGTCGTCGTCAGCTGGATACCACAATCCTAAGTTGGGTGTGCCTTTGAGATATCGCAAAATTCGTTTTGCTGCATCCATATGAGCTTCATTTGGATCTGACTGATATCTTGCACAAACCCCGACTGCATACGCGATATCTGGTCTGCTAGCAGTTAAATACAGTAGTGACCCAATGATTTCTCTGTAATTGGTTGAAGATACCGATTTTCCTTCCGATCCTGGATCCACCTTCCAGTTCGTGTTCATTGGAATCTTGACTGATTTCATGTGCTGAATACCAAACTTGGCGATCAGTTCCTTGGCGTACTTCGACTGATTAATCAGTATTCCTTCGCTGGTCTGCTTGACTTGTAGTCCAAGAAAGAAATTCATTTATCCCATCATGGACATCTGAAACTTCTTAGTCATAATATCATCAAACTTCTTGCACATCCGTTCGGATTTGGATCCGAAGATTATGTCATCGACATAAATTTGAACAAGTAGGAGATCTTCTCCTTCTTTTAGAGTGAACAAGGTTCTTTCAACAGATCCTTTCTTGAATCCTTGTTCTACTAGATACTCAGAAAGAGTATCATACCATGCTCTTGGAGCTTGTTTCAGTCCATAGAGCGCTTTCTTCAGCTTGTACACCTTTTTTGGTCCAGCAACCTCAAAACCCGGAGGTTGTTCCACATAGACTTCATCGGTGAGCACTCCATTGAGAAATGCGCACTTCACATCCATCTGGTGTACTTTGAATCCTTTGTGAGCGGCAAAGGCTAAGAAGAGCCTAACTGCTTCCAATCTGGCAACAGGGGCAAAGGTTTCATCGTAGTCGATTCCTTCTTCTTGACTGTACCCTTTTGCTACTAGCCTTACTTTGTTTCTCACCACGTGACCTTCTTCGTCTTTCTTGTTTTTGAAAATCCATTTCAAACCAATCACTTTTGCATCGTTTGGTCGATCCACAAGTTCCCAAACTAAATTTTGATTGAATTCATTGAGTTCTTTTTGCATTGCGATGACCCATTGAGTGGACTTCAGAGCTTCTTCAATATCCTTGGGCTCTGTAGATGATAAGAAACAACTGAAATTCTTATCTTCATTGATGCAGTTTTGGTTTATGTCGTAGACGAGGTTGCACATTGATCTTCGAGTCTTCACACCGTCTGATGGTTCTCCGATGATGTTCTCCTTTGAGTGGAGTTCAAACCATTTTCGATACTTCTTGATATCTTCTGCCGAGGGTGGAGGTTCTTCAGTCAGAATGGTTCTGAGTCCTTCAAAAGTTTATTGAGCAGGGGAGTGTTGAGCTGATGTTGCTTCAGCAGGTTCAACTTGTTCTGCGATTGTCGGAGTTTCCCCTTGACTGATGCCATCTGTAGTAACTCCAGTTGGATCTGCAGACCTTTGACTGATCTTCTGATACTGAAGCTTTTCAGTATACTCTTCTTTTCCAGGTCCCCACACCAAAACTGTGGAGGGTTCAGTGCTTTTCATTTCAGTTCTGGAAACTTCAGTGTTCTCAGCACTTCTTTCAGTTTTCTATATCCTGAAATCATCAGTAGACTCGTCAAAAATAACATGTGGTGTTTCTTCCACACAAAGAGTTTGTGAGTTAAACACTCGATAGGCTTTGCTGGATCGTTCAGTTCCAGAGTATCCAAGAAAAGTTCCTGGATCAGCCTTGCTATCAAATGTGTTTAACTTCATTTTGTCATTGTTGTGAATGAAACACCGTGAACCGAAAGCATGAAAGTATGATATTGAAGGCTTCATGTTCTTCCATAGTTCGTATGGAGTTTTCCCATGTCTTTGAGTGAGGAAGGAGCGATTTTGCGTGTAGCATGCGTTGTTGACTGCTTCAACCCAAAACTTCAAAGGGAGTTTTGATTCGACTAGCATCGTCCTTGCTGCTTCCTTCAAAGACATGTTTCTTCTTTCTGCTACTCCGTTTTGCTGAGGAGTTCTTGCTGCAGAAGTTTGATGACTGATTCCACGTTATTCGCAGTAGTCACGAATGACGGCATTGAGGAATTCAGTCCCTCGATCTGATCTGATGCTGATGATGTTGACTTCCTTTTCAACGCTAAGTCTTCTCAGCAGCTTTGGGAATTCCAGCAGTGTCTCTCTCTTGTTGTAGAGAAATATGACCCAAGTATATCGAGAATAGTCATCCACGACAACTAAGGTATATTTCCTACCGTTGTAACTTCTGGGAGAGATTGAGCCAAACAGATCCATGCGAAGTAGTTGAAGAATTCTTCCAGATGAGTGTCCTGTTTTTGACTTGAATGACGTTCTAGTTTGCTTTCCTCTTTGACATGCTTCACATTCTTGCTTCTTCTGGAACACAATAGAGGGTAAGCCCTCTACCAGTTGATGCTTGGCAAGTTTGTTGATCGTTTTGAAGTTGAGGTGGTTGAGTCTTCTGTGCCATAGCCAGTTGAGCTCCGAGCTGCTTTTGCTGATGAGACAGGTTTCTGGAGGGCTATCTTCCCATGAAACTACGTAGAGATTTTCTTGTCTGATCCCTCTCAGAACTACCTTCTTCTGACTATTCCTTACAGTGAATTCATCTTTCTTGATTTTCACTGCGAATCCGCTGTTACAAAATTGACTAACAGACAACAAATTATGTTTTAGTCCAGAAACATAGCTAACATTACTGATACTGGCGTTACCCATGTCGAGTACACCATAGCCTTTTGTTTCGCCGATTGAGTTGTCTCCGAATGCACTTTTGATCCAGCTTTCTCAACATATTGAGTGAGATATTCTTTGTAGCCCGTCATGTGCTTCGAGCAGCCGCTATCCAGGTACCATGTTCTGATCGATGCTTTAACTTCTTCATTCTTTTTGTGTTTCCTATTTTTGCCCTGCAAGGAAGAGTTAATTTAGGTACCCAATCAATGTTTGGGTCCTTCATTGTTAGCTCTTGTTCTTTTTGGAACCCATATCTGCTTCAGAACTGGTCTTGGTGTTGATCTTCTGCGCTTGGCTGGTTGTTTGACTAAAGTGGTTGGTGCTTCACTTGGCACATGAGCTTTCTTCTATTGAGCTTTCCTTTTAGGAGCCTCGCTTTTGTAGCTTTGCCTGGTGCAGTATTGAGGTCTCATTTGCTCCATTGAGTATCTCCTTTGAGATAAGTGAGTCATCCTTGGCTGATGGAGACTTGACTGATGTTGTGGAACATGAGTCTTATGATGTCCAGTTGCACACTGTCGTGGATGACCTTTGGCTCGTCTGGACTTATCATAGCTTTGTCTCCATGGTTGTTGTTCTCTTCGGAACTGAACTGGTTTCAGTTTCTGATTGCTTCTGTTGTTCTTCCCCCTGGACTGGTGAGGAAGACTCTGTTTCAGTCCCGATGTTCCTTCCACGATTCTTGACTGAAATCTGCTTTCCAGTCTTCTTAGAAGGATGAACTGGTTGGGGGCTTCCTTAGCTCGTCTGTAGCTTTGAGGAGGAGGGATATTTCTTCTTTCCATCAGTTTCCGCTTTCGAATTTCTTCCATGTCATGATCCCTAGACTCTTCTGAAGTGTTGTCTTCATAAGTGTCAATTGCTTCCTTGATCATGAAATTCTTTCCTTTATCGGCGGGAGCCACCTTTCCTCCGATGCTTTCCACAAGAGCTTTTGAAGGAAAGTTAGTCATCATGGGAGACTTCATCATACAGTCTTTGACTGTTTCCTCCAATTTGTGATTGAGCCTCTTGATTTCATGAGGCGCTCTGTCACATTCTGATGTAGAAGTTCTGAGCTTTTCTTCCAGTCGACTGTTCTCCATGATCAGTCCATCAAGACAGGTTTCATCTGGAAAGTAGATGATCGTCTGATTCTTGATTCGTTCTTCATTGATCTCCTTTTCCATTTTCTGATTCTGCATGAGAAGATCTTCGAACATCTTTCTTAACTGACAGTGATCAGTCATGAGCTGATCGTACTCTTCAGTTTCATCGACCGAGCTATCTCCAAATTCTGAGTAGTCTCCTGTAAACACCGAGGAGTTATCAGTATAAGGAGTTTTTGAGTAAGAGTTTACCTCTGGCCCATTCATTCCGTTATCGTAGCTGTTGTCGGCCACGCTTTCGGTGTCGTTGGCCATGAGGGCTTGGCTCTCATCATCTGAGCTGGTGGAGTTGAAGGCGGATGATCCTGATGCATATTCGGAAGATCCTGCATCGTCAGCAACCATCGCTTTCTTCTTCACATATTTGCGTTCTCTCCTAGCTTTCATTTCTTTGCGCTCAGACTGCGACACTTCAGGGCATTCAGATCGATAGTGCCCTTTCTTCTTGCATCCATAGCATTCCACATCTTTTAGATCAATAGCGGCTGATTTTCTTTCTCCGCTTCTGTCAGTGGAATATCTGGACTT
Organism: Salvia miltiorrhiza; assembly: GCF_028751815.1. NCBI lineage: Eukaryota > Viridiplantae > Streptophyta > Magnoliopsida > Lamiales > Lamiaceae > Salvia > Salvia miltiorrhiza. Next base: position 5,873,573 of record NC_080393.1, read on the forward strand.
GCTTTCTCTTTCGTTTCCTTTATAGTGCTGCTTGTGGAACTTCTTGTACTTGCGGAACTTAGATTCCATCTTGTTGAATCTTTCAGTCAATAGAGCATATTGACTGAAGAAGTCTTCTGGTTTGAGTTCCGCTGGTTCCTTTGACTGCTTCTTGTTTTCTTTTGCTGAAACTCTCAGCGCCGCTCATTTTGAGGTTGATGGAGCATCTTCGTCTGATCCTCCAGCCTTCTTTGTTTCAAGATTTCTCTGGATGTCGAACTCATTCGCCACGAGATTCGACAAAAGCTTGTTCGTTGGGAGCTGGTTGAATCCTGGCTTGTTTTGATGAGCAACTGCGTAGATCTGCCAATCTCCTCGCGGAAGTGCTCGTAGAATCTTTAGATTGATTTCTCGTTGAGTGTACTTGTCCTTCGAGATGGATTGAACTTCGTTCAGGATCTGGTTGAATCTGAGTTCCATCTCGTCGATAGATTCTTTTTTGAGCATGAGGAATGAGTCGAATTTTTGAAAAGCTATTGATAACTTGTTCTCCTTTATCTCCCCTGATCCGATGCACATTCCTTCAAAAATGTCCCACATCTTCTTTGCAGTCCTGCACTTGATGATCTTGGTGACGTGCTTGTCTGAAACTATGTCGGAGATGATGCTTTTGGCGATGTTGTCGAGCTCATCTTGCCGCTTTTTGCCATTTTTTGCCAATACTAGCTTTTCTATGCAAAATATTAACGGCTTGTCTAATGGGATCAACAACATCATTAATAAGAGAAAAAGCATCTTGTACACATCTATTTAAAATATGACAAATACAACGAGCATGAAAATACCTACCATTAAAAGAGGGTGAGCATGCGGCAACTAACTCGGGAATGGAGGCGGTGTTGGCGGATGCATTATCAAATCCAACAGAAAATATCTTATTTAACATGTGATACTCATTTAAAACAGAAATAATCAATTGAGCAATATTTGTAGCGTTATGTATTTCATTAAAATCTCTAAATGTAATTAAACGTTTTTGAATTAACCAACTTTCATCAACCCAATGACAAGTAACACCCATATAAGAATTTTTTTGGTAAGAATCACTCCATATGTCGGAACATATAGAAAAATTTTGATTTAAATTCTTAAAATATTTTCTTAAATCACGTTTTTTTCTTCGGCTTGTCGCCTAATAACCTTGCACATAGTAGTTCGACCAATTTTTTTGGTGGCCGGATTATAAGTATTTTGCATAGTATGTTCAAAAGACATTTTATCGGCAAACATAAAAGGCAAATGCTCCATTGAAACAAAACGAGCCATGTAATTTTGAGCATTTTGTGGAACAAATTTCCATAAAACATTACCTTGTTCATTACCTTGGCCTGGGAAAGCTTCGGGATATAGTTTTTTTTTTGATGAAATTACATTGTAAATAATACAAACCACACACACACCCCACCTAGTGGTTATTGTGGCCGAGAGTACTCGAACCTGTGACCTCTTGGACAACAGGCAACCACCCCAATCACTAGGCCATCCCAAGGGGACAGCTTCGGGATATAGTTGAGTTTGAATTGTATGGATTCCATACTCGACGGGGTGCTTCTCCATGTTCCTTGAGAGGGTGCCATAACCCCCTCCCGCTTGCCATTGGTAACTAGCGTTGCAATAGTTGCAATAGGCAATAAACCTCTCGGGAGCATTTGGACCATCCTTTGGCTTTTTAGGAGCGGGTTCTCTCCTAAAATGTTTTGTGAAAATGTTAGAAGTAAGTGATTTACCCTTACCCTTACCCTTACCTCTAGTGGGAGGGATTTCCTCCTCCACGTTGTGACATGCTTGCTCGGCTTCCTCATCCGCCTCTTCGCTATGCAAAGTACGTGCATAGGCTTCATCATCCTCTTCTTGAATTTGTCTAGCATATGCTTCACCCGCCAAATCGGCAGCCTCCCGGCGTGTGCCGTAAGGTCCTCGTTCAACAGGCATTTTCCACCTACTCCTAGAGGATGATGATGAAACTTGAACATTTTGAGTAAAGGCGGGAGAAGTGGGAGTGCTATCAGTATCTTCTTCGGGGTGGACATTGATAGACTTTCCATGGTTACCACGACCATGAGACATGATAACAAATAAATAAGTAGAGAAGAGTATATAGATAATAGAGGTTAGAGAATAATAAGCAAGAATAATAAAGTAAAAGAGCAAGTGCGTGTATTGATAGTGTAATTGAAATATATAGTATAATATATTATTTAGTACTCCCTCCGTCCACTAATTCAAGGCCTTCTTTTCTTTTTGGTCCGTCCACCAACTCAAGGCCTATCTATTTTTAGTAAGTTTTTATTCATATTTAAATTGGTGGGTCCCAATAGCAATACACTTTTTTTCCATTCAACTAATAAACAATACACTTTGTGGATCCCTTTCTCCACTCAACTAATAAATATACACTTTTTCTTAAAATCCGTGTTTTGCCTCTTAGGTCATGAATTAGTGGACGGAGGGAGTACTTAATAGTAGTACTAGTAGTAATATAATGTAAAGCAAGAACAATAAAGTAAATGAGTAAGTGAGTGTAGTGATAGTGTAATTGAAATATATAGTATAGTATAATATTTAGTACTTAGTAGTAGTACTAGTAGTAATATAATATAAAGCAAGAACAATAAAGTAAAGCAATTAAGCAAGAGAATAACAAAAGAATTATAGAGCAAGAGCCCCCAAAGTTGAGGGTATCAACTTGAACGAAGCACAATTTGATTGAGGTTGGTTGTTAGGTCCGGAGGGTCTCGAATAGGTGTATGGGGGATACACCTATGGGCTATTTTTCAATAGTGAAAATGAAACTTCAAACACAAACTGACTCAACCTATTTACTGAAAAGAGTTTTGTCAAAACAGGGTTGACGACTGATATTGAATACTCTTCAGTAAGGAGTTATTAGTTAAGTCACAGACTTTAACTGATACACGTAAGGCTTCAGTCGAGTTTGATAAACAGAGATATGTTATGAATCTCACTGACTATCAAAAGATAGATCAGTTAGACTGATAACACACGCAGCGGAAAACTTTTGTTTCGTAATAGCCTGTGTAATTAAACACGTTGTCAGTCTTTAAGTTTCTCTTTGCAATTAATCAATTTTCAGTTTATGAAGGTAAGAGCACAAGTAAGAATGTAAGTACTGAAAGCTGTAAATAACACAGAGATTTTTACGTGGTTCGGAAAATACTTCCTACATCCACGGTCGGTTGATCAGACCAACAACTTCACTGGGCAAGTGCTTACGGATGCACTGCAAACCGATGCGTGTGCTTACGGGTGCACATCAAACCTGAACGTGTGCTTGCGGGTGCACACAAACCTGAACGTGTGCTTGAGGGTGCACACAAACCGAAACGACTGAAGATCCTATCTTCAGTACCAACCTTACGAGTTGGATTTCTCACTCCTAGCACACACTGGGCACTAGGACCTCACGGAGACAGAGCACTGGTCTGAACTCGTTTTCGACACAAACACTCAATTCGGTTGGTTGAAAAGAGGTTTGAAAACTTGCCAACTAGACCACAAAGAACAAGCTCTTTGCAGTTAGTTTTACTTAGGCTTTGGATAAACAATATTTGCCTAAGGTCTAACAGAATGTATGTAATCAGCAGTGACTGATTTTTGGCTTTGTGATTCTCTTCTTCGATTCAAACTTTGGGGAGCCTTTGAGTACTTTAACAGCTATTGAATAGACCTGAGAATCTTCTAGCTTATTCCATCATATGGCTTGAGCGTTGGATGGACAATGATATGACAAGCCTAATAACTGGAAGAAAAGCACAAAATCCTCTTACTTGAAGAGCACAATTTTTGAGAACCCTGAGCAAGGGGGTGACGAAAATTTGCAGTGTTATGGTGTCTGAATTATGTTATCTCATCTTCCCTATTTATAGGATTGTTGGGCTAAGCTAGAGATTTCTAGGAGAATTAATGTTCAATATTAAATATAAATGAAAACGAACAAAAATTAATTATGAAACTTTAAATTATCATAACTTATTCATTTTAAATTTATTTTTTACAACTTTTATTTCGAATTTAAGACATTATCATAATCTCTATTTTACATTCATATTGAATAGTTTTTCATTAATCGAAGATATCGATTTTTTGAAAAATTAAAATAGAAAAGAGAAAAAAAAAGAAAGAAGAAAGAAATTTTGGAGGGAAAAAATGAGAGGTGAGAGAAAATTTGGAGGCAAAAAACTCTTCTTTTATATTATACTGGTACTCCCATTCGTGCAATGCATGACGAACATCGAAATTAGGCAATATATTTAAATAAATAAATATAAATATTAAATAAAATTAAAATATAAACAAAAGTAAAAATAAAATAATTCACATCAATTATTCAGTAAAATCTCGAATTTGAAAATGTAAATTTTAAGCTTTATGTAAAGTATAATGATAATTATAGTTATTAATTAAATTTAAAAAAATATTCGATAACGAAAATTAGAATTAGGTGTTATTATTATTATGCGTCATAATAAATGTATAAATATTTTCATACACAAACATAAATTAAAAGTTGTAAATTTTAAATGAAGACAGAAAATAAAATATTTTAAATTTTAAAAATTTCAGAACTTATTCATTTAAATTTATTTTTGATGTTTATACTATATTAAATTTAAGATGCATATTGAATATTTTTTCATGAATTAAATTTGATAATGTTTAGAAAATAATTAAAATATAAAAAATGAAAAGAAAAGGAATAGAAGAAAAATTAGTGAAAGAAGAGAGAGAGAAAAAGAGGGGAAAAATGGAGGGAAGAAACTCCTCTTTTATTATTACTAGCATTTGCACTCGTGCAACGCACGAAAAATATTTTTATATTTTATTATTTAAAAAATTAATTATCATTTGATTATTATATGAAAATTCTAAATATAATTAAAAATACTATAATTTAAGATAAATATATTTTAGTTTAATATAAAAATAATAAAGAATAATTCATATTAATAAAAATAATATTGTGAAAAAAGAAAACAATATAAGTTAAAAGACAATTGAAAAAAATAGATTTATTCAAAAAAAAAAGGAGAGAGGAGAGAGAATTTTCTTAAGTTTTAATCTTTAAATAAATATAATTTTTATATTTTAAATCCAATATTTACATAACATATATCAAATTAAAGCTCTTGTCATGATCTTTAATTTGATATGCATATCAAATATTTTATAATTAGTCGAATTTCATAATATTAGAAAATAAATAAAATAGAAAAATAAGAAGTTAAAGAAAAAGAAAAAAAATATGTGTAGCTTATAAATAAACCTTCAATTTTATTATAACTACAAAATTGTCACTCAATTTTGAAATTGATTTGAAATCAATTTCAAATTGAAAACTCCCTTTTTAATATAGTATAGATTGGGGTGGGGTGGGGTGGAGGTGGCGAGAAAAATTAAAAAAAAAAAAAATTGGGGGTGGCGTTGGGGCGGGGTGGTGGGGGCGTGGGGTAGGGGAGGGTGGGTGGAGGTGGCGAGAAAAAAAAATTGGGGGGTGGGGGGGTTGTGGGGTGGGTGGGGGTGGGTGGGGGCGTGGGGTAGGGGAGGGTGGGTGGAGGTGGCGAGAAAATATTTTTTTTAAAAAAATAAAATTTGCGGGTGGCGGTGGGGCGGGGTGGTGGGGGTGTGGGGTAAGGGAGGGTGGGTGGAGGTGGCGAGAAAAAAAAATTGGGGGGTGGGGGGGTGGTGGGGTGGGGGTGGGTGAGGGTGTGGGGTAGGGGAGGGTGGGTGGAGGTGGCGAGAAAAATTAAAAAAAAAAAATTGAGGGTAGGGGAGTGGTGGGGAGGGGTGGTGGGGGCGTGGGGTAGGGGAGGGTGGGTGGAGGTGGCGAGAAAAAAAAATTGGGGGGTGGGGGGGTTGTGGGGTGGGTGGGGGTGGGTGGGGGCGTGGGGTAGGGGAGGGTGGGTGGAGGTGGCGAGAAAATATTTTTTTTAAAAAAATAAAATTTGCGGGTGGCGGTGGGGCGGGGTGGTGGGGGGTGTGGGGTAAGGGAGGGTGGGTGGAGGTGGCGAGAAAAAAAAATTGGGGGGTGGTGGGGTGGGGGTGGGTGAGGGTGTGGGGTAGGGGAGGGTGGGTGGAGGTGGCGAGAAAAATTAAAAAAAAAATTGAGGGTAGGGGAGTGGTGGGGAGGGGGTGGGTGGGGGCGTGGGGTGGGGTGGAGGTTGGCGAGAAAAATTAAAAAAAAAAAATTGGGGGTTGCGGTGGGGCGGGGTGGTGGGGGCGTGGGGTAGGGGATGGTGGGTGGAGGTGGCGAGAAAAAAAAAATTGGGGGGTGGGGGGGGTGGTGGGGTGGGGGTTGGTGGGGGCGTGGGTAGGGGGAGGGTGGGTGGAGGTGGCGAGAAAAATTTAAAAAAAATATTTTTTTTTGGGGGTGGCGGTGGGGGGGGTGGTGGGGAGGGGGTGGGTGGAGGCGTGGGGTAGGGGAGGGTGGGTGGAAGTGGCGAGAAATATTTAAAAAAAAAAAATTTGGGGGTGGCGGTGGGGGGGTGGTGGGGAGGGGTTGGGTGGGGGCGTGGGGTAGGGGAGGGTGGGTGGAGGTGGCGAGAAAAAATTTTTAAAAAATAAAATAAAATTTGGGGGTAGCGGTGGGGCAGGGTGGCGGGGGCGTGGGGTAGAGGAGGGTGGGTGGGGGCGTGGGGTAGGGGAGGGTGGGTGGAGGTGGCGAGAAAAATTAAAAAAAAAAATTGGGGTTGGGGGGAGGGGGGGGGGGGGGGGGTGGGGGCGTGGGGTGGGGGGGTGGGGTGTAAAATCAAAGAAAAAAAATTAATGGTTTCGATCCGAATAAGACTCACTCACTGACATTCATAGTGTTAAGGGCAAAATTGGAAGATCAAAAAAATATACATCATGGGAAAATTTTATCACACCTGCAGGTCATGATAATATTATCATGATTTGGGATGAAAATGTGGGAAAAGGGGCTGCCCGGGAAAATTTTCCTTCCTGCCCGAAGAAAATTTGCTAACAAAGAGAACACATGAAAAAGATGGAAAATGAGTGAAATTGTTTATTTTCCATCCTTTTCCCACAAAGAGAACGCAACCTTACAATTTAACCTTCGTTAATAACAAAGTTGGCACGATAATATTGACAAATTTGAGAAACTATCAAATTACTCTAAATGTTTTGGACCTCGTAGCAAATAAAGTTCAATTTTTAAAGTATTTCAGCAATTTCTCAATTTTACTAATTGTAATATATTCGTCCTTTTTTTACGAGTTTGAAATTGAGATTTAAATATTATCGAATACCAAAATTCAAAATTGATTGAAAGTTTTTGAAGTCATATTTGGATTCTTCTCCCATGTTATCAATTTCTTCATCAAATGTTCGACAATTGAATATTTGAATTAACAGTTGGCACAATCGAGCTAAGTTCGAATTTCAATTTCAAACGCCTAAAATTAGAATCTTAATTTCAAACCTGTGCAAAAAATTAGAAGGGATTAGCAAACTACAAATCATAAAATTGTACCGAACATTTAATAATGCCCAAATATTGAAAATTAAATTACATTTATCTCAATAAAAGTATATTGCATTAATTTACTCAGGTGAATAATGTAAAATACTTTTATAAGGTAAAACCGGAAAAGTGAGATCAACTAGAATGCGTGCGGCACAATAAAATGAGATTAGTTTAAAGTAGTAACTGAAAGTAAAGGGACTTAAGTATAATAAATCCAAAATAAATAAAAATGTAACTGATCATTTTATTTTTTCTTGTTTTTTTTGAAGGGGAGTAACTAATGTTACTGATCATTTTCTTTTATTGTAACATATCTCACTCTACCTATAAAACCTCTTTACTACTCCATTTCTTTAAATTAAAAAAAAACCTATTTACTATTGAAACTGCAAATAACTGCTGAACTACTGTTGATCTTCAATGGCGGATCCGTTGCAGATCTCTTTCGCCGGAATATTCGCCTGCAGCGCTTTCGCCGCCTGTTTGGCCGAGGTATCGTCTTTCTCCGTTAATTTGGATTTTACTGTGTTTACTGCAAATGTTAGATGGATTATTATCACTTCCAGTACTGCTCATTTGCGATTGCATTGTTGTTTAACAGCATATTATCAGAGCGCGATGCTGTAATTTTTCTAGATTTACTTTTCTCTTTCTGTTAGCTCGAGTATATGTTTTCAGCTGATGCTGTTTTCTGAGAATTTTTTCTTTAATTTTAATTGCAGTTTAATTAGTGCATTTGGAGAATTTTCGGTTTTGAGTTAGTTTGATCCATAAATTTTTTGGATTTTAGGTTTCTCAAGTTGTTTTGATGTTTGATGCTATGTGCACAGTGTTTGGTTATTTTTGTGTTTTTGAACTAGATAAGGATAGTAGGACATTTAAGTTGTGAGTAGTACTAAATTCAGTTTATCTCGAGATCACATCGGTAGAGTTATGTTAATTTGGCTATATATTGAGCTGTCTGAGGTACCAAGTGGCTGGTAACTAATTGTGAGGATAATGTGTAAGAATAGCACACGATAGTTGATATTATCTGAAGAATATATATCGCACAGTTAATATATTATTCTACAGACAATCTCTTTTATACTTCCGTTTCTTTTCTCCCAATTTTTACTCAATTACTCTCAACTATGATGTCTAAACTTTAATTTTCAAGGGCTAGGATTGACTCTTCACCTGGTTTTCACGTGTAGATTTGTACCATTCCTTTAGATACTGCTAAAGTAAGGCTTCAGCTCCAAAAGAGAGTTCCTATAGGGGACTCACCGGTCACACCAAAATACAAGGGCTTGTTGGGTACAATTACTACCATAGCAAAAGAAGAAGGGTTCTTCGCACTTTGGAATGGGGTGATACCTGGTTTGCATCGGCAATGCCTTTATGGAGGCTTACGAATCGGACTGTATGAGCCTGTATGTATCATTAATGCTGCCCCTTTTGTCATTCTTCACTCTCTAGTCATTGGTTGTAATCTTAGGATCTAATAAAGGGATCCTTCTCACAGGTGAAGGCATTCATTTCTGGAAGTCATTCGGCAGATGTTCCCTTATTCTGTAAAATACTAGCTGCTCTTCTGACTGGTGAATAAACCATCAATCTTTTCATGTTGTTATCTTATGTAAATGAGAGTATCTTGTTATATCTGAACCAATATTAACATTTATTCTGTCCAAATCAAAAGGTGCTATAGCAATAACCGTTGCAAATCCTACTGACCTTGTCAAAGTTCGGCTTCAAGCTGAGGGTAAATTGCCGATTGGAGTGGCAAGGCGTTATAGTGGTGCTTTGCAGGCATATTATGCCATAGTCAAGCAGGTGACTTTTGTTATAGTAATTAGTGGGTGTTCAATATGCTTACCCACTCATTGAGTGCCAGAAATTAACAGGAAGGAGTGGCAGCTTTGTGGACAGGGCTTGGGCCAAACATTGCAAGAAATGCAATTATAAATGCTGCCGAATTAGCTAGTTATGATCAAGTCAAAGAGGTGAATTTCCCCCCCTTTTATTTTCCATGTAACTCGCTATGACCCTTTTTTATATGCTATGCTAGTCATGTCATGTTCTGCTTCTCTAATTTTTGTATCCTATATGCAGACAATTTTGAAAATTCCAGGATTCACAGACAATGTTCTAACGCATATCTTAGCTGGTTTAGGTGCAGGATTCTTTGCTGTCTGTATTGGCTCCCCAATTGATGTGGTAACTTTTTTTCATTTCAGATTATAAGATATTTTTCTTTTTATTTGGTAGCCATTATCAGCCATCTTAGTGCAATGTGCCAACGCTTTGTGAGTTACTGATATCTTATCAGTATCTCCTGGAATTCATAAGCATCTCAAACATTTCCTGTTTAAGCACAAAGCAGATATAGAAGTTTTAACTACATGGAATTCTATCTACTAGTTGTCAAGGTTCTCCTAATGCGTTCAGAATCTATTTCCTGAAATCTTCTGAATTGTGGGCATGCACAATAAGCACTTTGATTTCTAATCATAAGTTGGTTTCAGTTCTTGGAAGTTCACTATCTTAATTCATGTGATTATTTGTTTGTGAAGTCAACTTTAGGTATTGGACGATTATAATGCACATGACCTCAATATCTGCCTGGCGATGGGCCTATATAGGTTGTATATTAGATTTTATTTAATTTGTTCAAATAATAAAAATTACTATGTTTTCATTTTGATAAACTGCAGCTGTACATTTCTTATCAATTATCTATGACTCTATGAGTAGAGGAGTTGCACAATTCGCCGTACAAATTTTTATGCTTGTTCTATTTCAGGTTAAATCTAGAATGATGGGAGATTCAGTCTATAAAGGCACAATAGATTGCTTCTTCAAAACATTAAAAACTGAGGTATGCATTCCCTTTCAGTCTGATTCGTCGAAATAGTGACTGACCATAGTTTTATCTGTATTATTCTTCTACTGCTCACAGTGCTACATTTCTGACATTTAATTAAGCTCAGATATAACTTAAAGCCCTTTCTTTTGGTTTCACTTCTCATTTAGATGACCCCCTTGTTTATTTTCCACAATTAATGTAACGAGTGCTATATTTGAGAAATGTACTCGATTTAGCTCGCATCACCACATTACAAATCAGGGTTGTCTTTGATTTTTACTAGAGACATTTTTGATAAGTAACTGCTTAAAATTAGGTGATTTGAAGTATTATACTGCATCTTGTAACCTTCATGCTGGTAATGATGGCAATGCATTCTCCTTAGCAGGGATTATTTGCCTTCTACAAGGGATTCTTACCAAATTTTGGTCGGCTTGGATCGTGGAATGTCATCATGTTTTTGACTCTCGAACAAGTAAGACGATACATCTCTTGCACGTACAATTTCCTCACGATGAGAAAAAAAAGTGAATATTAGACTCTAGTTCCATATACAGAATGGCCACAATTGCCTTCCATAAATATAACCAGATACTTGAAGAATCGCAGTATTTTTGAGTTTGGAAAGAGGGCAGATTCAGTATCTGTTCCCAATTATAAATGCAATGTTCCATTTCTTTTGCAGGTGAAAAGATTCTTCTTCTATTGATGAAGTTTTTGGCCCCGTTTCTTCTATTGATAAGTTTGAGTACGTATTATCACCACCACCTATTCTTTTGTTTGTTCGGCAACGAGACAGTCAGATTCCCCATCTCGAAACTGGTAACAAAAGCTATTCTAGAAGGTTCCTTTTTTCAGTATCACAGCAGTTACAGAGTATCAAATATACATGCGAATAAAATGATGCTTTTGTCATGTGGAATCGGCATTCACATCGATGGACAACTTTGCTGACAAATTATGACTTTTGAAGCCAGAGGGAGTACATCTCCACAGCTTAGAATTGTTTGTGTTAATATATATATGTACGAACCATGTAAGATTGTAACAATAGAATGTTTGTACTACTCATTTTATTCATATTAATTATACACCAAGATTCTTCACCATAACATAGAAAAATCACGCACAATCGTAACATATAATCTAGCAACACATATATTGGCACAGTCCGAAGCAAAAGAACAACTTCTACAACAATACATAACTGAATTAATCTAAAACACAAACCACAAAGTCGCTTCCTTCAATTCTTAGGCACCAGATACACCCTAGCCTTGATAATCGAGCCGTTCCCGACCTTGAAACCGGGGCTCACCGGGAACCCCACAACCATCGCCATTCCCACCTTGGATCCTCCGTTGCTGCCGGAAACCCTCACCACGCTCTCCATATATTGCGAGTGAAACTCGGCCCCCCTGCTCGCCTCAAAATGGCTCGGAGGGGGGTCGAGGGAGAATGCCAGCAGATGCAGCAACCAGACCGCCTTGGCCAGCCCGAGAAACTCCCCGTAGAACTGGCTCCTTGGGTGGTGGCCGTCCAGCACCTGGCGCCGCTGCTCCAGATCCCCAAACAACGACTCCTCCATCTTCGGGTGCACGATCGAGAGGTATTTCTTGAAGCAGAAGTTGCCAAAGCTACAAGTAGGCAAAATGCTGAGGAGCTCAACAGGGTCCATCGCCTTCATGTCTCTGTACTGGGTGAAGCAGTCCCTGCGGTGCTGATCCGGGTGGAGTATCGAGGAGAGGCTGCCGTCCATATAGAACGTCTCGTGGTCGAACCCTTGGAAGATCTTGCGATTCACGTAGGACTCTAGAGCGTACTTTGCGTGACTGGCACCGGCTATGGAATCGGTGAAGGTGGTGGTGGTCGTGGGGTTGTTCATGGTGGCGTTGGTGGAAGACGCCGCCTCGATCGAACGAACGGCCGCCGCGATGTCCCAGTGTGCCGAGCGCATGAGGGAGAGGAGTAGGGATGTGAAGGCTTTTGAAGCTTCTTTTACTAAGCTCATTGTTGATTCAAATAGCTCCACTGCTGGAGCTGCTGCCACTGTTAGAGATGATATACATTGGTCAGATCACATATATTTAATTTATTTCCTTCTTCAAATCTTTGATTAATTCTCATAGATTAATAAATGTGGCTAAGAGCAATGCTAGCTGTGAACTTCATTCAACAATCTCCTCATATTTTGTACACCATCCGTCCTGGAATAACTGTCCTTGCCGTAAAAAATCACAGACCAAAGAAGTATAGCCAAATTTACCCCTAATTATTGTGAGAGGTATGAGAAGTCTGAAAAACTCTAATGGTAATTTGACACAATTTTTGTATACAATTCTGAAGTAGGGTAATTCTAATTGCTTTATTTGACTTGTAACCCTTCATGCATAACATCAATATGGAAAGCTGATAAACAAATTTAAAACAATCCTCACAATAAATGTAGCTTAAAATTTAGTAATTACTATAATGCATACCTATTTTTTGCTTTTCTATTATTCAATAGTTTCATGGTGTTTTACAATTAGTTGACTACTTGTCTGCACGAGGGAAAAGAACAAGGTTAATCAGTTTTTGTGTAACTTTTTTCATAAAATATCTTCAATTTTTATTTGTACTTTAAAATTCATCAACTTTGAACATTTTTCACAAAATACAAAATTTTATATAATGAGACATTTTTTTAAAAAAAGTATTAACAGTTAGGGATTTTTTTTAATAGAAACAAAAATTAGGGACATTTTTTAAAAAGCACTTAAAGTTGAGATATTTTGAAAAAAAAAATTTTATTGAAACGGTTTTTGAATATAAAATGAAAATTAAAGACATTTATGAAAAACGTTGAAAATTAAAAAATTTAAATAAAAAATTGAAAGTTAGTCAATAAAACCATCGTCATTTTCAATTCATGAACAAGAAAAACAAAGGAGTAGTGTATATATATAAAGGGCATATTGGTAATTAAAGGCAGAGGAGTGATGATCTGACCTTGAGTGGTGCAGCTGACTCGCCTCTTGGACTTGCCCTTTGACTTGCTACTCACACGGTCGAAAGACGTCGCCGTTTTGAGCTTTTCCCTCAGATTCTCAATCTCCGCCTGCTTCAGCTTCACCTCCTTCTTCAGCTCCTCCACCGCCGCCTCGTACGGCGCCACCACCTCCCTCAGCGTCGCCGCCCCCACGCCCCACCTCCCGCCCCTCCCTCCGCCGCCTCCGCTGACGCTCCGCCTGAACCTCTCTCTCAGGAGCCCCACCCGCCGCAGCTCCGCCACCACCGCCACGTCGGCGATGCGCATCTTGTCCGGATCCCAAGGGCAGTGCGCCTCCTGGAGGCTAACGTACGCCCGCTTCATCACCGACACCGCGTCGAACACCTGGCTCATCAGCATTTCCACCTCCACTATCCTCGGCGGAGGCTGCTCGCCGCCGCCCCAATTTGGATTGATTTTTAGGTCGTCGTCGTCTTCCTCCTCGTCGAAGTCTTCCTCTTCTTCGTCGACGGCGTTCTGGTAGTCGTCTTCGTCATCGCCGGCGTCGGAGAGGTCGTCGGGGCGGGAGATGCCGGAGAGGGGGTGGAGGAGGCAGGAGGCGGTGACGCGCTGGATCAGATCGGAGAAATTGGAAACTTTGCTGCTCATTCTCTTGAGGTTTGGATCGTTTCTGGAGAGATTTCTGATTTTTCGGTTGTCGAATTAAATGAATTTGTTGTCAGGCAATGTACTGTGTCGCAATGCTCACCAATAAATCATTATTAACTTATCATTATAGATAATCACATCATTAATCTCTTCTATGCATACATATTACCTACTATTACACCATAATTTAATTAACCAAATTTATAAAAAAATCTTTCTAGAAAAAAAAAATAATAGTCTATTTAAATTGTGAACATAATACACCTGCATTTCTACATCAAATTTGATGTGTCATACAGATATTTCTACATAACAATATATGTCGAAACATTTTTAATCAATTTAGAGTGTTTGAGTTAGGGCATCTCCAATTGTTTTGTACCATTATGAAATAACTTTAACAATAAAATAGAGTAGAATTTTAGTTTTATCTGTGCAGCAATTTGGAGTAAAATAGAAAAAGTATATTCCCAAAAAAAAAAAAAACTTTTCTAATTAATGTATTCTTATCAATAGATGAAATTTATTATATTTAATACGGAAAATTGATAATAATAATAATAATATTATAGAAAAAAGATAAATAAAAAAAGCGCGCGCAGACTACAATCTTGACCATAATGTCTAAGTTAGTGCATTTAGTCATTTTAAAACTTAATTAATATCCGCTTTAAAAAACTTAATTAGTATCCGCTTTAAGAAACTTAATAAATATACTTCTTACGTGCCAATCATGCTTCAAATAGACGTTCACAGCTACAATACTACATAATTTCAATATTTTTTATTCATAAATAACGTTACACGTCAGAAAGTATCACTTCATATTTTCTTTTTCAGCAATAAAAAAATTACTGTCAGACAAATAATGATATAAGCTGCTTGGATCACTACACAGACAGTCACACATGAGTTTTAATAAATAAACCATACAAAAATATAAGTGATGAATTACATTATCTTGTCGGATCAATTAAGAAAATAAATTCGATTTTCACTTGACCTTTTATTTTATTCGATTTATGACTAGACCAATAATTCCACGTTAAATCATTTTCTTTAATTCCATTATCCAAATAAATAAGCAAATTTGTCCAAATTAATGCTCTTCAACTATTTAAGATAATAATCATGGCCAGAATTATTATTATTATTATTATTATTATTATTATTATTATTATTATTATTATTATTATTATTATTATTATTATTATTATTATTATTCACCTAATCAAACAATTCAAACAAGCATTTCATCATACACACCATCTAAGTGCATGCAATTTGCAAACAGATATACAAACGTGACTTTTAAATGTTTTTATAGAAACTAATTTCGTATATATATAAGCAAGCCTTAAATAAGTAAAAAAGAATTGCGAATTATATGACCTGTGATTATTGTGGGATGTTAAAGAGGTGTGTTTGGGGGGTCGATCTCTGTGGAATGGCACAGAATAAATCTGCATTTCTTCTTCACTCCTTTTGCACCGTATTTTCCTCGTCCTGAAATTCATCCAAACAATACATAAATATCATGCATGCATCCTTACACACACATATCAATTTATTTGAACAAAGCTCTAATTAATTATTATGTATATATGTTAATGATTATATATTTCTGAAAAATATAGCCTCAGAATATAACCTTGATTTCTCATTTCGAAATGGTCGAAGTATATCAGGGAGCATAGCTTTTACACCCACACACACACAGTCACACACAGAGAGAGAGAGAGAGAGGGAGAGAGAGAGAGAGGCGGTGAGGCATGAAATGCTTCAGAAACCCTAGTATATATAGAGCCGGCCAGTATTAGTACTATTTCATTCAAACTAATATACTTTAGAGAAATAATTAAAATAAAATATTACTTGAATCTTATTAGGGACGACAATGAGTAGGGTAATATAGTACTCACAATTCTAGTGTTTGTCCTTCATGCCCTGTTGGTATTTGAGTATCCATGCAATATTAATCCATATATACTCGTATTCGTTACCCATAACTAGTTAAGAAGATCATTATATATGATTTAAAAAAACATATTGACAAATTAATTTTATAATTATTACTCCCTCCGTCCCACGAATCTTGAGTCACTTTTCTTTACCGGCCATCCCACGAATTTTGAGTCATTTCCTTATATGGCAAAAAAAATTCCATTTATTCATCTTTTCACCTACCACACTTAACACACTAAATACTAATATTTTCTTAATTCCCGTGCTGAAAAAGAATTGACTCAAGATTCACGGGACGGAGGGAGTATAATTTAAACATAATCCAAATATCTTTCTTAAAATACATTATTATAAGAAGAAGAAAAAAGCTATAAACACTACAATACTTTGATTGGTTACAAAATAATTCATCACCAAAATTTTAGATTATCTTATACTAATAATCTCAATATATATAGAAATACATTATGGATATATAAATATAATAGGCTCAATAGTTAAAAGAAGCCCACTTTATTAAGTGATATATGAAAAATGCTCGCTTTTATAAAAATATTGTGTTTATGCTAAAATTAAAGTGAAGAGAGACTAATATATATAACCTTGGATATTAATGATGACCTTACACGTTTCTTATACTTTCTTATACAATTGTATTTATATAAGAAAAATATGTAATTACAACAAAATTATTGTACTTTTCTAATTTAATTTTAATTATAAAATAATGTGATGATGTGGATGCGTGATACCGTGAGTGGCTTTAATTCTTTTAAAAGCAAGGTCCATGACAAAAATCAAAGCCCATTAGGGCCCAGAGGATGCATATTAATTTTCATTTAACTTATTTGAACTTTATATTGTTATGAAAATACCTTCACATACCACATGTATAAGCGACACAAATAGATCTGAAGGAGGTCGCTAGGGCATCATTAATTAGGTTCATTAGTCAGAGCTGAACAAGTAAATATAGTAATAAAAAAAAGACGTGTCAAATCTGCTAACAAAGTCAAAGTCAACATCAATACATGAACACAACTGAAGGGATTACAATAAGAAAATGTTGCACCATTGACTAGCATTTTCAAAGCTGAGGATCGTGATCAATCGTAAAACGACAAAGAGTTACTATCAGTTAAGTTGATAGTATATGTAAATAAGCGTAGGATATAAGGAAAATTGGTCAATTATATATATGTGGGGTAGAAAATGTATATAAAGAGCGTATCAAATATGAAATATCAAATTAAAAAGAAATAAATGCATAATTTTAGGGGACAAAGTGGTAACGATAAGTTGTTTAAAAACAAAGAAACATGGTGTGTGCATGCAACTGATGAGGGAGATGGAGGGGCATGGAAAAAATTGCAAGTGAAGAGATATTTTGGTGAGGCATCAACAATTATTGATGCTATGATTTGGGCAATGAAGAAACATGGTGTGTGCATTGATGAGGGAGATGATAGTTAGGCCCCTTTTATTTTTTGTTTTCTTATATTTTGGATATTTTCTCTATCTCTCAAACACACGGAATTTAGCATGCAATTGAGGTACATATATTCACATATAAAGTTATTCAACTACTGAGGGAATCATGGTATTCGTCGAATATCACCTCTTTGCATTATAAATTAAATGATTACATTGATAACATTATTACATTAAAGTATGTTAGATTCCTATATGGAAATTCCATCGGATTCTAGTTGTTCAATTTTATTCGAATATTTCAACTAACGGTACTCTAACAATCGAACGCCCAATCTCGAATATACAAATTAATTATTCTTGAAATTTTCAAGTTCCAATATGCACTAGTCATCTCTATAACATTAAATTAACTGAAGCAGAAGACATAAATAAATAACAGACATAATAATTAAATTAACAAGTAATTAAAATAAACTAACAAATGCGGCATTTTTGTATCATTCTTCTTTGCAAAAAGGCCTATTACCGGCGGCATTTCCCGTCGATAATAGGGACACGGCGGCGGGAAAATACATTACCGGTGACAAATCTTATCATTGGTGTATATATGGACTCAAATAATTAGTGATGATGAACATTAGAATACTTGGGAGAGAAACAAGTGTGTTGCACCAATACTTCTTCTTGTCCAATATATATGATCACTGGGTAAAACTTCCTCCTGCTAGAAGAGAAGAAAGGTCATATCATCATAAATAGGAGGACCTATATAGTCCTTGCTCGTATCCTCCTACAACATAGAGGATGTGTCATCATCATAAATTGGATAACTCATATAGTCATCATCTTTATCAGACCAAACATTATCATCGTCCGAAGTTGCAACTTGCAAAATGATTTCCCATCATAATTGTGTTATCGTTTCAATAATAATCCTATCCAAAAAATTGGGGTGGATCGCAACATTGTGGGTTGCATTGACCGAGGCTAAGGAGGCCAAGGATTTGTTGATGTTGTGTCTTCAAAACAACAAATCCAATTGAGATAGGAAATCGACGCTACAAAAAAATGTTTCTATTAGTAACATGGGGTTTGGTAACTAATACTTGTATCATAAAAATTGATGATGTTTAAAAGTGTAACTATCAGTGATTAATTACATCATCAAATGTCACTAATTTTTATGACACACATAATAGCTAACAAGCCTCATGTCACTAGTGAAATTTTTTATTTGTAATGCGACTTGCTATCAGAGATCATCGTGACTGATCTGTGTGCAGGGTATCTACAGGCGTGCATCATGTAGAAGGATTGTAGCAAGACTTTTGATATCAACTGATGCAAGAAAGTGTTTAATCTATTAATTAAGATTCACAAAATATCGAGGAAAAAAAATACAAATAAAAGGTGAAATCGGTATTCCATATTGGTTAAAACCTTGATCTAAAACCTTTCAAGATCAATCATATAGGACTTTGAAATTTGATAAGCAATTAGATGTTCAAAAACATGTTCAAAACTAATATAGACAACCATCTCAATCACGAATTTTATTATAAGGCAATATATTTTATGCTAACGACTATGGAATTGTCCATGCAAAGGGCCGACATACCCAAATGCATAAGCGATCCCAAATGCATAATTGCATAAAGGGTTGAAATAGAAAGTGCCAATTGAGTGAAGAAATGATGAAGACGTGTTGTCAAAAGCGTGTCTCCGATTAGTCTAATGCTACAAACTCTCAAACACAACTCATCCTATCTACTGCCCTAATTTCCTTTGGCTTTAGCTTATGGAAAGAATATCTATCACTATCTTCCTACACCAGTTTATTTACCTCCAATTTAATTTATTGGTATCTCGATATTTACATCATTGCGATATTAATTGTAAATGATATTAGCAATATTATACGGGACTATGTGTAGCATAGAGTAAAATGCGAATGAATAAATTTATTTAGGTAAGTAAATGAAAATTATATGCAATTTTTTTTGAATATATATGGAGTTATGCCTTATATACATTTCACTGACTCAAGTTTGGAGCCATTAGTGTAACAGCAGGGACGGACACACTAAGGAGGGGGAGGGGCTTTAGACCTTATTGAACGACGTCGTTGAAGATCGAATTGTTAAATTTTTTTTGAACGAAGATCGAATTGTTAATTAGAAAGGGTTAAAATTGCAGAGAAAAAGAAAGAAAAATGACTATGGAAAAATGAATTTAAAAAAGAGAAAAACAAAAAACAATGGACATATTTTTGTATGTATACAAATATTTATGTATTACTATTATTATATTTTTTATACAATAAGAATAAAACGCCTAGCAACATTTTTTTCTGCGTGTACGGATGTAATAGTGATTTCGAAAACTTAAGTGTAACATATGTAAAATATAATGCACATGGTTAAATTTAACTTTAGGATAGCAGGATAGTGGTTACACAATTTGGCCGACAAAATTTCTGCTGCATTATCTGTTTCGATCTATGATTTATGGACCTGGAACTTTAAATAATAAAATAAAATCTACTCCCCCCATCTCTTAAAAATATTTATTATTTTTTATGGTCAGATCGAATTTTTAAAAAAATGGATAAGTATATTATAAATAGAGAAAAAGTTCTACTTTATTATTAAAAGATAAAAAATTTGTAATCCAAAGGTGAAAAATGCACATTTTTATGAAATATACTAAAACAATAAAAAATGTATTATTTTTATTGGAACGAGGAAACAAATGTTAATTTTTTCTATGTTTTGATGGATAGTATATTATTGAAATTGGAATTAAAAAAATCAAAATTTAAGAGTTATCACATTTTATTATAGGATTAATTATAATTTATGGCCCAACATTTGGTTTGAGTTGCTAAAATAGTTTGATTTTTTTAAATAATGCAAATCTATCATGACTTTTATGCGCGAATTGCAAATATAGACTGAAACCTATAGTTTCAAGTTGGCAATTTTGACGTGAAAGACCCGAATTCGATATGAATAATCTGATTTATTTTGTAAATTATATAAACAATTATTTTCACTACCTAAGCATCAAAGCGATGTTATTTTGATGATCGAAAATATATTCTCCACGTGAGCATCAATACATTGTCGTTTTTTCCTTTGAAAGTATATTTTTCATTTGAACATCAAAATAATGATATTAATTAACACGTAATTATTTGCAAAATAAAGCAGAATATTTATGTCGAATTTGAGCTGTCCACGTAAGAATTTTTAGCCCGAAAATGTAGGCTGAATCCATATTTGTAATTCACGCCTAGAGGACAACTTATTTTTATAACTTGGCCCATAAATCATGGTATAAAACCCTTTATTTTAGTATTAATTAGTTTTCTTTGATGTGTATCGTATTATCCAAATTCTCAGTACTTCTCCCATTTCAAATCAACATTTTGTATTAGATTCAGGTTTAATAACTTAGGTTTAGAGAGGAGATTTAGAAAGAAAATCTTAAAGTGATTTGTAATATACCTAAGTGATGTATAATGTGTTCTCGAAAAATAAAAGGAAAGCGATATCTCTCCCACACTCCACGTTGTTAGTTGGCCTGTTTCTTTTTCTACTGCTAATTATGGCTAAATGTTTCTGTTAGCAAAAGTTAAGAGATGTTTGTTTGCGTAAATATAAAAGAAACAAGATAAGTAAGAAAGAAAACATTCTTTAATTAGAAAAACTTTACTAACATTAAAATATATATGTCCATTTTTTTTATATCACAATATTAAATTTAAAGATCGTGTAACGATAAATTCGAACGGGAGAACTTTAACATCAAGCCTATTGGGATTAGTTGATTGGGATTGCTTTTATTACTAAAAATTCCAATTGCGATTATGGGCCTTTATTGGGCCATAATTCTAATATAGAGTCGACCTTTTCATTTGGGCCAACAAATAGACTGAGCGGTAATTCTCTTGTCAAATTGGGCAAGTAGAGAGAGAGAGGGAGAGAGAGGAAGAGAGGCTATGGAGTATTTTATTTCACTATGTGTCTGTCTCTCTTCCTGTATATTTTATTTTTAATTTATTTATTTTCGTGTAATTCTTATTTAATCAAATGAATGGCTTTGTTATTTTTTCTATTATGTAAATGGAACTAATGGGTCATGTATCAATTAAAAAACGGATAAAAGTTAACAAATTCGTTAGCTCCGTTAAATAAATATTTTTTGAGGCGAACGTTAAATAAATATGGGATCGAAAAATTTAATGAATAATTATTGAGATGGTTTTCTCATTAATTTATTGATTAATTGTTTACTTTTAATTAATTTTAAAGTTTATTTCATTGGTATATATCAAAATATAGTTACGATGTTTCATCGTATGCTTAATGCATAAGCAAAAGGCAAGACACTAATACTATATAAAATAAATAATTCCAAGAGTCTCAACTATTTTCGTTGCTCAATTACATTACGAAAATGGAGGGTTGTTAGGAATTTACAAATGTGGTTTCTAATGCATAATTAAGGCATAGGCAGAAAAACAAGATATGTACGTGCTATAAAGATTGAAATATTCTCAAGTCTCAACTAAATATATATTTTCAGAGCTCAATTACTTTTATAAAATAGAAGGTTGTTGAGAATTCACAAAAGAGAAAAATCAAAGCAAATGTAACTGTTACGCTTCAAATGTAAATCAAAGAGCTCGAGTCTCAAGTCTCTTTGTAGTGCTTCAACTATTATTAGAATCTCGTTTCATTTCTTGATTATGAATAATTAGCAAGAGAAAGCAGAAATAAAATTCGGACCGAACTTGGATAAC
Source organism: Salvia miltiorrhiza (assembly GCF_028751815.1). Classification (NCBI taxonomy): domain Eukaryota; kingdom Viridiplantae; phylum Streptophyta; class Magnoliopsida; order Lamiales; family Lamiaceae; genus Salvia; species Salvia miltiorrhiza. Next base: position 5,895,795 of record NC_080393.1, read on the forward strand.
TTATTAACAAATGTTAAAAACAAAAATTAAAATGTCTAGTTACCAGCTCGGTTTGCGACCACAAAATTGAGTTCTAAAATAATTAACAGTGAAAATAATCGAGTTCTTCATTTTTTGTTATTCAATATATTCACAAGAAATGCACAGCTTAAAATACGTCATATTTGCTACTCCTATTTTAATATCACCAGCATACAATATACTATATGTATTAATATTGTAAATGGTAATATAAAATAGTTACTATATTTTTTGTTAGACTATTCCGAGATAAATTTATCAAAGGGTTCTTCCACCGGAAAAAAAAAAAAGAAAAAGAAATTAATTTATTATTGAAAATTGAGGTAAATTGTATACAAAGACCAATTTTTTTTCAATTAATACACTCTATAGTACAATTTAATTTAGGCTACTAATTGTCATACATTATAATTCATCGAAATATAGAGTATGTGCAACCAAATAAGTATAAAATAAACAATTCAAACAAACACATAGTAATCAAGTAATGACAAATATGCCCTTCCAATCTCATCACAGTTCAAACCCGTATTTCAATTCCATTCCATGCATGCATCATTTTTCCGATAAAAAAAAAAATTCCATTCCGGCGACCCGTCTACGCCGTCACTGCTGCAGCGGCCGCGTGAGGCGGCAGCAGCAGCTCACGCGGCGTCAAGTGAACCCTAAGGCCAGTCTTCATAAACAGAGTGAGCGAGATCTTCTGCTCCACCCGGTGGCCGGGAGCCAAGGAGAGGCGGTAGCGGAGGAGCACCGCCGCCGCCACGGACTTCATCTGCAGGTAAGCCAAATCCTTCCCCAAACACGTGCGGGGCCCGCCGTTGAAGGCGACGAACTTGTATCCATCCTTGGGCAGCTGGAAGCGGTCTCCGGCGGCGGAGAGCCATCGCTCCGGCTTGAACTCCAAGCAATCCTCGCCCCACACGCTCTTCATCCTCCCCACCGAGTAGATCGAGTAGGTGACCGTGGATCCGGCCGGCACGGCGGTGCCGTCGGGGAGGACGTCGTCGGCGACGACGTACTTGAAGTCCTCCGGCACGGAGGGGTAGAGGCGGAGAGTCTCGGCGAGCGCGGCCTTCAGGTAGACGAGGGCGTCGGCCTCGTCGAAGGTGAGCGGCTCCTCCGTCCATTTGGAGGTGTCGGGGCCGCGGGTGGCGCGCAGCACGGAGGAGATCTCGCGGATGATCCTGTCCTCGACGGCGGCGGAGTTCATGACGAGCCAGAAGAACCAGCTGAGGGCGACGGAGGAGGTGTCTCTTCCGGCCAGGACGAAGTTGAGGGCGATGCGTTTCAGGACTGAGCTCTGGAACAGCTTGCCGTCCGCGTCTTTCTTCTTCATGAATCGCGACAGCAGATCGTCCGACGGCCTCTCTTTCCGAGCTTCTAGGGCTTCCGACATGTACTTTTCCACCACCTGTTGTCGAGTGTATTGATAGTGAAAAAATGGTCTCACACTTATGTTTACTTTGAAAGATTAGCTTTAATAGATTAAAATAATAAGACTAATCCATTGTTTACTTTGATGGATTGCAACTTTGGGATAAATCAAGTCCTTAATTATTCTATCATTCAAGCTAGCTTTGTCTTATTCCTACTCTTGAAGATAAAAATATTCAATCTTATATATAATCAGTCATACAAAGTAAACGCCCATGAAAATATTAATAACAGAAATAAAAATCTTAGATTAAGGATAAAATTGTCAATTGATGAGTTAAAAAATAGAAAGTGCATATATTTGGGTGACCTCTAAAATTAATATATTATCATGCACATTACCTACATATAAAAAGACATGCATGCGAATTAAAGCGACGTACCTGTAAGCTCTTCCTGAGCCTCCTCTCAGCTCCGACGTCGAGAAACTTCTTCAGCTTCCAGAGAAAGCCGGGGTAAAGCAGTCTCTGCAGCGTGGCCTCGGTGGCGGAGTCGAAGGCGACGGCGAAGGGATTCTCGGGCATCTCCGGCGAGAGCGTCTCGGGGTCCTTGCCGAAGGTGAGGCCGCAGATGTTATCAAAGGTCAAGCGGAGCAACAAATCCTGGAGGTCGACGGGGCGGCGGTCGCGGGCGGCCTTCTCGAGGATGACCCAGAGGCGGGTGCGGATGGTGCGGCTGACCCAGCGGGCCATGGCCTGGCGGAGGGTGCGGGTGGTGAACTCGAGGGCGGCGGTCTTGCGCTGGATGAGCCAGGTGTCGCCGTCGCTGTTGAAGATGCCCTGGCCGAGGAGGTCGTGGAAGGCGGTCTGCCAGGTGGGGCCCTTGGGGTAGTTGTCGAAGCGGGTGCGGAGGATGTGCTCGATGTTGCTCGGGTGGCACGTCACGGTGTAGAACCCCTGCCGCCGGGCCAGGAAGGGGACGGCCACCGTGCACGTCTGGTAGGTGGCGGCGGCGCCCGTGGAGCGGAGGGTGGCGGCCATCCAGTCGTGGAAGCGGCGGCGGTTGAGGAAGGTGTAGGGGAGGCTGCCCACGAGCGGCCAGGCGGGGGGCCCGGTTAGGGTGCGGGCGAGGAGGCAGAACCAGATGAGGTAGGCTGAGGTGGCGGCGGAGACGAGGAGGATGATGAGTAGAGAATCCATGTTTGATTGATGAGAGAAGTAGCAAGTGTGTTTATATATGTGTATAGAGTGAGTACGTGTACGAGAAGGGAGAGAGATGGAGAATTAGGAGAGAGTTGTTGGGAAAGAGAGAAGGAGTCGTTGTTTGGTTTGATGGTGAAGTCATTTGGAATTCCCTCTCAAAAAGGCATGCATACTCTTCACTAAATTTTTGGGTATGCGCTCAATTGCTACTCTATTTCAATACTATATATATCATCAAAAGACACGTCATGTAAATGAATGATAAGTAATTAATTATAGTAGATGAAATAATCAATCCATTTTAACACGTACTCATCTTCAAGGTGAATCTTTTAAATTTACAATTGTCAGTAAGTAAGAACTTGTCAGCTTAAAAAAGTACCAACTATTCACCATAAGCATTCTATTTTAATTAGTGGTGTTCTTGTCAAAAAAGAAGAAGAAGATGTGATAGTTAATTACAATTCCAATTCCAAAAAAAAAAAACGAAATCCTTATATGTTATCTTTTCTTAATATATATGAACATAAAATTGATTTAAAATGCATTTTGTTTCTTGTTATTAGATAAAAAGAAATTTTAAAGATCACGTCGTAGTGAATTCAAACTCGAGAACTTTGATCTCAAGTATTAACCACTCTACTATTAGGCCAACACATATACACATATGTATTTATTTTTACTTTTATGTGGAACATTACATATACGTTGATACAAAGGATATAATATTGGTGAAAATACTGCTAATATGTGTATATATTTGTATACACATGATGTATATTGGTGAAAAAGATAGAAAAGTACTACTATTTTATATTTGGAAATTGAAGAATAGTCTATTTTGCACTTGGACATATAGGAGTATCTTTCGACTATCTTTATCATGACATCGGTCATATTACTACAGAACAAAAGACTGGTTAAAAAAGGATAAAATAATTCAAAAACAATGACTAATTATGTAAGTAGGTAGCGGACCAACTCAATTCAAAATCTCTTTTATCAAATGGAGAAATGACATTTGCATCTTGTTATTGAATAAATACAATAGAAGTGAATCATTAATAAAATATAAAGGTTTGTCTTAGACTTATGTTAAATTGTAAATTATGTATATATAAAAAAGAGATTTTTTTATTTAAAAATTAAACTATTATAGATTATTGATCAACCTAATCTTATCATCGTTTCTTCACCATCGTAAAATTTCAACATAATTCCTTTGTACCTCCTTGCCTACATCTGATTAGCTTGTGTTGAGCGCTTCCATATTTTTATTTTGAATTGGGATCCATGTACAAATCCAAGTTCTCAAATCCTATTAAAACAATTTAATACTCCCTCCGTCCACTAATTTATGACCTAGGGGAAGAAACTCGGGTTTTAAGAAAAAATGTACTTATTTATTAGTTGAGTAGAGAAAGGGACCCGCAAAATATATTGTTTATTAGTTTAGAGGAGAAAAAGACCCACAAAGTGTATTGTTTATTAGTTGAGTGGAGAAAAAGTGTATTGTTTATTGGGACCCACCAATTAAAAAATGTATAAAGAGTTACTCCATTAAAATGAGTAGAACATAAATTGGTGGACGGACCAAAAAGGAAGGGCATGAATTTGTGGACGGAAGTTTAATTTGAATATTCTTTCAACATATATAATCGTGACTCTAATTAACTTACAACAAATTTCATAGTTCACTAGTATTTCTCCCCACCATGTAGAGTAAGTAACCACACCTATATTTCAATATCTCTAAATTAATTAACCTCTCCCAACCATCTCAAAAAGTAAATAATAATAATTATATCTCTACTCGTAAAGCAAATAAGGTCGAGATATACATACATATATTCATTTACTTGAGAGAGGGACAAAGATTTAGTGTATATCTTAGTTTGATAAACAAGTTTGGCGAAGTGTGTGTATTACACATAAATAGTTAATTAGTTGCACAAGTTATAGTTTATCGTCGCTGAGTTGGTCGCCCGAGTCGAGAAATTCATAGCTAGCTTTTACCATTCACTCGAACAAAATCTTGCACACGACTTTTTTGACTGTGGGATTAGTATTACTGGATTTTAGGGTGTTTTAGTGCTAATGTTTGGTGGCATTTATTGCATACTTATATATACTACTTTCCTATTTCGCATCATAAATATTTATTGGTCGGATTATTTAAGTTTGTTTCCAGATGTTTCAGTGTTTCTTCGATAATTAATTAATAAATATCCTGACGTTTGATAAATACGAAATTAATTAATACGTGACAAAAACATATTTTTATGCATTTTTTTAAAAAAATATATTTCATTTTCTAAACAAATAAGCTAACTTTCATTGTTAATAATTAGTAATTTTACTTTTAACTTTAGAATGGACTCAAATTCAACATTAAAAATTAAATAAAAAAATAGGATAAAAATAACAAATAAATGTACAATGTGAAATAATTAATATGGATAGTTGGATATACTATAAATAATGTATTATATTTTTTCTTCTATTTCTTATTTATATATACATATATATAGATATATAAAATAAAATATATATCTATATTTAAAAAAAAAACTCAAAAATTGGGAGGGGGTCCCCCGCGAAATCCGCCACTGCATTGAAATATTAATACTTTTTAATTAAAAGAATGCATATCCATTTGCAATTTATAAAATAATCAGATATTTACTTTTGAGAATTAATCTGAATAGATAAAATTAATAACACTAGTCCCTTACTTGGATGAAATGAAATTATATGATATCCCAAAATTCTTAATTATTTCTATCATTTAAACTAATTTTGCTTGATTCATATCCTTATAATAAACGTATTTTATTGATCATGTAATATAAAAACTGATATATACCCATAATAATTTGCAGATGTGGCATAAGAGAATTACTTAATCGAGTTAATTGAAATCTTATTTCAAAATACTGAATGAGATGCGAAATATTTCAGGAGCACCAAAGTAATGTGTGTATGGAGGGGGTTAAGGTATGTATATATATAAAATAATTTATTTTATTCAGCGCGCACAGAACTAGAGTAGTAGAGGGTACAGTTCAGATGAACCCAAAAAAAGAAGTAAATATACGTTTTTTTAATTTATTCAGCCATTCGATCATCAAGATCTACGGTGGATGCATCATCTTGTTGGATGAATGCAGATCCTGGGTTCGAATCCTGAAGGGAGCATTTTTTTTAAAATTTTTTAGTGCATTAATTTTAACAGCGAATGCATTAATTTTTACAGTGAATGCATTAGATTTGATGGTTCTCCCGTTCTCACAAATAATGTAGTTCTCTCTAGAACCACACCATATATATATATATATATATATATATATATATATATATATATATAATATTTTTTTTTTCAATTAATCCCCTCGGAAATTAATTAAAGAAAATGAAATGACTACACAAGGTTTGTGTTTGTGACAAATATTTGTACGGAAAGCTAAGGACAATTTCCACTAGCGTGAGATGCGGAAACAACTGCATGTGACGTGCTACATTTGGCAAAACCTACCTAATTCTTCTTCTTTTCTTACTTGCTTCTACAATTAATGAAATTTAGATTACATGCATCTTATAAAATTCATCATAAATAAACGGCTGGCTGTATAAATATATGACTGTACGTAGCATACCAGAAGTTTTATTATTTTATTTTATTATTTATTTTTTTGGAAAAGCAAATCATCTGTTAAACAAATGGGTTCACTATAACTGGAGGCAAATACAGTACTAAAAAAAATCACAACCCAAACAAGAAAATTACCATCACAAAACATGAACCTTTGGAACTTTTACTTGAAATCTTGTGAAATATTTTTATAGTAAAAATGATGATGAATTTGTACAAGTTGGTTAAAATCAACATCAAACACTACTTCTGATTATTTGTCAATCTATACAATGGAATTGAATGAAATTTTCTTCCAATCACAAATTAAATTAGCTAAAACATTCTAACTCGGTTGAAAAAATATTTTCAAATTTACAATATTGGGAAAATATAGTAGCTAAAATTAAATAAATAAACAAATTATCACAAAGTTAATGATTTCATACTATATATATAAATATTGGGGCTTTCTCTCTCTATTAGATTTATATTATCTTGTTCTTATTTATTTATTTATTTAAGTTTGGGCCTTAGACGGACTAGTGATGATTTTGTAATTAATATTGATTAAATTATTGTAAATTCGTTTTAGATCTAGATATGTAATTCACAATAGATACTATATGATTAAAGAAAGAATAAAGTTGGGTTCTACATTTAAAGTAGTCATATTGCCATGTCTAATAATTATCATGATTGCCCAATTGATCTTTTGCAATAAATGAATGTTTGTAGGAATAAAAATGTGGTAGGCAACTTGTAGGTATATTAATCACATCCAACCATCTACATAAGCCAACCCATTTAATATGCATCTTGGTTTAATAAAATTAATGTAAATCCTAAGAGACAAACACAATAAAAACCAATCATATGGACCACAACACAAACCTACCTACCATGTCACATTGTCTTCCTAGTTTACTCTCTATCATAATATGTGTGTAATACTACAGGTTGGTTCAGAGAAAAAAATCACCCCGGTTATAAGAACTAAATTCCAATTTTTGGTCCATAAATTATCACTAATTAAATTACTAAGATTATTTTTCACACGAAATATATGTTTTTTTTAATTATAACCAATAGTGCAGATTGTATTAGCTAGTTACTAAAATAAGAATGATATCGCCCTCTCTATGTAAATATTGATCTATACACACGATAATTTTCAAACCTCCTTTTAATCCAATATATATATATATATATATATATATATATATATATATATATATATATTGAAGCAGAGTTCCTCTTATATAATTCCAAATCACTTGTAGGTTTTATTACGTATCACATCACGTCTCTTCCAACGGTAAATTTCATACACTTTAGTGAATTTTCTATTATAGCCGTAGACCATGCTATAGGTGTTGTTTTCTTTTGATTATGAATATAAATATATAATAAAAATGATGATATATGAATATTCGCCTCAATGATCATACCGACATATTGGTCAGTTGAAATAGTCTTAATTCAAACGTCGTTTTTAATTTTTACTGAGAGCAGCTAGGATGAAAATTAAATTACAAAATTCGTTAATGTTTAAATTAGACAACATATATATATGTAGTATCGACGTTTCACAGCAATTTCTACTTTTTATTATTTTAAATTAGTACTACTATAATATAAACATTATTAATAGGATTGTATAAAATATTGAATAGTATTGAAAACAAGTGCGAGATTCAGAAAACGATCAATAAATCGTATGGGTAGCTTCTGCGAGTTTTCGTCATAAAATAAATAATATAAACAAATAAATAGTATCGTTTCTGGTAAATGATACTAATAGAAACAATTAAACATTAAACAAATATATAAACGCACGCATGCACGCATTAGTTTCTTCTGTATCATTTGTTAACTTATACTAGTATTCTATTAAAAAAACTTATATTTAAGTATCCATCAAAATAATATAATCTTACTATAATTTACACGTGCCCACGCTCCACGGAATATTTTCATTTTTATTAGAGTTAATTAGTTAGAGCATGGCACAAAAGCATCAAAATATTCAATATTTTAAGTATTATGAATACTATATTCTCTTAGAAAATCACTATATGTAAATTGAATAACTTAAAATTGAAATCTAATGAAAACTAACTAGAACGCACATAAGCTCAAAATCAGCAATATGCATTCAGTGAAAATTCGAACTTAATTAATTAATACCTTATGTAGTGTAATTAATCCTTAAATTGTTACCCTTTATCAACATAATAATTTTTAAACCCTCAGCACAATATTACTGGACAATAAAAAATAAAACCCCAAATTATTGACACCAACCAATATCTCCTATTCACTATTTTGGACCGAAAAATAATTTAAAAGAAAAAATGAAAATCGCGAAGAACGTACAATCTAAATCACGTAATCACAAGGAAATTGAATTAGGGTTTACGGAAGAGGGAAAATCAGAGGATCCTAATCAGTGCGCGACCGAATTTGATCTCGGCACCGTAGAGGAAGAATTGATGAAGTCTATACAGTCATGTATGGCTTCAGCCCTCTGAGAATCGATCGGCGCGACACTCGTTCTCGCCCTCTCTTTCAGCGGCGGCGGATGGCTGTCGCGGCGGGACTTCTGCGGCGGCGGCGCCCTGGTCGTTATCCGCACGACCACCGCCACCACCTTTCCGCCGACGTATTTGAGGTATCTAACCGGTGTGATGAAATCGCAGGTTCTCATGGTGCAGCCTTTTCTCTGCGCATGCTGATTCACAGCTTTTCTTCCTGCTGAATTCTGTTTGCACAGACTGCCTTTGCCGGACATTCCAAACGCCCTAGCTATGCACACTCAGTACGCTCTGCTTTCGTCTGTGTGTGTGTGTGTGGGTGGGAGAGAGAGAGAGAGAGATGCGAGAGAGAGAAGAGCGTAAGATGAGCTGAAATCATGTTGGGGGTTTAAATAGGTGTTTTGAGTGTTAACTGACGAGCAATTTTTTTGTAATTAGTAAATAATAAACCCATTAATTGGGCAGGTAGGAGTATTCAATAAATTAAGACAGCTACTTCATCCTTCCACGAAAATATGACTTCTCTTTTGTCATTATGGTTCGTTCATTAAATTGCATCTAATAAATCATTTACTATTAATTGTCTAACAAATCAATTTTGGTGGACTTCATTCTCCCCTTTATACACATCTAAAAATCATTTATTAACTAAGCGATTAGCTCCAGTTGGTTCAAACCCATGCCTTTTATTTCAAGGTCCCTTAGGTTCAAGTCCGCGCGGTCTAATTTATTTTGGGTACGAATATTATGATGTATGCAAATCTGGCTTATAAAGTGAATTGTTTATAATTAAAATTGAAAGATATATTCCCTCCGTCTCATTAGTATGGCTCCCTACTTTTGGATACAGTAATTAAGAAAAAAATAATTAAATAATAAAAATGATATATAGTGGTAGGGTCCTTAACTTTTTGTGAGAAAAAATAATTTCAGAAGAGATCGTTATTAATGGGACAGACAAAAAAAGTAAATATGTCATTATTAATGAGACAAAGGAACTAGTTTATAAGAGTTATTTAATTATGTCAAATCAAATAATAAAGATAAATTTTTTTGCGGTACATCGTGTAATTTTTAAATTATGTTGAGCGTGTTTGTTTAGGTACTCCAAAATAGAATGAAATAGCACAAATTAAAAGTTTAGAAAAATTCAAATGGAACCAAGGATTTTATTTTAAAATATGTTATACTTTATATTATATTTTTATAATTGTGAAGTGCTCATAGATCATAAAACATTATAGGTATTTCATCCGTCCCATTAAACTTTGTTACTCCCTCCGTCCACGAAATGAGTACCCATTTGTGGACGGCACGGGTTTTAAGAAATGTATGGAGTGTAGTGTGAATAGTTTAAGGGTCCCACTTTTTGAGTGTATTAATTAAAGAGATGTGTGGGGTACACTTGCCAAAAAGGGAAATGGGTACTCATTTTGTGGACGGACGAAAAAAGAAATATGGGTACTCATTTCGTGGACGGAGGGAGTATTTTTTTCTCAGAATATACCATTTAATATTTGACTTGCATGTACTCTTTTTTTATATGAATCACATACATATTTACACTATAATTTTTACTTTTTTAATTAAGCATGTTAATAAAAATACATCAAATCTAGTGAGAGTGAAAATTATCTAGTAGAGTAAAAAAAAAAAGTAAAGTAATGTTATATAGTACATGACAAATCACGTGATGAGCGTCCTAATAAATTATTGTTCTAAAACAATGTGTAATTATACAACAGTATGTTTGAGATAAAATTGACAACATTTTGGGAAAAAACAATGTGTACATATCCTCTAGGAAAATCATTTGAATTTTAGTTCATTTTGAAAACAGCCCTCATTTTTTTACGCTAACAATGCGTTTACTTTGATTGTAAAATTTTCATTAAAAAATGATAGATAAGAAAATATGAGAAAATATTATTTTTCCTCTTTTCTTTATCATATGTGATATGTTTACTATAAATGAAAAGATGAGAAAATATTAAAAAATATTTTCACACATGTACTTTAAAATAATATTAGCCAACATTAATTAGAGAAAATGGGTGAAAAGAGGCTGCCCCAGAAAATATTTCACCATGTGCTAAGAAAATTTTCTATCATATATAATTACATGTGAAAATAATGAAAAATTAGTGAAAATATATTTTTTCTTTTTATTTTTTCATCAAAGTCAACGCACCTATAATATACCATTGTGACATACTCGTTACATAAATTGCACACACTACACACAGTGTGACACACAGAAAGTACATGATATGCATATATACATTATAAACACTAGACACACACATACTTTACACCTATGATGCACAGATTCTTAAAAAATCAGCATGTACGGCGAATCGGATTCTTTTAGTATGCGATTCTCTCGGATTCTCGTCGGATTCGCACCCGATTCGCCACGTGGCGTATCTTTTAAAATAATTTATAAAAATAAACCGAATTCGCAAATTCCATAGGCGAAATTCACGTATCTCGTGCACGAAATGCCTACACAATGTTATTTTGATAATTTTATTTTCAATTATGACTTACATATTGGACTAATAATATTTGAATCGTTATATTGTTGCTCAATTAACTTATATAATTGAAAATGCTTAACTTTTGGGTAAAATAAAATGTAAATTACATAGAATTAATTTAAGAAAATTTAAATTGTATATAGTTTATAAGCATTATATATCATAAAATTTTAATAATTAGATATATCCTTAATTTTTAAAAATCCGTATCCCTGTACTCGTATCGTATCGCCCCCACATCCGCACCCCGTACCTATGCAACATAGCTTTACACTAATCAAGTCAGTGGCAGACGCATAGAACAATTAATAACAATAACGATGGCCTATATTATTATTCATTTTAAATTCGTGGCCTTCTTTTTGTACCTTCACCGCCGGTTCAACAACAATAGTAAGGAATTATCATAAAAAAATTTACCCTGAATCATCAATCTAAAAGGAAAATTAAAGGAAGAAAAAGTTGGTTGCAGACTTCAATCCTTTCTATGCATAACATAAATATAAATTTGCTTTTTTGTCCTTAATTATAGTACACGGAAAAACTAAACGATTATCAATGTTGATAAAAAAAAAGTAACATGAAAAGTTTGTTACATGATTCTAAAATACGGCACAAGTTTTATCTCCAAATAAAACACTAATTTGGAGACAAAAAAAAATTAGAGGTGGTCTTGGGTGCAATCGATTGTACCGTGCAATCCGATTGTACCATCACTTAAATCATGATCTGTACTCTAACTTGAATCTATATCATGATCCTAACCGTATAAATAACACTATTTTAGATACAGGTTAACTCGGTTGCACTCAAGTTTTTGTGAATAAATTATATACTCTACATTAATCTGTATCGTCTACAATCTACTATTTGATCTTATACATACATGCACTTCTTTTCTTTACTTCTACACTTATTTTCTTTAGAAGGAGAATAGCGGGGTTTGTTACTTTAAATTTTATTGTTAATACTATATAGAAAATATTCCGTTTCTGGAGGTGCCAAATGAATTTTTTAGATTTTTTTAAAAATAATTAATACTAATATGTTTTTTATTCCCCCTTTGTATGATGATTCAAATTAACCTCTAATATATTAATTGAAAAAAAAAGTATTTTATTAATTGAGTTGTGCCTTTTTATTTTATTACCATTTTTTTTTACGGGAATCTTACACTTATTTGATCGAACAAAACTTAAAAAATACTACTACCATCTTCCTCAAAACAGAAAAAGAAAAAGAAAAAAAAAAAGCTACTACCATCATTAAGTATAAGAATTAATGTGCATTCATCTATATTCTTAACATTGAATAAACTGCAGTTACGACTGCACCGTCAAAAGGGTTGACGGAGACATATGAAAACAAAAGTGGTAATATGTGTTAATTATGTTGTAAGATTTTGACAGCCTTAAACTTGTACATACTACTTTTTTTCTTTGTCTTAGATTCCCTAGTATATTTTTCTAGGTGTAACATTTTTTTAGTAATTTTCTAGATGTAACATAAAAATGATATACACATGATATCGACCGATTGAAGCTTTGGTCATGAAAAAAAAATATATATATATATATATATATATATATATATATATATATGCATGCCAAATCGAAAACATATACAGAATTATATGAAATAAATTAATAAACAAACTTTCCATTGGGAACATGTACTTCTGGTCAGTCATGCATTTTCATAATTCTAGTGCATGCCCCACATAACATGAACGGTGACAGAAAACGAGGTAATTAATTAAGTTACAAATTTTGGATTTTATATCATCTAGTAAAAAAATTTACCTTACAAATTATGTTTCACTCCTTAATACTTAAAGATAATCTGTAAATTTTATGTGTGATATATGAATAAATATTTATAATATAGAATTTCATATAACGTGTATGTATAATTTCAAATTTTATTGCAGTCCTTCAAAATTTAAATGCGTTTGAGGTTCCCTCTCTCACTTTTCAACGCCCATATATTACTATTATAAATTAATACTTAAAGATAAATCTGTAAATTTATCTGTGATGTATGAATAAATATTTAATCTTATAATTAATTCTTAATAAAGTTAATCATAGTCAATTTTTATTTATAATTATTTTAGCATTTATTTTTTATTTTAGTTAATAATTAGTCATTAGAGTATATTACATAGGGTATATGTAAATTTATAAGCTTCAATTGTTAATAATAAATACCCGCTATGTCCCACAAAATTGTGCATCACTTTTGGTGACACATATTTTAATAAATGTTAAGTGAGTGTATTATGAATGGAATAAATTGCAATATTGAGAGAGAGAGAGAGATTTGTGGTAAAATTATGAATATGTTGATAAAATGAGATAAAAAAAAGGGGGTTTGTAGTAGGAAAAATGCTCAATCTAGTTGAACGTACAAAAATGATAGAAAATACATATTTTTATGGGACGAAGTCCCTGACGGATAATTAATTATCCTTTACTATATTATAACAATTCAATTATTTCCAAAAAATAAATTTAATAATAAATATTGAGACAAAAGATTGGAATTGGGAGAGGGCCATGTCCCAATTTACTATTCTCAATCTTATCAGCTGGTGGGACAAGTTAAGGTTATGATCAATGAATTTGGAGCAAAACGACCCTTAATGTATGCATATGTTTCTTCCTCATTTGTTCCTTATGATACAAACATCAACTGCCACAAAACAGTAATTCCACAAAATGTACTAGACAGCTAATTGCCAATTGGCCCTTCTTTAGATATACTCATTCGTCAAATATCAACAATATATAAATTAATGATGTTAAATATAATACATATACTTATATGCATATTCACATTTCAGTAGCATAATTTATAATATCACTAGTACCAGTAATTACAAGCATTTTTTTTAGAGCAAGTAATTACAAGCATGTTATTAAATATGAGTTATTTTGGATCTAAATTTTTACCCCTTTCACAATGATACAATTTCGTAAAATAGTCCCTAAATATAAAATTGAAATGATGCAGACTGCACTTTCGCTAGGACTCCTAATCTACCACTATTGTTAACATACTATTATTTCTCAATCATTATTTCCAAGAGTAATGATGAAGCTGGGTTTAGAGAAAACTAAGCTAGCATGGTTATTAACTATCTTCTAAACTTTTTTTTTTTAAAATTTGTTACAACCAAAGAAAGGAAAAAATCCACTCACACTCTAGCTCCTAGGGTGACTCGAACCCCCGACCTATTGGTTGGAGGGGAAGCGTCTTACCAACAGACTGCGCTTCATCGTCAACTATCTTCTAAACTTTAATTTATCTAGACTTGGACGATGAAGCGCAGTCTGTTGATAAGACGCTTCTACTCTAATTAATAGGTCGGGAGTTCGAGTCATCTAGAAGACTAGAGTGTGAGTATGCTTTTTCTTTCTTTGAATGTAACAAATAAATAAAAAAAAATCTTTGAATGTAACAAATAAAAAAAAATATCTGGACTTAGCTAGACCCATATTTTGGGGAAACAAGAAATGAGTAAAGACTAAAGTATCAACTCTGGCCAAGCAAACAAGTACTAATTGGGGATGGCAATTATAGCTAATTAGGGGCCCATGATAATCAAGCACTTAATCAAATAGCTAGGAAGATGGAGATTAATATCTTAACTATAAGCAAAGCAAATACACTACCAATAAAGACACCTTTCACCCTTTATTCTCTTAATGCGCAAATAAATAAAGTGAACTTTTGGGAACGAACACTAAAATATGCGTAATTAGTAGATTAAATGAGTTGGAGAAAAAATATATATTGAGAATTGTAAGAGAGCGTTTACTTTGTATGATAAATAAAATAGATGATTAAGTATTTTTATTTTTAAAAGTATGATATCTTCAGTCCCACTTTTTCATGGGATAAGAATCAAATAGAATTAGCTTGAATGATAAAAATAATCAAGAGGCTTGAGATCGATATTCCAAAATTGCAATCTATCAAAGTAAACAAGAGATTAGTCTTATTATTTTTATCAGTCAAGGCTAATCCTTCAAAGTAAACACCTCCTAAAACTAAGTATAGAGATAGAAAGTGGTGGGCACATTAGTTAATTAATCATTTAATTATTTGTCAAAAAAGAAATGAGATATTTGTAATGGAACATCCCATTATGAAAAGTGGAATATTTGTAATGGGACGGAGAGAATAAATTATTAATACAAAAAAAAAATACACACTTATTATTTTATCCCCAACTCAAAATAGTCTTTGCGGTGAATAAGAGATTTATCATTCACATCTTGGTAGACTCTTGGTTATAAATGAGTGTTTTTAGACTATTATTCACAAGTGCGACCTCTTGTGTGTGAACAGTGAAGTCTTGGGTTCAAATCCCATTGCTCCCCTCCCCAATTCCTCGAAGTTAGAAAAAAATGAGAGTTTTTTAGACTATTATTAATCACAACTCAAAAAATTTATCTGTTTTTAAGATTATAATTCACAATTTAGAATAATCCTCATTGTGAAGTAAAACTTTTGATTATAGTAATTCACAATTCATAAAAACTCATAATTGTGAATCAAAATTTTATACTGTAGAGTGTATATAAATCCCAGTGAAGGTCAATCGATTAGGACCTGACAAAACATGCCTTGAGATTGCAACTTCACAATTCTTAGCTTAATCTGATCCAAGTGTGAACGCGTAGACAAATTTGAAGCCGTACTTGTCGAGAATTTATTGGATCTAATGACAATTACGTAACATTACACAAAAATTGTGTTTTGTTCTTTATTAGTAATATTTTTTGTTTTATTCTTCTAATTTTTCTTTTATATATGAGAATAAATAGTTTTATGTATTAAAATTATAATTATACCATTTCATATACTGAAATGTGAAAACGATCTAAATTAAAATAGTAAGAACGAATTTTCTAGACTCACACATCTAATTTCTATTATATTTCAATCTTATTTATTTATTTTCACTTATATATAAAAAATATTATGCTACATACCTGACTTGAGTACCACTCACATTAACGTTATTATTTTTGTTTTATACAATTATTTGGATTTTAATACCTCATAAAATATTGTTATTAAGATAATTAATTTTATAAATTGTATATAAATCAAAGTTCGATTCGTTATTTTTGTCAATTGTTTGAAAAAGGAAAACGAACAAATTAAGCTTTGAGTTTTATGTAATTTTTAAAATTAACTTCATTAACAATTTATGAAGATAAACATAAATATATAAACCAAAAAGATAACGCTAACATGGATTGAACGTGAGTAGTGTTCACGTAAAGTGTTAGAGTTGGAAACTCTATTTGTTTTTGTTGTCATTTATATGTTTGTGGTATGTATGATCATATGTGATACCAGATGTGTTATCATGACTGGGCAGAATATTTGGAGAATATTCTTTTCGGATTTGATCAAGGTTTATGGATATACTTGGACTCTTTAGAGTGTTTGTTCCGTGTTGGACACTCTTGTGATATAGTGATCGACTTCTCAGAGTATTAAAGAGTTGGTTTAAGCAAGGACTTTCGATTGCAACAACTATATAAGTCGTCTTCAACCTTGAAGAAGGGTTGACCCTTTTTGTGCATTATGTCGAGCAGTTCATGAGCGCCGCACCTTGCTTTGAGAGAACATCATACTTTCGTATTTATGTTCTTGTTTTTCACTAGCTTTCCGTTTATTCTCTGTGTTGAGCAAAGCAAGTCAGTTTTATCTGTTTTGTGAATTATTGGTTGTAAGGGATTAAGTGTGTTCGTCGGGGCTCACACTTAGAGAGTTATTGTTATCTAGCTTTCAACGGTTTATCGTGTGTTGGGATTTTGGGAAATTATAGAGGCATTAGAAAGATTGAGTCTTTGTATAAGTCCTGCTGTAATTTAACCTCACATAGTGAATCGTTTTCCCTGGGCGAGGCCCCCTAAACGTAGGTGTTCTATCACCGAACTGGGATACCATTGCTTGCGTCTTTGGTTGTTATTGTTTCAGTTACTTACTGTTTTTAGTATCTCTCGTGATATTACTTGTGGTATTTGTGCGAGATTTTATGTGTTATTGGACCGGCAGGTATTACATAAAGTACTACTCCCTCCGTCCTAATGAAAGCGGTGCGCTTCTTTTCAACACGAGATTTAAGGAGAATAAGATTGTAGTGTGTAAAGGTGTGTGAGGGCCATTATTTGTAGTGTAAAATTATTACCAAAACAAAAAATGCACCACTTTCATTGGGAGTTGGGATGGCTAAAAAAAATACGCACCGCTTTCGTTGGAACGGAGAGAGTGCAACATAACAGTTCTCACTTTAAATTGATCGGATAAAGTTATTTTTCTTGACATCCAAAACAATAGACATCTCTTGTGCAAAGGGATAAAATCTGAAATCTAAGCTATGCAAAAGAAATTATATAATATAAAAAAAAACATTTTATTTTTCTTAACATTGTTGTGGACAAAGTGGAGTGCTAAATGTAATCAAATTCAAAAGCTCTGGTCCGACGCACGGTATTTTATAAACAAAAACTAAAACTGAACTTTGGAAAAGTTTAAAGTGAAAAGAAATTAGAAAGTGTGGAAATGGGACCGTTGAAGAAAAAAGTTGCAAATGAAAAATGGGAAAGTGATGGTAAAAAGAGAGAAAAAAATTGAATTTAGAGTATAATGGGAATCTGTAATTTTATAGAACAAAGTTTGTGATCATCCTAGGGAATTGTATATGTTGGAGCATATCTACCTTTCGGCATAGAGAGATGATGACCACCTCAAAAATGGAAAAATTATGGTTTAGAGTTTAAATAATCTAGCTTAATAATTGTCTGCTCCAATAAAATAAATGAAGTGAAAAACTCGGGCTTTTCACTTTCACAATATTTCAACATTGTTTAAAAGTTGTTTATGTGGGTTCTTTAAAAGATAGTATTTCAACATTGTTTATAACTTTATATGGATTCTTTGAAAAGAAACAAACTAATACGTAGCTCAAAATGACGTGGTCGAATAGCCAATGAGGCCTAGCTCAAGTGACAAAGTTGAAGCACCAAAAGACTCTTCTTTATTATAAGTCTTGGGTTCAATTTCGTCTGCGTGCGGATAGTTTTTTCACCTTTATGTGGGTAGTTGCGTGCGATTATTTTTGCATTTTTGTGTGGTGTAGAAGTCCCGCCTACGTGCGGGTTGCTTATTCGATTACATAATAGACACCTTTTATAATTCTATTTTATTATTATTATTATTATTATTATTATTATTATTATTATTATTATTATTATTATTATATGTGAATTAGGACGTTAATCGGTTTAAGAAAAAAGGAGACACAAAACTTTATTTTATTTTCAATGGCCTCAGTGCCCTACTAATTTATAGCCAGCATTATATATTAATTTATTACTGGTGCGTATTATAGAATTATTATCAACCCTCTTAACGTGTTTAAATTTAATCTGATGAGATAAATAGATAAAGTATTGATTGAGTATTTGAAAAATAAAATGATCATATCCCTCATCAGTCAGTTTGTTTTTTGTAATAAATTTTGTTGTTGGAACATAATATACTAGATGCCAAGACTAAGTGTATTATTGTAATTTGCTATTTTAAGTGTAACAACACGAGGAAAATTAAAATAAATACAAGGATAAACTAAGGTGGAAACCAAGTTCAGAAACCTTAAATTTGCAAGATGTCTTACTTCCCCAAAAGAGACAACCCATGTTATGTAGGCGCATCCGATCGTAATACATCCACATCGTCTCATACGTCAAAATGAAGATATAATAATTGAAAAAAATAAAATGAAATATTGGGAATTGGGATATGGGTGGCTAACATAAATCTTTTAAATCAACCTCACATATTTGGTTCATTTGTCTGCAAAATGATTGGATCATTGGACCAGTTTGTTATACGTTCAACTATATATCCACCCACGACTTTTCTATTTTTTACATATATATATTCTATTTTCTGAATCATACATTCCCTTGTAAATCAGAATAAATATTAAATAACATAATTTGGGAGAAAGATAAATTAGAAATTATTTTAAACATAAAAATTGGAAATTCATACTTGATTTTAGATCGGAATGTGCTTAAAAGATTTGGGCCCTAACCATAATTCAAAACATTGTGTCGTAGGCCCGGACCGGTCCAATTTCTCCCTTTGGGCTGGGGCCCCGATGAGATAAGCATTAACAATTTAAGGCTATGTTAAACAAACCTTGTCAACAACCAAATAATCTTGATCTCTTTCGGTATTTAATTAATTTCTTTTGTTTTATATTATTAACTAGTTTTATTTTCGTACAGCACCAAGATATATACTTAATTAAAATAATAAAAGATTTAATTTATATTTTTTAGAAATATAAAATTAATGAGTTACTTTTGTTATAGTAGTATAAAATAGTTATAATAGTGTGTGTGTGTGTTGGCCTAATGGTTGGAGGTTAATGCCCTACACCTGAGATCTTGGATTCGAATCTTCCGTTACGCGGTCTTTAAAAATTTCTTTATTTATTTTTATAATTTATATAAAAAAATATATTATACTCCCTCCGTCCCGATCAAAGTGGTGCACTTTTTTTGGGCACGAGATTTAAGGAGAATAAGATTGTAGTATAAAGGTGTGTAAATGTGTGTGAGGCCACATTGTTTGTAGTGTAAAATTATTACCAAAAAAAGGAAATGCATCACTTTCGGTGGGACAGCCCAAAAAGGAATATGCACCACTTTCGGTGGGACGGAGGGAGTAATAGTTAAAATATCGTTAAAATAAAATATTTCCTTATTTATTTATGTAATTTATCAAAAAATTTATTATAATAGATAAAGTATCGTTAAAATAAATATGAATTCATTTTACACAAATTCTCTTGCATATCCAGATGTATGAAGGATTCAAATGTGCAGAGATACATATATATATTCAGACTCAGTGGCGGGAGATAATTACCAACTGAGCATCTGGCTCAGTTGATAGATCTAGTGCTCATAATATACTGTGCAAAAAAAAATGCTTAAATTCAAAAACAATATCTAACGAACCAATAAAAAAGTGACATGTGTCATAATCTTTTATCTGATTTTGGGAGGTTGGGGTCAGTCCATAACTTTGGGGTCTACTAAAGGCAGCCTAATGGGGCAAGCAAGATCATAGTTGGAGGCTATAACTCGTGCTACTAATCAAATGAGTTTTTCATGCAACAAAAACATGCATAAACTATAACACCACAAGGCATGGGCGAAACTATACAACAACATACGAGTAATGTGAGTTTGGTATGTACCGAAAAACTCCACAGTTTTGACAGTTTAATTGCAATTAAGCAGTTTGGAAAATAGATGATGAAATCTCAATGAGACGAACATGGTTGTAAATTCTTCATGTATGGATGCTCAGGGCTGGTCCTGACAAAACTGAGGCCCTGGGCGAAATAAAAAAATGGGGCCCTAATATAATATCATACTACCACTACAAAAAAATGTATAATTTGCGACCAAAATTACCGGCGGCCCACCGACGATGGAGGGGACGACCGTGTTTTTCAAAATAGCGGTGGAAATACCAGTGGCAAGGATGCCTCCGGTGATCACCGACAGGGCTGCCGCCGGTATTGTTAATATTAATTAATTTATATACTTAAATATATTACCGGCGGCGAGGTGCAACTAGCATTTGCATTTTAAATTGAACTTTAACTTTTAAATGCAACTAGCATTTGCATCTCGTGCAATGCACTGAAAATAATTTTTGTTTTTACTATTTGTATAAAATTAATACTACTAATTTAATTATTATACTTATAAATATAATAAAAAATTAAATTTAATTGAATATATTTGAATTGAATCTTAAAAAAATAAAAAAGAATTCACAATTATAAAATTTGATATTAAAAACAAAAATAAAAAAAAATAAGTTAAAAAATTAAAAATAAAATACTCCTAATTTAAAAGAATTAAAAATATATTTATTTAAAAAGATGAGAGAGGAGAGAGAAATTTATAAAACTTTAATATTTAAACATGCATAAATTTTACATTTTAAATCAAATATTTTCATAAAATATAGTATCATATTAAAGTTCTTATCATGATCTTTAATTTGATATGCATATTAAATATTTTATAATTAATTGAATTTCACAATTTTGGAAAGAAATGTAACAACAAATAAGAAGTTAAAGAAAATAAAAAATGAAAATAAAAAGAAATATATATAGTTTAAACATAAACCTTCAATTTTATTATAACTACAAAATTGTCACTCAATTTTGAAATTAATTTGAAATTGATTTCAAATTGAAAACTCTCTTTTTAATATAGTATAGATATACTTTTGACAATAAATTATGTTGGGCCCAAAATCATTTTGTTAGTATACATAAGATCTATAATTAATAGGATATATTAAAAAATTTGGGCCCTCAAATTTTTGGGGCCCTGGGCCGTCGCCCATGCCCGCCCACCCTCAGGACCGGCCCTGTGGATGCTCTCCACTGCATCATCACCGCTATTAATCCTTCCACTTGGCATATATGAAGCAGAGCATTTCCTGCAAAACCACACAAGTTTGATATAAATTTAAGAAATGGTATATTATCACATGACATGATTAAATAGCGCAAGAATTTCAAAAAAGTCAAGGCTGGAACTTAGAGAGAGAAGATTTTAACCTTGTGCATTGTTGAAGGAGAGTATAAACCTTTGCAAGATTTGTCAAAGGTCTACACCTTGTGATTAAATGTTGAGTTACTGTACAAAACATCAGCAAAACATCATGCAGCTGCAAAATAGTGCATTTTTTTTTTCCAATTCTAATAAACGTGCATTTTAATTAAAAAAAAAACTAGATCTATAAATATATCCAACTAGAACAGGTAATTAGTTATATCATATATAGATAAAATTTATTTAATATTACATATTAATAGCCTAGAGTTTAAGTTATATAAAAAAATTGAGTTCCATACATTATGTTGACAACAGTAATACTTCTAAAAAATAGTATATTGAATAAATGATTATCCTTTTTTTTATCAAAAACGAAAAAAATGATAAATCCTTTTATAAATTGGATAAAATAACACCCATAATAAACACTATAATGTCTCTTCGAACTGAAATTTCATTCACGACTTTACCTAACAATACACAGAAAGCGTTTGTTGGGAAAGTAAATTGAAAAAAGCTTGGCAACTCTCCAGTTTGCAGCTAAGGATAACAGGATAACATCTCTCTTCTCTCTTTCTCACTTGTTCAACAACAATGGCGACCGCATCGCCTTCATCAATCTCCTTCTTCTCCTCCTCCATTTTCCTCTCCACTCCCAACCCCTCCCCCAAAACCCTCCACTTCCCCCGCCTAAGGCCGCGCGCCGCCGCAATCCAGGCGGAGCTGGCCACAGTCCCCGTGCTCTCCTTCGAAGGCAACCAGGTGGGAACCACCACCCTCAACTTAAAATCCGCGCCCCCGGAGACCGCGCGCTCCGTCGTCCACCGCGGCATCACCACCGACCTCACCAACCGGCGGCGCGGCACGGCGTCCACCCTCACCCGCGCCGAGGTCCGCGGCGGCGGGAGGAAGCCCTACCCGCAGAAGAAGACCGGCGGCGCCCGCCGCGGGTCGCAGCGGACGCCGCTCCGCCCCGGCGGCGGCGTCATCTTCGGCCCCAAGCCCAAGGACTGGTCCATCAAGATCAACAGGAAGGAGAAGAGGCTGGCGATCTCGACCGCCATTGCGAGCGCGCTGCAGAACACGATCGTTGTTGAGGATTTGGAGGAGAAATTCGAGAAGCCGAAGACGAAGGAGTTCATCGCGTTGATGAAGAGGTTAGGGTTGGACCCGAAGAGGAAATCGATGTTTCTGATGACGGAGGTGCCGGATAGTTTGCGGCTGTCGAGTAGGAATGTGGGGACGCTGAAGATGCTGACGCCGAGAACGCTCAATTTGTTCGACATTTTGGATGCGGAGAGCTTGGTTCTCACCAAAGGGGCGGTCGACTTCTTGAATGAGAGGTATGGATTAGATGAAGATGATGAGGATGAGGATGAGTTTGAAGAAGTGGAGGATGATGCTGCTGATCAAGGTTAACTCTTGTTGGTTTATTGAGTTTAGTTTTTGCTTTTTCTTTCACTTGTTGATTTTTACATAGGCTTGGTTGCGTTTTGGAGGAATCTGTATGATCAAATTGATCATGATCATGAAATTTTTGTAGGATTTATTATGTGTTTATGAGATAAAGATGTTTCTGCCTCTTATGAAAGTTATAAATTGTTGTTTTTAAAAGTAGATGCATTAGACGTGTAGGATGGTGTTAGTAGGAAAGAATGTAGAACTTGAGAACTTATGTAGTTAGATGCTAGTGATTGTTCAACTTTGGAGGTTGGAGAGTGAGTTTATTAGGGGTTCATGGATAGGTTGATGGCACGGCGCAAGAATCGAATGACATTGTTTTGAGGGTTCCTGCAAGAATAGAAGGTGCAGTAGATTAGGATTTCCTGTATTGTGTTTTGATCTACCCTGCTTCAAAGGATTTACTAGAAGGAAGTGTGTCGAGTGCCCTAATCGCGCTGATTTTGAAATTTGATGACAACGAGTTGATGTGCGTTAAGATAGATGCGAATGAAATGAAATGATACACGACCAAGTGGAGCTCGTTGGAAGTGATTCATCAGAATTGAGATAGACAATGAACCGTGCCATTGATGATTGCTTCTATCTTGATGATTTCTATCATAGTTCTTTTGCTCCAATTAATGTTATATTTGATGGATCTACAATTAGAATGTGTTCGAACCAAGGTTTCTGACTGCATGTTTTCTTTCACCCTGCATATATAAAACTCTCTAATATACTGCTGAGGTTATTTGCTTGCTATCCAGTCACAAAAAACCACAAAACATCCATTGATTGATTGCTTCTAACTTGTTTCCAACTTTGTGATCAGGAGCTGAGGTAGAAGGGGACACCGATTCATCGCAGTGAAACTCTCTCTCAACCGGTGCAAACGCTATCTATTGCCAGAACCAACAGCCAGTATTTGTTAATGTTTCAGGTTGCAAGTCATGACTGCCTGTATTTTTTGTTAGCAATTAGTACTGCTGCAATCTCAAATTTTGTATTCTAGCTTCATTGTTCAATGGGTTTGCTGCTTCAAATTTTGACCAGTAGGTGAAAATGTTGCTAGGATGCCTATGTATGTAAACCACACTATTTTCTGGTAAATTCATGTTCGTCTATCTACAATGCTTGTGTCCACTTCATGCTATCTTACTTATAATCTTGAGAGAGAGAGAGAGAGAGAGAGAGAGGCACACATTTACAAACAAGTATCTCTGTAACTGGATGAAAAAAGTGATGTATACAATAGTATAGAATGCAACTTGGTCAATTACAAACAAACTGCCACTTTCTACATCAACAACGTTAGAGGCAATTTCCTTGAAATAGTAGTACGATCTTTCTCAATGAAACCATCGTTCATTTTTCTCAAAAAAAGAAAAAATGAAACATTGTTCATGATCATGGGCATAAAAATGCCTTCAAACATGCATTTTTCCAGTAAGACTGTACAAATTAGATATATCGGGTGTTATTCTATGAATATACAGAGCCGCGAAGGTAAGACGTCGACCACCTAGTTTTGTTACCTGTCTTTTCGTCTCCTCCGTTCGAGCATTTTGGAGCGACGGGTTTCAGAACACCACGATAACATCCGAGAAAGGATCGTTCAAGATGCCATTGTTCTTCATCAAGAACCTGATTGTAGAGGGACAAGAGACCCCTGTTTTCCTCTGATAAAAAATGTGAGCTCAGCAGGGGCAACCACCATTTTCAACCATTCTTGCAGCTCTTCGCCTTCTACTTTCTCCTTTTCTACAATCACAGTTTTAAGTCAAAATAGTTGCTAAATATTCGGATTTAGAAGTGTTGAAACGCGTATGCAGAATATATGTAAAAGTCACGCGGACAATAATACCTTCCAGGTGGGCGCCGAGACCCTCCAAGATTGTAGGATTTGCACGAACAACAGAGAGTGCCACGTCAAGTGCCGATTGCAGTAAGGCTTTAACCTCTCTTTGAACAAGATCAACGAGGTGGCCCTATCAAAATAAAACATAGTGGAATCATTTGAGAAGCTAGATAGCACTTGGAACTATGAAACAAGAGATGATTGACTAAGAAAGAGACATAATAAAAGTGCAGAGTAATACTTGTTCCCTTCCCCATGGTGATCCACCAGAGTCATCCATTCCACCACCAGAAAGAGTTGCCAAGGAGATGGGGCCTACGGCTTCGTTGAGGCCATACTCGGCCACCGCCTTATATGCCATATCAGTTGCTCGTCGAATGTCATCAAGTGCACCTGTCGATACACGCCCAGAGTATATAAACTCTTCTGCTGCACGTCCACCAAGTAGAGTAACAAGTCTCCCCCGCAGCTCATCGATGAAGAGCAAATACCTATCTTCAGTGGTTGGAGGGGTGTACGTAAACCCCAGCGCTCCTCCGGATCTTGGCAATATGCTCAGCTTCTGATGAAGCCAAAAAGATTGACATATATTAATCATATTACTGTTCTTAGACTAGTTATCCAGGAATCCAAAAGAACCCCATCAAAAGAAATTTTAAGAGAAATAATTAAACCACGTGATACGAGAAGTTGCACTTTCAGATTCTTTTTAACCACCAGAGAACGCACCAGACATGATTTTCATGCCTTTTATCATACTCTAATTTCATCAAATGACAATTCTACATCTCAGGCATCAGCAGCAACATTGACAATATGTTTAAAACATGAATGAGCTCAACTTTTGCCAATAGTCTACACTAAACTACTGACCGTGGAGGACAACTTGCAAGAGCCAAAACAATAGAAGTATAGAACTATTATTTGAAGAAAGCCCAAAGAAAATGCCACAAAGCAATTACCTCAACCCGAGGTTGTCCAGAAAGAAGATTTGCAACAGCAGTTCCGACCACTGCATGACCAGCTTCATGCCGTGCAACAACAGCTTTCTCACTGCCTTGCAACTTAGTTGTCTTCTTTTCAATACCCTGTAGTGTAGCATGAACCGTCTAAGAGACATAGGAAACTTAACTTGGTGTACATTGATAGAAGGCAACTCAGAAAATAAAGCAGGGAAGTAGTTGTAAATAACTCCTCATTTTTCTCTGTTTTTATGCAAAAAAATCCCCTTCTTTTTCAGAGGTGCACCAACTCACTTCACGTTTTTAAAAAATATGCACAATCTGTGTTGAGCACTTCAATTTTGCTTGGAAACAAGGGCATTTTGATGCAATTTAAAAAACACAAGGGGGTTCGCGCAAAATTTTGATAACACAGGGGTGCTCAATGCATTTTACCCATTTTTATCTTCCTTTTTGTCGTTTACTTTTAACTTTTTGCCCAAATTTGCAGTCCCTGACTTCAAAAATCCATAAAGGCTTAGATATATACATAAAAGTATGGCAAATTCCCCTTTGAGAAAGAAAAAGGGACTGCAAGTTTTACCGCTATTGATCGCTCGACCGCTTGAATGAAATCATTTTTCTCGACCATGGATTTATTACTCCTTCCGGCCAATAAAGCAGCTTCGTTTACCAAATTTGCGAGGTCTGCCCTGTACAAAATCCAAAAGATGGCAAAATAAAACTTCAATAATGTCTCTTAAGATGAACAACATGCACCAGGAATTCTGAGGGTGAACGAACCCAGTAAAACCCGTGGTCATTGAAGCAATATCAGCAAGGTTAACATCTTTGCCCAGAGGAAGCTCTTTCTTGGAAACATGGACATCCAAGATGGCTTCTCTTCCGGTTCGATCAGGTGTTTCAACCTAATACCAAATTATGCATCTTACTATACAGACAACTGGAAATATGCCTAAACTGTAGCATTCTTAAAAAATGATAGCTATAAAAAACAAAAATCTAGTTACCGTAACCACTCGATCAAATCTACCCGGCCGACGGAGTGCGGGATCTAAAACATCTGCTCTATTAGTTGCTCCAAGTACAATCACTGCTGAGTTACTATCAAATCCATCCATTTCCTGCAGTACTTATCTAGTAAGCGTATTTCAGCTCAGCAGAATTTTAAAAGTGATTCAGAAAAAAGTAAGCTAGATTTCAGAGTCTTACAGTGAGAAGTTGATTTAAGGTCTGTTCACGCTCATCGTTACTCACAATACGGAATCGACCATCACGGCTCTTGGCTACAGCATCTATCTATAAATCGAGGAATTGGTAATCAGAAACTTGTAACTGAGCTGCTAAATTCATTGTGAAGAGCAACTAGGGAGAGTGAGGAGGAACCTCATCTATGAATATTATGGATGGAGCCTCCTTCTTTGCCCGAGCAAAAAGATCTCTGACACGAGATGCCCCCATACCAACATACAGCTCTACAAATTCACTTGCAGAACAGCTGATGAAAGGAACATCAGCCTCTCCGGCAACAGCTTTTGCTAGAAGTGTTTTACCTGTTCCTGGTAGACCAACCTGTAGACAAACAGAGGTTGGATTTCCACTTTATTCAGTGCATGGAAAATAATTAACAGAAGGAAATAAGTTTTAGCTAATTAATTATACAGATGAATAAAGTAAACTGAAACCAAACATTTCAATCTATTTCATGATAAATCTAATGAATCTCCAGATGCTAAACTATATATTCAAAAATATTCTTTCCCAAAGATAGAAAGCAGGTTTCTGTTAAATTGGTCAACAAAAGATATCTCCAGTAAATATTGAATATGACATAGCTTCCAATATCAGTTTTCATTCATGTTTGCCAGTTGTTTCTACTTGCTACAGAGTAGAAGACAACTCACCAAGAGAACTCCTCTAGGAGGTCGTGCACCAAGTTTTATATACTTGTCTGGATTCCTGAGAAATTCCTGGACAAAGAAAGCAAGAATATTAAACAATGAATCATGTGAGTCCTCACTACAAGACTAAAATGCCAAAGTGGAAACATACTGGATTAATATAATTTGCAAAAGATTAGAATTTTATGGAAATTCTAACATACCACAATCTCTTCCAGCTCTTCTTTTGCCTCATCAACACCAGCAACATCAGCAAATGTAATAGTTTCTCCTTGTTCAGAAACTTTGGCTCCCGCAGAATTTCCAGACTTTCGGTTTCTAAGCTGCCCCGGGGTATGCTATATTTTTGCAGGCAATTTTTAAACTGTACCCATTATATTTTTTCTGGAGAGACGTATAAGCAGCATGATGATTCTTACCTGAGAAAAGCTTACGGGGAACCGATGAAGAAGACCTGCTAGCACTGCGACATAGAATAAGGCTATCTGTAAAACAGAAAAAGGAAAGAGCGGAATCATATCTCATAAGTAGAATATCTAGGTGAAGGATGATGGCATAAAGACAAACAGAAATTACAAAACACAGCAATATTTTTGGTGGGGGTGCAAGCTAATGTCATGTGGTGGGTGATCTTTTGAGCTTGTCTGCTGTGGATTATTAGGTTTTGCTTAATTGACTGACAAGTCATTGCTTCTGAAGTAATTAACCAGAAAGTGTTAATGTTATATTTAACTACTAAATTCACAAAATTGTAAAAATACTGAAATGGTCAAAATTAGTTCTTTGAGAAACACCTGTTACTAAATCACAATGAAAATGAAATCACAGGACTTATTTTTTTGGTTTACAGTATTATACTTTTTAAGCTAAATATATGACAAAATATAGCAAAGTAAGCCTTTTGGAGCTTCACAGTAATCACATTTACTTGCAAAATGCACCAAAGCCCCTACACATCTTTGAGTCTTGAAGTGCTTTGGGCATTCAACAACCAAGAAAAAGCAGTCCATAACACGTTCAATCAGCTATCAAGTTTCTTAAGTATTAGAAAAAATTCAAAATTCTATCAGCAGTAACTACAAATTATCCAAATTAAAGCAGGAGCACCATATTTCATACCTAAAAACACTGTGCAGCAACATATCTTTCAAAAATTAATGGAACTTTATTATCATAGATATTCAAAATTATGTCAAAATAAACCGCTCAACATTTGGCAGCAAACTAACCAAGAGACAAATAATTAAACTAAAAACTAATCTACCAACTCACCAATGCAGAATTCAAGAATCCTCCAGACCTCTTATCCGGAGACCCAAACTCCACATCATTCTCCAGCATCTTCTCATACGGTGTCTTGATGTCAACCGGCCTCGTGGTCGTGTAGACTACTCTCTTAGTGGGAGTCACAGTCTTCAACAAAGAATCCGAGTCCTGAAACTTACTATTCACCTCACCAACACCACTCTCCACAACCCCACTTTCCCTCTTCAACTTAAACATAATGTGCACCCCATCAACCTCCACCTTCTGCACCTGATTCCCATTAATCTTACTCACAAACTCACTGTACGGAACAGTAACAAACGTGGTAGGCGTCCTCGGCTCCGAGCCCGGGAGAGGAATCCCGGGCCTCAGCAATCTCATCACAAACATCACAATCCCCAATTGTATGAGCAAAACGCCCATCTCCTGAGCATGAATTATCGGCTGCCACTTCCATTTATTACTATTATTGCCCCACCAATTATTCTTCCCCTGCTTCTCCCTCCGGCCCGAGCCCGAAGCAGCACCCCCCGGCTTCTTCGGGCTCTCCGGCCCCGTCGACGCCTCGGGCTTCTCAGCCGAATCAGTGTCGTGCTCGCGAGGACTGTTGGCGTAGATCTTCGTAAACTTCCAATTCATATGATTCCGCAGAAAATACCCCTGCAGCTTGGAAACCCTAGGCTGCAGTCGGAACGGCGATGTATCGTGGAGGTGACGATTCGATTTCACGTTGAAAGCTCTATACCGACTGCAAACTAAGCTGTAATTCTGAACATAATTGGAATTGTTGTATCTAAACGTCGAAATTCGTCTGTAGATTATCGTCGTGTCTACCGCGACAGCCATTGGGGAATAAAATAATTCTGGTAAAAATTAAATCAAATTGAAAGCACGCGATTCAAGAATACATGTATATATATATATATACATAGACACATTTACAGAGAGAGAGAGAGACGGAGATTTTTTGAGAGCGGGGAGATGTGTGGGAGAGAGTAGGGGGTTGAAGAACGCAACATAGGGCGTTGGATATGCCGACGACGGTGGTTTCTGACCGTTGAAAATGAAGCACGAGTTAGTGTTTTTCGTTTTATCCCATTTTTTAATTGGGAGTCTATTTATCCGAATTTAGATTTTTAGAACAACTAGGGACAAATTGTATAACATGTTTTATTGTTTTATGAAAGAAAAAAAAATTATACTTTGACTCTCAAATTATTGAATTTTTTTATTACTTTTAGAACAGTTAACCATTCTAATTGATTTCTTTCATTCTCTCACCAGTACGACCATTTGTAACTGTGGTAAAAGGTTTTTTTTTTTTTATAGGTGTATATAATTTCATGTTATATATTCATTCCCACTTCACTTTGCCAATTATATCGTATGAGTATAAATATATGATATGAGTGCACCATATGAAAAAGATCATTTGGGATCCCACATATATATCACATTTTAGTATATCACTCGTGTCTCAGTCTTACTATCACTTCTTTTTTTCTTTCATTTTTCCCTCCAAATTCAACGTGTCAAAGTATATGTTCAAGGAAATGAGAGTTATGGACTTATGGAGTTATGGTATAAGACTCCAACACATTCCCTCTATTTCTATTTAGCTTTTCGAATTCCTTCCACTAATATTTGGAGTAGAATACAAATTAATCATTTTTATTTATAAATAAATTCATTAGATAATGCGAAACCCATCATTGTAAATACACATAATGCAACGAAACAATATAATATCCCACATCTACGCAAAATAATAATAATAATAATAATATCCCACATCTTTTGGTTGTCATTGCATGCATAGAAATAGGGGAAAACATGAGAAGCTTTGTGAATAATTGAAGAAGCCCTCAAAAAAAGGATCGAGTGATGCTACCAACCAAAAAAACATTACTATATTTTGGCCACATTTCTCGCTCCTCTCTCTTCCAATTTCTCAGCTTCCTCAATATGCTTTTCCACTATCCAAAAAACGAAAAAACGTAGAACACTTTGTTCTTTTATCTTCTAGAAAGCCAAAAAAAAAAAATTAAAAAAATTGAAAAAAAATCCATCACCTCATCTAATCCGAATTCATGAGATTCTTGATCGAGGAGAGACCAGAAACATGGTTCTCAACGCATACGATGCCAAAGTCTGCGTGTGGAAAATGATAAAGATATCGACAAAGACATGCGTGGATGTCTCCAAAAAACATCCCTACGTTACATCATGTTTCCTCTTCATGTTCCTCCTCTACATGTGTTGCCCTCTCTTCTTCTGGATCCTGATCTACTCCCTCCCGCCCGCGATCTCCACGTGGGTGGTTCTCAGCATCCGGGACGACCGGAGATGCAGGCGGGAGAGAGAGAAGGAGAGGGAGCAGAAGGAGAGGGAGAGCGGCGGAAAGATGGTGAAGAAAACCATGTTCGCGGAGGAGGCGAAGGCGAAGGGCAGGGAGAGGATGAAGAAGGCCTACTTGCGCGTGCATTCCGTGAGGCGCAGAAAGGCCAAGGAGATCGAGCGTGGATACGACTGGTGCCTTCAGGGGAAGAGGAGCGAGGCAGAGGACGAGGACGAGGACGAGGAGGAGTACGAGGAGAGCAACAACCGGGACGTGGTCGATAAGGAGGCGATCGTGGAAGAGATACGGCAGGACCAGCCCCCCGCCAGCGCCGACATCTCGGTCAGCTGCGAGATCTACCGCAACCCGGAGGTGGTGCGGAGCCTGCGGCAGCTCAAGGACGAGGAGGAGGAGGCCAGCAGCAAGGCCGCCATGGACGTCAACATAGCCGAGGCCGAGAGGAACGAGCGCCTCGAGAGCTTGATCGCGAGGCGGCGCTCCAAGAAAGTAGTGAGCAGCGCCGTGAGCAACAGGATGCCGCCCCCCAATATCGTGATACCCAAAGTGAGCTCGTGGTGCAGCCCGAGCAGGCCCGTGGCCCCGTCCTCGCCCGGCTCCGCCCCCTCGATGCTGGGGCCCACCAGGAATCCCTTCGACCTCCCCTACGACCCGCAGGAGGAGAAGCCCGACCTAACAGGGGACAGCTTCCAGCAGGAGTTCGCATCCGGGCATGGCAGAGATTTCACGTTTTGTAGGCACGAGAGCTTCAGCTTAGGCCCTTCTCTGCCCATGGATTTCTTCGAGGACCGCGACGACGCCTCCTCCATCGACGATTTCGGATTCAGGCGCCGACGCTCATCCATCGGATATCATCACTTCCCTAAGCCAGAAACTGAAGAATCAGGTAGCTATAATATAGCATCAGATAATATCATCATCATCTCCAAATTTGTTGGTTTTTTAATTAGCTTCTCTCTGTTCGGTGACAGATACGGATTTTGGTGGTACAACGGAGGCAGAATCTGATTCAAAGTCGAATATAGAGAGTGATCATCCCGACAACGATGAGATCAAGGAAGTGATCCAAGTGCATGAGAATCAAGGGCTTGGCGGCGGCGGCGGCGAGGCGAAGACGAGGGCTAATAATGCACTAGACGAGTTAAGCTTGAGCGAGGCCTCGGAGGGTTCATCCGAGGATGACAGACCGCCGGTTTGCAAGATAAACAGAGAAGCCATACTCAAATCGCTGTCTATGCGAAGAAACTCGGTGTCGGTACCAGATATCGAGATGGAGAGCAACGATCAGCTGCAAGAGAACAATCTCAGCTACGCCAACTCTGCTCTGGAGAATGCGAGCAGATTGAAGCAACAATACTTCGCCGATAAGCCTCAGAAGCGGCACGGCATGACCTTCTCCATCGCCTCCGACATGCAGGTCGAGGTCTCGGAGCTCAGCTCACCGCCGCTCACGATCGGGGAGAACATGTCCTACCAGGACGACGCCGACGGGGAGATGGAGCGCAACGCCTCCTGGGACGGCCTCGACTCCTGGGCGGGCTCGTCCCGCCTCTCCGAGGCCGAGGACAACGAGACGAGGCTGCCGCGACCAAACGAGGCCAGAAGCAAGAAATGCGAGAGCACGAGCCGGCCCAGCGATGCCTCGACCAAGATTACCGCTGAGACGACCGCCACCTCGCCGGAGTCCAGCTCCGACGAGGACTCCAGCGAGGAGCAGTCGCCTGCGGCGGAAACAGCTGCGAGCAATGAAGGCGTCCAACGCGTGGAGGGCGAAGGCAGTACTGCTCCTCCGCAGCAGCCGACTATATCGCCGAAATCGGTGCTGCAGCCGACGCTCTCCGTGGCGAGCTTCGAACACGAGGATCGTGAGGAGGTGCGGGCGGCGGAGCATTCGAGAGCATCGGCGGTGCAGTTCACAGTTGGTACCACCTCCAACGGAGCTGCAGCTGCTGAATCATCACAGGTTCGCAAAATGAAATCAGAATCATATATTTCAATCCAAAAAAATAAAAATAAAAAGTATTAAGTCTTTGATGTGCAGCGAAACAAGGACGAAAAACAAAAGCAAGTAGTGGATGGTAGCACCTCAGAAACAAGGCAGGAGAGTAGCTCATCAACATCCTTATCATCCGATGTAGAATCCAGCGACATGGATTACATGAACGACGACGCCATGATTCAACAAATCAATGCTCGACTTTCAACAAACCAACCTACTTTAAGCAGCAATCAGATAGACAAGGTGTGTATGCACATATATTTATTCCTTGAAAAATTGCTTCGATTTGGAGTTGTAACCAGCTGCGTTATGATCACTGAATTAGGGGAAGATGGCTATTGAAGAATCAACGCAATCCGAAACAAGCAGCTGTGAGGATTATGATTCTGAAGTCGAAGATGGGATGAACCATGGAGCTCAACAGCAGTGATTCCAAGTAGCAGATAAAATACAAGTTACACATTTTTTTGCAGAGGAGAAGATGAAGATAAAGATAAAGATGAAGAGATGATGAGTGTGTTTTATGTTGGAGAGATGAAATGTAACATATTTTGCAGGGGTTAGAAAAAGTTGGTGAACCCAGTTTTCAGCTTAGATAGACTGAATATATGCATAGGAGATAGATTTATACTGTGGAAATCATTAGTGTAAACATATCACAATTTCAAAGCATGTTTGATATATATATGCATGCAGCTTGAATTGGAGCTTCACCACTTATGTATTAGATTGTATTAGTATGAAGAAAGGTTTACTTTCAATCTGCCCAACAAATTAATCTTTTAAGATTTTCCAACTTAGCAAGAGTGTGATTAATTATATATGCATATGCTTATATCAAATTTATTAGTAGTATTTTTTGTTTCCTTCAATTTTCTATTGGAATTAGCAAGAGTGTGATTTATAGTTACTTTTTTATTTTTTGTTTTTGCCTATAATTTTTATTTCAATCTTTTGCCCATAATATTAATTAGAATTTGTTACATTATAATTAGTTTTTATTTTTATAGTAACTCTTTTTGAAATAAATAAACATGATGTATGGATAAGTTTGACAAAAATAATTGTGAGATGACGGGCATCTTTAAATGAAGTAATGAACTTCCTAAAAATAGTATTGTGTGATTGTCTTTCATGTTATGATATGATGTATTAAAATATGTCTTCTGACTCAAAATTTATATTCAAATACTAATTAATAAACACCTTCAAAATTAGACTATTAAAATTTTATCAGATTTAGATGTTTTATTTACCGATTTAATGGAACTAGAAAAAAAAAAGTTGTACTACATCGAAACACAAATTTTAATTAGATAATTTAGATCCCGTGGTGATGGAGCAACAACCGTTGTGAAGGATGTTGTCATAAAATAATGAAACAAAATAAAAAAATCTGTTAAGACAAAGTCGCGATTATGATGTTGTTGTAGTAGAAGAGAGAAGAAAGGGATCTCAAGTGATTTTCATTATCTGCCTCGTGCAGACTGCAGCATAGTGCTCTACGTTATTCATTGTACGATTCGGTATTGCCGTTGAAATTTTAAACCATCTCTCTTCTCTCTCTTCCGCCATTCTCACCGCGAACCAAACAATCCACTATTTCAGTTGAAAATTCCAAAGTGAAGCAAAAGATCAAGAGAATCCAATCCGAAGCGATGAACTGCATCTACAAAGACCCTTTAGCCCCAATCGAGGCAAGAATCAAGGACCTCCTCTCTCAAATGACGCTCAAGGAGAAACTCGGCCAAATGACTCAGATTGAGCGCGTCGTCGCCACCCCTTCCGCCATTAAAGACCTCTCCATAGGTCACTTTCAACTTATACTAGCACTAACTTATTTGTGGGCTGCCCCAAAGTTTCTTTTTTACTTACTTATGAATTCTTACAAATTGTTAGTATTGCCACTTTGCTTTGGATTCTTGATTTTTCCCTTCTGTTTAGTTTCCCAAGTTTGTAGGAAGAGTGTATGATGACATAGACTGCTGCTTTCCTCTATATGATCTTAGTTTTCTGAAAAATATTTGGTATTTTTAGTACTGTCTCAGTTTTCTGTAAAATATTAGGCATTTTATTATTATCTTAATTTTCTGTAAATTATTAGGTATTGTTTGGTCAAATTATTGATTGATTATGCCATTATGCACTCATGCATTGATTTTGGTTAGCTGCTTTGTCTCCGGAACTACAGATGTTTCATTCAAACTAGATTAAATTTTGAGCTCCAAAGATCTTCATATATATGACCAAGGGTTGGAATCTTTCTGCAAAGTCATACGATTTTGATTGCATTTTGTGATTGGATTGGTGCAGGGAGTATACTGAGTGTTGGTGGGAGTGGGCCTTTCGAGAACGCAAGGTCCTCAGATTGGGCGGCCATGGCGGACACCTTCCAGAAGGCTGCGCTGCAGTCACGGCTTGGGATCCCGTTGCTGTATGGGATTGACGCTGTTCATGGTAACAACAATGTCTATGGGGCTACCATTTTTCCTCATAACATAGGCCTTGGAGCTACCAGGTTGAGTTTGTGAACTAAATTCTTTGAATGCTAGCTCGATTTTATAAGCAAATAGTATTGAATTATACGTGGATTGTACACTTGTAGAGATGCTGACTTGATCCAGAGGATTGGTGCTGCAGCAGCTCTTGAAGTTAGGGCAAGCGGAATTCACTACACTTTTGCTCCATGTGTTGCTGTGAGTTTGTATTTTACTGCGTCTTTCATTTTCTAAAACTGATTGATAAATTTATATTTGAAGAGAAATAAATGTATACCTCATAGTTTTCTGCGTGGAGGCTGTGTTCATAGCCGTTTATGTTTACTTACATTTAAATAGTACACTGCATTTGGATGTGGGCTTAACTGAAAAGATTGAAAAGGAAAAACAAGTGAACGAAAATCAATTTCTTTGTCTTAACAGTGTAACATGATAAAAATAGTTGATAAAATTGGCACTAGCTGAAGAGGACTAGAAAGGAAGAACGATGTTATTGAGTATCATTAGAAGTTAATTAATCCAGATTCATTAGATACAAAAATATCTCTCATATAGCAGTTTATACAAGTTTTACCCTTGTCTGCTTTATGAGACCTACACAAGCAAAATACTCCCTTTTTTCAGTAAAATCGAAGGTCTTGTGAAGTACAGAGACACCGAATCTCGTTTCCATTTATCTTAACTGACTCAGATGCAAACAGAATCATGAATGTTGTGGTATAACTAGAGTCGATAAACTGTCAGACACTAACATAATATGTTTGTTGAGTTGCTGGTGAACCTTAGTTCGCCTCTTTTCTTCTCTTTTGCCTGCTTTATGTTATGTCTTATTTCTTTGCCATGTCGTCATAAATTAAGATTATGCAAACAGGTTTCTAGAGATCCTAGATGGGGAAGATGCTATGAAAGTTTTGGTGAAGACCCTCAGATTGTTAAGATGATGACTTCGATGGTCACGGGCTTGCAAGGACAACCTCCCCAAGGATACCCAAGCGGCTATCCCTTCGTTGCTGGAAGGTAGAAACCACTTGAAAATGCACCTTTTGCAAAAAAATCTTATTGTTAACAACTTTCACACATGCAACGGCAACTGTAGCTAACAGATTACAATGCGTCTACAGACAGGATCACACGAAAACAATCAAATGAACTGGCGGGACCAACTTTTGTAGAATAAGGATTATACATAGCTTAGTCAAAAGAATGCAAGTTTTGGTAAATAAACACAAAATAGCAGTATTGATCCGTACGGACCCTACCTAATGAATAACCAGTGAAATTTTGATAACTCAGTAGTCGACATATTCTAGAGAGCTTATAGGCCTGCCGTATATTCATTCTTTAAATGCTTTCTCCATAATCCGTGTAGTTCAAAATTCCCTTTATCTGGATTGTTTGACTGATGAGAATATTTAACTTACAGAGAAAATGTTGTTGCATGTGCAAAGCATTTTGTAGGAGACGGTGGCACCAGGAATGGCATTAACGAGGGAGATACTATATCATCATATGACGAACTGGAGAGAATTCACATGGCTCCTTACCTTGATTGCATCGCTCGAGGAGTATGCACTATCATGGCATCCTACTCTAGCTGGAATGGGACCAAGCTACACAGTAGCCGTTTCCTTCTTACCGAAATTTTGAAAGAAAAGCTCGGATTCAAGGTAAGCCGCCTATACGGATCCAGAAAACGATCCCACTCTATGCTATATCCTCAATCCAAATGTCTGCTCTTTCTTCTTGTAGGGGTTTATCATTTCCGACTCCGAAGGCCTCGACAGGCTATCCAGTCCTCATGGATCCAACTACCAGCAGAGTGTTCTTTCAGCAATCACTGCAGGAATCGATATGGTAAAGAATCACTGCTTGTTGAACAATTTCAAGCTTATTTGTCCTGAACATAATCCCCTTTACTGTCTCGACAGGTGATGGTTCCTTTCCGGTATCAATTATTTCTGGCGGATTTGCTGCATTTGGTGGAGTCTGGGAAAATACCAATCACCAGAATCGATGATGCAGTCGAAAGAATTCTCAGAGTAAAATTCGCCTCTGGCCTCTTCGAACATCCCCTGAGTGATGGATCGTTTTTGGGTACAGTCAGATGTGAGGTGAGCTTTTTAAAACTTGTGGCAGTGTGCATCAATAATGCAGTCGGATATTGAAAAAATGGATAACCCTCTTGTCCAAATTATAGGTACCATGATTTTGGTCAAATTACAATTAAAATTCTAAATCTCAAACATTCTCTATCAAACAAAAACCTTAGATAATATAAACACCACAAGTCTTTTTAGCCATATAAAATCCTAAATGTCCAAATCCAAAATCAGTTTGTGGCTCTATTATTGGATTTACACCTAGATTTGAACCATCATTTTCAGTTGCATTAGATCTTGGAAATCTAGTGGTTGGTTAGTTGATAATGTGCTGTAGCACAACAAAATCTAAGATAACTTGATACATACATTAGAACAACTTAGAATTATGTCTAGTTATCTACACTGTTTTCTAGCTAAAATGATATCGCTGAGCTCGGCTGTATCTTTGAAAAGCAGTTTTTGTTTTTTCTCTTTTCCTCCAGTCTTCCTTGGTTGCAGAGACTAGTATTTTACAATTTTTCCCTTGAAAGGGAACCACTAATACATGGATCATTATGTCAGCAACACAAGCAACTAGCACGTGAAGCAGTTCGCAAATCCTTAGTCCTGTTGAAGAACGGTAAAGATTCAAAGAAGCCGTTTCTTCCACTGGACCGAAACGCTAAAAGAATTCTTGTGGTCGGAAGGCATGCTGACGATCTGGGATATCAATGTGGCGGGTGGACAGCGACTTGGGAGGGAAAGAGCGGCAGAATAACCACTGGTAAGTTATCTCGATCATCGGGGCACAGACAATATAACATATAGTTATTATGTGCTGTTTTTCAGAACACAAGGTCTGCTTCTGTTGATCTCCTAAGCTTATGGCATGAATTGCTGGTCATGTCGATTTCTCTCGACTTTGTGCTTATTATCCGACTCGTGTTATTTCATCATGTTTTCTAGAATTCTAACGAGGAGTTGGGAATACGACAGGCACTACAATTTTGGAAGCTATAAGAGAAATTGCTGGGGCCAAAACAGAGGTCATATATGAAGAAAATCCATCTGGAGCCATAGATGGGAGAGAATATTCCTTCGCCATCGTTGTCGTTGGCGAGGGTCCGTACGTGGAATCTGGCGGCGACAGTTCAGACCTCAAGATTCACTTCAACGGAACCGAACTTGCCAGTGCCGTTGCTGATCAAGTCCCCACATTGGTGATCTTGATATCCGGCAGGCCTGTGACTATAGAGCAACGGCTCTTGAATAAAGTGCACGCTCTCGTTGCTGCGTGGCTGCCCGGCAGCGAAGGGAGTGGAGTCGTGGACGTCATCTTCGGAGATCACGAGTTCCAAGGAAGGCTCCCGATGACCTGGTTTAAGGACGTCGCGCAGCTCCCCATGCACACGGAGAGCAACTCGTACGACCCTCTGTTTCCGGTCGGGTACGGCTTGACGAGCAGCAACGATGCTCTCAAGGACTAAATGCTCATTGTTTTGCATTTTAGTTAGTCTCATTATCATTATAGGTTATATCGGCTTAATCCTTTTCAACCTTATTGCTTGTGTTAGGGCTTCGAAAATTTACAGAATGCTGTGAAATCGCCACATCATGCAGTGTAAATCGAGTCTAAACGAGCTTTCAATAATTAAATTTCTTCTCATGCTAATGCTAATGCTACCCTTTTTTCTATAAATTCCAAATATTTCTTATTTTGATCTTTATAATCACCAAAAGCGTAGCCACAAGAGAGAAGCGTGAATGCATACGTTCCTTCATATTTAAGTTATATACTCTTTATGTCTCCTTGATTTATGACAAAAGATGTCAATCATGCATTTTTCTTCTTGTTATTGTATGAAAACCAATTAACATCAAGAATAGGCCACTACCCTACACAACTCACCCACCCCACCCAAAAATCAAAGGGCAAATATGGTCTTTACTTCGATTCATTATAGCAACAAGAATCAGAATATAAAGCCAAGAATAGAGATAAAAACCAATTGGATAACCGAAAGTTTAAGGTTCTAGTACTATTTATGTGGTTGGAACTGGTTAAGTAGATAATATTTTGGAATAAAGTTGCTTACTTTCTGCTGCAACTTGTTCAAATTCTTCTTTTTTTTCTTCGTATACATGTATATACATATTGAAATAGGGAAGATTAGCTGCTCTAATATACACGTTCGACGCGAGAACAATTTAAAGTCGAGACAAGAGTTAGACTATTTCTCGCATATCGGGAGAAGGTTTAGGTTTTCCAATCCCTTGAGACAAATGTATGACCCTAGTGCCACGTGTGTGGTAATCAAGATTGTTTTGACTTTTATTTGTTGTGATAATAAAATTAGTGCAGGTGCAGGGGATAGAATATGGTAGCCATTTCATCTCATTGTGAGGGAAAAAGTAAAAAGGGGTTATTCTGTAAAATGTTCGTTTCAGATTTCATTGAATTATTTGGTTTTGTCCTAGTACTGAATATACCATCTCAACTTGTGGCCAGTATCTTGGGAGTTAAATTCAAAAGTGGGTTCGCCCACAAATAAATATCACACCAATATATGCAAAATGTGTAAAAAGATATTTCAACTCTTTCCGTACCCTATGGAAACCAAGTGAATAATAGACCAAAAAGAAAGAGATGATCAAATATAATACTAATGTGATAATCAATCTAGAATCTTATCACTCAAAGGAACCATCCTCTTGAGAAAGATTTCAAACAAGTTTTCTTAAATTTTTTTTTGGTGGAGAAAAATGAAGTGCAACTGATTCTTGGGAATATTGGAATGCACACTCAGCTTCTACTGAAAAGCTTGCATTCAAGTCAAATCCAGCATGGCCAAGAACAGTAGTTTTATGCCTTATTTTTTGGTGTGTGTGTGTTTGTGTGTACTGTGCCAAAATCTAAGGTATGGTTTCTGAGTCAGCCAAATTTGAAATCTGAGATCCCATTAACACGTTTTATCTCCGAGTATATACCACTACCCTCCAACAGTGTAGGCTCGTATGAGCTCAACCCGAGAAAACGAGGCGTTGGTGAGATACGAACCTAACCCGACCTCAACCATGAGGCGTTGGTGTGATACGAACCGAACCAAACCGAACCTGACTCAACCGAGTAGGTGGATTTTGTTTTTGTGAAGTTGATCTGATCATATGGCAAAATGGACTAATAGAATTCCTTCCATGATGGCTTGATCTTTTTTAAATACAAGGAGTATCACATGAAGATTGTTTACTTTCAATCTCTGGCATTTTGAGATATTTATATATATAACTCTCTTTTTTTTTTCATACCTAGCAGCAGTGTCTACCTCAAATGCCAAATCACATATTCACAAAAAGGGAAAATCAAGAAAAATCACAAACAAAGCTAAGCTTTTAGGCTAAAATGTTAACTATGCCTTTCTCAAACCAACAAGAACAAATGCATTATGCATTGGGGTAGTGCAGCTCCGGCTGCATTTGAAACACCGCGTTTTGGGAGCCCATGAAGGCGTCGTGCACCACGCCCCGTTGCAGATGGTGGCCGTGCATCTTGTGGCCGAACGAGGCGATGCCGTAAGGCGGGGAGGAGAACATGTTCCCATGGCAAAGTGAGCTGAACCCCATGACTGCCTCATTGCTGGCCTGGCTCCACTGGTAGTTGGGGAGCTTCTCCAACTGCGGTGCCAGAACGGAGGGCTGCTCCGGCGAGGGCTGCTTCTTCCTCTCCGGCGAAGGCGCCTGGTGGTCGTTGAGGTTCACCGTTGTGATGTCGTGAATGCTGGCTCGCCGTTTGTCCTTCCCACCGGAGAGCTGCCGGATGAAGTATTTTTGGGCGTGGCTAGCTACTTGTGTTGGAGTTCTTGTGATCACAAAATTCCTAGATATGTTTCTCCAATCGCCTTTTCCGTACTTCTTCAGCCCCATCAAGAACAATCTGTGGTGCAAAATCATTCAAGAATTGTGTCAAAAACATAACATATTCTGCCAAAAAGGATAAATGATCAATACACAAACAAATTCATTCAATTC
Source organism: Salvia miltiorrhiza (assembly GCF_028751815.1). Taxonomy (NCBI): domain Eukaryota; kingdom Viridiplantae; phylum Streptophyta; class Magnoliopsida; order Lamiales; family Lamiaceae; genus Salvia; species Salvia miltiorrhiza. The sequence continues at coordinate 5,938,181 of NC_080393.1, forward strand.
AAGAAATTGTGTCAAGCATAACATTTTTTCATAATCTTTGCAAAAATTTGATCTTGAAATGAAATCTTTAGCCAAGTTTCTCCATCCAAATGACTAAAACCAATCAATATATCTTGCAAAAACATTGAACTCGAAATTAAATGTTCTCTCAAGTTTCCATCAAAATGATTAAGCCAAGTTGCAATTAAATACATAACCAAATAATGGAGCAGTAGTAGTTAAATAAAGATTGAAACAAACACAATACATAAAGAAAAACTCACTTGTGCTCCTCCTCTGTCCAAGGCACACCCTTCTTCCTTTCCTGCTCCGACGGCCTCCCCGGCGGCGGCGCCTTCCTTCCGGCGGCGAAGGAGTGCTTAAAGCCGTCGTATCCATGGGCGGCGCTGCCCCATTCAAGCGTAAAAGGAGACGAGGTGGTGTAGCCAGGAACAGGGATGAGGCCTGCCTCAATACTACTCACATCATCTTCCAATTCTTTATACTGCCTAATCACATCGCCGACGGTCTTTCCGGGCACCATCGCCGCCACCTTCTGCCAGCGGTCGGGGGTGTTCTCGTCGAACAATGCGAGGGCATTCTCGAAGAGCTTGTTCTCGGCGGCGGTCCACCGCGTGCTCCTGCTCTCGTCAAGCAGCCAGCTTGAATTCGAAAAATACGAGCTTGGTGATAAGATCTCCATGTCCCACCTCATCAAACTTGCATCACTTGAGATAGAGAGAAATGCAGAGAGGTGGGAAGCTTGAGAATGGGCATAAGTCAGTGTTAAATCAGGGAAGCATTTCGGAATCAGAATACCTTTTTCCTCAACGCCCACCTCTCACTTAGAGGAATCTCAAAAAGGGAAAAACAAAAAAGAAAAGAAAATAAATAAACCCACTTTTTTAAAAAATCAATGAAAAATCCTCTCAACTTGGACTAATCCTAAAGATTATAGCAAATTGAAATTTCCTCGAATTTCAGTGACTAAAACCCTTCATTAAGATCTGGAAACACCCAGGAAAACAAAATCTTGAAAGCAAGAAAAAATTATAGGAAAATGACAGACAGAAATTTGATTGATGCGAGCAAAAGGGATTTTTTATGCTGCTGATGTATATACTAATTTGGCAACAAAGAAAACCTGAAGCTTGCAAAAAGAGAAGGGACAGTTAGAGAAGAAGAAGCTGAAGAGGAACCGTGACAGCCTGAAAAAGCTGGGTGATGGAAACTCTCGATGAGAGAGACAGAAACTCTGAATTTTTGAGAGAGAGAGAGAGAGGGGAAGAGGGGTTATAGGATTTTGTGAGGAGAAGAAAAATAAAAAAGTTGGAAAAAGGCTTCTGCTTTCTTGCTTTTTTCTCTCCTCCTTGATGTAAGAGCAGCAAACAAAAGAGAGAAAGAGCAAGAAAAAGGGAATAGAAAGAGAGAGAAAGAGAGCAATCTATTTAGCAAGCCTTCAAAAAATGAATCTCAATTCACCCTGCCACCATAACATACACACAGAGAGAGAGGGAGGAGAGAGAGAGAGAGAGATCTGGCAAGAGAGCCAACAACAGAGAAAGGGAGGGGAGGGGGGTGGGTGGAGGGGGGTAGTGGAAGGTGGTGAAGTTTGATTGGATGAAATGTGTTTGTGGATACTGCAACTTATGAAAAAGGTATCATATTATAATGCACACTGCTCCTGTCTCTTTTTTATTAGAAAAGAATAATCAAAGCTGAGAAATACTATTTTTTCTTTATTTATTTCAATTCATTTTATTTTTTATTATTAATAAATTTGGGTAGTATGGGCTGGCAACTCATGATGGTCCATGAATGGAACCTCAAATTCAATAGGTTGTCCTTCAATGACAATGGTCAAAATCTCATTCAACTATAATGCATACCACTAAGTTTTTATTGTTCAATTTTAATTTGGACTTTGCACCGCCATACATGCTGCATTTGCAGCCTACGTTATTTAATCATATCTACTAGTATTTGTTTGCACTAACTAATATATGTGTTGGTGTTGGTGTAATTAATATTTATGAATTTTCACTATTTTAAAAGGTATAAAATGGAATTACATCAATAACTTGTGCTTGTTTTCATGAAAATTAATGTTACTTAGAGGATTTATGCTATTTGATAATACCTTGGCTAAAAAGCTTCTATTATAATTTTTGGAGTTAGTGTAATAATACTTGTTCCATTCTTGAACAAGTAATTGTCTCCATTCATTTTAAAATAAGTGTCCTATTTTATGTCAAACTTCTTCTCATATTATCTTTGTTATTGCTATCTTTTTTCATGCAATAATTACAAATAGAAAGAATACATTGAGTTCACTTTATGATTAAGTACAGTTGTAATGAAGTGGTAAATTGAAAGTTAAAGGAATGATAGGTAGTGTAAATGGATAGAGACTCATTAAATCTGTCTCTTGCTTTGATCAATGACCATTTGTTGTCACTTGTCAACAGGTGAATGCCCAGCCAATCATGTTTGTTGCAATCCTAGTCAACTAACTACTGATTAAGGTTAAGATTGACTTATCTAATATTTTAATATTAATATACTTGATAATTATATCATTAAGCTAAACTAATTGTGATTTTAAACCATGAACTTTCTTATCTAAAGTCAACAAGGGCTTAAAAACTGTATAAACCCAAACGTCTCAGCAATTTTGCATATTTCAATGCAAGCGGATTTCATTTCACGTTTCTTATTTATTTTTATAATAAGATTTAGAGTCATTGATTCGTTGATTCATTGATAATTCAAATGGGATGGAATCGAGATAGTCAGTTCGAGTCCATATGAGTTAAAATTTCAGAACAAAAATTAAGAGTAAAAAAGAAGCTATGTGTGTTCTCATAAAATAAATAGGACATAATTAAAGGGTTCATCCGTTCATATCACTTTTTAGATATAAAATTTGTAAGATATAGAGCATTAGGGGTGTCTAAACGGGACGGGTCGGGTACCCTACCCGAAATTTGCGGGTACCCGACCCCGGATTTTGCTCAAATAATAGTCCCGATACCCGCCCCGCCATACACGTCGGGTACCCTAATACCCGACGCGGGTACCCGGCGCGGGTATTAGGGTACCCGCATACCCGGTCGATTTTCAATTTTTCCTTCTTTTTTTTTTCTCTCTCCCTCTTTATTTTTCCATCAATTAATTCAATCCTTACCTAATTCCCACTATTTAATTTCAACTCTAATTTATCATTGGTTAATCAATCAATAAATGGTCATGGATATTGGATAGTTTCTTCAGCTTTCTAGTTTCTACGAATTAATAGCAGATTAATTGAAAAAGATTGCATATTTGCTTGCATTTGCAATTTTACATGATCTTTAAAATTTTCACAAATCAATACTCTGCGTGTGCCAATGATTCCATAAACCCCATATTACATTTTTTGACTTTTAGTCTCTAAACGCCATTAGCATTTAGCAACATGATATGATAGAAATTTTCACGTCTGTTTGTAAGTTCAGTGAAGTAGTGATTTAGAGTAAAATTTTTAGTTTTACAAATTACTATTATTAAAAATTAATATATAAAAATATAAAATTTATATTATATTAATATATAGATGCGGGTATCCGGGTATACCCGAGACCCGCAAAATTTCACCTTCTGATTCCCGACCCCGACCCGATTCCCGTTTATTTCGGGTATCGGGTACCCGGTACCCGGTCGGGTATCGGGTTCGGGACGGGTAACCCGATACCCGCATCCCGTTTAGACACCCCTATAGAGCATCCTTCCATATTAATAGAACAAGTAATGAATTGATTTAGTTTTCAATTTAAATACTGTCCGTTTTTTTTTTTTCATGCAGAATAATTGCATTGGCAATTATAAAATTACTAGCATTTGCACTCGTGCAACGCACGAAAAATATTTATATATTTTATTATATATAAAATTGATTATCATTTGGTTATTATATATAAAATTCTAAGATAAATATATTTAACTTTAGTATAAAAATAATAAAGAATAATTCATATTAATAAAAAAAATGATATTGTGAAAAAAGAAAATAATATAAGTTAAAAGATAATTGAAAAAAAATAGATTTATTCAAAAAAAAGAGGAGAGAGGAGAGAGAATTTTCTTAAGTTTTAAATTTTTAATCTTTAAATAAATATAATTTTTATATTTTAAATCCAATATTTACATAACATATATCAAATTAAAGCACTTGTCATGATCTTTAATTTAATATGCATATCAAATATTTTATAATTAGTCGAATTTCACATTTAAAAAAATAGAAAAATAAGAAGTTAAAGAAAAAAAATGTATAGCTTATAAATAAATCTTAAATTTTATTCTAATTATAAAATTGCCACTCAATTTGAAATTGATTTGAAATTGAAAACTCTCAGTATAGATGTGAAACTAATATTTGAATAAAAAATAACGACATGAAATTTAATGTCAGTGGTACAATCATCTCGGATTTTTTTAAAAGAATTATAAGAGGTCCATTATATAATCAAATAAGCCATCCGCACACAGTGGAAACCTCTACACCACACAAAGATGATAAAATAACCACACACAAGTGGGATCACTACCCACACAAAGATGGAAAAACTACCCGCACTCGGGCAGGATTGAACCTAAGGCCTCTTACGGAGAATATTATTTGAGTGCATCAATTTTATCATTTAAGCTAGGCATCATTGGCACAATCGGCTCAGATTTAAAACGCGACTATTGGATCTAAAGAAAATATCTCAATTTAATTTAAAACAAGATCAAAATATTGAGTAGTTTGCTGTGAATATATATAGTATGTTTTTTTTTTACAAATTGGGAGAAACTTGGATCATGCAGGAAAGTACTCCCTCCGTCCCAATAATGTTGTCCCATTTCTTTTGGGCACGGAGATTAAGGAGTGTAAAATTAGTGTAGTAAAATAGAGGTCCCACATGTTCAAGAAAAAGTAAGTATAGCTTAACCCCTTCCCAAACATGTGTCTCTCTCGGCGGCCGGCGACACCAAACACTAAGCAGAAGCTGCGCGGCCGGCGAGAAACATGAATTCAAGGAACGCAGCAAATTCAGCAAATTCATAGCTTAACCTCTTCCTAATTCGTGTGTTGAGAAACATGAATTCAACAAAAAATAAATTCAAGAAACGCAACAAATTCAGCAAATTCAGCAGCAAGATTTTTCATTTCCGGCGAGAAACATGAATTCAACAAAAATAAATTCAAGGAGAACTAATCAACACTCTGCAAATTCAGTAAACAAGAAAAAGAAAACCAATTCAAGAAATGCAGTAAATTCAAGAACAGAAAAACAAAATCCCTAATTTATATCCCCTTCTATCCCTCTTCTTTAGTTCCTAAATTCCAGACAAGATTCGCCACTCACCACCACTTCTGAGAAAAATAGAGTAGGAGAGGCGAAGCACCATGAATGGTGGAGGAGAGAAGAGGCGACTTGACGGCGATAGGCGGCGTGAGAAGAGGGGCAAGAGGCGGAGGGCGCTCTCCGCTGTCACTACAACGAGTCCGACAAGCCCTAATTTCTGGGGGAAGGGGGGAGGCGGCGGCGGCGGCGGCGGCTGAACAGATGGGGAAGAGGGAGGCGGCGCCCGCGGAACAGAGGGGAAGCGGATTTACAGATGGGGAAGGTGGGAGGCGGCGCCGGTGGAACAGAGGGAAAGCAGATTTACAGTTGGGGAAGGTGGGAGGCGGCGCCGGCGGAACAGAGGGGCAGCGGCGCCGGTGGATTTGCAGAGGGAAATGGTGGAGTGAATTTAGAGAGGGAGAATGGGGGAGATGGTAGGGAGAGAGAAATAGCGAGCAGATATGAATTAGAGAGAGAGAGAGATAAATTAGGGTTTAGAGGGGAGAATTAATTAGGATAGTGTTTAATTAGAAATTAGTTAGTTCCTAAAATTTTCCAAAAAAGGAAATGGGACAAGATTATTGGGACAACCCAAAAAGGAAAGTGGGACAAGATTATTGGGACGGAGGGAGTAATTTCCAAAAGACAAAATCATACTCCATTTTACCCAATATGCATAGAATGGTGCAGTAAATGCACACGTTGAGGACGAAATGAAGCATAAAAGGCAAAAGATTTAACCGTTTGTGGTTGAAAGCATGGACCCAGAAAACTAGCCGCCAAAGTAGGGTACAGATCAAATGTCCATTTCGACTATGGAATTTTGGGACCATAGCCTACACCCCTCTACCTTTCATTGCTCGCTAGTATTTCTTTTTCCACATTTTTAAATAATACTATAATCCTATGCTCCTATATCGATGTACGTCGTCAATGATATTCATAATTTATTTGAGGGTTGATTGCGGAAGTAATTTAATGTTTGTTCGTATTTGCAATGCTTCATATAAATTCTTTGATTAACAAAGATATAGTTATTTTAGTTGTATATGTTAGAAAATTTTGATTGAAAAGTTAAGAATGTTGATCGTGTAAAAATTGCGAACTCGGATGGATGATATGTTAATTCTGGCCATTAATCATTTATTTAATAAGTATAATTATAAAAATATGATTTTTTTGTGTTGATTATTTTACTATTAGCCTTGAAACTTTGCGGATTAGAATTAGATAATTCGTAGTATATGTGTTTCAGCTGTAATAATTAAGACCAAAACTTCATTATATATAAACTGTATCAATACACGAAAGATTCAATTAAATAATATTTTCAGAGAAAAATCTAAACTCTCCTCGTCCTGTGTTCTTTGATAGATTAATATAAGAGTGAAAATTTAAAATGTCTTATTTCTTAAGTTTTATAGTGAAAATGTCTTCTTTTATAAACATAAGCATTTTATGCCCTATTCTTTAAATACCCTTTGATTTGATGGGTTTGCTTGATTTTCTGTAAAAGTCTTATATATTTGATCGATTTGACAGCTATCACTTATCAGTCATAAAAGTCAACGATTTGACAGTATCAGTCAAGAATACATATGAACGATGGGTGGCTAGATCATGTGTCCGTCCGGGCGGACACATAATTTCACCGGGCGGACACATGATTTTATCGGTCGCACACATGATCTGGGTGGCAAATTATGTGTCCGTCCGGTGAAATCATGTGTCCGCCCATGTGTCCGACCGATAAAATCATGTGTCCGGCCGGTAAAATTATGTGTCCGCCCGATCGGACACATAATCTAGCCACCCACCGGTCATATGTACTCTTCACTGATAGCTGTCAAATCGTTGACTTTTATGACTGGTGGCTGTCAAATCGGTCAAATGTGTAAGACTTTCACAAAAAATCAAGCAAACCCATCAACATCAAAAGGTAAAATAGGTACTTCACATAATTAGGGCATAAAATGCTTTGTATGATAATTTAAGGTATTTTTTCAAAAAAATTTAAGGAAGTGAGCATTTTTACCTATTATAACACTTAAAATATTATCTCATTATGGCTCCACATCAATCAAAGTATTTCCTCTAATTTTTGTATAGTTTCATGACAAATGTGCCGTTTTAGACTTGATCATTCTTGATTAGTTTTTATAATCGTTTATGATCTCTAGTCATTTATTTAGAAGTATAATTCCGTATTTAATTAAATTGTTTACTGATTATTCTCAATCTCATATTTTCAGGAGAATAATATCTCAAATTAAGTGAATATGACTCACAAATTAATACTCTCTTCATCTCATTGATAATAACTCACTTTTCTTTTTCGTCTATCTCATCAATAATGGTATGTTTCAAAAAGAAAAACCACGCACATTCTCTTACAAAAAATTGTGGGTTCCATCACTTTTATCATTTAAACACTTTTCTTTTTAATAATCGTGTCGAACAATAATGAGTCATTATTAATTGGACGAAGGGGGTATAATAAAATAGAGTTACCCTTTTAATAGCAATTTTCTGGAAATATAACATATTTTTAAATTTGACATATTAGTATATATTTAAATATAAATTGGGTTGTAGCATTAGCAAGTGAAAAAAGTAGTGAAATTAATGCTTATTTTATATCTAGTACACATTACACAGTAACACAACGAGTTTCAGGGTGTATTGGATTGAGATTCTGTAGGATTTTAAAGGATTTTGAAAGTCTGGGTGTATTCAATCCAGACTTTTAAAAGTCATTTAAAATCTAGAGGTATTCAATCCAAATTTTTTAAAGTCTTTTAGAATTCAGAGGTATTCAAACTAGACTTTTTAAAGTCTTTTAAAATCAAGTGGTATTCAACATTTAATGGATTTTAACAATCCATGAATTCTGATGGATTTGTCAAAAAAAAAATACAAATGACGAAATTTGAGCTTCAAATTTGAGATTTCGATAAATTCCTCTAAACTCCACGCGACTCCACGAGGAGTCTATGAATTTCGAAAGTCCTATAAAATCATACAGAATCTCAATCTAATACACTATCATCGCGATTGTCCGTCACCAAAAATGTTGAAATGTTGATTTGATCTAACTTTCACACTACAATACATTATTGAGTACTCGTGTATCAAAGTCAAAATACACTTTATTTAGGGTTATTATAACAAAATAATATGAACTTTGAGTCCATAGTGACTTCAAGCCCAAATTTATGAAACTTATAAATATAATTTGTATTTATCTCCATTAGTCAATTTATAATCCGAGTCAAAATTTTACATTAATTGAATATTGAAGCGATTTTTTTGTTAAGTTTTTTATTAAAAAATAACTACAATATAGATACAGTAAAATAGCTAAATTCTTTTTTAATTTTACAAAACTAAATAAATTACTCTCTCCGTCCCGCGAATCTTGAGTCAATTCTTTTCAGCACGGAAATTAAGAAAATAGTATTTGTTTGTTAAGTGTGGTGGGTGAAAAAGTGAAAAGGTGAATATAGGAGAATTTTTTTGCCAAAAAAAGAAATGACTCAAGATTCGTGGGACAGCCGAAAAAGGAAAGTGACTCAAGATTCGTGGGATGGAGGGAATATTTTTTATTTAAATAATTTATAACTAGTCATAATGTGATTACATAACACCACTATTATAAAAAAGAGCGATACAATCACATTATGACTGCTCACAAACTAGCAAATAGCAAGAGAAAAAAATGATTTATTTAATTTATTTAAAAAATATATATTTAGTTATTGTACTGTATTTTTTATATTGTAATTATTCGTTTGGTAATTAGTTAAATAGATACAATATAGACAATACTGTAAAATAACTATTATTTTTATTAAAAATAAATATTTTTTTCCTTTTAATTAATTTACGAGTTTACAATGTAGTCACATAAAATTTATTGCATTAAAATTGAGGACAAGACAAACGTTTTCAAGTGTTATTAACCTTAATTAATAAGATTCTACTACATCACGGATGACCGTCCCTACTTTTTATTGGTCATCTTAATTATTTAAAATTTTACTATTCCTATCTTCTCGGTGAAATTAAATTAAACGTTAATAGCCCTCGAAGTTTACACAAATTCTGCTCCAACAACAGTGGACCCAATCAGCGCGCCTGCTGCAATTGTAATATGACACGCTAGACGGGTGCATTAGACCATGTTACAGATGATAAATGTCATATATACTTTTCCTATTTTTTTTTTTCTTTTTGACATTGTTCGTTAGTGGGAAGAGGGGTGAGAGAATAATGCGAACCCCCAACGCGTTTCTGGCGCGTGTGTCACAGGCGGGCATTTCTACTATTTTTAGTTGAGGAAAGAGAAAGACGTACTTTAATTGTTGATGATTTTTTTTTTTTTTTTTGAGTTTGTGAGTGGTTATTTAAAAAAAAAATGTACTCCCTCCATACCTCAAACATCTTTTTTCTTTTTTTATTTTGATCCGTTCACAAAACATCTTTATAATCTACTTTTGAAAATAATTACATTCACTATTACACTTACAATTTTACATTTTATATGATTCATTCTTCACTCATCAAATACACAATTACTATCTTTTATTAAAACCTATACCACCCTCTTAGAAAGATGTTTGGGGAGGGGGGAGTATCATACAATCGGACAATGTTTATGTTCAAATTTCATTTTTTTATAGAGGAAGAAATATTACTATTACACAAATACTCGTGTGCAACGGTTGCACCATGCAATTGGTTTCCAGAATGACACTATTTCATTCAGGAAATGACACATGAACATTTATATATTGAAGTAGTGTCGTTAATAAATTTTTACATTTTGTGAAACCAATATAATTTGGGATGTACAAGAATAATTATAATTGCAAAGTTTGAATTTAAAATACTTGAAGTGTGTGTGCATACATAGTACTATATTCAATAGTTTCAGTCTTTTAAATTATACTAGCATTTGCACCCTCTGCAATACACAAGAAATAATTTTATATTTTTATAAATTTGGTACCAACTCAATTATTATATTTATAAATTTAATATAAAATCATTTTAACAAAATATATTTGAGCTTAATACTGAAAGAATAAAAAAATAAAGAAGAATTCACAATAATAAAAAATTGATGTCATGAAAAGACAACAAAAAAGTTAAAATAAAAATAAAAATAAAAAAAAGAATTGAAAAATAGATTAATTCAAAAAAAAAGAGAGGATAGCGAAAGTTTCTTTTAATTTTAATTTTTAAATAAATATAATTTTTTCATTTAAAATTAAATATTTATATAAAGGGAAAATGTGCAGATTGGCCCCCGAAGTAGTTGCCCCTATAGCGTATAACCCCTCTTACTCACTGTGTGTGCAACTAAACCCTTGAACTCCGAGAAAAGGGTGTGCAAATTCCCTCCTCCGACCTAACGCCGTTAGGTGTCCGTTAACGTTTGGGTTTAATTGCACCCTCTACTTCAGGGTGGATCTGCACCTTAATTTTAAGATAAATAAGGTGCAGATCCACCCCTGAAGCAGAGGGTGCAATTAAACTCAAACGTTAACGGACACTTAATAGCGTTAGGTCAGAGGGGGGAATTTGCACCCTTTTCTCGGAGTTCAGGGGTTTAGTTGCACACATAGTGAGTAAAAAGGGGTTATACGCTATATGGGTCAATCTGCACCTTTTCCCTTATATAAAATATATCAAATTAAAGTTCGTATCGTGATCTTTAATTTGATACGCAAATTAAATATTTTATAATTAGTCGAATTTCACAATTTTAGAAAGAAAAAAAAAAGATAAAAGAATAGAAATAAAAAATATAGTTTACAAATAAACCTTCAATTTTATTATAACTACATAATTGTCACTCAATTTTGAAAACATTTTGAAATTGGTTTCAAATTAAGATTTCGAACTTTTTAATATACTATAAATATACACGTATAACTGACATATAAAATGATTTAAATATATAAATTAATTACTAATTTTATTAAGATATTAGAAAAATAGAAAACCTATGGAATAAAAATTGGTAAACTCATCACCATCCAAAATTTCTGCATTGGTCATATCATCAAAATTTTATGCATTAGTCATTTTAGAAGCAGTTTTTTTTTTAACACGATTTTCTCCATATTTTTTTAAAACCTAAATTGTAACCTTTGAATTCTCTTTAATTTACAAAATTAGCATCCAAATCAATTTCATATTGAGAGTTATAACTAATCTATTTTTCATACTCTAAATCGATATATTTTTTTATAATACCCGCCCATTTTATAATACGATGGGGCACCTTTATAAACATTTACGTTTATAGAAAATGAAATTACGGACTACATCTGAAATGTGGATCATATATACGTGCCACATATGGCACATCGCGCCATTAAATATATTATTTTGATAATAACAACAATAATAGTCAGTAACTATAAATGAAACTATTTGAAAAACTATAAATGAAACTGAAAACCTAGTATAATCTCAATCGCTTATAATCTTCACCATGAAACAACTCATTGTAATCGTACAGCTCAAAAATTAAAAACTGAAAAGAATAATAAACGCTAAATGGAAAGTCATGTTTTCAAATTATTTATTTAAACAGAAGTCAATGCTAAATAAATACTATTCGTTCTTCACAAATATCCTCACATAATTCATTATTTACACTAAGGGGAGTGATTTTTGGACACCAGGTGTCTTAGACACCTTCATAAAAAATCGATTTTTGCTTAATATTTGTATTGGGCAAAATTCGTATCAGGCCCAAATGAATTTATTCGGTCCAACTAGATGATCCAATCGGATGGGTCAGATTCGATCCATATCGAAAGTCCAAATTTAGGCCCATAGACATACAGGTTCGTCATGTCAAACCCTAGAAAGGGCTGCTACTTGGTGAAGAGGAAAAGGAAAATAGGCATCGTGGGAGATCTTCTCCTAAAATTTCGGAGCAGTTAGGGTGAAACTTAAGATGAGAAGCAACCCTAGCCGCCAAGGGACTAGTATATATACAACCCGACTAGGTCAGACGACCCATCCAATCATTCATACTCTAATCACTGCTACCCGCACTCATATTCTACACGATTTGCTTCTTTGCTCAATCAATCTGCTTCCACGCTCTCACAGTCTGGAGTTCAGAACAACCCTGATCCGTCAGGCTGACTAGTCCGACCAGCCAGACCGACTACTTCAATATTGCTCTACTATTTCATTAATTTCACGTTTTATTATTATTTTTTACGAATTCCATCAAATATCTTTTATTATTGAACTGACTTGAGCGTCGGAGGCCATTCCATCGACACCCCCACCGGTGTTCCTAGAAGGGCTCTAACGTGTTTGTGGTTCTCAGGTTGCTAGTGCCCGCCGATCCGGACGTACCCGACGTCCTATTTCGTGGTTGTTGGATCCATCCCCAACAATATTTAATTTCATCGAATTTTTGTTATTTAGTGATTTGTCTAAAATATCATTTTTAAAAAATATATTCAATTGATTTTGTTATTGTTTTCATTTTTTATATATTTTTATATAAAAAATAAATTAGTGAACTTGAAAATTAAAAAATATATAAAAATAAAAAATAATAACAAAATCGGTTGGATATATTTTTAGAAAGGATATTTTAGACAAATCACTAAATAACAAAAAATCGGTCAAATTAAATATTAAGCAAAAATTAAATATTTATAGAGGTGTCTAAAAATCATTTCCCGTACACTAGAATATCATTGTACTCCACACATAATTATATCTTTTTTATTATCCTCCCCTATTTTTTGAACAAATACTATTCGTACTTAACATTTGTGTCCAAGCCGTGTTGTCTATTGAATTGGGCCGGAGAGAATATCAACCATAGCTAATAACTGTAAAATAAAATGAGAAAAATAAATAAATTAAAATTAATAGCGAGCATAATAAACTGTACACCTAATATTATAAATAAAATCTTATGAAACTGCAATATTATTAATATTATTATTATTATTATTATTATTATTATTATTATTATTATTATTATTATTATTATTATTATTATTATTATTTTACATGTACTTTGTTTTGGACTTTGGAGTGTCTAATTTTAGTTGATATGTTGCTTTTTTGAATAATCACTTTATAATGCTCCCTCCGTCCACAAAAAATAGTCTATTTTTATCATTTTGGGATATCCATAAAAATTAGCCCATTTTCCATTCTGAAAACTACCTAGCGCATGGTGGACCCTATTCTTCGCTCACAATATAATAACCGTTTTTATTAAAATTTGTGCCGTTTTTTACTAGGATTATTTTTTTATGGACATAGTGAGTATTAAATATAAATTCACGTATTTTTAAATCATAATCTCACTCAACCAAGTAAATTATGCTAAACAAATAGAGCAAGTCGACGGATAGATACTAAACTAACTACCTAAGAGTGCCTCCATTGGTAGGTGCAACAATCGTGTTAAAAATTAGAGCCCAATTTTTACATCTCCAATTGTGAAATATGAAAGTTCAAAGTTCAAAATAAATTTTTAAAATTTGAAAGCTGACTTATAATTTTATTTTGGGTCCATTGCAATTTTTGATTGAGTTGGTAGGTTTATTATAATAGTGGAACTTATATAAAAAATTGAATTTATAATTTTATTATTAGAAATAAAAGTAAAATAAAAGCTAATATATCTTAGACTTACATGAAAGTTGAGATTGGTTTTTCTATTTATGAATTTTTATGAAAGTATATACTACTTGGTTTTCTATTTGTGATTTTTTTTTTTACTTGAGTAAGAGGAACGATGTGATTTGAACGCTAAATTTCATTATTTATAGACAAAAATTCGCACCGTTTGATATGCCCTTAAAATATTTGTGAATTTTTATTAGGTGGCGTAAAAAGGGTAGGAGTTATATGGCGAGTGAAGGCTATAATAATTGGCGCTTATAGAGCACTAACCAATAAATACAAAGCGGTCCCCTACAACTGATGTGACCAACTGCTCCACCGCATTTGTCCGACCCCTCTCCCACCCCACAAAAACGCCTACTATATTTTTTATGTTTTATTTATTCACTGATTAATTAATCATATAAATTTTATACTATGTGCAAAATATCCGTAGGTCTCGAGGTAGAATCTGTTTTTAAGTTTGTGATTGAGTTTTTTATGTATATTAAAAAAAAAATCAATACACATGAATTTATAGGATTTTTTTGTATGACCGTATGCACAAAATGCACATAATTTTATAATATTCTTTTGAAAAAACAAAAGATTTTTGTTGGTGTGGACTTGAGCCCCTTCCCCTTAGCCATGCCCCTTTTCTTTAATTCTTGTTGATATAACTGCATGCATTGGTTTTTCGATATATTATAATCTAGTTTATGGATATAGTGCCTATGAAGTCTAGTTCAAGTAGCAAAATTAAGATATTCAAAGACTATTTTTGTGATAGGTTTTGAGTTCAATCCCGCCTACGTTCGGGTAGCTTTCCCATTGGGTAGTGTTCCCACCTTTATGTGGGTAGTATTCCACCTGCGTGGGATTGTTTTTTCACATTTGTATGGTGTAGACACCTTTGTGTAGATAATATTCCGTTTGCGTGCGATTGTTTTTCCACATTTGTGTGGTTGTGTGGGTAGTATTCCGCCTACATGCGATCGTTTTCCCATATTTGTGTGGTTGTGTGGGTAGTATTTCGCCTGCGTGCGATTGTTTTTCCACATTTATGTGGTGTATGTAGAAGTTCCGTCTGCGTGTGAGTTGATAATTTGATTATATATTAGTCATATATCTTAACGAATGACGATATTAATCTATCTATTAATGAATGTCACTACTTGGTACAATCAATCTTGAAAATTTCATATATTAGCCATATATATTAACGAATGATGATATTAATCTATCTATCAATGAATGTCACTACTTGCTGCAATCAATCTTGAAATTTTCAGTTAGTATATGTATGTATTTGTAGACACCTAATTATATACTAGTATAACAATACATCTATAACCAGGGTTATACCGCAAACTCCCTTCCAGTATAAACTACAAATTATACATAATGATTAATTCATTGTGAATAATGATAAATTTTAAAAATCCTAAAATTTTCTCTTTACAAGATTTGTATTTAAGACTATAGATTCATTCAACAAAATAATAAATTCACCTCAAATATTTACGGTATAAAAATTAAAAAATACATATTTTATATTTTAAAAATAATTTTAATTTGGTCCATGCAATATGTGCAGGTGTGTCTACGAAGCAACCCATACCTACAAAACCGAACCTCGCCTCGGGAGGTCAAGTGCTATGAATTATTGAACATTTGGAATAGCAGCAGCAATTGCATGACGTGTAATTTTTCCATGCTACCCCTTGTTTTGTTGTGTTGTCACGTCAGTGGTCAAGGGTATATTGGGTATTACGATAAAAGTCCATCACCCAGTTTAAGGCGGCTTAATGTCGGTAGGTAAGCACGTAATGGAATCAAATTCTTCTCATTAATGGGCTTTTGTGGGCCCATAATACAAGCCCATATACGAGTTAATTTTTAGCCTTAATTTAAGAGAATATCACGTTTTCGTACCAAGTGTTCGCGTTTTTTCAATAATGTCTTATATTTGTGATATGGTAAATATCATTTTAAATTTTAATCTATTTTCATAATAATAATAATAATAATATTTTGAATTATTAAAAAGATATTTTAATCATAAATCATTAATTTTATGTTAATTGCATCAGTCATCCATTTTTTTGCTCTAAAAAATAGATACGGCTTGCGTGAACATGGCGTAGTTAAGATTATTCCTTTTTAAACTTATATGGCACAAACAACATTATTTGGTGCGTTACTAATTATAAAAAGAATCTCCCACGATCCTCCTTTCTATTACAAAAAAGACGTTATATTATGTCTAACTAATTGTAAAAATAGCGCCCATAAATAAAATATAGTGATGAAATTCAGAAAGAAAAATATATCAAAAGTATAAGTACTTAAATATGCATCTTTCCCCTTATTTTTCCATCACTTTTTTTGCGAATTACAAGAGATATCTATTATCTAATTAAATAAGCAATTCGCACACTGGAGTGACCTCTATACAATACAAAGATGGAAAAATAATCGCACGCAAGTGAAACCACTACTCATACAAAGATAAATGAGAAAACTACGCCACACACGCATGCGAGATTAAACCCTCTCACAATGGATGATTATAAATACTACGAGAAGTCATTAGACAATTTTATGTCAAGAAAATGGGGTAGGACATATTGGAATTTAGAGTGACACCTTCATTTTATTTAAATTTGCCATACAACACCCCCCCCCCCCCCCCCAAAAAAAAATAAAATAAACCCAACCCACCTATGATTGTTTTATGGCACATGAAACATGTTGTCTTGTTTGTACTTTCCTGAGGCCATCACCTCTTTCTTTATTAGGTAAAACCCTCCCGCCTCGGTCCTCGAAAAACAAGCTCTTTTTATAAATGGGATAACGTGGCATTTAATAGTTAATAATATCAATTAATAGGGCCATAAATTTGAAAATAAGATAAATATAATATTGCAACAGATGTCATAAATTTGCGTCCATACCATGGTGTCGGATTTTGATTTCAATCAATCATTGTTGAATTATATGTACTATTCTATATTATTTCATGTGGTTTCATAATAGTACTTTCTTTGATTAATTGAACAAGATATTTTTTGCACTCAGTTAGCTAATAAAGTTTTTCTACATAATTAACTGATGTTTCGCGCATAGTACTCTCTCCATTCCATGAAGCATAATTTGGCTTTTTTCGACACCGGAATTAAGAAATTGTTATTTTGTGTGTTAAGTGTTGTAGGTGAAAAAATGAAAAAGTGAATAAAGGATAAATTTTTTGTCATTTTTAAAAACATGTTAAGGTTCGTGGAACAAACCAAAAGGAAAACTGTGTCATGCTTCATGGGACGGATGGAGTATTTTTTTTTATGAAAATAGGAAACTAATATTAATATCTGAATGAGCAATATCGATAAGTCATGACGAAAAATCATGCTTCTAAATCATTACATTCGAAAGCTAGTAGTATATCTAGCAAACTCATGTGTGCAACAAGCCAAATTAACCTCGCGCCGCATATGACAGATTTCGATCACAATGTGCCTCTTTGCGAGTTCGAATACTTCCCAGAGCTCATCATTTAGCGACTCTGGTTCGTTATACATCTCATGAAGGATATGTATAGCCAAAATAGAGTCCGAAATTATAATAAGAGAACCAATATCATTGTTAATTTATCTATATTTATGAAAAGAGGTGGTATTATCTAATATGTATGTTAAGTGTTAAAACCTCGTGAGAGTTCATAAAATAGTTATTGTTAATGTATCCCTTTAAAAAATTAAATATGAGGTCGTTTACCATTTTTAGACAAAACCAAAATCAGAGTTAAATTCACTATGACTTTTTCTACTCTGAAGAATAATAAACAAATTAAGAAACAAGTGGCGAAAAAATAAGTGTACAAACTGAAAATATAAGCTTAATCAAACACGCTCTAAATATACTCACCTCCATTAATATTGTGATTTGTGGAGTTCTAAGTTTGTAAAACATAACATTTTTTGTACACCCCAAAAATTTCTCCTACGTACGTGTCAGTAAGGAAGAAGTAATAGTTGGCAAAGAATCTTTAGTTGGTTAATGCAATTATTTAAATTACGCGACAATAGATTTTAACCAAAATTTATGTATTTACATGCAATTATCCATTATTTAAATTCAACAATTACACATTATACTCCCTAACGTCCCCAAAAATAGGGTTAGTAAGATAAAGTAAATGAGGAGACGGAGTCTTGTAAAAAATAAATAAAGATAAAATAAATAAAGAGAGAGGTAGATATAGTAGATAAAATAATTTGTTTTCTTTTTTGAGTTGAGATATTATAAATGAGATAACCTTATAAATGGGACGGAGGGAGTAGTACATATGATCGAGAAGTAAAACTAATTTTTAAGATTGGGTTATAAATAATTAGATGAAAGTATATAAGTGGAATGTGCGTGGTTTAAGTGTAGGGGGACAAAAAGTGATTTAAGGAGTCAGCAAAGTTTATGGCCAAATTGATTAGGTCATTAGAAGAATAATAAAGTTTTAATTAGAGATTTCCAGAGCTCCAATTTTTTGGGAAAGCTATGTGTGTTATGTGCTTTACACTTTCTTTAGCTTTTTAAATAAAAAGATATGTTAGTTTTGAACTTCGGAGACAACTCTTCTTTTCTTTTTCTTTTTTCCTTTTTTCTCTTTTATTGGATTTTTTTAAAAATAATGTAATGGTGTTCTCTAGTATATAGTATGAGACATTTTGTTCAAATATTAATCATTTTATTATTAGATCAACATACATATGTCTCTTTTTCATTTTTCATTATCCCCTTAATTCGATGTACTTAATTTTATTGAAGACACAAATGTGTTCCATTTTAGTAGTAAAATTAATAACAAATATAGCTCCTACATATGCTTCTGTTAGTGAAATCGTTTTATTGCATTATATTAATTCTGAAGACAACTTAATTTGTCGACAATTTTTCTCAGAAATATAAACCTAATTTTATATTTATAATTTTTGTTTTAGAATCTATAATCATTTGAAGTATTTAATTTGTTTTTTGATGAATGAACAAGTAATTTTAAAGATCGGATGAAGGTAGACTTCAATTTGAGATCTTTGATTATAGACATTAATCACTCTACCACTAGATAAACACACGCACACTCATTTTGAAGTATTTTTATCCAATTGAAAGGTCTTTTTTTATACTTTCTATAGCTTGTATACATTGTCATTTTGTATAAAAACTTATAAAATTCAAATATATTTTATTTTGAAATGTACACATACATCATATATATGTTTATACGTGTTTGAAACGAGAAATTTGCTCAAAATAAACGAGGAAACGAAACTAAAATAGAATATTGCATTATACTATATTTTTTGTGAAGTAGGAGAATTTGAATATATTCGCGCGGAAAGGTTAATCGCAAAATTTGTATGTGCAATTATGTGAATATACAAAAAAGTTGAACTAAAAAATCATTGCTAATTGAAATTGAAACTCCACATCATAATCATAATAAAATTATCGCTTAAATTTTCACACCAATTTGAATACAATCTTGTTGCAATTTGAGACTGGTAAAAAGCTCATGGGTTGGTAGATGTATTAACTTATCAGAGTTACTTTCCATTATTTTTAAACATGATACAAATTTTAATATGTAAACATCAAGTTCTAAAATTCAAATCCCATCGCTCCTCATTTCCCATCACAAAATTAAATGTTTGAATAATGCCCACAAACACTCTCCCAAAATATTTTTAAAAAGAAAACATAGAAAAGTAAGTATAATATGTGATAAAACAAGACTGGTCATATACATGCAATTACTCATCTATTAGTTTACTAGTTGATTGCCAAATTAAATCTGATATTTCTATTGCATCTGAATTTATAATAATAAATTTCTTAACATATATCATAACATATTTGAATGTTATATTTGGAATACTATTTCATAATTAAGTGATAGATGCTTAATTCAATGTATTCATCGTATTTTGCTCCATTACTCTGTTGGACACGAAGAACCCTCCACACTCCATGTGTATGGAAATAAATAAGAAATTTTAATGACAATATGATGCTTCATTGCAACTCAAGTAACTAATTTGGTCAAATTTTCGAATTGTACGCAACATTTCAAGAATTTTACTTGTCAACCATGAACTTCACATTTTTATTTCTATCTTGGATCTCAACTCTCAAGGCATGATTCCCATGAGCGGAAGCTACTTGTTAAGTATTTAATGACATCATTATAGACTTTTTTTTATCGTTAAAATTATACATGGCAACTTAAACAATATAAATTTCGAAACACGTCAAATTTGGTGGGTTTTTTTTTTTTTTTTTTTGAGAATTACTAGAGCCATTTAATATATAATAAAATCAGTAACCCGCACGCTGATGTGGCCTCTATTCCACACGAAGGTGGGAAAACAACCGCACGCAGGCGGTACACTACCAACACAAAAGTGGGAAAACTACCCGCACACAGGCGAAATTAAATCTAAGACCTCTCACAAAGTAGAGTCTTTGAGTGCCTCAACTTTACCACTTAAATTAGGCCTCGTCAACAAATTTGGTTACTTTAATTGTTCCAATTTCCCATTCAAGTTTAATCCCTATCATGCCGGCATTCATAAGATTGCAGAAAAAACATTAAAAAATATGTAATAAAAAAACAAACAAACTATTATTATAACTGAATAACTCATTTTAACTCGACCTGATGGTACAGAAATTGGACATCTATTTTCTTATATTTAAATAATAATTAGTTTTTTTTTTTTTGAAGTGATAGTAAAAGTATGTTCAACTCAATTCAATATACTAGTATATTTTTTTTGAAGTCGCAGTCGATCTCCATGTAGTGGAATCTACACATTGCACATGTCCAAGCATGACCTAATTATTTTGTCCACTCTTCGATTTTAAATAATACGAAATCGAAAATTGACGCTTGGCGCAATGAAGGGTAAAACAATTTATTATTTTTACCAAACTACATAAAAATAAGTAGTATTGTTGGAAATGATGTGGGGTTGTTGCCCAAAAAAAAAGGAAAAAATGATGCGATGTTACATAATGTGTGAGGGTTTAAATAATAATAAGAAAAAGAAAGGTAAGAGGGGATTGGTTGGCAATTTGTTTCCATTAAAGGAAAGATTCGTATGATTTTGTTCTCAAATTGCTAAAAGTCAAAGAAGAGGCATGTGACTACCCACTCCGGAAAGCGTGTGCATCGTATTCATGTGGGCGTCACTGCAACGTCTAATTACTCTCTCTTTCTCTTACTCCCCAAATCATTTTGAGATTTTTTTTTCTTCTAATAATGCTATTTGAATATAAATATATTCGAATAAAAATAGTTTAAATATAGTTAAAAAATTAATTTATTTAAATTTTTTGATTTAAAACAAAAAAAATTCGTTTGCTTATTGTTTTATTCATACTATAATTTTTTTGTATTTTTTTATCTTTATTATTTTTGTAGGTACAAATATTACAAAAAAAATAATAATAATTAAAAATTATAAAAAAAACTACAATGTGGAGAAAATAATAAAACTAACTAAATTTGAATTAAATAAATCGATTTTTTAAAATATTTAACTCTTTTTTGTTCAGATATATTTTGTTCAAATAGCACTACTCTTTTTTTAGGTGTGATGGAAGATTGAACTATATACAGAATATTGTATTTTCGAAATAATAATAGTAATAACAGGAAGAATTTTATTTTTAGTTGATAGGTTGAAGTGGAAATTTATCTCTCTATATATATATATATATATGCATAGGAAAATTTTTTCTTGTCTTTGGGTGCATTGTTTATAATTTTGGAAAATATTTAAGCCCACTTTAAACTTCTTTTTTCCCTTTTTAAACTTTTACAAACTGAAAATGGTAAATTGAATTCGTTGAAATAAGATTGGATAAAAGAGGAAAAGAAAAAAGAAACATAAAAAATCTTTGAGAGCACGAAAACGCCGACTAAGGCTGAGCATCATTAAAAAATGACAAATTGAATAATTCTCCTAAAAAATTAAGATTCCTTTTGGGTTGTGTAGGGATAGGATACTGGGAATGCTTAGACGCCTTTTTAATGTCCTTTGAAATAATTCATAATTTAGATTTTGAGTTGAATTTGGTGATTGGAGCTTCAAGATATGGATAAAATGAGGAATATTTGGGTTTGCGCTATTAAATAGTACTATTTGCTAATTTGGTGCTTGAACTTTGTTGTGACAAAATGGTATTGGAAATTGTTCATATTCGATATTTATTTTTTTCTTTACCTAATGTAGCAAGTTAATATACTTTTTTTTACGTGTCATAAATTATGTTTAGTGTTAAACTTCTACTCACGCGTTCAATAATCGTAATCCCAACTTGCTCTTTTGAGATGGGCAAACATGAAATTTAACGGTATTTTGTTCTTTCGACATCTAAATTCGTGAAAATATTTGCCCACCCACGAAATTTAAGACATTTATTGTGTGATTGAAATCAAACAAACTTAGTTCTAATCTCTTTTGCACCTAAAATATCATAACGTTGTTTAAATGAAATGAAAGACCTTTTTATACTTCAAACACATGAGTCAAATAGTGAAATTTCAATTTCCAAGGAAAAAAATCAAAGCCAGGTTAGGAGGATGAATTGGAACTATAAAAAATGTACATACAATTACAAATATTTGGATGAGATCTGTTAGTCGTCAGACGAATCAAATATCTTGATTTAAGCTCATATACAATAATGTAGTTGTATTTTGTTGAAGTTTTATAGTGTTTAGATTTGGGCCACAATCCATTTGATAGACCTTGATTTGTTAAACATTGTCAGCCCAAATCGATTTCATCAATGTACAAAAGCCCAATTGTGAATAATGGCCGAGTCAATACAAAAAGCTAGAGACAATATCAAACAAAATAGAGCCGCAAAATATTGGATATCAAAACTCTCACACCACACTTTTTGAATTCTTTGACAATCATCCTTTGAAACATTACACGTATATTTTGCAAAACTAAGATATGCAAAGCGCCTACAAAACACTTGTACAATTGAAGAAACAAAAGTATAGAAGGGTTGTGGAAATTTAAAAACTAGAAAGAAGAGACCCTAATTAGGTTGTGATTTTTTAACATTTGGGCAAATCATTTGGAGGTGGCAGAAGAGACTCATTGGGCCCTTTCCCATTGTCCACTACAAATGCCATCTTAAGCCCCCATGACGTGTGCACTTCTAGGTGGCAATGCAAAAACCATACTCCTACAAATTCCATCACAAACATTATTCAAATTTAAATCTATATTTATAGTATTTAATATGATATTGAAATGTGAATTTGGATTCAAATTACTGTTTTACTTAAAATCTTTGTTAAATTGAATGTTTTACTTTTACTTTACAAATTTCAAAAATAAAATAAAAAAGTACCTGGATTATCAGCTCTGAATCTGATGGCAACCCATCCTCCCGATGGAACAGCAATGGTATTCCTCTCGACCGGGTCAACAAGGTTGAATCCTTTCGGATCCTTATCCGGGTTGAAATTGCCCAAACCCTTGCCCACAGCGAAGAAATTGGATCCGTGCAAATGGATCGGGTGATTCTCCGGGAAGAGCATGCCGGTGCCCTGCAGCACCACCTGCACCGTCGAATTGTACGCCAGTCTGTACAGCCTCGTCCCCATCATCGTCCGCAGGTTCTCCGGCTGCTTCGCTCCGGTGTAGTCGTACGGCGCCGCCGGCCTCGCGGGGAAGTCGTCGGTGAAGACGCCGCCGATTCCGAAGAAGTGCGCGTTGAGGAGCGCGATCCTCGGCATCACGAACGTGACGTTGTTGATGTCCGCCACCACGCGGAGGCGGAGGCTGTTGGCGCAGCCGGGGCAGTCCGCGAGGCCGAGGCCGATCGTGAAGAGCAGGGAGTGGTCGATCCGGAGGGGGACCCGGGACGGGTACGCGGCGGAGTTGAGGCCGCGGAGGGACTGTGTGAAGGCAGCGGCGATCGGCGTCGCGTTCTGCGGTGGCCGGTCCGCCAGGATTGTGGCGGCGGAGGCCGAGGTCCCGGCGTAGATCACGGTGGCCGTGGCGGTGGTGTTGTCGATCGTGACCGGAGAGGACTTGAAAGGGGAGGCCGTGATTTGGTACCTGCCGACGGAGTGGAGAGATTTTAAGCCATCGATTTTGGCGGCAAAATTCCATGATATCAAATTAAATCAAATATGAAATAACCTAGCTGTAGGCTGATCGGTGGTGAGGAGGACGTTGGTGGTCTGGCCGGGGGCGAGCAGTATGGTGTCGGTGGCGAAGGGCTTGACATAGGCGGCGTCAACCTCGACCACCGTGAGGTTGTGGGCGGCGATTTTGAAGAAGAGCTCCGTGTTCAAAGCGGCGTTGATTATCCTAAGGAGATATGTTTTGGCGGGCATAACTACTAGCTTGTATCCTCCTTCACAACATCATTAATCACAATATTAATAAATTCAAATTCCAACATACTAAAAAATAAAAAATTAAAGTGGTGAATTTCACCTTGTCCAAGACAATCGGACCTGGGACCAGGATGACCGTTGATTGTGTGAGCATCTGAAACATTGGGGGCATTTCCTGAAGCCATTGCTTCATCTATAACTGCTTCCACATCTGATTTCCACCATTCCCCTGCATACTTGCTATAGTCAGGTTTATTGTCATTGAAACTGTATTAACACTTTAAAAGTTAGGTTTAATTTGCAATAATGTTCAAAATTTGAGATTTGAATCGTAATTGTCTTGATAAAATGACTATAAACACATTTCAACATATGGAGTATTATTTTTGACACTTTGAGTCAAATCACCTAGAGTTAGTTCCAAACAACAACTGTATCTCATGTCTAATTAATCACACAACATAAATTAACATTAACATACAAGACTCTAATCAATAATTACCAAATTAAATATATCTCGTATCTTATTGTATGAATATATAGTGTGATTAGGTAGGTACCTAGTAGTAGGACCTCCTCCTTGTGGGGCTTAGGAAAGGGATAAGGCTGGGCATGGTTGGGAAGGACAATAATGGCGCCATGAATGGTAGCTCTAAGCCATAGTATGTGTGCGTGCCACAGAAGCGTGCCTCGCTGCTCACTTACTGTAAAATTATACACATAGCTTTCACCCGGTTGGACCGGACATTGGGTTATGTAAGCCGGTCCATCCGCCCACCCGGTCCGGAGTTGCCTTATTCCGTGCCTATTATAAAACAAAATATTCAGTAGGGATTTTTTGTATGATAATAATAATAATGTATCAATAATAACAAAGGAAGAAGAGGGATTGGAAAAAATAGCATAAAATATGGTTGTTTTTTTTTTGAGGAAACATAAAATATGGTTATGTATGAAGGAAATTGACTTTTTCTTGAGTGACATAATAATCTAACTTAGGAAGTCGAGTAGTGTGATATATATGGATTAAATGTGAAGCCGATTTATTTATAGTATATCATACTTAAAAGATAAAGTTTATGAAAAAATGAGGGGAGAATCACCAGTGGATAGTCATATTATAATTAACGTGATTGACGACTTTGATTAATAGAGTGTCGCCTTCTCTGGCGTAGATGTTTGGACCGGGAAAACGTCCATTAACAGTCACTACTTGCTTGCTTGAGCATAATTTTGTTGAGTTTTTCATCACCACCTGCAACAATACATTTATTCTTAATGATATCATTTCACTATTTTTAAATATATGTATTTTGAGAATATTATTTTAAAATTTAATAAGCATTTTTAAAAAAAAATCAAGAATTTGGACATCGTTTTTAAAGAAAAAAAAACAAACTTTTGGTATTGAGGGCCAATAAAATTTCTATCAAGGGCATTGATTAATTAAATACTATTGGGAAAAATATAGAAAGGGCAAACAAAAGTATGGATATAATATAATTAATTAATTACACATATATATCCAAAAACTAAAGAAAAAAAAATGTATAATGATATCAACGTAAGTTAACACCTAGCAAGTGTAACTTTTATAATATATTGTATATATATAGAAAGGGAAAATGCTAAACTTCAGAGAATAAAATACATTTAGTTCTCTTTTCTAATCAAAGACAAACCAAATGAGATAAAAGACTCCAAGACAAAATATATACTTATAAATACAAACAATATTGATTCAATATTTTCATATAACTAATCTCATATTTAAACTAATTAACTGTAAACAAATTTTTGTATTTCTATCAACTCTCACGAATCATATATAATTCACAAAACATTTCCTAGCAGCTTATAGCTAGTACAAATATAACTATATGTATCTTGCATTCTTGCTACGTGATTGATTAATTAATGCTGCTACGATTAAATATATATATATATCGATTTTTACTTACATTGAATTTATATCGACGAACCTCCGATTCCACCATTGTAGGCAGTAAAATAGTGATCAGCAGCAACAAGAATCGTAGCCAGGCAGCCATCTCTCTCTCTCTCTCTCTCTCTCTCTCTCTCTCTCTCTCTCTCTCTCTCTCTCTCTCTCTCTCTCTCTCTCTCTCTCTCTCTCTCTCTCTCTCTCTCAGTGTGTGTGGTTTGGGAGAATGTATATTTATAGTCGTAGTTGTGATTTCAAATTTGCATGCATATTGTGCTGGATGAGCAAGCAGGATAGTGACCTTTATATAAAGGAAACATTTTTTTATCAGTTTTCGTGGGAAACTGAATACTTATGAAACAAGATTTTATTCTTTTAATATAGAAATTTCAGAAGCTAGTGTTTTTCGGTTTAATTGAATTTCTTTCACCAGTTAAGAACATGTTACACACGAGAAAATTAATTAAATATATGTGACTAACAAGTCAAATTATATTGAGTCGCTAGCGCCAAACAAAATCTTTACTCACTATATATATTTTCCTAATTTTGTCCTTTCCCCCATATATATAATTGTTTCTTTCTATCCTTGAGAACTGATGAAGAGGTGATATTTTCTGTTTTTTTATTTTTGGAGGCAGGTGATATTTTCTGTTTTGTTTCTTTATTATATATGTAGAGGATCAAATAAAAACTTTTCTTGTTGTCAGGTGTAGAACTCAATCAAACCATTAATTTTTATTTTAAAATATATTTATTGCAATATTTTGAAATGAAATTAAAGTTATGTTTACTTGATATTCTATCGGGACATTTAATTTGGTAGATTTGATAGATAAGATTGATAAAATTGGAGAATGATTAAATAATTAACTCAACTTTAAGGTGATAAATAATCATTCAATCAGGTCGAGTTATCCGTCAGGAGCCGAATTATATGCACCAAACATTTAATAAGTTAGATTATTTTATCAATTGTAACTTTTCACTCGAATCAAAACCCTCCTAGATATGTGGAAAGTGAACGTTGTAGTTTAACTAAGATGTTAAAAGTTATAATCGTAATTTGCATTTATTCTCAAAAAATATATATATATTCTCATTTATTGTGATTGTAATATATTAGGGCAACTCGTTATTCGGATTGTACTACTTTAATTTCTTTCATGCATAAGCAAAAGCATACGTGGCTAATCATTCTATAATTTAAAAGTTGATTTTGCCCTTTTGCGTTCTTTTTGAGCAATTGTCAATCGCTTTTGAGTCTCAAACGTGTAAAATACTTTTTAAGATTGTATCATTCAACACAAACTATTAAATAATTCTAAATATCGATCCAAATTTTGAACATTTTGTCACCATTCAAACATTGAGTCTTTTTTTTTTACTTAAAGCTGCAATTAATCAAAAGACACAATTACCGAATTTAATCATTTATCACAACTTGTGTTTCCATTTGTTTCTAAACACTAGATCTCCCATATTAATTAAAAAAATTTATTTATTCTGTTATACAAATTGTGATAATACCATAT
This sequence comes from Salvia miltiorrhiza, assembly GCF_028751815.1. Taxonomy (NCBI): domain Eukaryota; kingdom Viridiplantae; phylum Streptophyta; class Magnoliopsida; order Lamiales; family Lamiaceae; genus Salvia; species Salvia miltiorrhiza. The sequence goes on from NC_080393.1 coordinate 5,966,102, forward strand.
AATTATATTATTGTGATTTATAATGATGAGAATCCAAAAAATACTCGGTACTAATGTAATGTTAAGATTTACGTGGTAATAATGTGCACTATTATATGATACTACAACATTTGTAAAAATTGAGGAAAGTGAGATGATAATGGTGACCACTTTAGTTAAATCAACAAGTAATTACGTGGAGATCAGATTATATGGAGAGATCTCGAAGATTAGATAAAACAAAAGAAGAAATATATCTCAAGTCTAAAAATGTATTATTGCTATATATGAGCTGGCAAATAAATTTAGCCACAAAATATTTTACAAGTGGAAAGGTACTCCATAAGGTATAAAAGTGCTATGTGCACAGATTATTAAGAATATAATGTGGCTTAGGATGTTACTCAATCTATGTGAGAAAAATGAAATAAATAAAGATTTTAGTTGGCCAATGTCTTTCATGGTTTTGAGAAGTTTGTGAGTCTTAAATATGGGTGACAGCTCAATTCTCCTCTTAGAAGATAATATAAGTCAAACATCTATTAAATTTTTATTAGTTGGTCTTGTTGTAACTTTGATAATTTTAATTGATTTCGTTCAACTTCAATGTATATTTGCAGAAATATTATCACAAAATGGCAAAATTGCAACATCTACACGAGTAAATATTTGAAAATAATTTGTGTATTGCTCAAAAATCGATGAGGAAAAAAAGTACTATGAAGTTGTTTGTGAATAGTAGTAACTGTGCTTGATCCCAATTTCTTCAAACCCAATCATTCAAAAAAAAAATCACACTGGGTTTTGTAGAGAAAAATATATGTGAGTGGAAACTGTTCTCTCTCAAGAATAGTCAAAGAATATAAAAAAAAATTGTAATTAGTGAGATATCAAACAAACTACATAATTAACACTCACACGTTTGCAACCACTCATCTACAACTAGAAATAATCAAATCAATTTTTATTCGCCGAAGCATGGGCACTTCGAAAAGAAAAGTTGATTTGAGCATTTTCAGAAAATAGATAAATGATATCGTGGTTGACTGAAATGTGCTTAATTAAATTACAGATAAAATGCACTTTTAGAGTCTAGCCACCAAAATTAGTATGAGAGACTCCAGCATACGTGGATATAATAGATCATAATTAAAAATTGATAAACCTTGATTAAATTTAATTAAAATGAATGCACCATACGTCCAAATATACACAATTTTTTGTCAATATGCAATTTTCCATAAATAAATAATATAATTAAACCCATAAATTCGTAACTAAAACTACATAACATCTTTGCAACGAAATGCATGTACAGAAATTACCAATTTAATTCATAGAGCTAGTGACTGAAAATATATTGAAGAATACAATACAATTGAATATAGCGATTAATACATAAAATCTGCAAAATGAGAAGTTAATGAAAGATCAACAGAACCTCTGCATAGTGTTCTAACTTCCTCTGCAATAATGTTCATTATCAACACTTGCTGCTCGCTTCACACCATGGACGGAAGAATGATCGAGGATCGATACATCGTGCTATTTTAAGCCTTAAATCGCCTGAACTCGAACCATATCTCATAGTGGTTGAAGAGCAAACTATCGTGTGTATGCTTGCCTTTATATTCGAGACCCAGATTAGTCAGCCTTTTCGTGCATTCTTCACCTCCCAGACGAGAGCAGAACTTGACGTTATGTGACACAAAGATTCGACCTTCTAGAGGCTTCAGCCGACCAACTAACCGCTCCAGACCAGTCCAGACGAGCTTGTCGGGCATATGGAGGAAAACAGCACTGGCATATATCAAATCGTACACAGTATCAGAGCCAAACTTACTGAAATCCATGTCTTCGCCTCTTACAATCAGAGGCCGCTTATACAACAAGCCTTGCGAAGGAAGCTCATAGCGTAGTGCAGCCATTAGAGAGAGCTCATCCCTTTCTAGGCAATGAAAATTCTCTGGATCTAAGTACCGTATGAAATGCAGGCCAACACGAAGTGTGCCACACCCGATCTCAAGAACTCTTGAATTTGGTGTTAGGTGAGCCGACTCTGCAAGAAATTCAAACACATCCCTTCCTCCTGCCCAAGGCTCCCCATAATTGCTGTGATGTTCTTCTACAAGTAGCTCACCGGGACAAGGGAGGGCAGTATGGTTATTAGCATCTTCTCCTTCATAGTGAGATATGCCTTTGAACTGAAGAAGATCCTGGAGCTGCTGTTGACGAGTTCGGGGGTTTATGCCCTTGCGTAGAATGTTCTGCTGCATATGTAATCCATTGGCTTCAACACGACTCTTCAACCAATCTATGTCCTCAGCTGAGGTTGTAACACGCTGTCCACCTACCTTGCTGCTATAGTCCCCAGTAGGGATGGGGCAAGAGCAAGGAGCAGCGGGGGGCGAGGTGGCTGAGAGCAAGAAGAATAGGAGGATTGCAAAAGCTGCAGCTGATAGAATGAGGGTGGGAACTGAAATCACCACTCCCTTTGACGGAAGCAGTGCCATCCGACAATCAGTGAATCTGGGATTTACTGGACCCTTTTTGCCTCTGACCGGAAGCTTAGCTGGATTTTAAGATTCTACAAACAAACTGGGAATTATAATACAATCTAACTAAACAGAGTCCATCTTTCTCGAAGTATCACTTGGTGAAATGACTGCTAGATATCCAGATAAGAATACATGAGCAATGTTCCTTGATCAAGAATCTTACAGTTTAAGAAACACCTCAGTATATTAAAGACATAAAGTGGATAAAACTCATACGAAAAATTAAGGGCATTACTTCAGTGCCATGATGGATTGAATATGAAGCTCCAAAAAGTCTAAAGATAATTGGTTCAGGATGATAGGTGAGATATCAGTTGACAGAACCTCATATTTTTCCCTATGCCTCGGGCTGTCTCGCGATACCCTCTAATGCATAATCTAAATGAACTACAAATCTTAGAAGCTACTTCAAACTTGCCAGGTATTATCGACATCTACAATCTCTTGAAATTTGAAAGTCTGATGCATAAAGATATGGTGAAGTTTTTGTCAGATTAAGTGGATTACAGTGGATCAGGACCTGCTTATTCTAACACTGAAATCAATCAACTACATTGCACCTGTCTATGAAAGCAAGATAGTTAGCATCTAATCCAATTTTTCATTTCTCATCATTTCTTCCAACATTTGATAAATATGGAGCTTCATTAACTACACAGACAACGAAATGATTTTTCAAACAGGAAAAAAAAAACGTAAAGACTTAAATAAATAAACCAGTTCCGCAGTGATTTCCAACCAAATTACACAAACGAAAGCTGTCCGAAACTCTTTGATAGTCAGATATTCAGAACCAACAAACTTTCAGAAGAAACCTCAACTACGCTGAAATCAAACAATCGGAGCAAAAAATCTTACTTCAATTTCAAGAACTGGTCGTGGATAACTGCAGCGCAATGCGGCGAAGTGGAGGCAACAAGTTCCGAGGGATAACGACGAAACCGATTGTGAATCTGAGACGACAATACAAACTACTCCTTCTCTGAGAAAACCTAAATCGATGAATTTCCAGAATACAGAAAAAGCTTGAGACTGAGTGGAGGCGTTGGTCGATGGCGAGTTTGAGATCTTCGGGAATCGGTCGTCAATGGCGGATATCGTCGCCGATGAATTGGAGAAGCAATAATATCTGTGGCGGTGTGATTTCATCTGAGATTTGCAGATTGAATTGCAGCCGAGGGTAATAGAGGCATTCAAGGAAAATAGTAGAGGGCATTTTTGGTATATCGCTCCACCTGTGCAATAATCTACTTTTTTTTAATGAAATAATCTACGAGTCTATTTGCTTGTATTGTTTTCAAATACTAGTAATTAACTAATTATATTTTCGGAAAGTTGGAAATTGTTACTATATACTCTCTCCGTCCCAACTTTTTGTATCCACTTTTAGTAGTATTTATTATCCTGCAAAAATAAAAATATATATTTTCCTTACAGGATTCTTATTTCTTTTTCGGGTTTAAAAGTTGAAAATTTTAACTAGTTTCACTAAAACTTATTGTAAGTCAATTTTTTCTACTATTATGAGCATTCACTTTGAGTCAGGAGCGGATCCAGGATTTAATGTTAGGGGGGCTGAATTTGTTGAATTACGACATCTGAAAATATTTACATAGGGGTCTCCCGGTGCAAATTTTTTGGGCATTCCGTATAATATATTTTCATGCATTTTTTTAACAATCACTTAATATAGATATTTATTTGCAATTCAATATCAACATCAACATCAAGTAGATAATTGAGAGTTGAGAAGATAATAGAGAATTTTTGAATTAATCAAATAGATGAGAGAAGAATGCTTGTGCTTGGGAATTCGCAAACTTCACATTAATTCTTTTAATGTTTGGAATTGGAGCAGACTGCAAGACTCCCATGTCAACTTATAGTTATATGTTAAGTTTTCTCAACTTATAATTATATGTTAAGTTTTCTCTTTTCTTGTTTTAGGTTGGGCTGAGCTGGGATATGTGAAATGAGCTGGACTGTGCTGGTATTAGGGGTGGAGCAAAATACCGAAAAATCGGTATACCGTACTTACCGTACCAAAAAAATACTGAAAATACCGAAATTTTGGTACGGTATTGTACCGTACCGAAGATTTTCGGTACGACAACGGTATCATTTTCCTCATACCGCGGTATACCGATATATACCGATACCGCGGTATATGCCGAAAAACCGGTATATACCGTTGTTTAGGTATGTACCACTGGTATATACCGAAAAAATTCGTATGCCGTCGGAATCAATTATTTTTTTGTTTTGTTGAAGATGTGGAGTTTGATTGTTAGAAAGTTATTTGTATTTGTTTAATGAAATTTCAATATGTACAAATATACGGTATATCTTAATGGTTTGGCAATTTAGGCATTAAACGATATAACAATAATTTCGGTAATACCGTAAGGTATGGTATACCGACTTTCGGTATGGTATACCGCACTATCGGTACATGATGAGGAGTAATATATGCAGAGCAGAGGAATCTCTTTACCAGTGGAATCACGGGGAGCAGCGAGGTAGATTTCATCAAAAGAATCGTACTCGCCAGAAGAATCATCCTCACCAGAGGAAGCGCACTCGCCAGAGGAACCATCCTCGCCAGAGGAATCATACTCGCCAGAGGAACCATCCTCATCAGAGGAATCATACTCGCCAGAGGAATTATCCTCACCAGAGGAATCTTGCCCGCCAGGGAAGTCACTTTCGCCAGAAGAGTCTCGTCCACCAGAGAAGTCACTTTCGCCAGAGGAGTCTCGTTCGCCAGAGGAGTCTCGTTCACCAGAGAAATCACTTTCGCCAGAAGGAAGCAACAAAAGCGCGGTGAAATCTCCCGCGTAAAGACGAATTTCCTATAATACCCTCGACCACGCAAGGCGCATGCGTGTATGCCGATTTTACTGTTTTGCCCTCCATGTAATCTATAAATAATCCTTGAGCTCGTGCATTGTAAGCTACGTGATCTAAAATTCTCAATACAGCAAATAGTTTTTCTCCTGAGTTCCGGCTTTCCGACTGTTTTCTTTGTCTCTTCCGTTCAATCACACTAGGTGTAGTCTACGTTCATTGCTCTTTAGTCTAGGTGTTGGTTCCTTGTTTCACCAGTACGACAACAGTATGAAAATTCTCATACCGAAATTTTCGGTATGCCGATCTTCGGTATACCGAAAAGTACGATACGGCAACGGTATGAAAATTCTCATACCGTAATTTATGGTATGGTATACGGTATGACGAAAAATTTTCGGTATACCGTACCGATCCACCCCTAATTGGTATTAAGTTAAATATATATAATATATATATAGGGTAAAAGGTTGGGCTTGCACTGGCCCAGTGCAACCATAGAGTAGGTCCGCCCCTGCTTTGAGTAATAAATGGATATATAAAAGTAAGTGTTAATAGATCAAAATGCTCACTTTAGTAAATTTCATATGTATTTTATAAAAAAACTAATTTCTATTGTCAAATAGTCAAATTAAGATGAAAGGACGAATATATACTTTTGGATGTTGAATTGTTGATAGTTTGCCCTTTTTTTTAAAAAAAATAATCTTACTCTCTCTTATAGCATAATTGTATTTGCATGAGAAAAATGTAATACTAAAAAGTTATAATTACAACTTAATTATTATAGTTTTCGGTCAATAATTTTTTCAAATTATGAGAGTTATTTTTAGTTTTATTTTTAAATAATGTATTCCATCTTTTACTAAAATGTCAAAATAATACATTAATTAAAAAAATTAAAACGTAAATTTTTATAATGAATTAAGTGCGTAATCGAAAAACTATCTGCCCGACTACAAAATACTTCCTCCGTCCCGCGAAGCTTGAACAGTATTTTTTTCCGTTGTCCTGCGAAGCCTGAGCACTTTTCTTATATGACAAATTTTCCCCTTTGTTCACTTACTACACTTAACACATAAAATATTAATTCCTTAAAACTCATACCAAAAAGAATTTGTCAAACTTCACGAGACAGAGAGAATATAAGTGTAAGACTGTGCAAATCGTTACGATCATAAACAAGTTAAAACCGACCGAAAATATATATTGCACGACCTTGATGTAGGGAACGGATTGTTTGTACGATCGAGAATACGTTATTTACATTGTCTTAAATCTTAATGTAGGGAACAAATTAATTAGAAAATGATTTGCACAGTCTTAATTAATTAACTATTGATCGAATAGTAAAATATTGTGCTTTAATTATTTCATTTCTCCCTCAAATAACTTCTTACGAGGTGGCGTAAACTTAAAGACGAAAATGTGAAAATGTGTAAAATAAGGAGTAAATAAAATATTGAGAGTGTTAGCTTAAAAAAAAAATATTGAGAGTGTAGGTTTCAAAAAAAATATTGAGAGTATTGAAAAAATGAAAAGTAATGGTAAATATGGCATTATTAATGGAGGAGTATAGTCCAAAAATAGAAAGTGATTTTTTTTGGAACGAATAGAAAAAGAAAACTATAAAATTATTTGAAGGACGGAGGGAGTATAATTTTTTTTCTTAAATACACACAATTGTCTGATTGCACAAGAAAATTTCAAGACATTTCAAAAAAAGTTAAATAAATCTATCAACATTCAAGGATATATTAGTCCATTCATCTTAATTTGAGAGTAGAATGCATATTTTTATAAATTTGATTATTTTTCATATAAATTTTTTAAAAATGAGTATTTTAATTTTTCACCCTAAAAATATTGTAAGCTAATCAAGAAATTCTTTGGTAAATACTGAGAGCTCTGAGACCTCTGCCGGCTCTTCCTATCTTAGACGGCTTGTACCTGCAGCATCTCTTGTTGCACTGCCATTCGAGGACCGTAGCGGCTGCTTCATTGTGCTCGACTCACCGAGCGAGTCACCAGGTCAGACTCGATAGAAGCCAATGTTATTAAAACTCGAATATGCACGTCGAAGCTCGGTGGCGTCCCCATCCGAGGCGGAGGCGGCGTGTCTCGAGCCTCGAGCATGTAACGCGATTGCTGGAGCTCGACTCCCAATCATTGTTCGCGGCCAACATGTTCCCCAACAAGTCATCTCGCGCAGTTGTTTCCAGAGTTTTCCGCAATTGTAGATTTATGAGTGAAGAGATGATTTGAAATAAAAAAATGTTAGTACTATTTTTTGTTATTCTATAATTTATTTTTTTATATGTATATTTAAATAATAATAATTTTACGTCAATTTTTGGCGAGACATGTTAATCTCAATTGGTTGTAATTTTTGACTTGGACTATAAATTGAACAGTAAATATAAATATATGTTATACTCCCTCCGTCCACCAATTAAAGGCCTCTATGAAAAAACACGGGTTTTAAGAAAAAAGTGTATTTTTATTAGTTGAGTGGAGAAAGGGTCCCACTTTTTAAGAAAAAATGTATTTTTATTAGTTGAGTGGAGAAAGGGTCCCACTTTTTTGTAAAGAATCTTTGACTTTTTTGATTATATAATGAATAAAAACTTACCAAAAATAGGTAGGCCTTGTTTTTGTGGACATCCCAAAAAGGCAAGTAGGCCTTGAATTGGTGGACGGAGGGAGTAGTATTTATAATATTTGTAAATTTGGGCTAAAAATGTACACATGAAGTTAAAGTTCAAGTTATTTTTTTATACAATATTTTTTAATAGAAAATATACCTTTTCTATTCTCCAAAAACTTGCTCGCTTGAGAATGATTGAAATTTTAATAAATAGTCGAATGTATTATACTATTATAATTGAAATAAAGGTTTCATTCATTCGATTAATTTAATGATTGAAGTGAAAACGTATTATTAATTGAATTGCGTTTGGTTGTGTGAGAAATGTAGTAATTTAAATGGAAGTTAATTCCTTTCGTAATGAATCCGGTCAACCCAAATTTCCCACACAAATTTTTGGGGCAAATTACGAGATACTGTATCATTAATTCATCACTCTCGTCTATCAACTAATAATATCTTTTTCAATGCTTATTATTATCTTAATATATTGTTATCATACGCCTCAGAAAAAAAATATTGTTATCATATATACAATCTACGGCTTCCCAAAGATTAAATATTCCTACGCATATATATAACTTAAATTAATTACGAGGATGATTTTATAATTAATCCATGTTCGAGATTCTAGGATGAATTTGACCCAAAATATCATCATCATTCATTATATAAGCCAAATAAATCATATATAACTTAAACAAATTACGAGGATGATTTTAATAATTAATCCATATTCGAGATTCTGGGATGAATTTGACCCAAAATATCATCATCATTCATTATATAAGCCAAATAAATCAATAATCATGATACTCCCAACCAAAAAGGCATTCACACCATATCAACTTATTTGTGTAATTAGAAAATTATCATAATCATGGAAACCAAAAAGGTCAGCATCCAATTAATTCACACGTTGTTCCACATTACAATAATAATAATAATATATACGTACGCAGAATCCATCATTATTACTAATTGATAATTAAGAAAAGTTTTGGATTTTTTCGAATTTGGTGTTACTTCCGGACAATGTATAGATTAGAGAAAAATGTCAACCTCATCTCAACCACAATTAATTATACAACGTTGTTGGAATATTCACACCTACATATATAAATGTTAAACAGGGAAGGACCTATAAATTTAATAATGATTGGGCGAGATTTCATTTGATGATTCTAATGAAGTTTTAGTAAAAAAAAAAATGAATTGAAATTACACAATTATGACCGGATGAAATTAGCTTATATAGATAATAAAAAATTAAATCATATATATTTATAAGTAATAAAAAAAATTGATCGGGCGACGGCCGAAGGTGCATGGCCTTTAGATCCGTCCCTGATGTTAAATTTATTTCGAATAAAGCAGTTGTCTGTATCCAGACGAAAAAGTGGAGGTTCAAATTTGAAATGAACTTAAATCAGATCAGTATGAGTAAACAGCTAGAATTAAGGTTTGCTTCCATTCCTTTTTATTTTTCATTTTAATATGCAACGGAAATTTTTTATACTTGTGTACGTAATTAATACTATGAAATTCTTTTTTATATTTATATACATAATATCTATAAAATTTTGATATTACGTTATTGATCGCCTAGCATACGTGTATATATATACTGATGAAAGTTCTGATTTGATATCATTTTCGATCAAGATATTTTTTTTGGTAAAATATTCTGATAATTAAATTCTAAAAATGAGTGGTCGGCATTTGATCATATAGGTTGCTTTTGGAAATATAAGTAGTAAGATAAAAAATATGCAAAGAATGAAAGTGTGTTGATATTTTATTGTGGAAATGAGTGAGGTGTTATTTTTTTTGGCAATATCAGTGATTATTATTTTGTTATACAAATATTTATTAAATACTTCTTTGTCCTACTTATAATGACACAATAAAAATGATAAAGTTGAGGTATTTAAAGACTTTCTTTTGTGAGAGATTTTGGGTTCAATCACATCTGTGTGCGGTTAATTTTTCCACCTTTGTTTGGGTATAGTGGTTGCCTTAATAGTAAATTAAAGCTCCCTATAGTTTTTTCAAAAGAAAAATAAAATCAAAAGTGTTAAAGAGTGTAAAGTGAGTAAAAATCATTTACTTAATATGTGTAGAATGAGTAGGGATCACGTACTATTTTTAAAAAGTCTCATTTTAAATGTGACAAACTAAAAAAATAGTGTGTTATTATTGATATATTGAGACAATAAAATTTAGTTTTTGGAAAATATAACAATCAAAATGTCTTCATCTCTCGCAGAGCATGAAAATGAAATGATGCAAACATACAAACCAATGCGTTAGAAATTTCCAAAACCTTTTTCGAGTAAAGAAAAGTTTTTTCTCTACATATACTCAATTCGAAGTTAGGAGGTAGAAACTTTCGTTTCCAACCTTATTTTTTGAAAATCTCTCACATTTTGGGCAATAACTTCGTGTTCCCAAATTCATTCTCTTATGAGTAACAAATCAAGATTTGTGAAATTCTGCCAGTAAAAATCCAAGAATCGTGCTTATTTTTTCTGCAGGTTCACATTTCCTTTTATGCTAATACAATTCCTCAACAGTTTATCTTGTTGAATTTCAAACACAAATTAAATACAGCTTGGATCCATCTGCAGCTAGCCATGGCGGAGGACGATAACTACACCAAAGATGGCACCGTCGACTACAAGGGCAAACCGGCCAACAGGAAGATAACAGGAACTTGGAGGGCCTGCCCCTTCATTCTTGGTAAGCCACCATTGATTTATGAGAGAGATCAGAGAGAGAGAAAATAATTATGTTTGTTGATGCAGGAAATGAATGTTGTGAGAGATTAGCCTACTATGGAATGAGCAGCAACCTCTTTCTCTATTTCACCAACCAACTCAATCAACACAACGCCGTCGCCTCCAAAAACCTCTCTAATTGGTCCGGCACTTGCTACGTCATGCCGTTAATCGGAGCCTTTCTCGCCGATTCCTATCTCGGCCGCTACTGGACCATCGCCACCTTCTCCATCATCTACGTCATCGTAAGTTTCTTCATTTGATTAATACGCGATGATATATTCTTTGAATCTTGATTCCCTTCTTATTAGGGAATGACACTTTTGACCCTGTCGGCCGCGGCGCCGGGCCTAAGGCCGACGTGTCGCGAGAAAGACGACTGCTACGCGACGGGCTCGCAGACCGCAGTCTGCTTCGCGGCATTGTACCTCGTGGCGCTGGGCACGGGCGGGATCAAGCCGTGCGTCTCATCGTACGGCGCGGATCAATTCGACGATGCTGATGAGGTGGAGAGGGGTCACAAGGGCTCCTTCTTCAACTGGTTCTATTTCTCGATCAATATCGGCGCGCTGATTGCGGGATCGGTTCTTGTTTGGATTCAAGTCAACATCGGGTGGGGGTGGGGATTCGGTGTTCCCGCGGCGGCCATGGCCGTGGCCGTCGCGTTTTTCTTCTCCGGTACTCGGTTGTACCGGTACCAGAAGCCCGGCGGCAGCCCCCTAACGCGGCTGTGCCAGGTGGTGGTGGCCGCCGTCAGGAAACATCGCGTTCGATTGCCTGATGACAAGTCGCTTCTTTATGAGACGATTGATTCGGAGTCTGCGATAGTAGGCAGCCGAAAACTCGACCACACTAACCAGCTACGGTTCGTGCTCTAATTCAAAATTCAAGTCGGATTGTCTAGTCGAAGATACTGTGAGATTGTCGAGATTAAATTAGCTCGAAATTATCTGAGATTGAGTTGATTCAAAATTAATTTTGTCATATGGATAAACCAAGACTCATATGTTAAGACTATTTCTATGTTACATTGTTTATCGCATGCCGTATCTAGTTAATCGAACAAGATATTCTTATGATATCTTGTTCGGTTAGCTGGATACGACCCGTGATTCAATCTTGGAACAATACCACATAGGAAAAGTTATGACTTATGAGTCTTGGTTTACCCCTGTGACAAAATTAATATCAGATCAACTCAATTTCAGGTAATTTCAGGCTAATTTAATCTCGGCAACCGAACATCAGTGTATTGACCTAGTGATAGATTGGTTAAATATTTGTTTCTCTTGAAAACAATTACTACTATTTCTAAATTTTCCCATTTTATATCCAAACAGACTATTTTTTGGGATCATATATAATAAATAAATAAAATTTAAAAATTGCACAACGAAAAGACTCGAACTCAAGAGCTTAGGTCTTGGATATTAATCTACTACCCTTGAGCACTCACACTCATATTACTATTTCTAAATTAACTCTGCGTGTTCTCCAGTTACTTCGACAGGGCGGCAGTGGAGATTGAATCCGATCTCATCAAAGAGTCGATAAACCCATGGCGGCTGTGCACGGTGACGCAAGTGGAGGAGCTGAAGGGAATACTCCGGCTGCTCCCGGTGTGGGCCACGGGAATAATCTTCAGCACGGTGTACGGGCAGATGGGGAACCTCTTCCTCCTCCAAGCCGAGTACATGGACGCCCGACTCACCCCCCACTTCACCATCCCGGAGGCCTCCCTCTCCATCTTCGACACCCTCAGCGTCATCTTCTGGGTCCCCGTCTACGACCGCCTCATCATCCCGGCCGCGCGGAGGCTCACCGGCCGCCCCACCGGCCTCACCCAGCTGCAGCGCATCGGGGTGGGCCTCTTCATCTCCGTATTCGCGATGCTCTCCGCAGGCATCCTCGAGATTTACCGGCTGAGGGTCGTGAGGCGGCACGGCGCCTACGAGGCCAAGGGCGGGCCCGGGGCCGTCTCCATCTTCTGGCAGGTGCCGCAGTATTTCATCATCGGGTGCGCGGAGGTGTTCACCAACATCGGGCAGCTGGAGTTCTTCTACGAGCAGGCGCCAGACTCCATGCGGAGCCTGTGCGCCGCGCTGTCGCTCACCACCACCGCGCTCGGGAGCTACCTGAGCGCGCTGCTGGTGGCGGTCGTGACGGAGGCCAGCACGAGGGGAGGGCCCCCCGGCTGGATACCGGATAACTTGAACTACGGCCGCCTGCATTACTTCTTCTTGCTCTTGGCCGGTTTGAGTGTGCTCAATTTGGGGGCTTTTGTTGTTGTCGCCATGAGGTATACTTACAAGAAAGCGCTCACGAGATGAGATCCACTATCTGTTTCGTTTCGGTTTAATAGTAAGACATAAATTATGAAGAAATCAATGTATCCTTGTCATTTGACGTCGATTGTCTTGCAGGTGAATCAAGATTTTTGTTTTACACTGCTATACAATATTGATATTTAAATTAATTTAAATCAAACTACTATTTTAAGCAGATAATTATGTATAATATGCAACTAAAATTATTTCAATAAAGATACAAAAATCTGCTATTGTATTATGAAAGTGTGTTTTAATCGAATTCGATATGTTTATAAATATTACTATTTCTTATTTTAATTTATAAATAATAAATAATTATAAATTAAAACGCATTTTTGGAACATTATTTCAAATTCATCCCAAATTATGAATTGTTTCAATTAAAACTCAAAATCCATTGTTCATGTTTGTGAGTGAGATTTAGACATTCATCAAATATTGAAACTCAAAATATATTGATGACTTTAAACATCCATTGTTCATGTTATTTTTCCATATTGTTGATTTTGTCGTCGAGTAGTGTCAGGAGTTTGTAATTTTGAATAATCAAGAAATTGTATTTCTAGTGCACCAACTTCCAACTTAATTACTAAATTATCAATTACAATGACAAATTAAAAAAGTAGGAGGACAATCCAAACAATTTGTTTCAAAAGTCTCCAATCTATTTTGGTTTTCAATATTAGATAAATCTCTAACTCCAAACCTATGCAAAAAGATAAATTATAGAATTTGCTACAATTTGTAAAGTTTTTAATTAAAACAATTCAAAATTTAGATGCAATTTGGAATAATGTCCAAAAATTGAGATTAATTTGCAATTATCTCTTTAAGTAATAGATACTTCCTCCGTCTCATTAAAAGTGATATTTTGGGTCGTCCCATTATAAGTGGTTTGTTTCCATAAATGAAAAAAATTAAACCTTTAAAAAAAATATAGGCCCTACCACTTTTCTTTAATTCTCGTGCTGAAATATTTTGAGCCATTTATAGAGGGATTGATGAAGTATAATGTAGCATATAAATAAATTTGGATATTGACAAAAGCTAAAAATTAGTATATTATAAGTGGTTTGTTTCCATAAATGAAAAAAATTAAACCTTTAAAAAAAATATAGGCCCTACCACTTTTCTTTAATTCTCGTGCTGAAATATTTTGAGCCATTTATAGAGGGATTGATGAAGTATAATGTAGCATATAAATAAATTTGGATATTGACAAAAGCTAAAAATTATTACTCCTATTATATATCTAAAATAAAAATATATTGTAAAATATATTTATATTTAATGATGATGTTCGATTGTCAGAATTAAATTCATTTGAAATTTTTGGAAATTGAATTAGTCGAAATTAATTTTGTCATAGAATTTGATGATTTGATCTTTCGATCAAGACTCATAATCCAAATTATTTTTATGTGATACTATCCTAAAATTGAATATCAGAGCATATCTATCCAATTAAATAAGATATTGTAAAATTAATTTAATCTAATCCCATCCTACCTAATTCATATAACTACTTTTGGATGGACAAAAAGAGATACAAAAAATTCAAAGAATGATGATCGAAAACGGTGGTGGGCTGATGATGGGCTCTGCCAAAAAAGAAACAAAGTGTGGTGTGGAAAGCGGATTTCTCCATTCCAAACTTTCCGCGTTCCCATTTTGCTTAATCTTGTCCACTTGTAGATTCCGCTTTCGTCATTTACCAAACAAGTCAACTTCTTGACTATCTTGATTCTTGTGAACAAAACCAGCTCTCTCTCACCAATCGAGGCAACTTCATCGCGCCTTTCAAGGAGCACAGGTTTCGACTCATTCTCGTTTGGCCCAGGCTTCATATTGTTTCTGCAGTGCTTGTTTTTGTCATCTATTGCTGTAATAATTGTCCAACCATTGTTTAGTGGCTGTTTAATCAATTAGAGTTTGATTCCGCATTCGGCACGGTTGTTCAATATTTTTGGAGTTTTTTGTTTGTCATTTTGTGTTGTATATACTATAATAAAGATGAAGAAATTAATAGCGTTTCACATTTGTGAATTAGAGATTCAGGGTTGCGTAAAGCTCAGAAGCTGCTATGGCGGAAGATAATGAGTATACCAAAGATGGGACGGTTGATTACCGCGGTGATCCTGCAAAGAGGAGCGAGACGGGAACATGGAAAGCCTGCCCTTATATTTTAGGTGATTATTGCCTCATCCTATTCTCTGAGATATCATTTTTTTTTTAATGGTTTTTTAGTGTTTCGGTTCGTATATTTGGGTTCGGGAAGTGATACAGAAGGATTTCCAGTTCCAACACCAGAAGCTCAGTTTACTTGATGATGATATAGTGTGTGTGTGTATGTGTGTGTGAAATGACCCATGAAGATGATTTTATCACTAGAAGCTCGGATTTCTTGATGATGGTAGTGTTTCTGTGTGAAATGATATGTGAAGATGACATCCTGAATAGAATCTCGGTTATCAGGATGGTGATTTTGTGTGTGTGTTTGTGCATGTGAAATTAACCTTGAAGTTGATTTTCTGACCACAAGTTCGGTTTCTTGATGATGATAGTGTGTGTGTGACTGTGTGTGTATGAAATTGACCCTTGAAGATGATTTTCACTCTGTGAGTGTTATCATATGGTCCCTGCTGATATTGTTATGTGGTCAATTATACGTTTGCTGATGTGTTTGTGGTGAGAGGGAATGAATTCTGTGTATGTGTTTCTTCAAATGATCACTGACCGATTCTATGTTTACTGATGTATTCGTGTGGCAAAAGGGAACGAATGCTGCGAGCGGTTGGCATACTATGGGATGAGCTCTAATCTGGTGGTTTATTTCAAGGAGCGCCTCAACCAACACAACACCACTGCTTCTAACAATGTCTCCAATTGGTCGGGAACGTGCTACATCACGCCACTCATCGGAGCCTTTGTTGCCGATGCATATCTTGGAAGATATTACACAATTGCATCCTTCTCCATCATATATGTTATCGTAAGTTTTCATGGCTCAGTTGTGAAAATGCTTTCTAGTAAATGCATAAGTTAAGAATCTATCTCGATTTGTTTCTGAGTTGAGTTGCATTAATTTGAGCATACGTGGATAATAAAGTACTGATTGAGGTGGCAAGTATCTAACATGATCAACTTTGATTCATCCCCTAAATATGTATGTACAATAATTTTGATGCATTTAGGCTTTATTAGAGAAAAGTATAACCTCAAAGTAGTTAGATCACACTACAGTGGTTCTGATTTTTCTGTGTTATGTTTGTTTGCAATATTTGAAATCTCTGTTTGAAATGTTTTCATTACATGAGAGAGAGAGAGAGAGAGAGCTAAAGAGGGAGAAATGAAAGTGATGAGTAATTGATCTGATTCAGGGGATGACATTATTGACACTATCAGCATCAGTTCCAGGCCTGAGACCAGCTTGCCATGGGAAAGATGATTGCCACGCGACGACCATGCAATCTGTAGTTTGTTTCATTGCACTCTACTTGATAGCCCTCGGGACTGGTGGGATCAAGCCCTGCGTCTCTTCCTTTGGAGCGGATCAATTTGAGGATACTAATGAGGTTGAGAAGAAGCACAAAAGCTCCTTCTTCAACTGGTTCTATTTCTCAATCAATATTGGCGCTATGGTTGCTTCTTCCGTCCTAGTTTGGGTGCAAATGAACGTCGGCTGGGGGTGGGGATTTGGCATCCCTGCAGTGACCATGGCAATAGCTGTTGCGTTTTTCTTCTCAGGCACTCGTTTGTACCGTAATCAGAAACCTGGGGGGAGCCCTCTAACGCGCATCTGCCAAGTACTAGTAGCATCTTTCAGGAAGTTTCATGTTGAAGTTCCTGATAACGAGGAGTCGTTGTACGAAACCGCTGATGCTGATCCTGTAATCAAAGGAAGTCGCAAGCTCGAGCACACCAAAGACCTTCGGTAAAATCTGATTCATCTGTCTTACATCTTATTTAAAGGATACTAGTTTTGAAGAGTATAGAAACTGACTAGTTTGATATCGTGCAATGCAGATTCCTCGACAAGGCTGCAGTGCAGACGGAGCCAGACCACATAAAGGGTGCGGTGGATCCGTGGAGGCTTTGCACGGTGACACAAGTTGAGGAGCTGAAGGCCATCATACGACTGCTTCCTATATGGGCGACAGGGATCATCTTTGCCACGGTATACGGTCAGATGGGCACTTTGTTTGTGATACAAGGATTAACAATGCATACGCAAATGGGGAAAGGGGGCTTCGAAATCCCAGAAGCATCACTAGGCATTTTCGACACTCTCAGCGTGCTTTTCTGGGTCCCCATATACGACAGAATCATCGTTCCTGCTGCCAGAAAGCTCACAGGCCACAAGAATGGGATTACTCAGCTCCAACGAATGGGAATTGGCCTCTTTATCTCCATCTTCTCCATGCTCTCGGCTGGGTTTCTCGAGCTCATAAGGCTAAGGTATGTGGAGAGGCATAACTACTACAAGCTGGACAAGATAGACATGTCGATTTTCTGGCAGGTTCCTCAATATTTCATCATAGGATGTGCAGAAGTGTTCTTTTTTATAGGACAGCTTGAGTTCTTCTATGAGCAAGCACCCGATGCTATGAGAAGCTTGTGTTCGGCCCTTCAGCTCACGACCGTGGCTCTTGGTAGCTATTTGAGCACTCTGCTGGTGACTATAGTGACCAATATCAGCACGCGCCATGGGAAGCTTGGGTGGATACCTGATAATCTCAACTACGGCCACCTCCACTACTTCTTCTGGCTCCTGGCTGGGCTGAGCGCGCTCAATCTGGGCATCTTCATTATGGTCGCCAAATGGTATACGTACAAGAAGCCACTTGGAACGCTTCGTTGATGGCTCGGTATTAGGTATTCTATCTTTATACGAATGATGGATCTTTCTGTTGCATACATCACTCACGAAAATGTGGTTCTTGTAACTTAGGCATAAGGCTTCATTGTGTGCATACATATAGCATTCTATCTCCTGCAACAGAATGGACGTAAAATGTTGTTCATTACTTGTAACTAATGCTTGTTAGGTCTTGAATAAACTTGTTGTTGGATACTTGCACCCTTTACTCTATGGGATGGGATATCACATATCCTCATCCACTTTACTTACAGGGGGGGAGGAAAGTCATGTATAAGATGGGGTTATGATCCAGATCAGAACACAATAAAACTCAATTACATTTACAAATATGTAATTGGATAAAGGCTTGAATAGTTGAATATGATTATTTGGCTGATCTGGTGGATTTTTCTGTTGCACACACCAAAAAGCAGAGTAACCTAAATAAAGCTTCATTTTGTGCATGTGGCATATATTACCTGCGACATAATGGATGTCAAATGTTGTTCATTACTTGTTACTGATTCTATATATAATAAATTTACATAAAACTTGTCTGATATATGTACATCTCGGTTTTTGGACTGATAATAGGATATTGACTGCTAGTTCATCAGATTTGGTATGTATGCTTTTGCTCATTTTCTTTGGTGTACCACTCTCTCCATGCATATACAAGAATACATTTCTATTACAACGAATCTGACTACAGTCTTTTTATATTTGGTTTTGCAGTGGCTATCTATCTTCGATTCTTCTCACGAAAATGACCTCACCACTTGGAAAATTTGCTCCCTGTGTGCAAGCATACCCAGCTCCATTTAATAGCAATCAAAACTATATAATCTATTTTGAGACTGTCCTACATGATGGACAGCTTCTATGTATATAGTTTCATGTTGAAATCTGAAATTTGATTTTTTTTTGCTTTTTGTTTTTGGGTTTCAAAGAAAATATGAAATAGTGTGCTCCTGGAGAGCATGACTGACTTATCAATGATCATGTGGACTTGTGAAGGATGGTTTTAATGTTAGTTATAATAGAGAAAAGAAGAAGAAGAAAGTTAAAAATGGAAAAGAAATGATAGTGGTGCTTCAGTTTGGGTTTTAGTGTTTAAATCATTTTTGCTGCTCATCTAGTTTAGCTATAGTATCTGGATTCATTTAACTTGAGATATGTGTTACTGATGCATAATTTTTTTTTATAATTTAATTATTATTAGAGTTAATTGTTCGTAAATTCAAGAAGTTTATTTTTTTTCGAATGTTTTCCACTACTTTTAAATTTTGTCATCGTGGGAACATTAAGAAGAAATTTACAGGTGATAGATTACTATGCAAAATTAAAAAGTAAAAAGTCATGGGAAACATCCGGAAAAAAAAAAAATGAAACTTACAAATTAACCCTTATATTGAATTTAATATTGTACTAATATTGGGTTGATAATATTATTAGACACTATTTTAAATAAAATAATATTTTAAATTAATAGAAATTGTTTTTTTATTATCAATTAATTTAAATTATAAATAATGATATTTTGACTATTTTACATTTTTTTAAGTTACTAGTGAAATATATTCGGTCCATCACAAGAGACGACGTACTAATTTTTATTGAAAAAGGAACCGAAGTTTAAAGACTACTGCTGAAATTCGACCCGAGAAAAATTCATTCTCGCCCTAATCATACCTAATTTTTCGATTCAAATCGTCATCAATGCCTCTCAAACGATTTCAAAAGCCAGGTAAATCTTCATCGACCCACTTACTATCTCTGGCTATTTAAGCTTCTGATTTTGAGCTTTTCCTGAACTTTTTGTTGTTTAATCTTCTTTATTACAAGTTTCTTGAGTACTCCGTGCAGGTGAGGTGGTGGACAAAATGTAAGAATGGTGCCCATCACCTGTTCGACGAAATGCCTCACTCAGTTTGCCAATACAGTAGATAATAAAATTGAGTCTTAATTGCCGATTAATGCACAAACTTTTACTCATTTTTGCAATTTTAACAATACTTTTAAAACGTTATCACTACTTTTTAATTCATTGCAAAAGTAACCCCATTTTTTTTTTTGTGATTATGGGAGGGTAGATACTAGCATAGCATGCCTTATAAGAGCTGGGATCGTACAAGTATGGCTGCACAGCCTTGATATTTTTTATTCGATTAACATTGCGCTCATTATGTCAACTCCCTAGTGATCGGAAAAAAGAAATGAGAGTGTATTAAAGGATGGTGACATTATTGCAAGGTTTCAAATGTCATATTGCACCATCATCTGCAGACTTTGGCGGTTATCTATTCGTAAAACCTATGAATCCATTTCTTGATTCTTGAAACATTATGGATTAGAATGCCTATTCGTAAAAACTGTGAATCCGTTTCTTGATTCTTGAAGCATTTGGAATATGGTAATCCAGGATTTGCCTTTTTGTTGCAGCATTCGAAGCAGAGAAATACCTGAAAAAAATCGGGCTTGGAAAAGAAGATCACCATTTCTGGAAGCAAGTTGGCAAAGCTCTGCTGAAGACGTACGCGCTGTTCGGAGTAGTGTGGTTTCTGAACGAGACGTCGCCGTTTGGGTGGTGGACGCTGAAGCCGATGCCCAAGGAGGAGAAGGAGCTCGCCCACCTCTACGAGCGCCGCGAGTTCCCTTACCCGGGCGACGCAGAGGCCATGGAGGAGTTCGTTGCCAAGGGGGGAATGATCGGAACCACCATCGGCCCAAAAGGGATCATTGAAACGGATAAAGATTCCTACAATTTTCAGAAAGATTTGCAGGACAAGAAGCTGGATCAGGAGGCCTTGAAGCTGTGGGTGAGGATGAGGAATGAGGTTGTATCTGAGCTGCAAGACAAAGGGTTTGATGTTGAATGACTGCACCACGTTTCATTTGGAGTTGAATTGTGGTGTTTTGGTGTGCTAAGAAGTGAATAATTATACTCTTTGGTTTAGTTAGATGGAGAATTGTGTTGATACTTTTTTAGATGAGTTAGTTTATATGTGCGTCTAGGAATAACAGATTGCGGATGTTTAAAACATAAAAAGGGATGGTGTGAATAATATCGTTGTTGAGTGATATGTACTTTGTGAAATATATTATGGACTAGATTAGGATATATTTGATATATTCTAATACTAAGTAAGACAATTCAAGTGTAAATTCCTTAGTCGTAATTGTTGACTCAAGTGTGAATTCCTTAGTCGTAATTGTTGACTCAAGTGTGAATTCTTTAGTCGTAATTGTTGACTAAGGAAGACAAGACAATTTAGAATTGTCTTCTTCGCTTATAAATAAGGGAGATTGGTCTTACGAATCAATATACGAAAAACACTAAGAGAGCACTATAGTTTCAATCAGAGATTTCCTAGCTGTCGACGATTGAATCGTGCACTTAGAATAGTTCCTGCATCGAATCGACATACACGTGGATACCTTAGTAGTGGATTCACGGCAAGAATCGAGACGCACGATTACCACATAACAAGTAAGTTATTCTTATTGTTGTGTGCCTATCTCTACACATGATGCATTTGTAAATCTAGATCTAATCCTTGAATGTATATTCCGCTGCGTATCATTAGATGATGTCAAGGATAACTATCACTTTGATTGATTTTATTTGAAATTAATGAATATTTTTGTTTACTTACCCGCCTCATAGTAGTGTGTTATTTATCGAAATTTGATGGAAATCATTCTACGCTGTATTTTATAATTATTTTTATGGTCATAATATATGAAATAGTATTTATATAATTTTTAATTAATTTAGTCTGATCAAATTAAACGATGATACATTTCAAATGATATTAATCTCAACTATTTTCGTTCATTAATATTAATTTTATGTTGGTGTAATAGAATTGCTCTTTTATAGTATATAAGTTTTCAGTTAATAAAATATGTGAATCGAATATTTTTTTACAAAAATGAAATGAAAAAATATGTGAAATTTGACATGATTTGCTTCAACTGTACATACAATGCTCCATTTTGGAGTGTGTTCTTAAAGTAGGATCCACCCATAAAAAAAATCTAATTTTTTTAAGTAAATAAAATTATGAACTATTACAAAAATTGCAATTTTCACGTGATTTTTGAAGTATGATGAATTAAATCTCTACCTTTTAAATTCTTACTTTGTCCCCCTAACTTTTTTTGATTGCCAAATTATTGAGTTGGAGTTTACGTGGATTAGTTCGCCACATAATTGTCATGTTATGACATTGTTTACAATAAAATTGTTAAATTTCAGAAAGTAGGGTGCATATACAAGATACAATATCTTTATAATTTGAGGAATATTTTAATTGGAACTGTACAAAACAACGTCATGTAGGCCTCACAAAAACACCGTCGGCTTTGTTAATTTACGTAAGCTTCAATTAAGAACAAAAAAAAAAATTAAAAAAAAATGAATAAACGAAATTACAAAAATTAAAAATATAGTGATTTAATTCGTCACACTTCAAAAATAACCTTAAAATTACAATTTCAAAATAATTCTAGATTTTATTTGTCAGAACCCATTTTCTAAACAATATTGGACGGTCGCAAGTTAAACAATATTCGACGGTCACAATTTTTACAAAACATAATGATATGGGAACTTATTATTTTTCATTCTATGCATTCGAAGTACTTTATTATTATTATTATTAATTAAAATTACAAAAGATATTTAAATATAATTAAATAACCATATGCAGGCGAGACCTCTACACTGCATAAAGGTGAAAAAATAATCGCACCCAAGTGGAACTACTACCCATACAAATGTGGGAATACTATACCGCTCGTAGGCGAGATTAAATCTAAGATCTCTCACAAAGAAAAGTCTTTGTGTGCCTCAACTTTGCCACCTGAGTTAGGCCTCATTGGCAAGTACTTTTACTACATAATCCTAATATAAAATATCAAATATTCTTAATAGTCGTCTGACAATCGTTGGTCGAGGGAGTCATCTACTTTACTTTATGAATGATATATGGTGTGCCCAAAAATATCGCCTATAATGAAAAGCTAAAAGAACGCAAGAATTTATGTGATTCGATCGTAAAGATTTACATCCACGAAGGATCGGTCGAATTAATTCACTATTTGTAGTGAAAGTTTACAATTACAGAGTTGTTATGGGAGTAATGAATATATGTTCATATTTATAGGCTAAAATACTAAGAATTCAAATAGGAATAAGACTTTATATATTTATTCATATTTTCATGTTAATCTCTATTTTTTACCTGGGTATTTAATAATCTTCAAGATAGGATCGAATTCTGGAAAATCAGAGCTGCAGGGCTATCAACATCACTGTTAACGTTGGATTGACTTTAATATTTCAGTTTCAAAAGATTCATATTTTTGTCCTTATCAAAATAAGTTGTACAAAATATAATGTAAGAAAGTTAAGTACTATTTTTCATGTGTTTTTCGATTTGACCCTTATTTATATAAATTTCTTACTTCTAGTAAACTCGACGTTGATATTGTGAGTAAATTATATTTTTATAAATTAGCTTATGATATATAACTTGTCGAAAAAAGATAAATAAGGATAAATTTATCAAAAGATAATACTTAAAACTAAAATAATGAGAATACTTATTTTAAAATTGTTTCAAATGACCCAACCTTATCTAGAATATTAAATATTAATACAATAGGCCCACAAAACCCAATCCACATCAATACATCATATTCTAGGGTTCTTTTTGCTTTCTAGCCTATAAATATGCCTGAATCCTCCCATTGAATCCAAATAACATCACAATTTTCATCCTCACAAAATAGATTGAGAAAGGCAAGGTTTTTGGGATGCAAATTACTCAAGAACTAATGAGAAGGTAATAATTCTTTAAAGTTAATTTTATTTAATTTTGCATTCATAGTTTTTTGTTTTTTTTGCATTCATAGGTTTCTCCACCAAAGATTGGGGCTTTTTTTTAATTAATGAGTAATTAATTTACCTTTATAATTTGTTTATTATGGTCCTAATTTGTTTACCACTTAATCTATTATGATTTTAGGGATTTGATAATAAGAATTCATTGTGAGCTACTATAAATTGTGAATTAATTTTCAGTTCTTTTTAATTTTTTGGATCATGAAAAATTATTATGGATTCATTATTTTATGGAATGAATTCATAGTTTTGGTTAGAATTTCATGAGCATAAAAATTTTATGTTTTGAAATTCATTATTTTCACGCGAATTCATCGTGTCCATTCATAAAGAAATTAAAATAATCAAATACTCCATTCGTTCGCAAAGAGTATGACACTTTGATTGATATGAGTGGTTGAAATTGAATAAGATGTGTGTTTATTGTAAATAAGAGTATTTGTAAGGATAATGATAAATAAAAGATGTGGGACCATGTCCAAAAAACGAAAGTGACATACTCCACTTTTTACTGACGCCCAAAATGACAATTGTGATATATCCTTGGGGGACGGACGGATGGAGTATAAATTTGAAATTAATGAAAATAGAATAAAACAAAGGGATTAATAGGGTTTTACGTCCCGAACTTTCAGCATTTTCTAAAAAATGGCTCGAACTTTCATTTTCTCCTAAAAGGTCCCGAACTTTCAACTCTTTCCATAAAATGTTCCGCTATACAAAATTTGGTGACAGAAATATAACTTATCTCTTGTGGATGAAATATTTTGAAAATCTTCGTTGTTGGAAAACCATATTAGGAACTACTGTTGGTGGAAAATATTAAAAGTTTGGGATTTTTTGTCATCTTTTCATCACCAAAGTTTATATAACGGGACATTTTATGGAAAAAAGTTGAAAGTTCGGGAACTTTTTAGAAGAAAATAAAAGTTTGGGACATTTTATGAAAAATGCTGAAAGTTCGGGACATAAAATTAAATAATATTAACCCTAAAACAAATGTCTTTTGAATGTCCACCGTTCTAAAGAGAAAAACAAACAAATCCTTATATATTATATTGGGAAAATACAAACACACGACTTAAATTCCCAAATTTAGTACTTTTTCAAATTTCAAATTCTAGAAAACCATGGGAAAAATACACATGACAATTTCTCTGCTTTCCTCATCTTAACATCGAATTCATTTGTACCAGCGTTTTTCTCTGCATAAAGCTGAAGATTACGGTGCCGAAGTAATTCTCGGAAGGTTAGTTTTTTGTTTCCATAGAATATGTAATTTCGAATCTTTCAAAATATCTGCGATTTATTTGGTATATGGAGATCCCCTGGGGCAATCTTTTCCTTCATTAGTATATTTCTAGAGTCTTTGAAGAATTTCCCTGCTGGATTTGAACCTTTATTTTCCCCCTTTTTTCTATTTTCTATGGGGTTTGGTTATAAATGTTGATGATATGGTTTCTTTGGTTGGTTATTGGGTTTGTCATATCCATTTATTTTATGATTTTCCTCATAGATATATGATACAAACATGTGATACTTGGTTTCAAGTTTAGATGAGATAACCATTGCTGTTTTTTATGCTCCACTTCGTTGGAAGAAAGGTTTATATGTTTGCATAAACTCTTCTAACAAGTTCAGTAGTTAACCATTGATGTTTATTAACGGTGTGTTCTCTTTGTTTGATAAATTTATCATTGAAAAAAAGATGGATAATAAAAAATTCTCCTTTAAATTCCCTCTTTCTTATGCCACCAAAAATGTAATTGAAGGGGGAAAAAAGAATGAAAAATGACGAAATTCGCTTTTGTAGAAAATGAGTCCATTGAAAGAGGACTCTCTTGTTATCTCTCATTTTTTTCATGATAAATTTATCAACTAAAGAGAACACACCCTAAGTAGTTGTCTGCGAAACTTGTTGTTTATCACACTTCTACTAGACCTTATTGGTGGGGTTCAATATGGTATAGTTTTGAAGCGTGAAGCAGAACATAAGTTTCTGCTAGGTTACTTAAAACTGAAAATATCGTAAGGTCTCTTTTGCTTTGCGCGATAAAGGTGTGATATATACCTAATACTATGGCAGACTAATAACTTATTTGCTTCAAAGATCAAAGTCCTTAACAAGAGCTTGATTATCAAAATACGCGTGATTATGCATCCAACTACCACCTCGGTGGGAGGTGGGATACATGACGCACATGATGTTATATACTATTTCCGCCCACAATAAGTGTTGTCTTTTTGTCATTGACGTACAATAATTGTGGTCTTTCTATTTTAAGACATATATCTTTATACTTTTACTCTCATTCACACACTATATTAATTAACAAATAATTCAACATTGGTAGAACTCTTTATCTACTTTATACACATCTTTCAATATTTTCTTAAAACCCGTGCCCTCCCCATTCACACCACACTGATCGTGGACCGTGTCCTCCCATTCACACCACACTTATCGTGGACGGAGGGAGTATTAATTTGTAAGTAGACTACAAGGGGTGTTCACAATTTGGTTTATACCATAAATCAAGTTAGCCAAACCATATTTGTGCAGTTTGGTTTGGTTGATGGTTTGAAAAGTACGATTATTTTTATGTTTTTAGAAAATTATAGTTTACAATTTAGGTTTGAATTTAAAGGAACAAACAATCCAAACCATAAATTGTAATATAGTTGATTAATTATTATTATTATTGTAAGTATATATTAATTTTTTTGGATTCTAAGAAAAGAATATAATATTGACTTATATTTTGTAAATTATTTATAATTCATCAGACGATGAAAACTTAGAATCAAAATCTCAAACCATAACCCTGTTCGTCATCTTCGTCAAACCAATTCCCTGCCATCTTTATGTTTCGTTGTCGAGGCATGACCCATGTCATGCCCTTCCTTTTTTAGTTTTATTGTTAATTGTTAATGATATCATGTTTGTTCTCTTTTGAAGTGTCTTAGATTTATTTTGTTTTTTAATTATTAAATAGGAAAATGAAAACTATGTGTAAACCGTATTAACACAATTTGGTTTGGTTTACTAAAATCACTAAATCGTATTTTGCGATTGGATTTGGTTTTCGTGACAAATCAAACCCGATCAATATGTAATCACGGCTACACCTACACTACCATAATTTATAGTTGTAGATAAAATAATAAGCATAATATTAATTCATTATATGGTTAAATACATCTTAGCCTTGTCCCATGTTATAAGCAAATGAGCCCTTATGAATGTAGATAATATATTTTGTTCCACATAATTATTGTGCACAAAAATTGTGTGATGCTAAGGGTAAACTTTGTTGGTTGTGAAACTTAGTCGCACATCAAGTAGGTAAGAGTGATAACTAAAGATGCATAGATAGTGATTAGAAATGACCATCTAACAAGTCAAGATGCATAACATGATAGATGCACATCGATCAAAACACAACCAAATACCGAAATACGATCAAAACACAACCAAATACCGAATATAAGTGTCACAAGAAATAGTTTGATTATGGATTGACTTACATGCCATGACACGGTCTCACATAAGTTTTTGCGTTTTGGATCTTGAAATACCATTAATATCATCATTGGTATGAGCATTTCTCGAGTAGTCCAAAAACAAGAGCATAGAAATTCAACCTAGAAATGGGTAGTTACCAAATGAAAAAGAAGACATTTGTAAAGAGCCCAAGCGGAGAGCAACCAAATTGTAGAAATGTCCTATATTGATATTCTCATTTACACATAGTATTTTGTTCTTTCTTTCATGTAAAGATAGGGAGTTGTGAGTATATGAGCAAGTTAGGGGCTATCTCACATGGTTTATTTTGTAAGTGGTTCCTACTCTTGTGAAAAAGTCAAAAGATATGAAATATTGATTGTAGGTGCCAATGATTTATGCATTATATTTGCAAGAATATTTAATCATCTTGGTAGATGATTAGAAATCTTGATTGTGGGGCTGACAATATATAAAGAAACATAATCTTAATATATAGAAAAACATTCATCCACATGAAATCCAATCATGGCCATTCTATATAGTTAAGATCAATGGTATTGATTGAATCTTAGTTACCATGGAGGGTAGGGGGAGTTTCTACCTAGTATCAACCTTGTTATAACATGCACAATAATGCTTTAGGTTTTTATGTTTGGGATGAGCAAACTTAAATCGGACCTGAAAGATCGAATGAACTGAACTCAAATTGGTGGTTTTGTTTGATTTTTCTAGGCTAAAGCAGTTCGATTTGGTTTGCAAAATTGAAAATTGAATTTGTTCAGTTTTAGGGTAAACAGTTTGTTTTACTCGATCGTGACCTCTACCAAATTATCTATAGAGAAATGATGCAGTGAGAATGGTCAAATGTGATAAGAAATAAGAATGATTCTGAAACGTGCGATATTCATTCAAATCCTATGTGGCTGATTATGGTTAATATTGATTCAAGTGTGAAATGAGAATAATAAATAATTCAATATAAATCACAAATAAGTTGTTTGTAATGTGCAAATAGCCATTCAAACCTCATTTTGAATCCAAAATGGGGCAAAATTTTCACCACATTAACTATTTATAGATATTTGTATATTACAAGCAGTTTATTTGTTATTCTCATTTCTCACGAAAATAATCATTTTGCTATAACTTAACTTTATATCTATAAATATAATATATATTTTTGTTTATTAATTATTGAAAAAAAAAATTGTTGATTTGCTTATTTTAAATTGTGAATTTATAGAGATTGATCTTTGTTTTAGTGTAGTAGTATGTTTTAGGACAATGTTCAAATATTTTATTGTATTTTAAGAAAATAAAATAAATAATTTTTTTTTTCAAATTGAACCGAAATTTTTTGGTTTGGTTTGGTTCAGTTTTGTTTGAGTGTGCAAACAATTCGGTTCGGTTCGGATTCAAATCGAACCACCCGAATGTTGCAAAACATATTTGTAGGAATCTTAGTTGTCAATTTCTCTACCAATATGCCATTTAATGGCTATCAAATCTAAGCTAAGGCTTCAACCTTGAATCTTGAGGCAACTTAGCCTAATGAACTTGCTCCTCGACAATATGTGCAGAAATTTCTTTTTTTCTTGTTGGAATTAGTAGCTTCGTGGAATGTTGCACCATCTAGCATCTTGAAGATAAGCCAACCTCCCATATGAAGTTGTCGAAGACCCCGAATAATCAAGGGATTGGCGGAAAAAAACCAATAGATTGGTTTTCCTTTGTCACCGATGAACGTGGTAAGTTAGCAATTCCAATTGGACCTCGTTTCCAAGTAGACATTCCGTCTTGGAATCCCCCATCTTCCAAGAGTCGCCTAACCATTGGTGACACGGAGTTGGAGGATGAAAATAAGTGGTTAAGCATTCCCGTATGGCCTCTAAAAGGAAGAAGCCAAAATACGTACCATGACACAATCGGAAAAGGGAGACCTTGGGGTTGTATATGTGCATTCCCAGGGTCAATAGAGTGTGTTAGACAACATGTGTATGACAAAAGGCTACAATTAAAGATCGAACTTGGCCCCGCCTTTTGGAAATGGAGGTTTGATGTCATGGGAGAGGATGTTTCTAAGGTATGGAATTCGGAGGAACAAAGGAAATTTGATTATATCGTGAAAAAGAACCTTACATCTCTTGATACAAGCTTCGTGAAGGTCGCCTCACAATGTTTTCCGTGCCAAAGCAAAGGAAACATCATTAGCTACTACTTGAATGTGTACATCCCAAGGCGAATAAGTGTTCAAACTAGGTCGAGTTGCAATATTGTTGACTCAGATGATGATAATGACGATGATGATCACCACGATGATGATGATGAGCATGATCATGATCATGATCATCATTATCGTCATCGTGGTGATGGTGAGGACATTGCACGTCCCAAGGGGCCGCTTAAGAGGTTACAGGCTGACTTCACTTCTAGCACCTGTAAGTACATGAAAACCGCGTATTTGACATCTTGCCGGTGAGTTCTTCTGCCTCTTAGTCTCGGTAGAACATACGGAGTTTGAGGCAATGAACAAAAGTTTTTGGTGTTGGAATGTTTAGAGAGCAGCAGCAGCTCTCGTCTTTGATAGGGTCTTTGTGTTTTGATCTATTTTGAATTATGTTAGTGAATGTATGATATTTAATTAAAGTTTGAATTCTAGGAAATTTGGGTGAAATTCGATGGTGTGTTTCATGATCAAGTGACAAAAGTTGAGGTCTAAGTATATTTCAACTTTATTATCCACGCACCTGATTTGTCTTTGTTTTTCCATTCTAAATATCATTACTCCAAGACACAATTTACTCTTCCAAGCATAATTTGATATGCATGATAAAGATTTTCCGTTTTAGTGCTAAAATTGGTTTGATTTTTATGTTACATTTTGTGTTCACTTTACTAATACACTCGTATGTATTGATACGAGTGTAACGGATAATAGTGAAATAACATATGTAGCCTAAACATATGCCAAAAAAATTAGAGGGTGTTTGGGTAAGTTTTTTTTAAAAGAATTCATAAGTTCTGACAATTTATACGATTTCAAGAGCTTAGAAATTGTCAAAGTGTTTGAATAATTCGTCTTATAATTTAGAGAGAGAATTTTGTATTAGGCTGCGTTTACTTTGATGGATAAATTTATCCATGGAAAAGGATGGATAACACAAATTTATGCCTTTAAATTTCTCATTCATTTTCCAATATTTGACACAAAAGATATGTTCACCATTTTTCATTCCTTATTTTATGAAACACATCATCAGTTTAAGAGTTAATAGTGCTTTATGTCCCGAACTTTCAGTGTTTTCTACAAAATATCCTGAACTTTCATTTTCTCCTAAAAAATCTGGAACTTTTAGTTTTTTCCATAAAATGTCATGCTATACAAAATTCGATGGCAAAAAAATATCTCACCAAAAGAAATATTTTGGGGACTTTCATTGTTGGAAAATCATACTCCTCTCGTCCCACTGTATTTGAGACTCTTTCTATTTTGGACATAGTGAGACTTTTTTCTTTTTGGGTAAAAGTTTTTCCTTTAAACATCTTTTCACTTTTTCACCTACACACGAAATACACCTTTCTTAATTCTCGTGCCCAAAAAAAAGGTCTCACTTATAGTGGGACGGAGGGAGTATTAGGAACCACCATTGTTGGAAAACAGCTGAAAGTTCGAGAATTTTTTGTCATCTTTCTATCATCAAATTTTATATAGCGGGACATTTTATAGAAAAAAATTTAAAGTTTTGGGGTTTTTAGGAGAAAATAAAAGTTCGGAACATTTTATAAAAAAAACTCCTGAAAGTTCGGGACATAAAATACTATTAACCCAAAAATTAATGATGTAGATTGATTTTTAGTTGGCCCAATAATTCAACTTTACGAAAATTTCTTATGTATAAAAAAATTGTTTGATTCACACTCGTTCTTTATAATTCAAATTTAACCACTCATTATTCAACGGGATGAGACCCTTTCTTCATTAAAATATATTTCCTCCTTAAAATGACATAGGTTAATAATGCACTATTCATATCTTTCTACGCTCAAATTAAATGTCATTTAATCTATTAATGCTAGTATTTAGACTTTATGGCTAAGTATTAACAAGTGGGGTTTCAGATTGCAGAGAACACAAAAGCATCCAAACAGAGTTGTAAGACAAGACTTGAACCACTTGCATACTTCACAAGAGAGAGAGGATTCCTTCTGTACCTGGTGGAGGCAACGGCCCGGCTTCAATTTCATCATAAAAAATGCAACTTGTCTATAATGAGTGCTATAGGTGTTGGTGAAATCAAAATTATCTTGCCTAATTTTTTTCAGTCAAATATACAAATACTATTAGTAGTACTTTTGATTTAAGTCTTTCTAGGCAGAATCGTAGTTGGATAACTTGGATTCGGATACATCAGTAATACCTGGATTTCGATATGTCTACATACAAAAATAATGAGAGAGAGAGAGAGAGCAGCAGCAGCAGCAGCACAAATTTCAATACTGGCTGCCAAATTTTGCTGTGACATTCTTAACCCGTGTAGCCACAAAATCCATTTTGTAATAATTGACTTGCTGAAATGAGTACATGAATAGTAGCTTTATCAACCTTGTTTTCAGGGTGAAATCCATGCTACTCAAAAGCAAATTGCAGGTAATGTAGGGGCAAATATACCTAGGCATAGTAATAAATATTTCGAAAAGTTGCAGAAAAAATTCTCACATACATATTTTTCTGTTCAAATACGGCAAAAAAATAATGTGTATTCAACCAAAAGAATTGGATGGCACAAGATTATTTTTGCCAGTATTTGAGCCACACTTATAGTTTGCCTGCATGATGGTATGATAGTCACAGAGAACAATAGCATGATATTTAAATCTAGTGTTTCCTAATACACCTCAAATTCAACAATATGCAAGTCTAACATAACAAAATGAAGTGGTTCAAGTGAGTTCATCAGTTACCTTTACATCACCTGAGAGCCCAGAATCAGTCAGCAGTTTATCTGTCCGAAATTCAAGTTCTAGTAGAGCCTCTCGACTACAATGCCGACACCACAGCCCTGTAGAACTGGGATTTGGAAATATGCAGGCGGGCGAGGATGCACAAAATGCTTGAATTAACTCTCTATTTACAAATCAATGCCACATCAATTGAACCTTGTGCTGATCTTGATAAAGAAAGTGAAGTAGCAAGAAGTGGAAAAATATCCTAGGTCTATTTGTGTTTCATTTTCTTGGTCTGGGATATCCAACAATAGGCAATCATATAATGCAAATTCACAAGAACATCAGCTTCAAGAAGGAATTAAAATGCAAATCACAGACCACAGGCTAGCTTACTAGCTTAAACAAGATATGTCGAACGTTAAACTCAACCTTAGCAAATTAAGCAATAATAAGTAGTAAAATATCAGATATGACGTAGAGGATAGTAGATTTTGCATCATTTCCTTCTCCATAGTTATGATCTTGCTTATCAAACTATATTTAGATTTTGCATCATTTCCTTCTCCATAGCTATGAATCTTGCTTATCAAGCTAAATCCGCAATAGGGCAGCTGAGATGAACCAGGTAAGGAAACGAAGAAACATCTACTTTCGTGTTAATAAAAGAGCGTTGCAAACGGTTTATCTGACAGTATTACATACTTTGGTGCATTAAAGGAAAGAAAAACTTCCACATAGCTCACGAATTAATAACCTTGACGCGAATAATTTGGCTTCCTCCAGTCAGTTTAATTGCAAAAGATTCCCAGCAATGGAGTGTGAATTCTGGAATTTGAGTTTCCCTGACTTACTATTCCTCATGCTCCGCAATGGTGTCATGTAGAACGGTGTTACACCGTTGTCAAGATCAACAGACGGGAATTTCGTGCTCCTGTTTCTTTCCAGCTTGAAATCTCCCTTCTCACTGAGAGTGAATCCACCTGCATTGTCAACACTCCTTCTCGCATAATATGATCCCGGGACATCACATGATTTTCTCGAAGCAACAACACTACTGCTTCGTGCCAGCTTCCAATCACCAACGTTTCTCAGAAGTTCACTAGCCTCCTTTGCTTGCTTCTCGCCTGGCAGCATCTGTGGAAGGGTCGACTGCATCTCCCCTTAAGGTCTCACTCACATTCTCACGATTCTTGTTTCTGAAGCCAAGCACGTTGCAAACTTTACGCCACCTAACCAATTTCTTCGCTGACACATTCATGTTACCAGCACCTTCACCATCACCACCACCAGCACCAGCATTTCTTGGTACGGATCCAAGCTTTTCGAGTTCATCATCTCGACCTGAACTCAAACGCCAATCTTTCAACTCCTTCTCAGTGATCACCAACTTCACGTTTGCAGGGGACGATACTCCATGATCCTCCAGACTTATCCCTTTCTTTCCGAAGCTCCTAACAGAGCTAGACCGATCAAAGCTACTGCGCCTCATGGATGAGGATGAATCTGAATTTGAGTGGCCAGAACCCGAAGCTCCAGAGCTACTCTCGTCCTCTATAATCGAATGCATCGGCCCATCAACTGACAATCTGTGATTCTCAAACCTGCCAGCATTCCCCAAGATTCCATTCTCAACAACAGAGAACATTGGAGCGAGCCTCGGGATTGTTCTTGCTATCATATACCCGTCCCACGAAGCTCTTGGCTCCTCGAACGAAATCCGACCACCATCAACCGAAAACCTTGGTTCTATGTCACAAGATCTTCTCCCCACAATCTCACTGTGATTTTCCTCCAATTTTCGCCCATCACCAGACTGCTTACTATTCCCATCACTGCCAGCAACAACATTGTTCTTATTCTCCTTTATCTTGCTATTCTTTTGCCTCCACTTGCGCAGTTTCTTACTGAAAACTGATGCTGCTCCAAAGATATTCCCAGCAATATCTCTCAAATCCTTAGTTTTCTTACTCTTATTCCCAAATTCGAGATCTATGTACTCTTTCATCGACTTAAATTCCCCTTCCTCAACCTCCTCATCACTATTAGCACAACCGACATTCAAACCCCCAAATCCATCATCCGAAACCCTAACCCGATCCTGATTCTTCTTCCGCTGCTCGATCACAGTGTAAGTGACTCTCGAAAGCCCTACATTCTTCGATTCAACCTTCGCCTCACTTTCCGATCCGCTCTTCAGATCGTCCACATCGAACAGATTAGACAGCGAGCCCCTAGCGGAAACAACGTCGCACGACTTGCGCCTCGGCTCGTTCAGGCTGCTGGAGGAGGCTTCGCATCTGGAAGTAGAAACCACTGACCTGCAGCGACGGAGCTCCGGCGAGCCGGCATTGGGAACGGCGGCGGCGGCGGCGTCGAGGCCGGAGAGGCGCTCTCGGAGGCAGGAGGCGCAGATGCCGGTGATTGGATCGTCGGGGTGGCGGTAGCAGGGGGAGAGGCGGCGGGTAGTCCGTGCGGCGGCGCGAGTTCGGATCCGAGATCGGGAATCCGGTCGGATCGTCATTGGATGGGAATGGGGATTATCTGCATTTACAGATGCAATGTGTGCGTGTGCGTGTGTGTGTGTGTGTGTGAGGATGACAGAGTAGGAGTGTAGGAGTGAGGATGACTCGAGTCTGAGTGTTTCTCTGTCTGCTACTCAGATATGAGCAGAAGATGAGAGAGAAAGAAAGAGAGAGGGTATCCTAGGAAAAGGGCAAGACGGCGACTAGGCTAAGACAGGAACCCTCGATAAACCCTCCATAATTTATTTTAATTCGCCCCATCCATAAACAAATAAAATGAATCCATTTTTTGTAAATTTTTTTAGTTATAATCTTTTTTAGAAATAAGGCTTTATAAATAAAAGTGCTATTTGGACAAAATATGTCCGAATAAAAAAATTAATTTATCTAAAAAAATTGGTTCAAAGTTAAAAAGGATTTAGTTAGTTTCATTATTTTCTCCATGTTATAGTTTTTTGTGTAATTGTTTAATAATTTTATTATTTTTTTATACTTTTTGTCCCTAAAAGAATAATAAAAATAAAAATATATTAAGAAATTATATAAAAGAACTACTCCCAATATGAAGAAATAAATAAAACTATTTCTTTTATTAAGCATTTACCTACTTTTTGTTCAAAAAACAATTGTCCAAACAATAGTATTATTGTTACAAATAATGGACTAAAAAATATATTAGTAAATAACAATATAATGACACAAACATCATTCGGCACAATAGGTCTTCATCGTTGTCAAGATTTGTAGATATTTTCGCAATCAAAGAAGAATCATTGTACATTTTTACTTAGACTAATTTGATATCAATACTAAGCATAATATCATGGACAAGTGTCTATATTTTCGAAAATTCATAATCATGTCGTTCGATTTGAAGAATTAGACTATATTAATTGTATTCCCGATTTATATTGTCTTGTTCTCGTTGGTTTTTTAATGTAATAGACAAGTATTTTTTTTTTCTTATATAGAGTTTTCTATAGGATTTTCTCTATATAGGTTTTAATGAGACTTGATTCTTAGCCTGTATTATTGTACTGTCAATGGTTGATTAGATTTTTTTTTTCTTTTCTTTTTCTTCAATAAAAAGCATTTACATAAAATTTATGTTGTCTTGTTCTCTCTCTCTTTTTTTTAATCCAATAGACGGTACTTTTCTTCCTAAATAGGATTTTCTATATAGAGATTTTAATGAAGTTCGATCCGTAGTCTACATTGTTGTGTTGTCAAGGGTTGATTCGATTTTTTATTTTCTTCTTCCTCAATAAAAAGCTTTTACATAAAAAAAAAAGATTGTGGTGTCAAATTGATTCGATTTTTTTTACTCAATGAAAAGTTTTTACATAAAAAAAAACATGAATGGAATAATCGTAATGAATATTGTTATTTGTTTTGTCACATTTTTTTTAAAGATGACCAATAATGATTCTCCAAGGTGATTTGAACCCTCGACATATTGGTTAGAGAAAAAACGTCTTACAAACTCAAACCCTTACCTCAACTACCATATTATTATTCGAATTTTGAATAATTAGTCTAGTTCCAAGTTAAATCATCATCAAATTACAAGGTATAATAGTGGAAGGGTATCGTGTTAAAATCTTCTACTCAAATCTATTCTAAATAATCATTTAATCAAATGATCTCATACTTACAAATCTATCATTGAAGAAATCTTATGATACCAAAAAAACTGATTAGAGTAAATCTAAAATGAAGTACGACTTTGCATAAAAAGGAAGCAATTAAAGTAACTTGAAAATTCCACGTCTCAAGTCGAAACTATGGAGGATTCAAACTGTAAACTTTAATTTCTCGTATTTAGTAAAAGGAATTAATCAATGTTTTTCAAGTGTAAGTAGTTTTTTTTTCTTTCACTTTTGGAAGAGGGGGAGCGTAGGATTTGAACCCTAGACCTCATTGTTCGTAGATAGGAATTCACACCGTTTGATGTCCGAACTTCAAATGTAGACCTCACTGTTCGTAGATAGGAATTTGCACCGCTTAGTATCAGGACTTCAAGTGTACTAGTTAGTTACTACAACAACGTCTCACTCAAATAAATAAATTATTACAATGCGATCGCAAGTGGTAATATTTATCTCTCTATTTTTTTTTTTTAGAATAAGTGGCAATACTTGTTATCATTGGATTCTATACATGTGTGCATCAGTAATTAAATATTACTCCTATGTACTATTGTATCAGTATATATATATGGTAAAACTATATCATCCAGAGGTGTGGTATTGGCCACTCGGATATAACTGGATAAGTGTCCTTGACATTATGGATTTGACACATCCTTGCATTACAATTCTTTTTATTTATTATTATTATTCTTATTTTAATTTACTTTCGCCACGATTATAGAGATGAATTTTTACGCAGTACTTTCTCTGAAAAAACAATTACGAAATATTAATCATTAAATTCTATAATTAATTGGACTATGTCCGGTCGAGATTAAATTAGCCCAAGATTAAATAAAATTGAGTTGGCCTAAGACTAATTTTATCATAGGAGGTAAGCCAAGACTATTCCTATCTGGCATTGTTCCAAGATTGAATCATGGGCCGTATCCACCCAACCAAACAAGATGTGATAAGATTAATCTAATCTAGTCATATCCAATCCTTCAATCCGAACGACCCCTTATTGTAATTTAACGTGCCTCTCTCATTTTTTCTATGGAGCCCTGATATCTCTCTCTCTCTCTCTCAAAACTCCTCATGTAGCATATCGTGGAACCCTAATCTGTCATTTTCTCATTTATCACTTCTATCATAACGACGTCTCCTTTACTTGACGGTGATCTCCTGACGATAGATGGACTCA